>NC_054828.1:111587793-112260582 GCF_018345385.1 Vulpes lagopus
AGTTTTCTCCTGTCTCTCAACTTATGCCCAGATCGTGTTGCAGAACTCTCCGGAACATACTGCAGGAAGCATTCTATTTAAAATATAAGATGATGACAGAGTACAAACACTAAAATGGGTCACGCTCCTTAGCAGTTGGTCTTGGCCTTTTTTCAGGGCAGGCTACTAGAAAGTGAGCCAAAGAAGGGAAGGACCTCCCTGCCCCCACACACACTCCCTCTCAGGTTTCCAGCTTTTCAGGGGAAAGCTCCGCTCAGGGAGTGCTTACCCTCAGGTGATTCCCGTCTCCACATAAGGGTTCTGCAAATTCTTTCTTCCCTAACCGGGTGGGTGACATGATGAAAGTCAATGTCACTTACTAAGCACTTACTAAATGACAGACACTGTGGTAGTGTTTGACCTCAATTATCTGATTACTTCTCACTCTGAGGTAAGAACTACCATTATCTCCTTTTTAGAGGCAGAAATTTAGGCGTAGAGAGATTAAGTAACTTGTCCAAGGCCACCCTGCTCATAAGTATGGGGGTCAGGATTCAAACACAGTTCAGCTTGATAAAGAGGCCAAGGTTCCCAAACGTGGTACAACACAAGCTGCTGTGCATGGCTTTTTTCTTCCTCGAAATCCAGGCCCAGGCACTGGTACCAACCCCAACTGCCCTCAGAGCATCAGCTCATCCCAGCCAGGAGCCCCTACAGACCATCCCTCTCACGCAGAAGGCCCCATAGGCCCAACCCCAGATAAAATGCTGCTATCTTTGGCATGGGTGCTATAGCATCCCCCCTATTTTGGCCTGGTCAGACCCAACCAGGAGTAGAAGTATTAACAGCAAGGCCAGCTGCCACCATTGTTTCTGTCCTTGGTGACGACACCTGGATTCCTGTTGTGTTAATCAAGTGAAGCTTAGAGCACCTCACAGTAACTGAGGGACCTGGGGACCCTTCCTTGCTCGTTCCCCTCCTGCCAGCTGCCTGACCATCTGGGTGGTGGAATGAATGTCTCTGCCTCACTTCTCAAACTGCCCCCTCACCCCCACCCCCACCCCAGGAGCCCCAGGGCAAGGGGCTCAGTGAAGAAAGCACAATCCAGCACCAGAGGTTCCAAGATTCCACGAGGAGAGCCACCAGTGCAACGAATTCTGGGATTCCGTGAAGTTACCCATGCAACAGATTCTGGAATTCTAAGAGAAGTACCAAAGATTCTGAGTCATCATGGAAGGCAAAGACAACTCGGCTTTTTATCAGGAGCTGACTGAGCCGCGTGTGTGTGTGTGTGTGTGTGTGTGTGTGTGTGTGTAGGAAGGATGCACTGAACGAAGAATCCAAGTGGGAAATGATCTTCAAGGAGAAAACGTAGACAACCGAGCCAGGCCTGAGGAGGCAGAGTGTTGAGAGCACGTGAGCGAGGCCGAGTGTGCAGAAGCACCAGAGGCCCAGTCGGCTACGTTTCTCCCGGGCGGCTGGATGGGAGGCGAGGACGTGGCAAGAAGTCAGCGCCGTACCTGGAGCCAGGAGACCTGGATTTGAGGCCTTCGCAAAACCACGGAGGGCTGTTTGCCTGTGTGTGAGGGAGAATCCGAACACCAAACTCACTGCACTGTCATTACAAGCGGCTCCTTATAATCACGGGCCATAAGAGCACACCAGTGGGTCTCGACCGTGGCTGCCTATTAGAATATTCTGAGGAGCCTTTTCCAAACACCAAAGCTGGAGCCAGCCTCACCATTAGAGTTCTAAAATAACATGTCTGGGGTGGGGTTCTGATAAGGTATTTTTCTTTAAAAAAAAATGCCCGAGGAGATTCTAACGTGCAGCCAGGGTTGAGAAACACGGCGCCAAACAAGGGCCGGGCGGCACCATCCTCCCCGTGCCGCCGCCATGATGGTGCGTCACTGTGTCTCCCCGCTCTGCTTGGGGCGGCTCCAGGAAAGACCGCCAGCTGCCCACTCCTGGGAAGCACCCAACATTTTTCTTCCATCTTCCTCCCCGAGTTAGGTTAGGTTCCGGGTATGAAGAACACCCGAGGCATCCAGCACGCGGGTTTAATGTGACCCTGCACCTCTGTGAGGGAACCGTCAGCTTTTCTCTCAGGACACCTTCCAGAAAATTCACTCGGCATCTCAAGAAACAAAAGAGCTCCTGTTTCAGCCTAAAGGAAGCAAGCAAGAAACCTGAAGCACGGCGTGGAGGCTAAGATCCCTGGGGAATAAGGAGGTGGCTCTCAGTCCCTCTGGGGCCTCTCCAGGCCCACCGCGCTAGGTCGATAGAACCTGCTCCCCGGCCTTCAGCCAGATTCCTTGCAGCTATGGCTCGGTCTAGACAAAACAAGACAGCAGTAAAAACAAGGCACTGGGTAATGACTGCCTCTAAGTGCATGTACAACTTGTTTCAGAGAGAGGTAAAGCCATCTGGATAACACACTGGCTCTAAAAAGTGCAGAGAAAAATGTCCCATCCCCAGAGGGGCCTGGGGCTGTGATCCAGAAGGCTTCTGTCTCCTGGAGGAGCCTCTCTGAGACGCTCCCACAAGTTTAAAGGAGATCTAGCAGCTGTGACTTGTCTCAGCTCCAGAGGTATTACCCAGAAAGCTACCCTGGTGTAGGAGAGAGGAGGTGAGGCTAGGAGTTGCTGGTCCTGGGAGTCAGCCCGGCACTCTTCTTTGACAACAGGCCCAGAAACCAGTCAAACCTCATGCTGGGATAAGTCACGGTTCTCTGTGGAAGGGTTGATACTGAACAGACACCAAGATGGGGTTTCTCTGCTGAAAGCGTTAGGGTAGTGAGCCCTGCTGCAGCACAGGTGTGTCCTGGGGGCGGGGGTAGGGGTGGGGAGGTAGAGGAGGGGACCCTGGACCTCCCTGGCATCCCCTGGGGCCCTCCAGCCCCCTTAGAAGGAAGCTCTCCCCCTCCAGGGACAGGATGGAAGACGCCGGGTGGCCAAGTGGCATTCCAGCCTGGCAAAGCCTCCAAATGCTTTATTTGACTGTGTCATCCTGTTGACTTCTGGGTGGGCAGGGATGTCTATAAAAGGACAAAGTGGCCCCCACCGACCTCCTCGAGCAGAGTTTGACAAAACTTTGGCTGTAAAAGGCCAGATAGTAAATATTTTGGGCTTTGTGGGTCACACGGTCTCTGTCGCAACCGCTCAACTCTGCCGTCTAGCGTGGAAGCAGCGGCGGACGGTATAAACAAACAGGTGTGTCTGTGTTCCATGAAACCTTATTTACAAAAATACCTGGGCCACGCTTTGCCGACCCCTGTTCTAGAGGACCATTCCCTCTCCTAATGCTCACATCGGGGGAAAAAAAAATAATAAGAAAGGAAATAAGAAAGCCAGAGAGAGAGAGACAGAGAGAACTCTTTCTTTAACTCAGGAAGTCTCACTCACCAGTTTGAATCTCCATACCCTAAAGCTGAAGTCTGAGCCCTTATAAGCTTTGCCGTGGGTCTGTGGGCATCATAAAAACCCTTCTTTATCCTGAAGTCCTTGGATGTAAGGGTGCCATGGGCTGTTCAGTCCTGTTCTCACAACCTACAAGGAACACAGCTCAGAACACAGAGCCCTAGAATCACCCACCTTCATCAGGTCAGAACAGTCCCTACAGCCTACCACTTTTTGATTTGGGAAAATGACCTGCCTGAACTTGACAGCTGGGCCTTGGATTCAAAAATAAGGGTCACAACCACAGTCTTTTCCATCAGGGTCTAAGAAGTAGGGTTTGGGTTCCCCTTTCCTGCAGACATGGGCAGGGCTTAGCCCAAAAACTCCTGAGCTAGGCAGAAATGGCATTTGAGGTGCACTGAGGGTCGGTGTTCTTGGCCCATCCACTCAGCCAGGCATTCTGCCATCACACTGATTCTAGACTGGGCCCTCAAGCTCTCAAGCCATGAACCCCATGAATATCTGTGACCTGTCTCAGCAGGCAGGCAGGTATGACTGTGCCTGTCTGGAAAGGGACTGGCTTCTTTCTCCTAAGAACCCCTTTTCAAAAATTTGCAGCATTGGGCATCTGGGCAGCTCAGTGGTTGAGCATCTGCCTTCAGCTCAGGTTGTGATCCCGGGGTCCTGGGATCAAGTCCCATATCAGAGCCCCCACAGGGAGCCTCCTTCTCCCTCTGCCTCTTTGTGTCTCTCATGAATAAATAAAATCTTAAATAAAATAAAATTTGCAGCATGGGAAAAGAAAAGTTCCAAAATGACCAGAGATTGTCTCAGGGGAAGAGGAGAAAGGACAACTGCTGCCTCAAACACCCCAGGACACCCAACCAAGGTCCAATTTGACTCCAATGCTATTTTTTAAACTGGGGATGTTCTCCAAAGCCTTCTATATGGAATTCAACCAGTCTTCACAGGTTCTGCATTGGGTATCACTTGGACCTTTCCTAGCTGAAGAAAGCCACTTGTGTCACAGTGGAAATAGCTCCTAAGAACTCATGATTTCCCCCAGATTTTAAAGTACACACTCTCTCAGGTGACCAGCCTCCTGTCAGCTTCCTCTCTTTCCCAGCTTCTCTCAGGAGAACCACCCTCTCCCCCTCGTCCTAACTGCCGGGGTGAAGCAAAGCAAGGAAGAAAAGAAAAACAAGGGAGGAACAAAGTGGACCTTACGGAGTTACCTCCCAGCTTCCCCAGTTTCTTTCCGGCCAGAAGCCCGGCTCTAAAGCATGGCAGGGGAGTGGGGGGCGGGGGGTGTTGGGGGCCGGGTGGAATTCTCACTATTCTGGGTACCCCCTTCTGCACTCAGTGCAAGGGCATGGCATCTGATCTTCCCTTCAACCACAGCAGGGTGAGCCTGGCCAAGTCACTGCCAGGGAGAGACGGTGGTGGGCAAGAGAATGCCTGTCTTCCCTCTCTGGCCCAGTGAGTCAGAGGGATAGAGTTACCGAGTGGGGTTTGGAACAGATCTATTCGCCTCAATCAAAGCAGCTGCTGTCCTGTTGAAATGTAGTGACCATCAAAAGACACCGCATGCAACATGTCCACAAAGTAATGAGGCTTTTTTTCCTCCCTTTCAACAAATAGAGCACAATGAATTCTCAAAACCAGTACCTTAATTCCTGTTTAATAGAGGGGGGAAAAATCTAAAGTATGGATGGCAAAAGTGCCTCCTTTGCTGTGCCTTGTCTTGGTGACTGCTCTCCCAGGCGGACTCTTGAAATCAAGATCAAAATGCCTCGGGGTCCCACTGTGCTTTGGACCCAGCTGGATCACCAGTGCCTTCTATGTCAGACTCGATTCCTTCTATGTCCCATCTTTCAGTAACTTCCAAATATCAAAATTCACCCTCAAAAGGACAAAGATTTGTGAGTAGGGACGGTTTTTGAAGGAATCTGCTGAAGGCGATTCCAAAAGAGGGGCGTTGTCAAACGTGAGTCTGACAGAGCCACAGCAGTCAAAGAAGTGGTTAGGCTCCTCCAGGAATAATTACAAAGAGCACCACAGTGACCTGGGTGTATAAGTTCTGGTGTGTTTGCATAAGTTAGGAATGAAAAGGGGCACCTGACTGAGTGGCTCAGTCGGTTAAGTGTCTGCCTTTGGCTCAGGTCATGTTCCCAGGGTCCTTGGATTGAGCCCCCGCATCAAACCCCCGAATCTAGTCCCCTGCTCAGCTCCCTGTTCATGGGGAGCGTGTTTCTCCCTCTGCCCCTCCCCCTCCCGTGTTTTCGCTCTCTCAAATAAAATCCTTAAAAAAAAAGAGAGAGATAGAAACAAAACAAACAAAAAAAGAGGCTCCTAACTTGACACCTTGAACAATAAGGCAGGCAAAAATAAAGCAATGGAAAATTCAACAGCCACTCAGACAATACATGACTGCTACTTTACCCAGTTCACTTTGATGAAAAAGTGACACTGACTTCCACCAACAAGAATCAGTAGAACAGACAAATTCCTGGGATAACATTTCGTTTGATCCTAATCTACAACATCTACAAGATCAAAGACACACACAAAAAAAAAAGTGGGGGGGGGGGGAGAGGGGCACCAAACCCTTAATATCCACCTCCCACCTTCCCACCAATTCTGAAGACCCCCCCCCCTCCCAAACAATCCCCAGGGTCCTAATACAAACACGTCAAGAAAACAAGCCTTGGGAAGTTGAAGACATTGTTCCTGGCACCCTAAAGAATAGACCAACATCGAAATAGGGAAAGAAAAAAAAAAAGCACTCCTTTTTCAACCAGGTTTTATTTAGAACAAATTTTTTTTAAAAACTGCATTTCAAAGTCAGGCAGCTCCTAGCGAACCACTGTTAAATATATGGCATTTATTTATCCCGAATTAAAAAGAAAAAAATCCTAAGAATTCCGAAAACTCACCAAGTTAACACTGTCTGAGGCTGGAAAAATACCTTCCCCAGACAGCTCTTCTAAGAATGTCCGGTAGGGGGCACTAAAGAGGTGTGATTGGGACAGACTTGGGAATCACAGTCATTTCTGGTAAAAGTTCTTTGATGTGAGGAATGTCCCAGCCTGGTACAGTTGGCAAAAGTTCACTCCGGGGAATTTTGTGTGTGTGTGTGTGTGTGTGTGTGTGTGTGTCTGTCTGTCTGTCTCTTGGGAAAGGGCGGTTGCCGAGGACGAGAGCTAGTCTGGTATTCCTTGATTCCAGAAAGGAACTGTCCCTCTTGGTTTATTTTCACAAGTTATCTGAGGAACAGACAAATGGCAGCCTTGGAAAAGTTCTGGGTCTTGTTTTTGTTTTGTTTTTTCATTAAAAGGGGGCCCAGCTGATGAAAACAAGTTATGAAATGACCTGTGTTTGTGTAACTGGCTGATTGCGTAATGCTCAGGCTCTGAAGCGGTAATAGTCGAGCAGCCAGGCAGGGCATATATCTGGGAGGTGTTTTCCTAGGAAAGTTAGAAGAGAGAGAAAACAACAACAATAAACAGAAAAGGCCAGGAGGGGGAGGTGTATGCAACTATTATTGACAAAACAAAATCGCCAATGACCAACCTTTGAGATTAAAACTATAACTGGAACAGGAAATATTTTTCATGCTTCAAGTTCCTGCCATATACAAGAAGAGTGGTTTTAACAAAGAGTTATCTGCCCCCCACCCCCACCCCTCCGAAGTCCCTGGAACTCATGGCCATGTGCTAAAATCAAGCTTTATTAAGCTAAGAGAGAAGAAAATTCTGGGTTGAGTACACAGCAACAAACCTATCGGGAATATGAGGCCCCACGAACAAACAGATCAGGAAAAAATAATATTCACTGGCCCAAGGGAAAAACCAGAGAACCCTCTCTCTTATACCGACTGGTCCACTGAGAGGCCACAAAGGTGGAAGGCCCAGCCCTAAATGCCAGGAAAGCCTCCCCTTCAAGGAAGCAGAGAGAAATAAAGTGATTACAAGTTGTATCTGGTATGTAATAAAGTTACCTTGAGCCCCAGATCGGGTGGGGTCCTAGCACAGACTTGGGAAGTTAACAAAAGCCTCTCAAGTCAATCCTGAGGACCACAGAACAGCTTTGCTCCAAGTTGGAGCCAGGATGGAAAAACCTCCCCCCCCCCTCCTCCCACCCCCTCCCCTAGGAGTGGACAGGCTGAGAAACTTGTCCAAAGCCGCATTACCTTGCCAATCCCTCTGGTTTGAAAGGCACCTCACTCAAGCTGCCGGGCCAAGCAGGCAGGCGTATATGCGAGAAGCCCGTGCACTAGTTATTACTAATTGCAAAATCCTCATGTGTTACAGCATGCTAGGAATTAGCCCACAGCTGCTTTTTGCTTCGGTAATGAGGCCCCATTACACCCTGCTGGACTGAGTTCTCTTCCTTCTTCCTAGCACTGGTTTCCTGTCTGATTTTCTTCCAAAACAGGGAATTGCCTCCGCTCACATCCTGGGCTCAAAGCCCTAGTGACACAGATTATTCAGTTGGGCCACTGATGTCCGGTCTGACTTCCCATTCAGGCCCCAGGGTCTGGGCAAAGCCAGGCAGCAAGATTTTCATATTACAGTGATAACTGCCACAAACCAAAATAAAACAAAACAACAACAACAACAACAACAAAAACCCACAACAGCAGAGGGACAAGATATCAAATGATCTCTTTTGGATCCAGGGAAGAGAGGGATGTTTTGGCAGCTTGTTGAATTGAAGAGTAAGGGAATGGGTATAAATGACTCCAACCCATTGCCTAATGATATTTGGATTCAATTAAAATCACCAACAGGACTGGAAAGCAAACAAAATCGCTTTTAGGACAAGAATTAAAACTCATCACCTTGGTTCTCATTATTAAAGGGGTGCTGAATGCACCCCCTCAATGCACAGACTAGGTTCTCTAGGGTGGGCGCTTATGAAGATGCAGGGGACATAGAGAAAAGCCATTCTGGGGACTCACCAAGTATGGGGAATCACTTTGGAACAAGGTATCCCTCTTCAGATCCCAAAGAGAGCCGTTTTTCCATTTTATTTTCTGGCAGGATCCACCACACTGGGCTAAGCCCACCCCAGCCCCTCCTGGCTGGCTGGCTTCTAAGAAGCCAAGGCCACTGCCTTACCAGAGCAACTCTTGGCTGCAGCCAACCTGGCTAGAGACTCCACAGATCCTGACCAAGATGGGCTTCAGGTTGTAGTGGCCGTGTTTGTTAAGCCAGCTCCCTCTGAAACCTGGGGGCGGGGGGGGGGGCTGCTACAGAGGGCAGACACCCCACCAGCACCACCACCCCACCAGCACCACCACCCCACCAGCACCTTTCTGGTATTTATAGCCACAGATCGCAGGCACAATCCTTCCAGTGCAAACCAGTCCGGCTGCTTTAGAAACAAGTTGTTTTTCCGCTTCCAGAACCACCCAGGAGCCTAAGCAAAGGTCTCTTCCCCCCCCCCCGCCCCCACTTCTCTCTGCAGGCGTCCTTGCCCCAGGTACCCCCCAGACCGTCAAGGTGCCCCTTCTGGCGGCAGCACAAGCTCCTTCTCTGACCCTAACAGGAGAGAGATGGGCGCAGGGACACAAAGGGGCAGGCCCCGAGCCTCTCGAGGCTGACCTCCTCCTCCCCTGACCTTCGCACCCTATTCCCAGAGCGACAACCCTCGCCCTCACTCTGGATTACTTGGAGGAGCCCAACCATGTTTCCGAATCCCTAACCTCTTTCAGAAATTAAGACTGATGGAGAGCGGGGGGGGGGGGGGGGGGGCTTTCCCACAGGAATAGTGTCCTTGGATGGGGGGGGCAGTGGGGGCCAAGATTTGTTTTGCCCACCACGGAGCAGAGGGGGAGGAGGGAGGGGTTTCTGGGGGAGCAGCTAACAGGCTCCTGCGAAGGCGACGCCGGGGGGCCGGGGGGGCCGGAATTCCCGGAGCGAGCCTGGGTGAATGTAGTGTGAGCCGGCTCCTCTAGCCCACTCCTCGCTCCAGTTTTGTTTTCTAAGTGGTGGGAGAAGCAGGGTGTACAGGACAACGGGAAGATGCAAAACTTGCAACGGTGACCCGGTAGGAGTGTCCTCGCCAAGCCCAAAACGGGGGGAGAGGGAGCAGGAGGCCGCGGCGGCGAGAGGAGGGCGGGGGCCCGCCCCGCCGTCCCGCCGCCCCGCCGCCCCGCCGCCAGGTGCACCCGGCCCGCACCTACCTGCTGGCCGCCGCCGCTGCTGTAGGACTCGGCGTGCGCGGGAGAGCCGCTGCTGCCCCGGGACGAGGTGTCAAAGTTCCCGGGATAGTCCTGGTACATGATCCGCGGTGGGGGCCCGAGAGGAAACAGGGTGTCTTTCTTCCCCGCCCTCGCCGCGGCCGCGCACCGGCTGCTGCGCGCTCGCTCCCTGCGGCCGCGCCTGGGGCTCCGGTCTCGGCTGCCCGGCGTCTCCGCGGCGGCGGCGGCTGCGGGCGGGAGGCGGCACGGCCCGGGGACCGCGCCTCGCAGGGCCCGCGCTGCGCGTCTGCTCTCGGCCGCCCGGCGCCTCCCCGCGCGCCCTCCCGCTCCCGCTGCCGCTGCCGCTGCCGCTGCCGCTCCCGCTCCCGCGCGCAGCCCGCGCCCCGCCGGCACCGCCCGCCCGATCAGAGGCTGCGGGGCGGACAGAAACGGAGCCCGCGGGTCCCGCCTGCCGGGTCCGGGGGCCCCGACTCCAGACAGGCGGAAAAGAGAAAAAAGCGAAAAGAAAGGCTGCCCGCCCGCCCGCCGGGAGAAACTTCTATTTCCTCCTTTCAGAAAAGGAGCGGAGAGTAAACTTCCTGTGGCTGAGTCGCCGCCGGAGTTTCGGAGCCGCTCGGACACTTGCGGGGAGAAGGGAGCCCGCGCCCGGCGCGCGCGGTGCCGGCTGCGCTGCTGAGAGGGACGCGGCCCCCGCTGCCCCGCGGCCCCGCGACCCCGCCGCCCGGCGCCCCCTGCACCCTGCGGCGCGCAGCTCCCGGCCCCCGGCCCCCGGCGCCCGGCTCCCGGCTCCCGGCGGGGCCGCCTCGCCGGCCGCGCCTCTCTCCCTCTCTCCCTCTCTCCCGGGCCCGCCGAGCGCCGCTCACTTGCTCGTCGCTGCGCTCGGAGCCCCTGCGCTCTGCCCGAGATGAGTCACTACAATGGCACGAGTTCAACTCCACACTCTTTATTCTCCAGCCCCTGTACCATGTGGATTCACTCACGTCAACCCCAGACTCCACCTTGCAGGGAGGAGCGCGCGGGGAGGCGGGGAGGCGGGGGGGGGGAGGAAGAGGCGCGGGCGGAGGCGGGCGCAGCGCTCCCCCCGTGCCCCGCTCCCGGCCGCGCTGACGCCAGCCGCACAGCCCGCGCGGGGAAGGGGGGCGGTGGCGGGGCCGAGCGCCGGGCGGCGCGGCTCGGGGGCGCCGAGGCGGCCCCGGCCCGTCCCCGCCCCGCGCACCCCCGCGCCCAGCGCCCTTGGTCTATTCCACTGGCGCACGTTGCCAAAGATGGTCATTTGCGTTAGAGGACGCGAGTGCGGGTTCCCTCGCTTTCGGGTGACGTGGAGGGAGAGGGATTCCCTCGCCGGCTCCCGAGCGCGCCGCGGCCTCCCCCTCCACCGCCCTGGGAAGGGGCGCGGGGCGGGGCCCCGGAGTGCGGCCGCGCGGGCCCGGGCGCCGACTTGACGGAATGATCACAGCCTGCACCGCGAGACGAGACGGGCGGCTCGGTGCGGCGCCACCGCGAGGCCGGGAGCCGGGCGCGCAGAGCCGCTCTCGGGGAGGGCGCGGCCGAGCGCGGCCGCCGGCGCCCTCCGCGGCGCCGCCCGGTGCAGCGGGCGCCCTGGGCGCGCAGGGTCCCCGCGCCGCCCTGCGGCCGGGCCTTGGCGGGGCGCGGCGCCGCCGGGCGGGGCCGACCTGCCTATTTTTCCCTACGTGGCCGGCTGCCCACTGCTTCCCTCCCCCAACCCCGAACACACACACACATACTTTTTTTTTTCTTTTCCTCCGGCCCTACAATTAATTTGTTGCAGTGGCCCTGAAGACGAAATTAACCGGTCGAGATATTCCGGCCTCCCTCTGTATGGGACAATTAGGACGCATCTAGTAGTGATCGGGCGTTAGAAGCAAACTTCGACTGCTAGGAATTAAAAAAATACAAGAGGAAGGGAGGGAGGCCCGGGAGAGGGTGTGCCCCAACGAAGTCTTCAGCTGTTTTGGAGGGAAGTTCTGGGAGCAAGGAGTCTGGACGCCTGGGTCTTCCCGCCTCGCCCGGGGGGGCGGGGCGAGGTGCGGGTTAAAGAGCACAGACCTCGGAGTACGAACGCCAGGCTGTGCTATTTACGAGCTGTGCGACTTCGGGAGAGTCCCTTAACCCTTCTGGGCTTCGGTTTCTTCCTATAAAATGAAGGGGCCGGGAAAGGTGACCCTCTAGGGCCCTTGTCAGCTCTGGAACTTCAGTTTTTCTGCAGAGACGATCGGGGGGAGCACTGTACTAGGAGTCCAGATGCTTGGGTTCGGGTCCACGCATTGCTCTACCCAGCTCTTAAGCGGCGCCCTCTGTACCCGCACAGGGTCCCCGTGAAGACCCGACGGGAGGATGTGCGAGGACCGTGAACTCTGTGAAGCGCTGTGCGTTGCAACGCGTCACAGATCCGGTCCTCAGTTTCCTTATCTGTAAAGTGGGGGAGTTGCTAGGAAAGAAAAATAGAGCCGGGAACTCAAAGCTTTCCCGGGGCTCTATATAAAGCGCTGGCGTTTCCGGGACGGCTGGCGGCATCTGGCCGCCCCACTGGCCCCAAGATACGGTAATCCCAAACAATACTCGGGGTCATTGTTTACAGCTATAAAACACATTCTGTCCCGAGCGCCATCCCCAAGGACGCGCGAGGCGAGGCTGGCCAGACCCCTCGCACCTCGGCCGCCGCCCTGCGGGCAGAGTCCCCAGCTCCGCCGGCCCGGAGAGGTGTGTGGCCGGCGGAGGTGCACCGCGGTCGCGGGGACGGGGCGGGGGGGGGGGGGCGGTTGGTTTTGTTATTGTCTTTTCATCCTTGAGTCCTGCCTGCCCGGGTGTTTACGCGCCTCTCCCAGCAGGACTGAGTAAATGCAGTTCTTTGACGCAAAACCCATCAGCCCTTTCCCCAGCGGCAGTGGCAAAACCAGAAAACTGGGGGTGGGGACGGTGCCGGGGAGAGCGCAGGGAAAGAAATCGTGACACTTTCTCACTCGCCTCGCCGTCCTCTCCCGCCGCACGGCCCCCCGGGTGCCCCAGCGAGCTCTTGGGGGTGCTGCAAAGCGAGGCGCGCCCGGGACCCTCCCGCCGGCAGCCGCGCGCCGAGGCGGCGCGAACCGAAGATGCACTTTTGGTTTTCCTTTGAGCACCGGCGGCTGCCCTCCCTCCTCCACCCCGCGCTCGAAAATCCGGGTGCTTCTGGGTCTCTCCCACACAGTCCTTCCAGTAATGCGGGGGGAAAGGAGGAGGGGGAGAGGGAGCGGAGCTTCCTCCGCGGCCTCCGCCGTCCCGGGCGCGCCCAGGCCCCTGCCGGCGCCGCCGGGAGCGCGCGGGCGGGCGAGCGCACCCTCGCGCCCTCGCCCTCGCCCGCCCCCGCCCTGCCTGCGCCCCGGCCCTTTCCTTTCTTGTGGGTTCCCGTAAAGCCCAGCAGCACCGAGACGTCTGCAGAGCATCACGGAATCTGTGCTGATGCAAGTCGCCAGCCTCCCTTTGGTGCGCCGGGCCTGCCTCGGGGCGCTTTGATGCCGGTCTTCCCCAGCTCCAGAGCCTGTGCCTCTGCCCGCCGGGAGGCCTGCGCTCGGCGGCCCGTCCTCACCTCCTCAGTCCCCGAAGCCAGAGGAACAGAGCTGCGCCCTGCTGCTGCAGGGACCGGCCCCCGCGGTCAGCCTGGTGTCTCAGCCAAACTGTGAATGTCAAACCGAGAATTCAACCTCCGAGGCCAGTTTATTGCCTCCTTCTTGCGGAATCCTTTCTGATCACCCAGTTAGAAAGGGGCCTCTGGCTCCTTGGGATAGCATACGAAGCAGAGGCCACCCTTCACGGAGCCCTCAACCAGAGTCAGGCATCAGGCTGATGACTTTACAGGGATTGTCTCATGCAGTCCTCCCAACAAAACGTTTGAGGTGGCTACTAGTCCCTGGTTGCAGAGCAAGAAAGTGAGATTAAGTAACTTGGCCAGGAGATTTGGTCAGTGGGTTAGTGATCCACTTGGAAATGCAGCGGAGCCTCTATAACACCAGGCTCTTCGTTTTTTACCCAGGACGCTGCATGTCCTGCCTCCTACTGGTCTGTCTTTTGTTTCTCTCTTACTGGTCTTCAGAAAGCATGGACTTTATTTGGTGCGTGACTTCGTCCTGCACTTAGAGGTGCTCCTTCTCAGCTGAATAAATAAACAGCCTCACACGGAGGCTCAGAAGAGGGGAAGGTCATGCCGGGTGAGGGAGGCAGAGGTGAGAGAAAAGGATAGGGAGAAGAGGATCATCGCCTGAGGCTGTCTTCTCACTGTCTCTCTGGGTGCCTGGGACCTCCCTGCCAGGCAGTGGCAATTGCATCTCCTCCTCTGTCCCTCTAGCACGATGCTTGCTCCCTGACTCGAATCCGAATGACTGCCTGCTCTGGGCTGCACTGGCCCACACATCTGAGAGACGGACAGTTCACAGGACCTTTCACATACATGGCCTCAGTTGTCCTCACACAGCAGCCCTGCCAGGGACGTGACAGCAGCGGGGGTGACTCCGGATTGCCAAAGAGCAGGCAGAGGAACAGAATGGCAAGGCAGCCTACTCAAGATTTCCCAGCCTGTGGGTGTCAGAGCCTGCTCAGAGCCGTCCCACCTGACTTTACACCCAGCGCTCTGCACATCACCTCTGCTCCCAGCCTTGACAGGTCAGAGGCAAGCTCCACATCTTCATGATAAATGGTCCTCTATACATCATACCTAAGCAAATCTGCCAGTATTTCTCTGTGGTACACCATACATATTGGTGATCTTTGAACATTTCTGAAAGGCAGTGCATCTTATAATCGATGGCTATTTAATATGGAAGCGTTTGGGTTTGTCCGAAGATCTCTGCATCAGTCAGGAGTCTATTAGGACACAGACTTCAGCCCAGCTGGCTCAAAGGAAGGGCTTTTTTTTAAAGATTTAATTTATTTATTCATGAGAGATACAGAGGCGGGGGGTTGGCGCACAGAGACACAGGCAGAGGGAGAAGCAGGCTCCATGCAGGGAACCCGACATGGGACTTGATCCCCCGTCTGAGGATCGCACCCCAGGCTGAAGGCTGCGCTAAACCGCTGAGCCACCAGGGCTGCCCAAGGAAGAGGCTTTTATGAAGAATCTCCATATAGAGATGGGGCCAGAGCTAAGACAAGGGGCGTGGGCACCCAGAGCCTAGTAATAGCTGGAAACTGTGACCACCCCTAAGATTGAGAAGGGGAGGAAATAGTGTTATTAGAGCCCGGTGTGCACTGTGCCATGGAAGAGGGCCAGCAAGTAGCACAGAGGGAAGTAGCCACAGACAGAGAGCCCTGGAGGGGGTGGGGTCAGGGAAGGAGACCAGACCCCTCTCTCTCATCCTGTACCCCATCTCTAGCCAAAGGCAGTCCACCGAGGTCAGCCACCACCCCCTCCAGGACATATAGAAGGGCAAAGAAGGGTGAACAGTGGATCTGGTGGGGGTAGGGGAGGCACACACAGCAAGTTGGGGAGTAGCCAGTATTAAGATGCTGTTAAACCCAGGTATGTCTTCTCTTAGGTGGCATTTCAAGTTGCGGGGGGTGGGGGGATGCAAGGCAACCAGTGGGTCCCATGCCTCACCCTGAGTGGGGATGAGCATCAGAATAACTTGCACCCCTTTTTCAAACTGCACCTCCCCTCCCTTTAAACTGTACGGAGGCACTGAGTCACTAATCCTAAGGGAATGTGTCCTCTCCCTCAGGTGTGGGGGGCAGAAGACAAGTTGGGAACCACAGATCAAAAGATATGAGTGAATAAACAGTGCTGACTCCCTCCCCTGTGGCCTCCTTTAAATTCCAAGGAGGACCCTCCCAGCTTAAGTGTTCTGAGATGTGGCACGTACCTCCACCCACCACAATTCCCATTTCATGTACAGGACATACCCTAATGAGAAGAAATGAAAACAAGAAGGTCCAGAAACCCTCACTCTAGAGGCCGTCAGAATAGTAATATTAAAACTGCAATGTGCTGCATCGGGCTGATGGTCATGGTCACCTGTTCAAAATTCATCAAGCTCTACCCTAAGGTTAGGGCACTATATTTTTGCCTTCAATAACACACAAAAGCAAACAACAACAAAGGCTTTTTGTTGCCTCAGATCACATTTGAAGTTATACTGAAGTTTGTGCAAGACTTTTCAGAAAGCAAATGCAAAGGAGGCCTTTCTGGCCACCTGCTTATGGCTCCAGGAGACTTGAGTAGTCAATGCCTCCAGAAAGACTCAGGCAAGAAAAGGATACTTCCCAGGTGTTCGGTTTTTTGTTGTTGTTGTTGTTGTTGTTTTTTAAGCCGGTACATTCCAGAGATAGAGAGCCCAGTGCTATTATTCAGAAATATCTTTAGGAGTTAGAACAGAAGTTACCACTGGTAGGAATGTTTGTGGGGTCCGCAGAGGAGGAACAGGACTTCTCTCACTTATAATTTCAGGTCTCACTGCTGCACAAGGAGAGGCGGCTTAGTGTTGGGGTCCCAGTTGGGAAACGAGGTCCAAGGATGACATTGCTACACCTCGCTGTGTGACCTGGAGTTAAGTCTCTTGATATCTCTGGACTTCTGCTTCCTCATCTGCTGCCAAGAAATTGGACTGGACGTAGGGTCTGTCTTAGGGCAAAGGGAGTTCTAGAAGGCCTAAAGGGGGAAGCCTACTTCCCTGCCACTCGTCCAAAATGAGTCTGTTGGGCATCTTCAGGTTCTGCTTGGAACATAACTTTCTACCCTCTTGTTCTAAGGACCCAGAAGTCCAGGAGAAAGGAGCTATTCGGCTGCAGCGTGAGAGTTTCCCCTTCTGTGCCATGCCCAGGCTGGAGGTTCCAGGCAAGTTCTACCCACTTCTGATCTGGTTAGAGCCCAGGACCCTGCCAGGCTGTCACAGTCATCCTTGGCCAGCCCCAGGGCTCCCCTGGCTGGTGCTGGGAAAAGGAGGAGGAGAAGAGAAGCCTGAAGACTGGATGGGCCCTGCCCGCAGGCAGCTCCCAATCTAGTTAGAAGAATAAGGAGCAGCACACATAGTTTTGGGGGCCTGATGCAGTAACAATGGTGACACCTATAAAAACCTTTTATAGGGCTTACCTTGCACCAGACAGTGTTGAAATTAAGTCATAGATATTAACTCTGTTAATATTCACAAGTACTCTATGAGGTAGTCATAATTATTATTCTCAGTCAACAAATGAGAGAAATTGAAGTCAAGAGAGGTAAACTCATCCAAACTTCCAGAGCAAAACAGAAACAGAGCTGGGATTTGAACATGTGCATCCAGGCCCCAGACTCCTGGTACAGAAGATGTTAATGAATCTTGCTATTAGCGTGGCACTGGGCCATTACACACCATCCATCTCTCCACACACGGACACATCACCCGCTAGGGTTTTATCTGATCTTCTCAACAGTCTGTGAAGCAGACAGGGCCCACGGTACTGGTCCTATCTTCCAGATAAAGAAACTGAGGTGCAGGTAAGTCATAGGTTCAAGGTCACACCAACCTTGTGTGCAGAGGAGGGGTGTACCCAGGGCTCCTGACTCCCTTGGGCCAGCCTTTTTGCTTTTCTCCTCCACATACTGGGGCTACAGGGGATAGACGTGGAGCCCAAAGAAAAGCCAGGAACAGGAGACCCGGTTGCTTGTTCCAGAGCAACTGAGTTGGCGATCTGTAACTTGCCACTAAGAGAGTTAATGACATACCTATGAGCACATAAAGAGCACCTACTGGTAGCACTTACTGTTTGCCAGACCTCTCAAGAAAAAGAAAGACAGGTAAAGAGGTGGCTGTCCTCCAAAAATTTGGAATCTGGTGAGGTATGAGAAAGACCCTCAAACAGCTTTATAAGTCATCACACAATTAGCACAAGAGAGCTCCTGGGGTCCTCTAGTTAATGCAGAGGGTGAGAATGTAGCAGATGGAACACATCTGAAAAGTCCTCATGAGGGTGGTGGCAGTAACACTGCCCACAGGAGTCTGATGGGATATTGCCAAGGTGAAGGCCAGGGAGGGTGCAGAGTAGACCGCATTGGAAGGGTCAGGCTCAGGAAAGCATGCCTATGCCGGAACAAGAAGAAATTCATGGGATTGACTGGGCCCAGGGGAATGGCCTAAAGTGTAGAGTCCAGGCAGGTGCTCCAAATATCTGCAGGGATTCCCTGTGGGAAAGGAGCTAGGCTTATCACTATGCCCTGTGGCCCCAAAGGATGAGGCAAGGGCTAAGGGCTGGTGTTGGGGGAGGCAGGACTGCCTGAAAATATCACGGGAAGTTTGGGGAAGATGTTCAGAAAGAGGCTGGGACTCTGTAGGTGTCATAAGAGGGATTCGAAAACCAGATAGGAATCTGAATCAGCTGACCCTGATGACTCTGTGAGTTCCACACCAGACTTGGAAATGGCCTGTGGCTGGCCGTGGAGGGGTTTGGATTTCGTTCCGAAGGCAATGCTGACCACACACCAGTTTGTAGAACAAGGAAAGGAGGCAGGGGCAGTGATGGGGTCAGAGCTTCACCAGGATCTGTGAAATTACTTTTGTACATACACGATTTGGGGTAGTAGATGGAAAATAAACGGGGCCCAGGACTTTTGTCAAATTGTTTTAGGTGGGATGGTGACATCCATTGTGCTTCTGTAAGATAATATCCATGTTTTTAGATACATATTGAAGGACACAGGGATGAAGGACAACATTTTGGTTTTGAGTTAAAATATTTCAGCAAGACACTGGTGGTGAGTACCATGTATAGAGTTGTTGAATCGCCCACTATGGTGTACACCTGAAACTAATGTAACCTTGCATGTCAACTATACCTCAGTTTTAAAAAATGTTCTTAAATATCTCAGCAAGGGGAATTATGTATTTTTCACACGCATATATATGTATGTGTACATATACACAGGTATATATCTATGTACACACATGTAAATCCATGTGTATGCATGTACTACACACATGTACATAATTAGCAAATATAATGTTGATCAAAAACAACCAGAGACAAAATGATCCTGACTGTATGGTTCCATTTTATAACGGTTTTAAAAGGCACAGTGAGTCTGTGATGTTAGAAGTCAAGACAGTGGTTACCCTCACAGGGTCAGGCAGGCTGGGGGGCCTGAGGACCCCTGGTACTAGCCCAGTTCTGTCTCTTGGCTGGAGCAGACTTACAAAGGTGTGCTCACTTTACAAAAACTCAGTGAGTTGTGCACATCTTCTGTGCACTTTAATGGATGTATGTTTTGTATTTCAATAAATTTACCCCAAAATGCTACTCCTCCCCCCCACACACACACACGTGAGAGGAGGAGAGATTGAATTGTGATATATATGAGAAAGAGAGCAATCTGAAGCACACAGGCCTCCTCCATTGGCAGTTTCTTGAGGAGAGAAGACACGATCTAACTATCTAACGTATGCCTTAAGCATGAGTTTTCCAAACAATTTTGAATGCTACCCTCAGGGTAGCCCCTTTTTTCTCCCCATGAATCAAGGGAAACATGTCATGGGCTGCAGCCCTGAATTTGAAAAATCTCATGAAGCTAATCACCCTGATGGCAGGGTAGAGGATGGAGGGGAGTGGGAAGGACCCAGGGCAAAGACCAACGGGTGAGAGCCAGAGAAGGGGACCAGAGCAGGCCAGGGGGTGGGAAGGCCAGGTCTGACTTCAGTGCTTCCACCTGAGTGGTGCCCACCACTCCAGCTCTCTGGGGAATGCTCAGGTGCAGGGGCAGACCTGCACAGACCCTGCCAGACACCGTAAGTACAACACACACACAATGAGCTGGGTGCCACCAGAGCCCCTACTGAGCACTCCACCTGGGGGTCAGCACAGGCGCCCCCCTGGCACCCCACAGATCAGCTGCCCTGGGTCACCGGGCATGTGGGCTGCCTTGTGGGACCTGTGCCTCTAAAGACACACTGAGCCTGGGGAGTGGTGGCTCTGTTATCTGCACAAGTGAGCACATCATGCAATTTCCTGCCTGGGACATGAAAGCTCTTGAGAGGGTAGGAGATGTTCCTGGAAAGAAGGAAGCAGAGGAGGGAGGGAGGAAGGGAGGGCGGGAGGGAGGGGGGAAGGGAGAGAGGGAAGGAGGGAGGGATGCCACTGATTTCTGTTTCGAGGCAGCTATGATGCTTCCAGAAGTGGCCCTAGGTTTGTAGACAAAAGTCAAGATTTGATTCCTGGGTCTGCTACTCAGAGCTGCCAAACCTCGACAAAGTCACTTCATCTCTAGACACCAGAATTCACTCATCTGCAAAGTGGGGTGAAGACTGCTGATCTGTGCACGGCTCAAGGTGACAGAAAAGGCCATGGGCTTGGATCAAAGAAACCTGGGTTCAAATCCTGCTTCTTCTGAGAGCCAAGGGACCCTGGCAGTTACTGAATCCCTCTGATCCTCACTTTCCTCCCCTGTGATGTGGCAATGGTAATAAGCTCAGGGCCATGGGGAGGGTTGTGCGTGTATGCCTTTATATAAATATCCACCCACCATCTATTTATTTACGATCTGCCTTACTCCCAAAAGGGTTTCTGAGGCTATGGGGAAGATTCAGTGAACAACACGGGAAGGGCTGGCACGGGTTAATGCTGGCAGCATAGCATTCCCTTCTTTGCTAGTCTCACAAGGCTGTGGTGAGGCTCCCATGGGATATTTCCGAAAATGTCTCCCAAACTGGGAATTTCCATACAGGTGGGAGCTAAAGAAAGTGGCAAAGACGGGAAGGGTTTAGGGAAACTGAGGCAGGAATGGACATCTAGCTACCACCAGAGGAAGAGCTTGAGTTCTTGGGGTCCGGAGGTCTTCCACCCAGCAGCTAGGGGCCCATACACTTAAAGCACAAAGCAATTCCACAGAGGGGCACCTGGGTGGCTCAGTGGTTGAGCGACTACCTCCCCACAGGGAGCCTGCTTCTCCCTCTGCCTGTGTCTCTGCCTTTCTGTGTGTCTCTCTCAGGAATAAATAAAATCTTAAAAAAAAAAAAAAAAAGCAATTTCATGCTACAGGGTCCTGTAATGTCAGAGCTGGAAGGAACATGAGATCATTGGCTCCACCCACCCCTCCCCACCAGCCATTATACAGATGTAGACACTGAGGCTCCGAGAGGGAAGTCGGCTTGCCTCAGGTCACCCAGGGCAGCAGAGGCAGAGCCAACTGGTTTTCTGATGCCAAGTGCAAGGCACCATGTCCACTGCCCCAGGAACTCTGGAGCCAGGTACATTTCCCTCACTTTAATCTGGGGCGCCCCTGAGGCCAGTCTGCAGGAGCCTCACTTTCCTGGGTGAACTCTAGGAGCTTAAGACAGGAAGGCTCGCTCCCTCCCCTGGTAAGTATGCCTGGGCCCCGCCCTGCATGACGTGCGCAGAGGCTCCTGAGAAGTGACTATAGCCAATGAATATAACCCACAGCCGAGGGCAAACACAGAGTCTTATTGTTAGGGACACTGATTACTGCACTGGGTTGGGCATGTATTTATTATCACATCTATTTCTTTTCACGAACAGAAGGCAAACATTCCCCACCCCAGTAACTGGAAGGCTGCTACCTGTACCAGAGGACAGATGTCTCTCCAGGCTGGGCTGGGAGCAGATCCAACCTATACCTTGTCCTTCCATCAGATCCAGCTCAGGCGAGGGTAGGAGAGACTCAGGCCAGACTAGAGGGAGAACTGTCCACACCATCAGGATCCTGAGGCTGCCTTGCTGAACAAACTCAAACACTGTGGGGTAGGACTGGGAGCCAGACAGTGCTGGTCCTGTCACTGCTTTGCCTCTTGACTTTTATCAACCTACTAAATGTCCCTAGGCCCCAGAATTTACACCAGTAAAATTTTAGAGTTGGTGAGGATTAAGTCCTCTATGTGTGAGAGCAGCTAGCATCGTGGCGAATACACGGGCACTTAATAAATAGTCCCAACGCCTTCGGAGAGCATGGTGAGCCTGTCAGCTGATGGGCTCTGAAGGTGGATCCAAGCCCCGTGGCCCCTTCTGGGATTTAGAAAACAGGAGGGGATGGAGGCCCAGGTGTAGCTCCCCATCCTCTTCCCCGACCAGGAGCACCCTTCCCTGGGGAAGTGCAGATTGACATTTTGCTCTCATTTCATAAGATCCAACTTCTTTGAGATTCCCCCCACCCCCACCCCAGCAAACTTAGGAGGGATTTCGTTGGGACCTTCAGCAGAAGCTCCTGTGCAAGAGCTTGGTTAAGAGGTAGTGTTCCCCAGTTGGGGAGGGTGGGGGGCCACTGAGCCGGTGGAGTCTGAGGTCCAGAGGAGGTCTGGATCCTGGGGGTGAGCAGAGATGCTCCTTCCTCCCCTGGCTTCCTTCCTCCCGCAGGCCCGGGTCTCGGGTCTCGGCGGTGCCAGGCAGGGGCCAGAGAGGCCCGGGGCCCCTGGGAGGAAGCCATGACCCACGGCCTGGCCTCTGCCAGCTGTCTGCGGCTTGAGGGAGGGGCCTCTCATGTTCCAGAATCTTGCCTCTCATCCTGTAATGGATCGTTTTGTTACCTCCCACAAAACATTTAGCAACAATTCTGGGGATGGGAACCAAAGACCATGAACTTGAACTCAAGGGTTTGGTTGGCCTTCCTTTGTGGACCCCCAGGCATTGCAGAGACCGGAAAGCAGCCCGGAAGTTCTGCAGGGTGATAAAAGAAGATGGTAGTCGATAAAGGGACTCTATTTTCAAATTAGTTTGGAAAATACTGGCTCAAATGGGTGTCTCTATTCAGGGCTTCTTAGAGCCTTAATATGCCAGTGTGAGTTTTGAATATCCAGGATGCATTTCCCAAAGGTGTCCCATGGAAATAGAGATGGGGCCAGCTCACTGGCATTATAGAGAGGAAACTGAGGCACAAGGTTCTCAGAACAGAGCCACCAGTGAGTCTAGGTCTCCTGACCCAAGAGTCCACATGCTGTCCCTGTCCTTTAGGACCAAGTTGGCTCATACTTTGTCTGACTTTTTTTTTTTTATTTTTATTTTATTTATGATAGTCACAGAGAGAGAGAGAGAGAGAGAGAGAGAGAGAGAGAGGCAGAGACACAGGCTGAGGGAGAAGCAGGCTCCATGCACCGGGAGCCCGATGTGGGATTCGATCCCGGGTCTCCAGGATCGCGCCCTGGGCCAAAGGCAGGCGCCAAACCGCTGTGCCACCCAGGGATCCCTGACTTTTGTTTTTACATTGTGGCGGGGGGCAGGGGGTAGTAGGAATAGCAATTTTATTTAGAAGTATTTTATGTGCTCTGAAGGCCAGAAGTAGGGCCAATGGATAGAGGTTCCTCCTGAGCAGAAGTTCAGCTCCACGCAGTGAGAACTTTAAAATAATTAGACCTGTCTGGATGTGAATTGAGTCAATTCATGAGGTAGTGAGCTTCCCAGCACTGGAGGTATCCAAGCTGTCTTTGGCTGACTGACCACTGCAGAGGGTTGAATGGTGGTCCCCCCACCTCCCAAAAGAAATCTCTACCACTGAATCCCTGGAAACTGTGAATGTGGCCTTATTTGGAAAAAGTGTCTTTGCAGCTGTAATGAAGTTTAGGACCTCAAGAGAAGGAGGTCATCCTACACTATCTGGAGGGACTTGAAATCCAATGACAAGTGTCCTTAGAAGAGTGGGGCAGAGGGAGATGATACATAAGCAGGGGAGAAGCCGAAGATGTGAAGTCACCAAAGCTAAGGAATACCCACGCCACCCAAAGCTGGAAGAGGATGTGCCAACATTTTTATTTTGGACCTGATGAGGTCTACAGAACCATGAGACAATAAATTTCTGTTGTTTAAGATCATCAAGTTTGTGGTCACTTGTTACAGCAGCCACAGGAGGCTCATGGAGATGGGAATGCTGTCAAGGGGAGTTAAGCACAGGTGGTCACAGGCTGCATGACTGAATGGTCCTCAGGTCTGTCCTGACCCTCTGCCCACCACCAGTCACCACTCCACATGACACCTGTGATTCCATGCTAGGAAGGCTATGCCAGGCTTTCCCATCTGTCCCAGGGAGGGGAAGCCCCCCAGGTGTAAGATCCAAGATAGGAACAGCAAACAGAGGGACGCCTGGGCGGCTCATAGTTGAGCATCTGCCTTTGACTCAGGGTGTGATCGTGGAGTCCCAGGATCGAGTCCTGCATCGGGCTCCCTACATGGAGCCTGCTTCTCCCTCTGCCTGTGTCTCTGCCCCTCTCTGTCTCTTTCAAGAATAAATAAAATATTTTTAAAAAATGTTTTTAAAAAGGAACAGCAAACAGAGGCAGCTGAGTGTCTAAACCCTGGCTGGTGCTTCCCCTGGCCACCCGCTTTGGCCTCTGAAGCAGAATGTCCCCTAAAGTCAAGGAATCCGTGAGCAGCATCCAAGCCCTGGTGGGTCAGACCATCCACTAAGTGATCAGAGGGCCTAACAAGCAGGGCCATAAAGAGCAGCTTCTGTGTCAAACAAGCCAGGTGCACCTGCTGTCCTTGGGGCCCCCCCTCTGTGACAGAAATAGGCCTGTTGCACCCCTCCACACATACACCACACATACACACCCAGGAGAGGAGGGCCAGGCCTGCAGCCCCACATACAACCTGCCCCTTTTGTCTGCTACACGCGTGCACTTTTCCATGCACTCGGGGGCTCTGTCGCAACCGCCAGTGCCCAGGGACAAGCGATAACACGCCCGTCTGCCCGTCTCATCTTGCCTGGCAGAGTGAGGCCAGCCCAAGTTGCAGGGCAAAGGAGGCAGCTGCATTCAACTGTCTCAGCAGCAATCTGGGGAGACCTGAGGACAGCAGAGACAGGGGCTGAAGCCAGTGCCCCGCCCTCAAGGCTGCCGACTGCCCAAATGCCCATGGTTGTTCATGAAGCAAGTCTCAGCACTTTGTCCCTGAAGCCAAGAGCCCAGCCACTTGGCCACATCAGGGCTGGCCACGGCTACCTTCCTCCTCAGTGAGCACAATGAGCTTTGCCCACCTGTGTGAGCCAAGCTGGGTGCTGGGCAGGAGCCCCAACCCTGGGACACCTGTGTGTATGGTCTGACTGGCTCACCCAGAGCCCCACTGGCCCTCAGAGGTGGGAAGGGGTTCCCACCTGCCCAGCTCTGGTCACAGCAGAAGCCTTGCTAGCCCCCCAACCCCCACCCCCCCGAGACCCTGGACAGTCCCAGAGGTGGCCTCCCCTTTACTTGCTGGCCCCTGTTCTCCACTCTCCAGACCCACTATCCAAGTTCAGGGGGAAGGGAACATGGCGTTCACCCCTTTCTAGGTCAGAAATGTTTTGTAACCAAGCCCTCGGGCTCTGTAAATGTTTGCTCGCAGGGTTGTTTTGCTCAGCAAGGGCAGGGCTGGGCTGAAGCCCCCTGTCCTTGATTGCCTTTGCCCTCCCCTCCCTTCACCACCCTAATTTCAGGCTCAACTGTGCACATTTAGGGCTTAATTAAACTCATGTCTTGCTTTCACAAGAGACATTTTCTGCCCCAGGGAGTTGCTACCGCGCTTTGCAAGGAGGGCAGGTCTGAGCAGGCTCTTGGGTGAAGATCTGCTGGGAGGGAGAAAGAACATCACCTCCTGGAAGCTGCAGAGTAGTGGCCAAAGGGGAACCAGCAGAGACGGAGGCACCAGGGGCCCCCAGCCTCGGTGAGGCCACCTGCAGGCACAGAGGGGCCTCCCTGCCGCCACCGCCACTGCTTGCCGCTCAATTATCATAGGTCACACCGACCAGGTCACGCTGTTCCCGGTGCCCGCCCTGCCCTGCCCTGCCCAGCCAGCAGCAGCCTCCAGCGCCTCCCGCCCACTGCTGGCCGCACCCTGGACTCACCATCTGAGATTCCTCCCAACAGGCCAGGCCTCCACCCCAAGGAACCTCAGGGGGAGGAAAGGTCCAACAAGTGGGCTCTGGGGCCTCAACCCCAAGGATAGGCCTACCTTGCATAGATTTGAGGAGGGGCTCTGTGAAGCAGAACTTTCTAGAGAAGCAAGTCTCAGAGAGCGATGCCTGGGTCGGCCCCTTCCTACCGAGCAGGTGATTTCATCTTCCTGAGCCTCTGTCTCCTCATCTGTAAATTGGGAGTGCTAGACCTCTCTCACAGGTGTCAGAGTGGGGGAGATTGAAAAAAGCAACGTGGGAGCAAAAGCTTTTCACTAACTCAGGTAAGAGGTTACCCGTGTCTTATACGGCGTTTCTGTCAAGGTTCAGCAGGCTGTGAGCAAAAGCACAAATAGAGCTTTTAGCATTTCCCCCCCGAAGATAACTGCACTCTCCTCTCCCCAAGCCCTGCACCCCACCTGCTCTATTCTGTGAGCCCTGTGCCCTCTGCACCCTCACCCTCTCTCTAAGACAAAGGCTGAGCTGGCCATTCCCTGCATCCCTTTCCTTAGGCTCCAAAAGCCGCCTTGGAGTTACTCCATTGACATTCCTTGCCTGCTGGAATGTCCCCACCAGGGAAACTGAGGCCCTTGTCCAGAGCACACAGCATGTCTGTGAGGGCCAAGGGCCAGAGCCAGGTCTCTTGACACCCTGCTCTTGTCCCAAAGGTCCTGCCACTGTCCTCAGAATCAATCTGCTTTCTAGTAAAATTTTTGAGCTCATGCAGCGGCAATCATCAAAAACAAAAGATTCTGGGGAGAGTGGTGCTGAGTCAGGGTATTGGGGACTGTGAGAGCTGGAAGGGACCTCAGAAGTCTTTAGGGTAACTCCCTTGGAGAACTGGGCCTGGGAGAGGGACATTAGCTGCCCAGTCACATGATCTGGCCTCAAACCCGTCCTGCCCTTTATGCACAAGGAGGGTCACCGCTCAGCCTTCCATCCCAGGAAGTATGGTTGTTTACAGAGAGACCCCCAGGCAGGGCATGGGAGGCTGCCCCTGAGCCCAGAGGGAAGCCCATGGGCCTACTGTCCCCAGATGATACCCAGTCATCCCAGGTAACCCTGCTGTTTCCATTCTTCTGAGAACTTCCCTGTGGGATGACACAGAGCCCAGGACAGAAGGCTTTCATCTTCCCCTAGGCTGCTGCCTCCAGCACTTCAAAGTCCTTCCTGACATGATTTCATTCAACCTCACTGCCCATGGGGGGTTGGGGGTGTGGGAGGGAGAAGTTGTTGAAGAGCATGACTTGACCAAGGTCACACCCTAGAGCAAGTCAGCTTTCCTCCGTGTACCTCAGCTCTGCAATGGTGGCTGATAGTACATGGGGTTGCCTGGATGACTCGTGGCATAATTCTGGACAAAGAAGGCAAAAGCATGTCCTGTGGTCCACAGTGGGTGAGAAGAAATGCTGGCTCCTCCACAAGCCAGCTTGCTCCCCCGTGAAATGGGACCAGTCTGCCCCACTCATAGGCAAAATGAGACCAAATTACAAATGTGCCTTGTACAGGGCCTCAGCACACACTGGGCGCCCTACAGAGGTTGCTTCTCTTCCCCAGTTGCTAGGCCAAGCCAGCAAAACCATGTCTCTGGGCTTCCTTGTCCTTTCCCAGGTCTCTCCAGAGCTCAGTGGCTCAGACTCCCCTCGGTCGGTCAGGAGGCCCTGCCACTGCCCCATCGGCTTCCCTGCTAGGCGGGGTGGCAGCCCATGTTGTCTGAGCTGCTCCCAGGGGCCGGGGGCTGTAAGTTCCAACCCTCGTGGGGCTGCCAACTTATTGTGTGGCCTCAAGCCAATCCCCTGGCTTCTCTCAGTTTCCCCACCAGTAAAATAGAGCTAATGACCATCAGCCTCCTGCACTGGGGTGTTGTGAGAATTAATTAAGGTTTGTAAAAGGCTTTGAGATCCAGGGATGAAAGGCACTAGAGAAGGACAGAGTGTTATTATCCATTATTAGTACTGTTATATTCCATCCAAAGATCTCAAAGTCTCTGACAGACAGTAATTAGTACCTTGCAGGGGTGTTTTGAGGGTGATTAGTCCCATTTCACATATGGGAAAACCAAGACACAGAAATTAAGTCAGAGCAGGGCAGAAGGGGTAACAATGACCTCACTATTCCTAGAATCTGTTGCCACCATGGCCCTTCTACTCCCAGCCCTCCAGGGTACACTTGGGCATCTTCCTTTAAACTAATCAGCCCTGGTCCACAGGGGCTGGTGAGCATCTGAGCTGGTACCTCATCACCTGTTATCCTGATTCCTCCCTCCTCATCACACTGTCCCAGGAAGGATGCTCAGGACAGCCCATCTCCAGAAGCTGGTATGGGGTGGGGGGCAGGGTTGGGGGAGGGCTAGGAAGGAAGGCAGTAGGAGATGAAAGCAGAGGGCTTATGAAGGGACAGGAAAAGTCAAGAGCCAGAGCAGCTCATTGCTATGGGGCTCTAGGCACAGTCTCTCCCTTTCTCCTTTAGCTTCTCAAACTCCTCTTGTCACCTTGGGGGCAAGATCAAATTCAGGCTTGGGTAACCAAGGCCGGCCCAGCCTACCAAGCTATCCCTTCAGGGACATTCAAGAGGGAGAAGAAACACAACGCTCCAAGACTGATGAGGTGGGTGGTGCCCTACTGTCAGGCCTGTCGAGGGCTTAATGCACAAGAGAGCCCACAGTCTGCCTTTTCTGGAGGAGGCCTATTATGCTCTCTGGGGACAATCAGGAGCCCCCAGTCCTTGTGGTTGGCTCCTAGGTGCTCTGCTATGTGGATCCTGTGATTATTATTTTTTTAAAGTGCCCCAGAGCTAGTAATTTGAAGACAGGTTGCCATTGTTTGCATAATAAGCGGGGTTCCCAGTACATAAAGTCAAATCAATGCATTAACATAATGAGCTGCAGAGGTATTCAATAGCAGGCCCAGTCTCAGAGCATGGATCCCCAGCAAGGCTGCCAGGCGCTTGTCCTGCTTCACTACGCCACTTCCCAGGAACCAGAGCACTAGATGAGGGACACTGATGTTTAGTGATGTGCTGGTATGTTTAATAACAAGCTCTCTAGGGCAGCCCGGTGGCTCAGCGGTTTAGCGCCGCCTTCAGTCCAGGGCGTGATCCTGGGGACCTGGGATCCAGTCCCATGTCGGGCTCCCTACATGGAGGCTGCTTCTCCCTCTGCCTGTGTCTCTGCCTCTCTCTCTCTCTCTCTCTCTCTCTCTCCCCCCTCCCCTCTCATGAATAAATAAATAAAATCTTTTTTAAAAAGATAAAAAGCTCTCAAAAAAAGAAAACAGGGATCCCTGGGTGGCGCAGCGGTTTAGCGCCGCCTTTGGCCCAGGGCGTGATCCTGGAGACCCGGGATCGAGTCCCATGTCAGGCTCCCGGTGCATGGAGCCTGCTTCTCCCTCTGCCTGTGTCTCTGCCTCTCTCTCTCTCACTGTGACTATCATAAATTAAAAAAAAAAAAAAGAAAAGAAAAGAAAACAAAAATAAACCTGACGGGTAACATTTGCCAACTTCCATGGTGGAAATCCTTACCATTGCTGACTTCAAGCCACCCATGTGCCATCAACCGGCTCACCAGATTCTTGAAACTCTGACACAGGTGGTTCTCTTAGGCTGGTTCAGGCCAGCTTGTGCACATCGCTGTCCTCTGAGACCTGTTTCTTCAAGGAGAGAGGGGTACCTGGTACCACAGGGAGGGAGCTGGGAGGTCCTGCTCACCCCAAATACTTCCTTCACTGGTTTTTCTCAGTCACCAGAAATTCCTATGAAACACTTGTGCACAGCAAAACCCTGATGTGGATGGAAAGAAGGAGGGTCCAGGTCCCTGCTCTAAAAATTGGTTTTGTAGGGGGTCTTTCTCTGGAGGTTCCCTTGGGAGGTGGCAGCAGGTTGCTAAGAAAATGGGCATAAGCCAGGTAAGTTTTGGTGAGGGGAAAGGGAAAGGCAGAGGTTATGGGAAACTGTGAAAATGAGAGGCCCCGGAACAGAGGCTCTGACTTAAAGCCTGGCATTCCAAGCCTGCCCCTGGCTCAGACTAACAGGACAAAAAAACCTGACTATTAAGGGAGCGTGACACCTCTGTCAAATGGATGATCATATTCAGGAAACTGACAGAGATTACTGCACCCGTGAAATCAGAACAAGATGATATCGAAGGGTCTCATTGGAAAATAAAGAAGAGCTCTTTGAAATGAAGGTGCTGGAAATCTTTAAAAACCCAATAGAAAAGTCAGAAAGTAAAGGTGAGAAACTTTCCCAGAAATCTGAATGAAAAGGCAAAAAGTGAGAAAAGAGGATAAATCAAAAGATTAAAAACTTAAGAGCGTGAATCCCAAAGTTTCAACATCTGCCTATAAATAACTCCAGAAACAGACAGTGGAGAAACTGTAGGGGGGCGGGGGGTGTAGGTAATTGAAGAAATAAATAATACAGGAAGAACTTCCAGGACTAATGATGTGGCTGACCGGTATGAAGGCTCCCACCCCGCCCCACCAAGCTAGTGCCCTGCACCAGAGTGCATGACTGTAAAATTTCCGAATGGAGACAGAGAGGAACCTAAAAGTTCCCAAGTGGAAAGAAAACAGGCCTGTGCCAAGGATCAGGAATTAGAATGAAATCCGACTTAACAGGAATGCTGAAAGCAGCAGGACAATGGAGCTCTGCTTTTCAAATTATGGAGGAAAATCATCTCCAGACTATACTTAGGCAAACTATCAATGAAGTGTGAGGGTAGAAAAATATGTACAGAATCTCAGGTGTGCCAGATCTTAAGAAAGATGACCTCCAGCCCATCCTTTCACTGGAAGCTGTTATCTAATATACTTCCCCTCAAAACAAGGGAAAAAGGAGGGATCTAGGAAACCAGGGGTCTAGACAGGTGAGTGGCGAAGGAGTGATAAGTCAGGGGAATCGAAGAGACCCTTCAGGATGGCCTCTGATCTCTCACCTGACGAAAGGGGAGGTTGGAACAGCCAGCCAGGGGCCCGAGCCAGGGGTGAAAGTTTGGCATTTCTGTCTCAGGAATCAAAGGGGCAGTTAACCAGATAGCAGTCAAGAACACCTGAGCATTGGGTGCCACACATTTGCGGGCCACCTGTTGGCAGAGCTGCGTGAAAGCCATCTGCAGGGTAACTCGGAATGTTAGGCTTATTTATTGATAATTTATTTTGAAATAACTTGAAACTTATAGAAACACTTCAAGAACAGTTACAAAGAACTATATCCCCTTCACCCAGATTCTCTGTTAATATTGTAGCGCATTCACACCATCCCTCTGTGTGTGTGTCTCTCTCTATGTCTTTTTTTTTTTTAATTCATGTATATTTTTCTGTTTATTTATTTGATAAAGTTCATAAGATTGTACTATTAGGTGCATGTATGTCACACTGATTATATCTACCATTCTTTTTTTTTTATCTACCATTCTTTAATTAAACATTTAAAGCTATAAAATAATATACAAGCAAAAAGCTTATATACTTTTGTGTACATTTAAAGAAATACTTATAAAATGAACACTCATTTAATCATGACTAAGTTAGAGAAATAAAACATTGTCAAAAAAATATAAATAAATAAATAAAATAAATAAACATTGCCAACATTTAAAAATCAAGAGGGAACACACAAAAACAGGCAAAACCTCTTTCTCTCTGAACCCTCTGAGAACAAATTGTAGACCTAGGATGCCCCATGACCCCAAAATACCCCAGTCTGTATTCTCCCCAAACAGCACCCTCTTGTCATTACTATCATTCAACCCTCTGAATTAGGAAAGCAAAATTAATGCAATGTTATCATTCAATCCATTGACCCCATCCAAACTTCTCCAACTGTCCAACAATGCCTCATATGCCTTTCTGGTCCAGGATCCAAGTCAGGATCCTGACTCGCTTTGGTTGTCATGCCTTATTAGTTTCCTTCAGTCTGGAACAAGTCCTCAATCTTTCCCTGTCTTTCACGACCTTGACCATCTTAAAGAGCACAGGCCATTCATTCATTCAGCAGGATGTCCCCCAATCTGGGTCTCTCCAGAGTTTCCTCGTGTCTGCTTTCAGGCTGTGCATGCCTGGTGAGAATGGAACCAATACAAGATGCTGTGCTCTGCTCAGGGTGTCACATCTGGGCATGTGCTCCTGACCCATCCTACCAACAGTGATGCTGTAACCCTGATGACCAGGTCAGGTTGGAGCCTGTCAGGTTTCTGCACCATGAACTCACCATCTTTCCCTTTGTCTTAGATAAGTATGTGGTGGGGAGACACTCCAAGACTACACCAATATCCTGTTCCTCATCAAATCTCTGCCCACCAGTCTTAGCATCCTTTGATGACTTCAGCCTTATTCAACCACGACTATGATGGTTGCCAAATGGTGAATATCTGTTTCTATCACTCATCCTACATTTATTAGTTGGCATTCTATGGTAAAGAAGAGTTTTCCTTTCTCTGTCACTCATTCACTCATATCAATATGGAGTCATGGACCCTGTTTTAATCAAGGGGTTATGATCTGTTACTATAATTATTTATTTTGATCCTTTCATTGTCCCAGATCCAACCTTCAGGCAGACTCCTGTGTTGTTTTGATACGTCTCCATTACTCTTAGACCATCTGGCACAAAAAAGATGTTTTAATCTCATCTTATATTTCCCCTATTCTAGCCCTGGGATCAGCTATTTCTCTGGTTCCTTTGAGTGAGGAATGGTATTTTAAAACTGAGATCTGGGTTCTTGATGCTTTATTGCTACTGGGGTATCGTTTTATTTGACATAGATATTTTAAAACCATATTAAGGAAGGATTGTTCTATTTCAATTTTGCTCAGAGTTTATTTTTTTAAGCAGGTATGGATATTGAATTTTATAAAACACACTTTTTGGCATCCATCTAAACAGCCAAGTTGTTTTTCCTCTTTTGATATATTAATATGTGTTCTAGTATAAAATCTAACAGCACTAAACCATATCACTCTCCCTGAATAAACTCTATTTGGTCAGGGTGTACTTTTTTTTATCATATACTGCTTGATTCCATGTGCTAATATTTTATTTAGAAATTGTGTGTCAATATGCCTAAGTGAGAAGAGCCTAGCATTCCCCTGTTTTTTTTGTTTTGTTTTTTTACTATTTGGTTGGATGCTGGTGGTGTCAGTGGGCTGGAAACAGAATGCAAGGGATTGTGTGACAGAAGTGTGGGGTCCTGGAGCTCCAGGGGAGAAAGAAGGAGAAATAAGAGATAGGAGGTAGAGGAGGGCCCCATAAGGCATAAGGGAGAGGGGGATACACAGCATGTTGCAGTTTCAGGGGGGATTTTGAAGAATGGACCCCTTCTAGGTAGAGTCAAGTCTCAGATTTTGGGCAGGGGGTGGCTTACTGAAGGAAAGCTGAAAGTCCCAGGGGTTGGAGAGGTCAAGAAAGTGTGAGGCAAGGATCTGGATAGACTGCCCACTTGGGTGTTGAAATATCTCCAGGTGGAACCCAAGAAGTGGGCAAAGAATCAGTGCCAAAGTCACTGGGGTCATGGCCTGGAGGCTGTGTGGCACACAGTGTTGGTGGGATGGCCAAAAGTATTGCTGGAGGGGCGAGAGGGACAGCTTCTCTAATCCCAACCCTAGGACCCATTCGGTTTTGTGATTTATTAGCTGTGCCTGGCACAAAGTAAGCCCAACAGAAGCACCGCTGTTATTATTATTTGTACCAAGTAATTAAATGTTCTTCAAGTGATGCTAAAAGGCATTTGCAGACACTGCCCAAGAAATATGATTGACACATTTTCTGCTTACGGGCAAAACTGGGTATCTTTCCCCTCTTCCTCCCTCTCCCTTTCTCATTTCCAGATCCTTCAGGATGTCTTTGGCATCGGCCAGTGTCCGGGCATGAAGCCCAGCACCCATTATCAAGCTGCAGGGACTTGGGCAAACTTGTCTATAAAATGGGTAGCCACACCTCCCGGAGCTGGAGAAGCGCATCAGTGCCCAAACCACAGGCTGTCTGAGTCCTGTTGGCGCGCTCTGCCCAGGACTCTGAAGAGTGAGGGGTCCCCAGGGAGGGCCCGGGCAGAGGAGCAGGAAGGAAAGGGGAATGGAGAGCAGGATTTTCAGTCCATACAGGCGATAATCAGTCATCCAAGATCCTGAAACACTATCCAGACACTGGGAACTTTGTGGCAGAAGAATATGGAAAGGCACAGAAAAGGCGCAGGTCCTTAGCCTGTGGTTAGGTGGGTGGTCTCTGTACTTCCCCATTTAAGTTGGGAACTAAGCAACCAGCCACTACCACAGGCTTTCACCCAGCTCATTTCCGGCCATGGTCCTCCTTCCAAAGGCTCCTCCTGGAGGCTCGTGTGGTCACAGGTCCTTCCCAGGGTCCCTGCCAGGGCTGCCTCTCCCCTTGGGAAGGACTCACTCCGCAAAGGGCAGGGCATGCGGGGAAAACCAAGGTGAACTTGGACCCTTGTTCTATAAAAGCCGGGGAAGGGGGGGCAGGAACTGAGGGCAGGAAGGGTGGCCTCCCCCAGCAAGATGAGCCTCTCCTGGGGGAGGGCTTCCATGGGGCCTCTGCTTGGGGAGTGATAGTGACGATAATATTAACACTCCTTCAGCATCTAGCATGCACCTGCATCAAAACCCCCATTTCCCAGATGAGAAACAAGCTCAGAGAGTTTGACTTACCTAAAGTAACAGAGTTGCTCAGCACCAGAGCAGGATTTGAACCCAGATCTGTGGCGCCAGTGCTTGCAACCCTTCCACATACATGGCGCAGTATTTAGTGAGCAGCCGAGGTGAGCCCAGCGCTCGGGTGGGGTGAGGTCAGGCAGCTGAGTGCAGAGGCTGGACTCTGGGGAACGGGGAGGAACAGACTGGACTCGACCCCAGTTTGACCACAAACAGTTTGGGGGCCCTAGGAGCTTCTAGTGGCGAATGGGATAAGAGTAGTTCCTACAGGGAGATATGAAAAAAGAGCAACCCAGAAAATTTAAGTGTGACCCAGAGTCAGCTGGGTCCCCCATGCCCTGAGGTCAACCGGTGTGGAGGCCCAGGCCTGGAGGAATGCAGGGCCCTCCCCAGGATTTCTGCAGACCACCCTGAGCAGCTGGGGGAAGTGGGAGCCCCTCAGCCTCTGGCCTGCCCGGCCTTTCCCTCTCCATGCCACCCTGTGATAACCCAGGCCTGGCACCTGCCCCTTCCTCTCTTTCCATCCAGAGTCCCCTCCCGTTCCCAGAGGTCTAGAGGCAGCGGGTGAGGCTCTGACTGCCGAGTGGACTGGAGGACACAGGAGCAAACAGCTTCCACGGGCAGGGAGCTCCCTGAGGTTCTTCAAATGCCCTTCCAGTCACTCAGTCACTGCACTGTTGGGAGTCTTGCACCTGCCTTCCCCTCTGCTGACTTCAGCTTCACAAGGCTCCTCCAGCCCCGTCTCCCCTCTTCCCTTCCCTCTCCTCCTTTCTCCACCCCTGGGTGCTTTCTCCCCTCTTCCCCCCCCCCGGGTGTCATCCCCTCTCCATGGGTGTCCTCCCCCGTCCTTGGGTGCCCTCTCTCCTTCCCCTTCTTTGAGTGCCTTCTCCGCCCCCCTCCCTGGGTGCCCTTCCAGTCTTCTGTTAGTCCACTCAGCTTCCCCATCTCCTCCCGCCTGACTTCTACACCCTTCTCTGCACATCCAAGTCAGCCAGGTGCTCACAGAACAAAATGCCCTTTTTTTTTTTTTTTTTTTTTTTTAAATGGAACCACCTTCTTAAACAGCGGTCTGGGTTACTTTAAAAGGTGAAGTGATTTGCCTTTCCCATCGCCAGCACCCTTCACTGCTGGCAACCCGCCCTTAAGAAGTTTATGGTCAAGCGGTGTAATAAAACCAATCCTTGTGTTGTTCTTTGTTAAGACCATTTGGAAATAAGATAAAATAAAATATGGTTAAGGGCTTTATGTAAACTTAGGGAGGGGAGCAATTTAGTGAACACAGGACAGCCACTGGGCTCCACCCCCACCGACAACTCACTGTGTGGCCTCCACTTAGCACTCACCTGCAGAGGGGAAGGGGCAGGGCCAGATGCAGGAGCCTCCGGAGGCCCTCAGCTTCCTGGAGAAGCCCCGTGAGGGGGCGGGGCTCCCACAGCCGGCCGGGGCACCTGCTGACCGCACCCCACCACCACCCAGGGGGCTGGACGCCCCCTGGAGGGAGGGGTGTGCTTTGAGCTGCGGTTTACGCTGCACATGAGGAAGGCAGAGGAGAGAGAGAAGTGGGTCCCGCTTCCTGGCTCAACCACTGACTGTTACTTTGAACAAGGAGCTTCCTCTCTGAGTCTTGGTTTCTCTTCCTATAAGAAGGAGGGCCTGACTTCTCCAGTGGGGCTGGGCTGGGCTGGGCTGGGGGCTGGTCCAGTCAGGGTACCAGCCCGCATGGATCATGGGGCCCTGCGTCTGGGGAGCATGTGTGGGAACCCGGGTTTGGAGCTGGGACCTAGGGTCACCACAGCTGTAGGAAGAGCTGCCTGGGGAGGCAGGAGAGACTCAACAAAGGAGGCTTTAAAGGCTTCATTAGCCTCCTGCGTCTACCCATTACGCAAAGAAATCAACAGACGAAAGAAACTTAATGGTCTCAGGAGCCTACAGTTCTTAGGACAAGCTATTGGGATGTGGCCCAAAGCACCCCATTCATTCATTCCACACCTGCTCCATGCCAGGCATTGGGTGAGGCCACACCACCTATCCGACCGTACCCAACCTGATTATAGCCCCTCCAGCGCCATTGTGGTGTTTCCATCATGCTCCGATCCCACCCCAACCACCACCAGGACCCTCCTCCTGAAGGACTCCACCAACTCAGACCACCAGACCACCCGACTGCCCCACATCAACCTTAGGTTTTGAACGAATCAATGGATCAATGAATGAATGAGTGAAGGAATGTGGTGAGGTGGCACTACAATGGCCACCCAGGTCCCCTCTGGTGAAGGATTTGTTTCCCCAGCCAGTGGCGGGACCGGTCAGCCATCTACCCCTCCAGGGATGGCGTCAGCTGCAGAGACCCCTTCTCCCATGGCTTCACTCTTTCCCAGATCTAGTTCCAGAACTCCCATGATGCTGGCTGAGGCTGCTGTTGGGCATCCCTATTTGCCTTCCCTCTGCCCAGCCCTGCTTCTTTGTGCCTTGTCCATGGAGCTTGATCCCAAGGCCAGTCCCCAAGAAACATCTGAGGGCTAGCTCCCATCTCAGAGTCTGCTTCTAGGGAAACCAGCCCGAGACACAGACAAGAAAGTGACCCTTGTGCTTGAAGAGCTCTTGGTCCAGTTGGGGCTAGAGACAACGGCAATCGTCACTGCATGGTGCTTCCTATCCGCCAGACGCCATACTATGCATTTTATATTCATTACCTCTCTATTAGGCCTCTCTCTGTTGAACCAGACAGAAACTCAGCCGAAATGGCATAAATAAAACTGAGAATGTATCAGCTCACCTAGACTTCTTGCATCAACCTCCATGGGATCCAAGTGTTGTCACAGAGCCAAGAGTCCAAATCCATTGCCCTTATGTCCCCAGCATTGGCTCTCATCTCAGGCACAGTCTCTCCATGTGGTGGCTGTGTTCATTTCCTGAGGCTGCTGTAACAAACTTGGGTGGCTTCATACACAGAAAGTTATCCTCCAGAGTTGTGGAAGCCAGGAGTCTGAAATCATGGTGTTGGCAGGATTGGTTCCTTCGGGAGGCTCTGAGGGAAAAATGGTCCTATGTTTCTCTCCTGGCTTCTGGTAGTGACTGGTAATCCTTGGTGTTCCTTGTCTTGTGGATAGATCACTCTCACCTCTGCCTCTGTTGTCATATGGCCTTGGCCCTGTGTGTCTCTGTGTCCAGATTTCCCTTTTTTTATAAAGACTCCAGTCATTGGATTAGGATCCATCCTAATGTGATACGACTCTATCCTAACTTGCTTACATCTGCAAAGACCTATTTCCAAATAAGATCACATTCTAAGGGGGTTAGGAGTTGAACATAACTTTTTGGAGGACACAGTTCAATCCATATAGTGGTTAAAGGTTCTAGCTAGTAACTCTGATGGAAAGAAAGTCTTTGTAACTCTAGCTAAAATCCCAAGTACAATTCCCACTGGCCTGGCTTGAGTCACATGTCCATTCCCAGGAACCTGTCTCTATGGCTAGGGCAATGGAATATTCTCAGTGCCCAGGCCAGGTCATGTGCTCACAGTGGAACCAGAAAGTAAGGTCAGCCCTATCTGGACCACATATCCAATAGCAAATCCAAATAACATCACCAAAAGGAAGAGGAATGGACACTGAGAAGGTCAAAATAACAGATGGTCCTCTACCTCCTGTACTCTCAGGTGTCCTGCAGGGTGGGCTTTCTTACCATTTACTGAGTGGAGGGTGGAAGCTCAGAAAAGTTAATAGGATTAGCCCTGAGCTGGTGTTCTAACCCAGGTGTTTAAGGCTCCAAAATTAAGCTCTTCACCGAACAAATGAATGTCAAGAAGTCAGAGAATGTTCTCTATCACAATGGGATGGTCAGGTAAAATCTCTTGAAGGAGGTAGGACTCAGGTTGTACCTTGAGAAGGAAGAGAGGACTGTCCAGGGGAAGGTGAGACCTGGAGCCTGAAGAGGCACAGTTCCATCTTTGGTTGAAGCCCAAGGTTCTCTTAGGGCATGTTGAGAAGGGCGGCTGGGGAGTATGGTTGAGGTCGACTGCAAGGTCTTCTGTTTTCCATGGATAATGGGAAGCCATTGAAGATTTATCAGCCAGGGAGAGACTTGGCCTTTGGTAGCCATGTCTAAGGATCGCCCAGGGCACAGGGCAGAGAAAGTGAGAGGATGGATTAGAGGTTCAAGGCTTGGGCAGGGAGGACCAGAGAGGGCTATAGCCACAGTCTAGGTAAGAGGTGATGAGGACCAAGGAGAGCTGGAGAGAAGGGACTGGTTACTCCACCCACCACCCCTCTAACTAACCCCAAGCCCAAACCCGACCCTGTCCCAATCTAGACCCCACCCCTTCCTCATTACCACCTTTCCTAGTGATACCACCTTTAAAAGATGGGTTCAAGGACCAGCTGGGACTTCCCTCACACTCATGTCTGGCCTCTGCCCTCAAAAATCCCTCTGGGCAAACTATTTCATGACTAGTGTATGCTCAGACCTCCTTGTGGGCGAATCATATGTCCTGGTTGGTTACCATTCTGTCGCCAAAGGCATTTCTACAACCAAGAGGCAGAGCGCCCAGGCCAGCACTGAGCCAGCTTCTCTGCTTCCCCCAGCTGACTTGGAGAACAGGGCTGGGGGGCTGGGGGCAGCTGCAGCCTGAGCCCCAGTTGACAGTCCTAGGAGGGGTGCGCTTTTGCAGTGAGCTCCTCGGCCTGCTCCCTGCAGTGAGGAACATAAGTGGGGAGATTCCTCTCACAGCCCAAAGGCCCGCAGGCTGCTGGGAAAACACCCCAGGGGCCTGGACTGGGAAGGGACATGGGGGTCCCTCAGGTGGAATCCCAGAGCTAAGAGGTGGATGAGAGTTGGGGCTCTCTCTCATCAGGGAGGCAGAGCATGCTGGGACAGGACAGGAAGGAGACTCTCCAGTTTTGGAAGCAGGCAGTAGTGACCCTGCAGGTACACTGGGGGCACCTGGGGGGCAGGGAAGGGGGAGCTTTCCGGGTTCCACTCTCTGGTGCCATCTAAGTCTGTAGGTATGGTGTCAGGCCACACCTAGAAACATGCTCCCCCTTAGGGGCTCTGGAGGAGGTGGAAGGAGACCCTTTGCCGCTGGGTCCCCTAATCTTCCCAGTGACTCAGTATGGGGTGAGCCTTGCTCACCTTTCCCCTAGCCTGCGGGAGGAATCCTTCTGGCATTTGAGAGAAGGGGAAGTGTGTGGGCAGCCTTGGGATTTCTCGGTGACCATTCCCAGGCCCCCTCCCCGGGGCCCTGACTGCTCTGGCTGCTGGGAAGTGGCCCCTGGGAGGGGGGCTCACATGCATCAGAGGGAAGGCCCTTCATGTCTCAGTGACCTGGCTTTTTCCCAGAGTTCCACTGATGCCAGGAACTGCCACCTCCAGCCCCCTTTCTCCTGGGACAGCCGAGGGCTTAGCTTCAGTGCGAGTTCCCAGGCTCCTCAGGTTCTAGAGGTGGGAATGGACTTGAGGAAGAGGAGACCCTGAGGTCCTCAGGGGGTTAATTCAAGATCACAGTGCGGGGACGGGGAGGCTAACCAAAGTGTGTTTCATGTGATTATAAAGTTTGAACCAGAAAACCCTATTCCCCTGAAAGGCTGATAGGCTCCCTTTTATCAGAAAAGGAGAATGTGATCCCAACAGCATTACCTCGTGGACAAAGCTGCCAGGAAGTCATGTTCAGATGTAACAGCACCCTCCGCCCAGGGTTCTGGGGCAGCTCTCTTCTCCTCAAACCTAGGCTTGTATTTTTAAAACTCTACTTTAATGGCCTATTATATCCATCTTTGCCATTGTGAGTCACCTCAAATCTTTTTAGAAACAGACAGGATAGAGTAAGTGAATGAGTGAGTAAATGGATGAATGATAGCATTTACTGAGCATTCATGTGCCAGGCCCTGCTCCCAGCACTTTACAGTATCAAATGTATTCAAGCCCCAACAACCCTGGGGGAAGATGTATTAGCATCCTCACTGTTGCTGCCAGGGGACCAAAGCTCAGCCAGAAGAAAAGCTTAGTCCTTGTCAAGGTCATGGTCACGCAGGTTGCCAGCCTCGAGCATCCTCCCCACTGGCTTCCTCTAGGAATAAGTGTGTGAGAAAAGCCGCCCCCCGCCCCCCAGCACCAAGGAAAAAGAGGAGTGTGAGGTGGTGGTGCTGGTGCTAGAGGGTCAGGACTGATGCTGGTGCCCGTGGGGAGTGGGGGTGACAGGGAGGGGGGTTCCGAGGAGTCCTCACCTGACTACTTGTAGCTCTCCTACAAGAGGGTTCCTCCAGGCACTAACTGAGGCAGCTGATGCAAGGGGCACGTCCTCGTCCTTGGCTTGCTTTTGGCCTCAGATAAGTTCCTTGCTCTCATTTGGCCTTGCTCTGTGCATTGGAGCACCAGTCAGTAGGATTTGGTTTGGGAGGCTCTGCTGCTGATAGAGCACCTGTCAGTGGGATTTGGGGGTTTGGGAGGCTCTGCTGCTGATAGAGCACAAAGCCGAGAGTGAGCTCTGAGGGTCAGGCAGCCTGGCCCCAGTGAGCCTCAGAGGACATGAGAAGTCAGGGTGAGAGGACTCCAAGCTCTGGCAGGTCTTGGGGCTAGGAGAGGTGCACAGGCACAGTTCAACCCACCCATCCTCCCCAAGAACAGTTGAGGCTGAAACCAGCTGGGAAGAAACTCAGACATCATCTGATTGGACTTTCCATCTTATGGACAAGGAGACTGATGTTGGGAAGAGGAGAGAAGCCCTCTCCCCCTCTCCAATGCAAGGCTGGACCCTGGGAGCCTGCCTGCCTCTCTGCCTGCCCTTCCCACTGCCTACAGCTCTCCCTCTGTAGAGTCCCAGCCACCAGGTAAGAGAGAGACCCCAGAGCATCTGGCGGAGCCAGCAGGATCTCTAGCTGGTCCCCCGGGGCTTCATGTCATCCCCGACCATGAGTCAGAAAAGCTTCATTGTGATACCAACCCAGTGACCTATGACTTTTGGGGTCAAGCAATTGCTATGACTAATCCTCACACACAAGGTGCTGAGTCAGCTCTGGGAAAGCGGCAAAAGAGGCCTAGTCTCTTTGGAAGCCTCCCCAGGCCCCCAGCGGTGCTCCCTCAGCTCCATACCCACACACCATATTCCTCATCCCCAAGCTTTCCCTTTGCTTGCAGCTGGTAGCATCTGGGAGAGCATTTGATGGGAAACTCATAGTAGGATGGTAGCAGCAGTGCTGGGGAGGGGGGAACCCCACAGCAGAGAGAGGACAACCTGGTTCTTGCTCCTGCACTGCCCTCAGCTAACTAAGTGGCCATGAAGAAATCCTTTCCCCTCTCCGGTCTGTTCTCTGCTCTGTAAAATGAGAGGCTGGTGCTGGGTTCTCTGCACCCTGAGAGGATTATGAGGTGTTGCCTCTCCCATGAGGTACTTGCATCAAAGAGAAAAGAACTAAAAAGGGCAAGCCTTAGCCCAAACAGTTGAGGCTCCAGTGAGGAAACATCAGTCTCGGGAGGCCTGTGGGGGAGGCACTGGGTCCTCTGCCTGAGACGCAGCCTTTGCAGGCCCTCTGAGGAGGTCAGAGCCCGAACTATGGCCCCACGTTGAGGTGAGGGCCAGGGCCTGGGGCAGGTTAGCGCACATGGCGGGTCTCAGCTGTGGGATCAAGGATCTCACGCACCCCTGTGGGCACCACGCCTACCCTTACTCTCCCACCCAGACACACCCTCAGGCACCCCCACCCCACCCCAATTCATGCAGCCCTTGATTCCTGAGAGAAGCAAGTCTTCTCCTGGTCTCTCCTGACAGCTGTCCTCAGTCAAGTTGTCCACCGGCCCCCACTAGACAGAGGGCACCCTCTCTAGTCCACCCCACTAACCTATGTGAATCAGTGCCTAGGCCTTCTCTGGAGCCAGTTTCCTCAGAGAACATAGCTCAAAGCATTGACAAGATAATGGCATGCGACTGGAGAATGGGGTTCACCTTAGGAAACCCCTTCCCTGTGAGTCAGAATCTTGGGAGGATGAAGAAACCAAGGCTTGCAGAGGTTGAGGGGCTTCCTTCAGGTCACGGAAGGTAGGGTTGGGGCTTAAGCCAGAATCTCTGGGCAAACACCCAGCCTGTTGGCAAAAAAAGCTTTCTAGTTTTGAGGTTGAAAGCACAGTGCAGGGGATGCCCCAGCCCGCTTCATCTGTACGTGGAGACCACACCATCCTCACAGGGTCTGATCTCATGGGCTGCTGTTGAGGAGCTCACAGGGTAAGGGACCCACATAAATGGTTGTCACCTATCACGACCACCACAGTAGACACGATCCTCAGACCCTCGGGGGCCAAGCCCAGGCCCTCATGAGAGGTGGTGATCTGCCCCCCACCTCGCCTGCCCCAACAGCACCCAGGAAGCCACCCTGCCTGGGCTCTGACGTTCGTCCTCTCGAGGAGCCCTCTCTGTTCTTGTGGTTCCGTGTTTGAAAATCTCCCTCTGTCTTCCCAGCCACCCTCTGACCAGAAAGGCTCGGCTCTCTGCCCCTCTACACAGGAGTGACTTTTGCTGAAAAGCAAACATCACTGGGGCACCCGGCCTCGTGGTTCCAGGCTGTGTGGTTTACCTCATGATGTCATCTTCCTTCCTCCAGATAAACCAGAAGAGACCTCACTGCTCCAAGAGTCGCTGGTCCTGGGGAAATGGTGCCTGTGCAGGCTCCTCATCTGAAGATTCAGAGAACAGCCAGGAGCTGTGGCCCTGCCAGGGAAGGCACCGCTTGCCTGGCCCAAGGGCGGGGAGCGCCCCGCGATGGCTGGCGGGGGTGCAGGGGTGGCCCTCCAGCAGGCCTTTGGTTAGTGTAGGCTTGGGCAGGGCCCTCCAAACGTAGGACTCAGGTGCTGGACCTCACAGGCCCCATGCGCCAGAGCACCCAACTCCAAGCCACTATCCACACAGGACAGGGGGACTAAAGCAGCCTGAGCAGGGCAGACAGTGCCCCCTTCCTCAGATCAGGCCAAAGGCCCCTCCCCAATCTTGTTTGCTGCCAACCAGACAAGGGATTGGGGTATGCGGTGCCAGGGCTGGGGGGTGGGCAAGGGACAGCTTCCGTCTGTGGAATACCCACCTGTCTCAGGCTCTGTGCTTTTTATAATCTCATTTAATGTTCCAACGAGTCTTTGAAGTAGGTAATACATAGAGTGTTCAGTTGATTGATGACAGACCCAAAGCTCAGAGAGGTTCGGGATCTGCCCGAGGCCTTGCTTAGCAATGGGTCTGGCACGCAGTTGGTGTTCAGGAATGTTTGCTACGTAGAAAGGAGCCAAGATGCTACCTTTTCTAGGAGAAGCAGATGTCTCTGCGATGCACAGGACAAGACCGTTTCCATTCCAAATGTGCTGGCACCCACAGAGGGGACCCTCCTTGGGAGTCTGGGCGTCAGGCTGGGGCTGCAGATGGCCAGTGCAACACCAAAGCATCTCGGTCCGGATCCATCACTGCTGGGGAATGGATCCAGTGGGGTCCCATTTCCTTCGACTTGATCCACATTCTTATCGGGCCTCCACTCTGTGCCAGTCATGCCCACTATGCAGGGCCCTCTGGGGAACACAGAGCCTGGCCAGAGGGGAGAGAAAACAGAGACAAAAAAAACCCAGGGTTTCCTATCCTCAGGGAACTTACCGTCTTCTCAGGTACAGTGACAGGAACAATGGCCACCGCCCCCTCCTCCACAGTGGTGTTAGTCACTGTATCTGCCCCACGGTACATTCCTATGTCCCAAGCCCCGTACAAAGCATGTCTCATGTATGTCTCACTGAATGCCTGTGGAAAACAACCTGTTAAGTGGCCATTATTCCCATTTTATAGATGAGGCAACTGAGCCTTGGCCTCCTGCCCAAGGTGACGAGGTAGGAAATGGCAGAGCTGGGATTCAAATCCGGGACGGTCAGATGATAGGCCCGTGGTCCTGCCCACAGAACACCAGTAGGTCAGACCCGAAGCAGAAGGACCCACATTCCAAAACAGCGTGCTGAGTGGCTGATGTGCCGAGGAGGGGATGCAGGGGAGCCAGGGCCTGAGACAGGCAGGCAGGATTTAGACCGGCACGTCGGAGACAAGGGGCACCAGGGCCAGCCAACCGTCAGCTGGGACTCATGGTGCGCGCAGGACTCAGGGGGAGCAGAAAATAGTTCCTTTGGGACGGAGCCCAGGGCCTTGGGAAGGGGGGTGCATCTGGAAGCAGATCAAGACCGGAGCAGGGCAAATTGAGTGCCGGGTGGTAGCAGCCACCCTAGTTCAAGCATGGGCTCCTCGCAGAAGGCTGTGTCCTCGAGGTCAAAGGCCAGCGCAGGCGGGAGCTTCTCTGGCCCTGTGCCACTGTCCTCTGCTCTCCATCCACCTCACATCCCTCCCCGTGGTCCAGATGCCTCCCTGGGTCAGCTGTTGGGACCTTCCAGGGAGGAAGGCCTGAGTTAGTGTAGCCAACTCCGAGGAGACAGTGGGAGCTGTGGGCGGAGCCTGAGGCCTGGAGAGTAGGAGAGCTAATAGAGGCCCTGTGGGTGGTCTCCCTCAGCCGGGGAGGGAGCCAGCAGGGCCCTCTCTGTCCCTGGCCTGGACTCCTGGAGCTTAGTCTGGAAGACGCTCAGTGTCCATGTTGCAGGCTGGGCTGGCTGCAGAGCCTCTGGAGCTCCCAGACACTGTCCCCAAAGCCATCGCCGGTCATCACGGGGCTCGCCTAGGTGGCCCCAGCTGCCTGCCAGCCTCCTCTGCCTGTGCTCCCTGTGGGGGTGGAGAGACTTCCCTGCCCCCCTGGGGTCCGTTCCACACCCAGAGCTCCCGCAGCTCCTCTCTGCCTCTGGCCCCCTCCCAACTCCCCTTGTCAACCCATCTCCTGCTCCTCCACCATCAGGAGCTGGGTCTCCACTAAGTGGCTCTCTGCCCCCCCCCCCCCCAGTGGAGGGAGCAGGACTGCCCAGCCCTGCCCGAGGGTGGCTCAGAGGTGGAGAAGGGGCGAGGCCAAGGGCAGTGAGCCTTGAGCAAGGGCGCTGGGGACGGTTTCTGAGCCCAGCTCCCCCTTGCTCACGCTCCTGGCGGGAGGCCCAGGCTCAGAGCCGGCCTCACAGGCTGATTCGTGACTGAGAAACTGCCTCCTGGGCCCTGCTCTGGGTGGGAGGGGCCTGGGAAAACCAAGTTGTTGGGCCTCCGTGGCCCTGTGGGGCCTGCCCAGGCTGTGTGTGGCTGCTCAGAAGGCACGGGAAAGCCATTTTCTTCATTAACTATCTGGGTGGAGATTGCAGGAATCAGCAGGAACACTTTTCCAATTATCCAGACTCAGGCTGGTGGCCGGACCCCAGGGAAGCAGGTTTGTCTCCTGTAGTCCTTTAGAATGCTCCCCGCTCTTCCTCCTGGGCACGGTGATTCACTGGGGCTGCTCAGGGTGGTGGGTCGCGTTTTCCACACCACCCGGCCGTCACCTGGCCAGCTGCTGCCCCAGGTCTGGAACCTAGGATGAGCAAGGTGTCCGAGAGGTGGGCACCATCCATGCTCTGGGCCCTGCTCACAAGCTGAGCACGGGTAACGCAGGAGCCAGACGTGTGGGCAACCTCATGTGCCGTGGCTGATGTGGCTGCAAGCATACCCCTAGGTGACCAGGACGGCCACCAGGGACTAGCCCCTCAGCTGCTCTGAAAGTCTTCCATCCCAACGCTCTGTATCCTGGCTGGACTGCGACCTGACATCTGCTCTCAAAGAGCCCGACACCCACGTGGAGCTCCCTCCCTGGGCACTGCTCTCAGCTTCACTGTCCATCTCCCAACCTGGGAGCCCTGGAGGCGGGGCCTCGGCAGCCTCCGAAGTGCCAAACCCACAGACGGCTAAGTGTCCATTTGCTGTCTTTGCCAAGTGTGGGCCTGGGATGGATGAAGGCAGGGACACGGCAGTGCCAGGGGCTGCAGGCCAGGCAGGGGCAGGAACGGGATGGCAGAGAAGATGGGGTCAGTATGCAGATTTTGGAGGGGGAATCAGCCAGACCAGTGACTGGATGTGGGGGTCAGAGATAATGTTGTCTTTCAGGCCACTTGGGGTGCCATCGACTTGGGCCTGCGCTCTCACCTCCCTGCTGCAAAGGACCGCTGACTCCATCAATTTCCAAGGTGGGAGGAGTGAGGTCATATCTGCTGGGTGCAATCGCTCTGCAGGGTAGGAGCTCTAGAAACTCATGCTCTCTCTGCTTGTAATGAAAATCATAAAAAAAATTCAAACACCCAAAAGGTATAACACAAGAATGTCACGACCCCCCCATGAGCCCACCACTCAGCCCCAACACTCAACAGCATATTCTATCTTTCCTATTTGCCATCCCACTTCTTTTTTTTTTTATTTTAAAACAATACCAGACATCAGATAATTTTACCCATAAATACTTCAGTTTTTATCTCCAACAGATTGCGCTTATTTGTCTGTTTTACATAACCACAATGCCGAGTCTTAGCAATTGTTGATAATGCTAACGATGATGATTTCTTAACATGCCATAAACCCCAGCTCAGACTCAGATTTCTCTGGTGGTCTCAGCCTTCTGGGAGCAGCACACTGATTTCTAGGACAGGGGAGATCGTCAGCAATCTCTTCCTAAAGTTCTCTGCCCTAGGCCAGGGGCTGGGCTACCGAGGTGACAGAGCCAGTGCCCGTCTCAGAGGAGCTTGACGTGGCCACTGTCAAGTGGTAGGAGAGGGTTTGTCCTGGACCAGCCTAGATCCAGAAAGGTGGGAAATCCTCTCCTGCCTCCCAGCATCCTCAGGATGGCTCATGGGGCCCACGCCAAACCCCGGTCCCTGTCTCACTGCTAGTGCTCTCTGAGCACCTTGAGCCTGCTGCAGGGACCTAGGCCATCCCTTGGCCCAGAAGGTTCCTTTATCTCCCTCCATCTGGGCTCTCCTGCTCCTTACCCCTTCCATGACTGCCCTGGGGTTGCTCCTGTGTTCCCAGCATAAACCCTTGCTCCTGCTGAGACGATTCTTGAGTGTGACTGGGGCTTTCCAAAGGGCAAGGCTGCATCCCTTGTGTTGCATCCACAGCCAGCGCCTCACTTGGGATGTTCCCTGTGTTTGCTGTAGGACCTAGGTGTGCCAGTGAGGGAGTGAACTCATTCTAAGGAGAACAAGTCAGTAGAAGAACAGAGGAACGACTGTAACCCTATAAAAATGGGGGGAGGTGCTCTTCCAGAGCTCCCACCCAGCTTCAGAAACCATAAAGTAGCTGGAACCAGCAAGTGTCAGGGCCGCTTCGCTCCCAGTAGAGGAGAGGAGCTCCTGCCCCTTCCCATCAGCGAGGCCTGGCCTGTGCTGTCCAGCATCCTGTCACTGGCTCTCTGAAAGGGGCAGTTTTCCTCCCCCGGGGTAGGCTGGGAACAGGCAAGGGGAGCTCAGCACATGCCTAGACCCTGTGCCTGCTGGTGGGGTCTGTTTGCACATGGCCATCTGGTTTCAATCCAGTGAAATCTTAAAACTTTCCACGGGAACTTCTTCTATTTTGCACTCCTCCCGGATGGGCTGGACAGACTAACCCGGAGCAGGCTGGGAGCTCCTGAGCAGCTGCTTGGGGGAGCCACTGCCCCCCACAGCCGGCCCCATCAGCAGGAGCAGGCATTGCTTGGGGGGCCTCCAGGATTTAGGCCCAGCCCCACCTCACACTCACTGGGGACCCTGAGCTAGTTGCTTTCTCCTTCTGGGCCTGAATCTCCTTGCCTAGGCGAAGCAAGATCAACAGCAAGCAGCCAGATTGCCTGCATGCACATCCTGACACCACCCGGAGTTAACTATGGGACTTGGGCAAAGTGACCGAACCTCCCAGGCTTTAGTTTCTTCATCTATAAAATGGAAATAAGTTGAGTTGTTGGGATGACAAGAGTATCACTACCCGTGAAGTGCTTAGCATGGTGTCTGGGATATTGCGAGGCTGATACTAAGCACTGGTTATTACACAGCCATGATTTCTTATCTGAAACCTTTGGCCATTTCTGTTTCAGAGATTATATGTTTTTGAATTTTTAGAAAGGTCATAAGGTGCATATTCTAATATCACATCTAATTCAGTGAGGTCTTGGCAGCACCCTGTGATCAAACACATGAGTATTTCCTCATTAACAGCTGTGAACATTCATCGTAAGTGGGAAAAAGAAAGACTCCAGGCAGCCTAATGTTTGAGGGGGCCAGGTTTTGCTGCCAAATAAGTTATTTAAAACATTTTGAGTTTTAGTACTGTGGGGAGTTTGGAAATGCAGACGAGGAATTGGGGGCCTTGTATCGTCATGACGATGATTTGTCAAGGAGTAAGTGCAGAAATGTTTCCCAAAGCTCCGGGGTGGCTCTGATGCCAAGGCAAGCCCACTGTGGAGGGGGCTGGTGGTGGCGGCTGGGCATCTCCTCCTGCTCTGCTGGGCTGCCTGTCGTGGCGTGCCCTGGAAAGTGTCCCAGGCAGGCAGGGCCTCCACTAGACACCTGGCACCTTTGCCTCCTTGCAGGCTCAGCACCAGAGATAAGGCTTGGCAAGTAGAGAGCAACTTTGTACACAGAGAAGGCATTTCTTCCGTTGGGCAGGGAACACCAGCCCAGCAAGGCACCCTGCAGCGGATGGGCCACAGTGGGGCCAACACCACCCATCTGGATGTGCTCTGAAGGCCTGCCCGGGTCTGAGAGCTCATGATAACACAAGCGGCCCACTGCAGGGAGCAGCAGAAGGAAGCCCTTCAGGTCAGGCCATCTATCTGGAGGCACTAGAGGCTGATTTTTGGATCCATCTGCCCCCACCTTCCCAATTTTGGCCACCTGGGCCAAGAGGTACAGGCTCATGGCTGTGGGGGGGAGGAGGGAGTAAATTCCTTTCATCTCAGAGTTCGAGTGAGAGTCCTGGGCTGATGTCCCCGTGGGGGTCATCCAGCCCCTGCACTATAGGTGGGAGCACTGCCCCGGACATTTGCACAGAACTTTAGCATTTACACGTCCCTCTTGCAGACGTCCATCTGATATTCTCAGGAGTCTCATTATCTCTGTCCTATGTCTCAATAAAACCAGGCTCAGAGTCCAGGTGACCGGCTTCAGGTCACCAGGCTGCAGTGGCCAGAGCCCAGACTTCCTGCCTCTGTGTTTAGTGCTCTCCTGGCCACACCTGCTGACCCTGGGTCCCCATTTCATGGCCCGTCGGTGGCCTTCCAGGGACATCCCCAGCTGGTGTGGAGCTGGGGACAAATTCCCAGCCAGAGGCAGGTGCCAGCCAAGAGTTAAGCCCCAGCTGGGGTGGGAGCCGACCCCCAGGTCCCTGCCACGCTGGCGGGGGAGGCATCCTCTGACTGGTGAGTTCCCCCTACCCGAGGATTAAACACGACACCTCAGCTGATCATAAAATATAAAGAGCAAACAAGACAACAGCCAGAGTGGATAAAGGAGATTCGTGCTTATAAAGTGCTTTGAGCCCTGCAGGAAAGGAGTCACACAAAGCTTCATTCCTCAGCCTCTGGTCACTGACCACTGTCAGGTGGCCAGGGCAGCTCTGAGCCTCACAGTGGAGGAGGGCGGGGAAGGCCAAGAGGAAAAGCAAGAAAGGGGAGGTGTGGGAGGGGATGTCTAGGCATCCCGGACATCGGACAGTCACCTGTCATGTCCATAGCTCACGGCATCCTGTGAGCAAGAGGGGTGGACACAAGTGAATGATCTTGCCCAAGGCCACACGGCCAGAAAAGCAGAGGGAAGCCAGCAAGTCCTCACATACTTGGGTCAGAGCTGGAGTGATGTACACACAGCATGCTGGGGAGGTGATCAGGTCCCCGGGGGCTCAGAGCCAGGCCCGAGCTCTGGGAGGTGAGCCCGGGCCCACTGAGGCTGAACAGGTGTGGCAACCCCGCATGCAGGGGTAAGGGCAGCCCCAGAGGGGGCTTTGCACAGGCTGGGGCCAGGGACCAGTGGGAAGAGGCAGGAGCCCAAAGCAGGTGCCAGGGGCCCCTGGCAGGAATGAGCACAATATGAGAAAACACTACTGGGGGTCAGACTGGCCTCTGGAAACAAAAGCAGGATCTTTGCTCCTAGGCCAGGCAGGAGGAAAGAGGAAATCAGCCCAGAGCAGGGCCAGCCCTCTAAGTGCCAAAGCCCCCTCCTGCCCAGCCCCCGGCAGAGGGGCTCTGAGCTGCAGTCACTCCCTGAACTGGCCAGTGAGCCTTCCCAGACCAGGGCAGGTGATGTGCATCAGGGTTGCAGATGGTCCCTATGGGGCCTGTGAGCAAACTGCAAAAACATGCTCCTGTCTGGGTAGCTATAGGCCTGGGCCGAGGCCAGCTGAGGAGATGGGGGCTGGGGCCACGCTTTAACCCACCTCCTCCTTCCTCACTGTACGGGTGATCCTGACCTGGACGGTCCCCTGCAGATCCAGGACCCTTCTGCTGTCATGGGGCCTCTGAGGTTTTCATTCCCACCCCCCCCCCCCCACCCTACGCTGGCTCTGATGGGGACAGGCCAACCTGTTTGGTCCTTGCCTTGGGCGAGTCAGAGGAAAGATGAAGAAACACTGATTTGGGGAATCAGATCAGGTCTTAGCCCATCTTGGATCCTTATCCCTCCCCGGGCCTCAGTTCGTGTAACACAGGTAACCTATGTTAGCATTGGACCACATGGTCTTGATGGGCCTTAGAAGCCAGGATGTGGGGTGACCCATTGACAAATGCCAGAGTCAAGGTTGCCCATGGCCCCGCGTGAGGCTCTCTGCCATCAGCCTTTCCCACAGAGGGCAGGAGCCAGGGCTCAGGGGTCTGAGCACTGGCCCAGAGGGACAAGAAGGGGGGATGAGGGTGTGGCCAGTGTGGGAAGGGCTGGGCTGCAGGCCAGACCCACTGCCTGGGTGTCTAGGGTCACAGGGAGATGCCTCTGAGGGTTCATGCTGGGGGGACACCATAACCCTTCCCAAAGTGGATAATAGCCTTGGATCATGCAGGTGTGGCCAAAGGCCTCCGCATTCAGCGCCTGTCCTCTTGCTCTCAGAACCCGTCCCCCTGACCCCCCCGGCCCCCCAACCTGTGGCCTGTGAGACAGAGCCTGGCATCCTACAGTTTGGGAGCTGCAGACCTGAGTTCTAGTCCTAGTAGTGACTATTACGAGCCTGGTAGTCACTCTTTGGGGCTTCCATTTTCTTGTTTTGTAAAATAGGGATAAAAACTTCTACCTCTTAAGGTCGACATGAAGGCAAGCCTGGGTGTGAGCAAGGCTCTGCCTCCAGAGCTGGCACAGAGCAGAAGGCTCTCCAGACAGGAATTGCCATCATCATCCCGCCGCTGGGCCACGTGCCCTTCCTCAGCTGAGCCCCTGCTGTTCCCTCCACCTGGGATGCTCTCTCCCGGCTCCTGCCCATCAGAACCCGTGGGGCAGACAAGAGCCACCTCTCCCAAGTCACGTTGTCTGATGTCCTAGCTGGAATCTCTACCTCCACCACATACACTCTCTCAGAACACCCTTGGAACAGAGTTGCTTCTCTGTGTGGTCGTTGCAGACAGGCTGGATATGAGGCCTCTTGGAGTTCTCAGTGCCCAGCACAGAGCCCGGCACATCGTAGGTGTTCTCGACTAGAGTGTGGAATGCCCCAGCACTGAGGCCTGGGCCTGGGCCCTTCCCAAGGGAAGCTCAGGTTGTTCTGGCCAAGGGGCTGGGCCTGTGGCTGGCGCCCTGGCCCTGAGTGAGGTGGCCAGCAGGAGGCCATAAGCTGCCCCTTGCAGCTTCCCACGCTGGCCAGGTGTGGCTGGGCTAGACATGGAGGGGGCGCTGAGGGCTCCTTAATGACAGTAATAATAGCAACAGCAGCTCCCATCCACGGCTGCTTATTATATCGCAGGCATGTTATGTCCATTACTCGTCCAATCAGCACAACCAGCTTGTTAAGTAGGAGCTATTATCATCCCATTTTACAGACAAAGAAACTGAGGTTCACTAAGGTGAAGGTCAGGTAGCCAGAGTGTAGCTTAGTGAGGATTTTCATTTCTGATTCCAGACATGGGCTCATCACCCCAAGTGGGGGTTCTGGACTGTGTTCAGGCCAAGCCCCCCGGGTCTCCCATCAGCCCTGGCTGGTAGGAGGCTGGCAGAGGCATCCCTCCCGTCTCTGAGGCCCTGACACCTTCCCTTTGGTCTCAGTCTCAGAGCTCCTCCTCCCCTCCTACCTCTGCGCCCACACACGTCTGGATAGACGCAGGTTTCAGGGCTCTCCGTGGGGCCCCCACCCAGGCCTGTCCCAGTGCCACCTGCCCAGGCTGCTTCCATTCCCAGGGCTTGGAGCCACGTGGTGAAGGCAGAAGGACTCCGACTCCCGGCCACTCCCCACCGCGGCCTGGGCATCAGCAGCCTGGCTTCTCGTGCTCTGAGCCCTCTGGTGTCAAAGCTTGAGGGGCTGTCATCAAATGTTTTCCCCCTTTCCATCTCTTCTGGTTCCCAACTTTCCAGAAGCGCCTTCCGCTCCAGCACCCTCCCCTGCCACACCTGGAGGTAAGGTTCCCTCATAAGTTCCAGCTTAGGCTGCCTCTGCCCTGTCACCTCCAGCCACCACACCAATGAACCTTCCTGAAATACCACTTTGATCCTATCCCTCCCTTGCTCACCAGCCTGCAAGGGCCCCCTCTTCTTCTGGCAGCGACTGGACACCTAGGCCTCCTGGGCTGTTTCTATGACTGTCTCACTTCTCACTCCCCACCTCAGCTCAGCCCGGAGGCCCCGCACCCTCCTCGTTGTCTCACCAAAGGCACCGACCTCAGTGCTTCCTCCTCCCCTGCCAGATTATTCTAGCACATTCTCCCATTTTCCACTGCTCTAAAGTTTTTGAGGCATGAACTAGCCCCTCACCATACTCATTTTTTCCTGTTGCTTGCTAAGTGGCTGCCCTGTGCTCAGCTTGTCCAAGTGCCTTTCCCAGAGTAGGTTTAAGTAATTATTCATGGAATATATTTATAATAAGGAACTCATGAAATAGTTCAAATGGCCAAAAAGAAGGGAAGCAGTATGTGAACTATGGAGAAATATGAGGTAGATGTTCCCAAGATGGTTGTGAAGACCGTAGCGAGATGGCAAATACAGGGCGCCTGGGTGGCTCAGTCGGTGAAGTGTCTGCCTTTGGCTCAGGTCATGATCCCCGGGTCCTGGGATGGAGCCCCACGTCAGGCTCCCTGCTCAGTGGGGAGCCTGCTTCTTCCTCTCCCTTTGCCCCTCCCCCTGCTCGTGCTCTCTCTCCTTCAAATAAATAAATAAAATCTTTTTTTAAAAAAGAAATATCTAGGAAATAATGTTAAAAAGCAAAACAGGGGGCAGCCCTGGTGGTACAGCGGTTTAGCGCTGCCTGCAGGCCGGGGTGTGATCCTAGGGACCTGGGATCGAGTCCCACATCAAGATTCCTGCATGGAGTCTGCTTCTCCCTCTGCCTGTGTCTCTGCCTCTCTCTCGCTCTCTCTGAATGAATAAATAAATCTTAAAAAAAAAAAAAAAAGCAAAACAGGCTACAAAGTTATATTCTATTGCTTTTGAACGTGTTAACCATGAATATCTTGGAAATCATTTCCCATCACAGAGTAGGGACAGAATATTTGTTGCCCAGTGTCAAACACACATTAAACGTGGTTGTGTTAGGAGGATGGGTTGTGGGTGCTGGTTTTTGCTCTTTTTCCAGAGGGGGAAACAGACAGCAAGAATGACAGTTTTGTTGGGAATGACAGGGAGGTTTGGGAGCTCGCCACTGGCTACCGCACCTGTCCAGGCGCCCACCTTCCAGGTCATTCCCACCCCGGGAGGATCCAGGATCCGAAAAGCAGAGTTTCCAGGCAGGGCTCATGGGGGCTCTTCTTGGGGACCCCGTTTGCCCACCTTGGGTCCCGTGGAAGTGCATGCGAAGAGAGGGTGGCCAGTGCTCTTCTCCTTTCTGGCTTGCTGGCTGATGCTTCGGAGGCAGGCCGAGGGTTGGGGAGCAAGAGCAGGATGGGCATCGGCACCCATTTCCTGTGCAGTTCGTGGTATTTCAGGGCGCCTCCCCCGGGGCCCTGCCTGGCAGCGACAGGGACTCTGCAGTAAGTGGTGGCAGTGGCAAACTGCTGGCGTAGCTGTGACGTGTTGCCATTCCTGGGGCCTCCCCAGTCCCTATCGGCTTTACTCTCATAACCAGCCTGTGGAGAGGGCTCATTACTGCACAGACGAGGGAGAGTTAAGGCCCCGCGTGATCGGAGGGCGGCCTGCCAGGACTCAGCCCTGCCTGCTTGCTTCACTGCTCCCCGCCTGCCACGCATGGATGCTCCAGAGTCAGGGCCCCACTCCACTGAGTGGCTTTCCCCCACACTGGGGCCTGGGGATACATGGGCTCTGGGGGCCCCTTAGCCTTGCCCCCTTCACATCTTCCCTGAGTGCCCCGGTTAGCACACCTCCACTCCTTTTTGCTTCACACTCCGCAGTGCATGGTGGATCTCATTCCCACGCTCTCTCTCTCCCCGCTGGGAGCCGAAGCTCCAGGCAAGCATCCTCACGCGCTATTCCTTGCTTTGTCTCCAGTGACCAGAAGAGCGCCTGGCACCAAGTAGATGCTCAATAAATAGCTGAATGCATGCGAACTAGGCATCATGTTCTCCGCCCAGCTGGAGAGCCCACCAGGAGGCCCAACCACCACCACGAGGCAAAGGGATAAGTTACTTTGGGAGCCAAGAAGCTAATCTGTGCCCAGCTGACCCTCCTCTAGGAAGCCCTCCTTGATTTGCCTGGACTGAAGGAAGCTGTGCAGATCGGCTGTTCTCCCACACGGCTTATCACTGCTCCTCCCCGCATCGCCCCACCACCACCGCCCGCAGCAGTGGGAATGTGTACTTGCCTTATCTTTCTGGCTCTTTGGGGGCAGGGTTGGCCTTATCATCTGTACAGTCCCAGTGCCAGGAACAGAGGGGGTGCTCCACAGAGGTCTGTTGAATGTATAAATGGGATTCAATCCCTGCTTCTCCCTGGAAGCAGCTCCCACCCCCAGGCACACAGAAAGTGCTCAGTAAACACGTGGAAGGGCCAGAGGCCTGCCTGGCTCCACACTGCTTTTCTGCTCTATTTTACACCTGTTCAGTGTGTCCTAACCCATCTGAGCCCACACTCGTGGGCTCACCTGTGTCCTGTTGGCTCTAAGCCCGTCTTGGTCAAGGCGGTTTGGCTTAGGATGGCTCCAATGTTTCGTCTTTCAGCCTCTGCAGGCCTGGCCCCCCTTTCAGGGGTGTGGGACACTCAGGGTTTCAGGGTGACACTCCCTTCTCCAGCCCTGGAAACCTGCTTCTTCCTCTCCGGGCCGCCTGTCAAGACCGGGGAAGCTCACACGTGAGCGTGTGGGGGTGAGAGCACTGAAGAGGGAGCTCCGCGTGTCTCCACAGCCGTGGATGGTTAACGCTGGGTGTTCATCCTGTTTCTCCAGATAACCTGCGAAGCCCCGCAGCCCTCAGTCCAGGGCCCGGCCTGGCCAGACCAGGCCTTCCCACCGGAGGCCTGGAAGGCACTAAGTGGGGGATCTGGGACCAACAGTAAGGATTTTTAAGGAAGGCTAATGTTTATTATATGTTTACCAGAGAGAAGGAACCCCTGGCTAATAAAATGTTCTAGTTTTGTCTGGAAACATGCCCGTCCAGTGAGGTAATTTCCAGTCCCTGGCGCTCTTTGGAATCCCTAGCAAGCAAGTATATGTCATTGGTTAAAAGGGGGGAAATGATTACTTAATGGCTGTAGTTTAATAAACACCATGTTTTGAAAGCAGGGGTCTTGGTGGCCATGAAGAGCTGGCAGGGGGCACGGGCTCCGGGGGGTGGTGCGGGGCGAGGCAGACGGGGGGCGCGGGTGGGGGTGCGACAGCTGGCAGCCAGAGTGTTGCAGACACTGGGGAGGGAGTGCTGTCTACATGCCTGTCAGGCAGGGGCCAAAGAGGATTTTTTTTTTTGGTGGCCAGTTGAAGCTTAAGAGTCAGGATGTGAAAGAGAAAGATGGACAGACTTAAGACAGGCTCTTCTGGGCACTCCCCACCTGCCGGGGCTGATCTCAGCGTGACATCCGTCCCAAATCACTGAGCTCTTCTGCCAGGCCCATGACGTAGGCAGGAGCCCCATTTTGCAGAGAAAGAAACTGAGGTCAAGTGGCTTGCTCCAGTTCACGCCTCTGGTAAGTGGTGACTCAGGCCGGCTGGCTCCAGAGCCCACGGGCCTCATCTCCCACAACAAGCCAATTAGCCAAGGGCTGGATCTCCGCGCAGCAGCCTCCAGTCTGGATAATCCTGCGACTGCCCCGTGGCTGCTGGCTGCTGACTGTCGGCACTCTGAGTGGCCAGGCTGGGGGGCTGCTGTCCTGGTGGCTGTGTTGATGCCAGGCGAGGCAGAGGAGGCACCCCGGGGGGCGGCCTGGGTGCAGTATGAGTGGGACGGTGCAGGAGAGGTGGAGGCAGCCATCCGGTGGTGCAATCCACCAGCCCACGCAGGCCGACGGCCTGGTGTGGGGAGGACTCTTCACCCTCCTCACCCTCCTCACCCCATGGGGGCCCATGCTTGAGTGTCAGGAGTGGGCACTGAGGCAGGATAGGGGCCATCAGGGTCATCTGAAGCCCGGGCTGTGTTGTGAGTGAAGGAATGATCCCCGGAGGAGTCTTCCCCCAGGTCCATCTGGCCCCAAGAGGCAGACCCTGGCCCCAGACCTCAGGTCCCCAGGCATGACAGCAGCCCCTTGCTGGGCTATGAAATGAGGTAAAATCCCTCCATAAACCTACTCGCACATATGCACCCAGAAGACTCCAAGGCTGTACCCTGGTGAGGTGGCACTCTTACTCTGTAGTCGTTGTTACACTCAACATGATTTTGGGCCTACCCAGAGATTGCGCTCAGAGCTCTGCCACCCACCTCCGGCTCTCTACGGTGGGGGCCTATGAGCTTTGCTATTGGCCAGAGACCAGAAAGGCGATGGATGTGCAGGGGCCAGAACAAGGCCTGGGGTCTCATGTGTGGCCCTCAAGAGGGCTTCTGTTGTTTAACACCCATCCACCACCTTATTTCTAGAAGGCACCTGCTGCCTTCTGAGCTTCTGCTCTATTGGCACCTGCGCAGACAGCCAAAGGTCACCAGGAGCCGGGTAGTCTCGTTTGGTGGCAAAAGTGTGATCGTGGAATGGAAAGGGATGGATTTCCCTGGGTGGAACCTAAACGGGTTCAAAGGGTATGTTCCAGAGAGAAACTTTGGAATGAAGAGACTTATGTAGAAGGATTGCTCCTTGATGACACTGAAGAAGCAGGTGGTGGGCTCCATTCTGGAGGAATGTGTATCTGTCACACCTTCCACACGCCGTGCTGCTCGTCCCACAGTGGTGCAAGGGCAGCTGGCCCAGAGCAGGGAGGGTCATTCTGGTCATTCCTGGGTTGCCTGTGGGGCTACTTTTATTACTGTAATTAGTCATAATTCATCATGACCCCAAGCATGACCTCTCAGACTTGTAAAGTGTGGCTTCTTCCAAAGGGGTCAGAGATGAATGGAGGAGCAATGTGGGTGCCCCACAGAAGGAGAACGTGAGCTATGTTAGGAAATAACCCTTGGAGTTCTTTCATATTTGCTCTGGAATCAGTTCATGGATCCTATGCCTTTGGAAATACCCTGGTAATCTTCCTTAATAATTGCCACAGCCATTTCATCTCATTTTCCCCTGATATTAGGCCATTATTCCAACCAAGTGTGTTTTGGACTTTAACCTGAGAACATGGCACAAAGTCAGATTTTTTTTCAACTGTGGGGCTGGCCCTGGCTCAGTCATCTGAAAATCTGTGGAGATTATATATATATATAAATTTATATATATATATTTATGTAACCACACGGATTGGCCTATCTGCCTATACAAAGACTACTTCAAAGCATCCTCTGGGTGAGTGCACGCAGACACACAGAACCCCCTGGGGTGAAGTCTAGCCTTGGAACCTGCAGATCTTGGCCTGACTCATGCTTCCATCTGATCTTGGCCTTGCCTGACCACCCCAGGCCCCTTTCCTCCTCCAGAAAATGTCAAAAACCAGGACATGAATGTCTTTTATAGAGTAGACAATAAATCTCCCTCCACTTGGAGAAGCTGGATAAGGGAAGTGGAAAGAAGCAGAGCCCTGGGCTCATTGTGTTTGTGTGATAAGGAGGGGGATGGACTGGGAGCAGAGGGAGAAGCGAGGGAAGGTAGGAGGGAGGGAGAGAGAGTAGCAGGGATGAATGAATAGTTAAGAACACCAGCCTCCTGGCCTTACACAAGTTATTTAACCTCGTTGAAGCTCAGTTTCTTGATCTATAAAATGGGGATGATAATCTACCTCATTTAGTCATTTTGATGATTGAAAAAGACAACGTATAAAAAGTAGCCAGCATGGAATGTCATTTAGAGCTTGATAAGGGTCACCAAAACCATGGCCACCCATCCAGCATTGTTTCTGTTTGGCATCTGATCTACTCTCCTTTCACTCTACAGGCCCTGCACAGAAGCACTACAGACGCATAAACTAAAAGGCAAGGCTTCTTCTCTTGTTTTTATTTTTAAAAGCACCAATCCAAAAAAAAAAATAAATAAATAAAAAAATAAAAAAAAAAAAAATAAAAGCACCAATCCATTGATTATGAGGCCACGAATAGGATTAGATGCCGTCTGACCACAAGATGATGTTTTTAACGTTCATGCTAAGGAAAGCTGTGGGATGGGCCAGTCCCCAACGAACTGGGACAGATTCTGGGACTGGCACTATTTATAGGCCCGAGCAAGAAGCAAACCAAGTGTGGTTATTTCTCTACCAAGGCTGTGCCTCCAAAACAAGAGTCTGTGGTCATCAGAAACTGAAACTGAGTCAGAAGCAAAAGTGACCTGTGTTGCTCTGATTTTCCTGCCTGTGAGAGAGCAGGTGCTGGGGCACAGAAGCAGGTCACGGGGGTGTTTGCTCTCCAACGCTCCCCAGAGCCTGAAGCCCCACCACCCCAGCGTGGTGATGGTGGGGGGTAGTGGTGGTGGTGGCGGCGGCGGTGGGAACTCCCACAGAAATTTCTCCTCTCCCATTCGTTAAAATCCACATGATTCATCATTTTGTCTTCCTAGTCATCCAGACAGAGTCACTCTTCCAAAGGCCACATTCATTGGCAGGACTTCTTAACAGGGGCACTCTGACTTTTCAGAAAAAGGCCAATGTCAACATCAGAAAATCATTTTTCTGGTCTGCGATCATAATAGCCACCGTTTATCAAATTTCCCCGTGCGCCAATCACCATACTTGGTGCCTTCTGTACATTCCTGATTTTATTCTCACAACCCTAGGAGGCAGATCTTTACTCCCATTTTACAGATGAGGAAAACAAAACTCAGAGAGACCCAGTGAAGATCTGCCCTGGAGTCTGCTTGCCCCTGGGGAGGCTCCCACAACCACCCTCCCTGCTCTTCCCAGGTCTGCATCCAGGGACCTTACGTTGGTAGCTGGAAATTGGTCACGGGCGGGGGTCGGGGGTATTTACACCATGGAAACTGGCAAACAGTATAAATCGGGCCCCTCCTGTTTTTCTTGTCCTTTTTTAAACCGCTAAAGAACTGCTTGTTAAATATTCACCAGCCACTAAGTGGGCAGAGCCAGGATTCAAATAGAAGTCTCTCCCCAGGTTCGTGCTCTTTCCAGTTTGTTCCCAGGAGCACGGTGGCTCTGTCGTGGGGCCCCCTCGGGCTGTTGGCGACGGGTCCTCAGGAGGCTTAGAGGCTGGGAGAAGGCTCAAGGCTGGCCGTCCAGGGCCCTGTGCCTCCACCCCGGGGCCCCCGGGAGATGCCCAGGTAATAGCAGTCAACGCATCCCAAACCTTCTCCTTGTCTGTGCTCAGCTCAAGATTCAACTGAAATTACAAGGGTTGACTAAGCTGGTGACAGGATTTACGAGGTAATAATAATGTGCTCTCATATATGGCACTTTTCTTCTTCAAAGCATTTTATAGTCATTTACTAATTAGTCCTGGGCTGCACTCTGTATGCAGGTATGATGCCCAATGATGGGCTGAACTAGCAAGAAGGATTTAAAAACACACTGGTGACAGTCACCCATTTACAGGCACCACTTCTGCTGCTGGTGAGGGTAGAGCTCAAACTCACAAACACTGGTTTTTGGATCCGTGGTATTAGAAACACGAAGTGGCCACTGTCACCTTCTGTTGTTTGGTTCCTCCTGAGAAAATCAACCCAAACCCTCCTCCTGTGGTAAGGGGAACGAAAGTGTCTAAAATTCATATAATCCTCGTGCTCATGAGTCTATACATAGCACATCATCCTTCACTGGGAAAGCCAAGATGTCAGTTTGTTTTACGACAGTGATGGGGACATATGTGAGAAGCAGCGCTGGATCTTCAGCTAGGAGCCTGGGTTGGATCCTGACTCTGGCACTGACTGGCTGGTGGTTGTGGGTAACTCACTTAATCTCTCTGATCTTGCTTCCTCATTGGTGGAACAGGGGCTACCCTACCGGCTTGCTGACTTCACAGGTCTGCTGTGAGATGCTCTGAGGTAAAGGGTGTGACAGCGCTTCCTGCTCAGATTGTGCCTACTTGGCAGAAGCGTGGGTATATCATCGATGGTCCAGCCGGCCTGGGCATATGTGCACCCCTAGAAGTTGGCAGGGGCAGGAGGGCTGTCCCCAGGTCACATTGCCCACTACTGGCTGTTCTATCAACTGGCTGTTTGAAACGCCAAGGGTCCAGGCCACGTGACCTCACCCCATCCCACAACTGCCAAACCACCCTCTGCTAGAACTGGCCTGGAGTCCCCTACTGAGTTGACTCAGTCAACTCTTGGCTCTATGGGCCGAGAGCCCAATCCATGGCCCTCCATGCAGGGAGGGGGTCACAGCAACCCTAAGTGATGATGTCATGGGACAAAGAGAGTGACAGTTGGCTCACCGCTGCACTGAGGAAGAGTGGGCAGTCCAATGACCGGGGACAGAAGAGGCTCCAGGGTGGTCAGCTGGCTTAAGGCTCAGAAGAATCACGATGGGGGTTCTATCAAAACCCAGATGTGTCAGCCCTGGCTGGTAAGAACTGACTGAGCAGAGGTGCAGTGAAGGCTCGAGCAACCACTCTTCAAACAGCTCCCTGGGAGTTCCTGATGAGCCGAGTCCCTGTAGGACGAGAGAAGGGACTTCCTCTAGGCCACAGAGCCAGCTAATGGCAGAGCTGGGGTGTGGACACAGGTCACTGGACTGTTCTCTTGTCATGGGAGTTCCCAAGGTTGCAGGGCAGGGGGCAAAGTACCCACAGCTGTAAGAGCCCAAAGCTGGGCAGTCGTCCAGCTGGTAGCCAGCAGGGAGGTCTGTTCGAGCTGTTCTCCTGCCCCCTGGGAATATTCCTGGGTGCTCGAGAACACAGGAAGGAGAGGCAGCCCTCCCAGTCCCCACAAGGGCCTTGATCTGGCTTCCTTTCAGGCTCACAAGGTAAAACCTGGTTAAACCAAGAGAATGGCGAGAGGCCCGTGAGAGCCTACAGGTGCGCCAGGGCTTCCCCTTCGCCAGGGAAGGCGGGTGCCCAGGGAAGAGCACTGCCCAGGCAGGCCAGCCGCTTGCTTCTCTCCCCTCTGCACCGAGGTCCCACTTGCCCGTGTTGGAAGCCTTCAGGACGCGACAATGCTAAGCGAAACTGTACATCTTGTCAAGTGGTCAGGTTGGGTGGACTCAGCTGGTGAGGAAGCTAAGGGAAGCTATGCGATGGTGATGGGGGGAGCCTGGCCCCCAGCTCCAGCTTTACTCCCAGGTTGCCTGTCGAGTTTCTGTAGCTCTTGGGCCTGACTTCTCTCTGTGCTTGCAGAAGCAGTAGGGGACAGGGCTGGGGGTGAAAACGAGAGGAGTTCTGAGACTCCATCTGGCTCTGACAATCCAGAAGTAAAGGGAAGATGGAACTTCCTCAGGGTATCTGCCCCTACTCCGCTCCTGGGTGGCTGCAGAGCTGCCGGGCCTGAGCCAGGATGCCACAGACATGCCAGTGATGGCCCACAAGACCCAACCTTTGTCTTACAGGTTTGATCTGCACGAGGCTGCATGAGCCCAAAGAGCTCTCCCACCAGCCTTGGGAGGGGGGACTGGAGAGAGGGGAGGACGGAGGTGGCACATTTGGCAAACTTTAATCACTGCCTCTGTGCATATGGTGCACTCACAGGGAGCTGAGGGGGGGGGGCAGTGGCGGTTGTGCTGGATCCCAGTTGGTCCTGAGCACCAGCCCTGGGCCTGGCTGGGTGGGTGACTGAAACCACGCAGGGTGGTCAGATTCATTCAGGCAACGCCTTTTCCAATGGAGAACTACCCCAAGTGGGAAATGCTGGGGTGTAAAACACACACACACATGCACACGCACATGCACACGCACATGCACACATACACAACATTAGTTTCAGGGAAAAATAAAGGCAAAGACGGGAGGTCTTAGAGACAAAGGCCTTCCTGGAATAAGGGTGTGTGCATCTGTGATGTCTTACTTTCCCCGGAAAAATACTGTGTCATTATTTGTCATTTTATTTCTTCCAACTAAGAAATATACTGAAGGAAACAAAGAGGGAGCAACCAGAGGTGGGGGCTCGAGGATCCAGGTCACCACCAGCCAGCTTCAGTTTGGGTTCCAGGCGGGGCGTGCAAAGCCACGGTGTGAGCAGAACGCTGCCATGAAGGCATTCCAAGCGGCTTCCAGGAAGCAGCCATATGTGCTGACACGCATGTGGACACAGCAGTCTGGCTGGCCGCCTCTCCAGACTGGTGTTTCCTAGAGCTTTCCATTGGCAAACGCTGCCTCCTGGAACTGAGGGACAAAGGTTTTGAAATAAGCCCTGGTGGGAAAGAGGGGGAGAAAAAAAAATGTGGTTAGCGCAAACAACTTGAAAAAAAGTGCAACTCAGAGCTTTCGGCCTAACTCAGAACAGTTGTTATTTATTGTTCCTGCATCTTGGGTTGGATTTCCCTTCCCTGCTGATGCAAAACCCTCTGGATTTTTCCAAGGGAGGGACATGCACTTCACGTCTGTGCTATCTTGCACGGCTGCTTAAAGGGCCTGTACCCAGCCCTCCCCGGATGCCAGCTCCTAGTAGACATCAGTACTCAGGCTCCTTCTGCCTCTCCTCGGCCAGAGACAAGGGCCTGATCCCCCCCCACAAGCCAGAGTGGCCAAGCCAGTGGCCTAGCCGTTTTTGTGGCTTAAATGGAAAGAGTTGTATTCTTCACTCCGTTGGATCTTTGACTTCCTACAAAGAGGGTCTAATAAAAAGGGTTTCTAACTGTTCCACAGTCTCCATTTATTTCCAAACATATGTGCGGTTTGGTCTACTGGCAGGAAAGCCAGGCTGTGTATCGAGAGACCCTTCCTTGGTCAGTCACGGACAGCTGACATGATCTGGGGCAGACCGTCTGGCCTTCCTGGAACCCAGATTCAAATCTGTGGAGATGAACTCCGCATGTGACATGGGCCCGCTCCACCAGGCACGGTATGAGGCGCCTGGGGCTGCGAGAGGACCCGGATGGGGCCCCTGCAGAACAGAAGATCCCAGTTTAGAGGAGGAGATAAACACATCAGTAACACCAGTCAAGGCGGTAAGGGCACCGATGGAGGTACCGTGAGGCGCTGGGCTGGCACGACCAAGGAAGGTGGAGGCGGCATCACAGGCGTTGTGGGCCAGCAGCACGGTGGGATCAGGGACTGGGGGCAGGGGTGGCTTGCTGTGAGCTAGGAACCCAAAGCTCTACGGAAAGACAGCAGGGGAGGCAGAAAGTGGAGGGGTGGGAACCCCCTGCCCCTGGTCATCCGAGCTTGCCACCAACATCTCTCTCCCCTGCCCCTGACTCAACATGAGGCCAGAGTGGTCACACCTAACTTATCCAGAGTGGCTCACTCAGGAAAAGGACATTAATCAGAACAGGCCACCAATAGGCCCTGTCATCACCAGGACCACAAAGTCCCCTAACAGGGCTCCTTCGATGCAGGGGTAAGTAGCCCCGCATAAATCAAAAGGCCCTGGGGCCCCACTATGCAGTTATGTGACACCTGACTGCCTGCCCCGCTGCTCTGACACCGAGTCAACCGAAACTGCTTTCAAATGTCACCACTTTGCCCTGGCTTTTGCCACCCTGGCCACCGCAGGCTCTGTGCAGCATTATGTGAGGGCTCCTCTCTTGGGAAGGTGTCCTCCCGTGTGACATTCCACACCCTAGGGCTCCTTTCCCTGCTCCTTGCTGTGCCCCCTCGTGAGCTCCCTCTCTCTGGAATCCTCCTGTCTTGCCCCCCAGATCCCTCACACATGGTGCTCTGCTCAGGCTCACACAACTCACTCAGCACAGAATCACCCCATTTGGGCCTCGGGCCCTCATTTCTCTGCCACACTTCCGGTCCCACATTCCAGCCGCTTGCAGGGCTCTGTGACCTGGACACCTCTGGAGTTTAAGCCACTGTGCTCCAAGTGAAGGGTTCCTCAATGTTGTCATGAATGTGCTTTGGCCCATTCGTACTTCTGTAACAGAGCCGTGTTTCCACCGCTCCTAAAGCCTTGTGGTGAATTCTCCTGAAGGTTCTTCTTCCTCCACCACGTCCCTCTATGCTCTGTGACACCCCATGCCTCCTGGTCTTGTTACCTTTCAACACAACTGGTGCAGAAGGCTGTTTGCCCCCTGGATTCAGGCTTACTTGGCCTTTCTGTTGCAACTAAATACATTTTCTTCAAGTATGGGTCTCTGCCACTACCCCAAACACACCCTGCATGTTCCCCAGACTTGCAGCCTGGCACTCAATGATGTTCACTCTCTGGCTCCAACATGTCACTAATTTGTTTTTGTCCTTCCACCACATTTTCAGGCTCATGCACCCCTCCCTAGAGAAGCTATGAAAGCTAAGGATCCTGTCCCAGACCCCCTGAAGCCCATGCATGGTCCAGGATGCAAGCCCCCAACTCCATCTGGCCACCTGCTTTTCCTCACTTGTGCTATTTCCCACCTCTGGGCATTATTCATGCTCAGGCCAAATACCCTGACTCCTATCAGGTCTCGCTTGGTTGCCAAGACAATCTCTGTGCTTCTCCCAGACTGTGTGCCACATATGCACGTTATGTTGTACTTGCCAGGCTGCATGGCGGGTCCCGGCAAGTGGGGAGCACATCTTCCCCATGAGCCCACAGGCCAGCCGACAGACAACACTCAGCGAGACTTAGTGGCTACAGGTGACATCACTACCGATGGCTACTGGTTTGCAATAGAGTTAAGGTGTGTCCATTACACATTGAGGTGAGAGTAGCCTCAGAGAGTGGACAAATGTGATATTTAGGGACTGAAAAAATGCAGCCCATTCTCCAATGTCAAATTATGCCAACAGTTAGTGAGAAAGATAAAGCACTCTCTTCCATGCACATCCTGTCTGACACAGTCCTGAGCTTGCCAAACTGTCACTGTCTCTGAGACCTATGAGCTCAAAGCCCTTTTCTGCCAGCTGTACCACTATACGCATTCTTATGGATGGGAGGGATGGCGCTGAGGTCCGGAGAGCCACAGGCCTAGAGCCAGGCTGACAGGGCAAGGGAAGCTTTGCTTCCCACAGTGAGCAGGGGTGACGAGCCCACCCTACCATGACACTTGCCCGGGATAGTGTGGGAAGGGACCTTGCTGATTGTCTGCCATCACCCAGATGTGTGGGCCACTCATTCTCACCCACATTCCATCTGCTGCTGTTTGCCCAGTGACATGCATGCATCCACTGGAGGAGAGCCTGGTGGCCCATCCTCAAGGGACAGAGACTGACAGGCTGCTGCCAACGTCCACTGTGTCTGCTTTGCTGCTTCAAGTATCCCGGGGAGTGTGGCCGACACCGGCACCCATGGGCAGGGCAGTGTCCCCCCATCTGAGGTAGAAGCTGGCCCTGCAACAGGCACCTGATGAAGTGAGTGGAGGGGGCCGGCTGCTGCTGGGGCAGGGAGCTCTCCCTATCTCTCTCCTCCTCCCCTACCCTCCCTCTCCCTTCCTGCAGCACCAGAGTCACACGGTCCCGGTCCTGAAGCAAATCGGATCAGTTCAGTTTTCCCTTAAAAACTTCGGGGGTCCAGGCTGCAGCAATATGAGCTCCTTTAGGCCTAAAGGTCTTGGCAAGAGGGAGCATGCTTTAGAGCAAGCTCTTTCCTTCTTCAGAAAGTTCTGAAGTTTCCTGTTCTGTCCTGGGCTTTCCCTGCCAGGGCAAGCTGCGTGACGCCAAGGGGAAGCAGTGTGGAGGAGGGCTATTTAGAGGCATGAGGCTACCAGCTGTTGTCAGTGAGGGCTGCTCCGCTTGGCTCCTCACAAGTCAGTCCAGGGAACGGGAGGAGGAGGAAGGGGAAACGGTGACTGGCTCCCACCCATTTACAGATATTTTTTTTTTTAAGTGCTGTTTTCATTTATCTCACTTTTTATCAGAGAAAACGGAGACCTGCCCAGGGTATAGCTTGCCAAAAGCACTAGTTATCTGTCACCTTTTAAAAACCTCTTTGACCCAAAGACAAAGTGGATGGCAAGCTGTGAAGTATAAGTGGGCCTCGGGCGGGGGAGGGCAGGCCTCCTCACCTCCACTGACTGGCCCAGAGGACCTGCAGGGAGAGGCCCTGTGTCGGTCAAACTCATCATTCTATCTATTTACACTGGAAGTGAATTTATTTTTAGAACAAATTCGAGCTAAATATGCCTCAAGACAAAGTAAGGTCCTGACCTCCCTCCCTGGTCTCGGTTCTTTCCTCCAGGCGTTATAAAATCACAGCTCCGGCCAATTCCTGAGTCTCAGGTGAAAAGAATAAAACTTCAAGAACTGACCTCCGGCCGAAGCTGGGTAGGTTTTGCATGACTTCAGAGCAGCTCTGGCCAGGCCTTGGCTCCTAGGCAAGGAGCGAGGTAGCCATATCCCTCCGACCAGGAGCCAGGCAACAGGGAAGGGGGGCATTCAGCAGGAAATCCCTTCCCCATTCCAGGTGTCACCCTCCTCATGAACAAAGTACAGGGAGCTGAGCCTGGTGATCTCCAAGGTCCTGCAGGCCGTGGGCCAGGAAGGACAAGGCCGGGTGTGTGGCGTGTGCTCTGGAGCCAGCCACACCTGGGCTCCCAGCCTGGTGCTGTTCCTTACTGGCTGTATCGCTTGGGCAAGTGACTCACCTCATTAGCTTTAATTTCTTCAACTATAAAAGGGGAAAAATAACCTTAACTTGCCTTGAAGGGTAATCCTTGTGAGGATTAAATGAGATGGTCCAAGTCAGCCTTTGGCTTGGTGCCTGGCTTAAGAGATGATTGATAGATGTCAACTGTTACCATGGGGACCGTGCTGGGCCCGAGGGGAGAGGCTCTGAGTCTGTGGGAACAGCTGGAGCATGTGTGGCTGCAGAAGAAGAGGGGCCTTGGGTCCCGCCCTCAGTTCGTCCTTTCCGCCGTGGCTTCTTGGATAACTTCTCGCTCATCACACTGAGCTGGCACTTGCAGGCACAGAGATGGCCAGTGTCGGGGTTGGACGCCCAGCCAACCTTGTCGGGACACTGTGTATCTCTTGAAATCCAGTCCAGAGCTGCCAGTGGCACACTTGGGTTATCTAAGGATGAGCTGTGCACCAAGAGGCACCTGCAGGCTCTGCTGTCTCTGCCCGAGCCTGCTGGGTGTGCTTCTGTGCAAGGCTCTAGTCAAGGGTGTGGTTTGGGAACTAGAGGGATATTTAAGAATCACAGGGCTCTTGTTGCCCATGATGGGGCCATCAAAGTTGGCTGGGTCCCCCTTCTGTTCAGGAAGGGTCGGTAATAGGTGTTGTAAGGGGGTGTCAGTGGGTCAAGTGGAAAGAGTATTGAGTCATGAAGCAGAAGACATGTGTTCAGTCCAGGCTTTGGCTTGCTGTGTCATCTGGAACTGGGACTCAGTTTCCTCACCCGTAACAGGAAGATTATACTTGATGATCTCTTAATGCCATCCAGTTATGGTTTTAAGATGACTTTGAGCAAGCCACTTAACTTCTTTGGGTCTTGGTTCTTCATCTGTTAAGTTGGGGCCCTAGCCCTAGCTACGTCACAGGTGGCGGCAGTGCGGTCAGGCTGCGGTGGCGGCTGTTACTATTTGCGATGCTCTTTCACCAATAAGACAAGATCAGCGAAGAACCCCGCGGGGCTCCAAGAAGATGTTTAGTGGCACCACAGGCACTTCACAAAAAAGGATGGAAGGCTGGTTCCTCAGGTGCCCCTCTGTCCTCCTACCGAGGGGAGGTGCCATAACAAGGTGTTAGCGTGTTCTGGGGAAGGGGCTCTGGAGACCCTGAAGAGTTAGTTATGACAGGGAACATCAGGGAAATCCTCAGAGGCCTTCAGGGCAAGACAGTTAGGAACTTTGCCCAACAAAGGCTCATCAACAGGGATTTTCCCTCCTGGAACTATAGTTCCATATTTATTTGATGGATCTTTTCAAAAGAACAGAAATCCATGAGATCAACACCTGAACATCTGAACCGATACAGCTTTAAGAAAACAAAAGCAAAAACAGAAAAGAAAGCCTAAAGAGGTTAGGGGCTCTGGAGAAAGGGAAGGAGCTACAGGAGGCAGGTTAAGCATGCCCCCGTCCAGTGTGGCAGGAAGCCCTGCTCTCAGTTGGCAGGCCAGAAAACAGAAGCTTTGGGAATTCAGGGAAGGTACCTGCCCACTGGTACCCTGATCTCGGCGCCCCTGGAATGATGCTTCTCACTCCACAGCCACATAAGGGGCCACATGGGAGACCCCGTGGCCTTGCTGCCTTTTGCCTCATTTTTGGGGGGACTTCTTATTTTCCAAATTACAATGATCTTCTTCTGAAACAGAACTCCATAGTCTCTTGCTGGAATTCAAATACTTTTCTCTGGGCAATCATGAGATGAGCTTTATGATGTTGTCGGAGACAGGCCAACGTGTGGTGGAGTGGGGTGGGGTGGGAGAAGTGGTTCAGGGACATGACCCTCATTGTCAGGAAATCAAGGAAATATAAATCAAGTCAGAATTCATTTTTGCAAATAGAGGCAAGTTCCAAAACATCTAAGGCTCATTGCTTTTTCCACTTTTCTTCTGCAGCTGTGACTTCAACTGGCACATGTTTTTAATCAGTCATATGAAAACCGATTGTGGTCTGAAAATCAAAGCAGTCCTGTAAATAGTGTGAGACAAGTCCTGCTAATCATTTCTCGTGGTCTTGCTTTGTCCTCATTGTCCTGGATGGGCACTGTACACACTGACTCATTTGGGGTTACTTGTGTCATAGGGGTTATCCTTAAAATAGGATCTCTACAAAGAGACCTGGTTCTACTCCAATATCCTTCACCCCAAACCCTCCAAAGGCCCCGATGAAGACTGCCCATCCAGCTCTGGGTGCAAGTGACTGGCACAATGGAAGCTTATTTTGTGGCTGTGCCCCAAGCAACATCAGCTTGGCTCTCTGGTGTGGGCTTTAGGAACAAACAAGTGGTTGTAACTGGTTCACATAGTCACCGTAAATGTGCCAATCCCTGAGGATGCCTGGTTCATTTTTAGGGGGTTCAAACTTCCAAAACAAGAAAATCAACACGCTTGAGATGCAGAGGCTTGATACCTTACTGGGCACCTCACCTCACGTGCTCTTGGCTTCATGCAATGGCCCTCAGCCTCAGCTGGAATTAATCCTCCCTCTGCTGGATTCCATGGCACACGGGGCCTCCCACCTCAGGCCCAGCCATGGTCTGCCTTGAGTCTGGAATGTTTAGATTGGTGTCTAGACTACATCTTGTACAGCTCGGGCTCCTCGCCTGTGAGACTGCCGGCGGCTGGAACTGTAGTCTCAGTATGTGTTGAATTAAATCAGATGCCGTTTTAGGAGGATTTCAACAAACAACCGACCAGGAACCTAGACATCAAAGTATTGGGATGAAATCTGGCTCCTTCTAAATCACAGGGTATTTTTAAATGCTTACTAAAATCATCAAAATTACCTAGTGGTTCTCTCTCCTCTGAGGCCCTCCAAGGAGGCCCTCTGGAGCCTGGCCAGTCGCTCCGGGCTACGGCAGCTTGCAGCCGGCTTCTTGCTCCCAGGGGCTGCAGGTGTCTCTGCCCCCTTGGCCTCCTCTGGGGCCGTGTGATGAGAAGGTGAGGGAGGAAGGAGGGGTCAGCTGGCCTCATGACGGGGAGGGATGGCTAGCCCTTATGGGCTCCCGAGCCGCCCCCAGCCACAGGGCTCCTGACCTGCACCAGGCTCCACCCCTGCGTGCACACATCTGTCCTCTTCCAACCACCCTGCCACAGCCACCATCCACTCCTTGAGGGCAGACCATGGTCACATTCATCCTGCTTGGCGTCCCAGCATTGCGTACAGGGCTCAACACACAGCGACTCAACATATTTCTCAAGCGAATGTAGACATTTGGCTTTAGAATTATAAAATTTTGGAACAAAAGGAAATCTCAGAGGTCCTACAGCTCAATCATGACAGGGAAGGGAAAACTGAGGGCCAGAAAAGTTAGTGGTTCCTCTAACACGGCATACAATAATTACGGCTGCTAGCATAGGTCTTCTCTGTAAGCCAAGGGCAGAATCCGGGGATGGTCCACCTTGAATGTTCAGTAGGGCTCACTTTCCTTTGGGCCTCACAGCAAGCGATGCCAGCTCAGCGCATGAAGCAAGGAAGGAGGGAAGCAGGCAGGCAGGCAGGTCTGCCCCAAGGCTGACCAGAGGCCCAGGAGCTAGGGGCAGAGTTTGGGCCAGTCCTCCCTATCTCATTCCCCTCAGCCTGATGCCATATCCATCCTGAACCTACTTGAGGATAGGCTGGGAGGAGAGGGTGTCGTGTGGCCGCTGAAAAAGGCAGGGGCCCCACGTGGGGGGGTGGGCTGAGATAACGGGGTGTACCCGAAGCCAGACAGTGCGTGGGGGAGCTAAGGAGAGGGCACTGACTGGGGCCCCAGAGCAGAGCCACAGCCCTGTGCTCACCTTGTGTCCCAGTCTGCACCTGCCCACTGTGCCTCAGATGGCAGGGGCCTCGGCAGCGGGCACCCGTCTTCTGCTTGCTCTGCCTGAGGCTGCACGAACAGGAGCTGAGCACTGGCTTCGGCAGATGGCTGTGTGGATGCCGGTGGAGGGTGCCAAGGTCCCTCCATGGGCCCTGCCAGGGCAAGGGCTGCTTCTGTGCTCACCTGCGCGCTGAGGAGAAGCTGACCGCCTGATGGCAGCGAGTCACTGCTAAGGTCACAGGTTACCCCCGCCCCCCGCTCTTAGTCAGTGAAGCGGGAAAAACCAAAGGATAGACCTCAAAAGGGAAGTGCTCAGGGGCCCCGCTGAGCTGGCCACACTGAGTGTAGGTCCCAGCCCCAAGTCACACTCCAGTGGGCATTGTGCCACGAGGTTCCCGCTCGCCACTGCCCGGCATCAGCCTCTGTAAGAGAGTGCTGACCTCCAGAAGACTGACACTTAGGAAATCAAGTCTTTGGGGGCACAGAACAATCCTGTCCTCTCTAGAGAATGTCCCTGGGGCTTTAAAGTGGTGTCTGCTGGGGACTCCTGGGTGGCTCAGCAGTTTAGCGCCTGCCTTTGGCCCAGGGCGTGATCCTGGAGACCCGGGATCGAGTCCCATGTGGGGCTCCCTGCATGGAGCCTGCTTCCCCCTCTGCCTGTGTCTCTGCCTCTCTCTGTCTCTCATGAATAAATAAAATCTTAAAAAAAATAATAAAGTGGTGTCTGCTGAAATCTGGGTTCTCCCACTTAGACTCTCAGCATCTGGAGGCCGCAGTTCATGTCTTCCGTGGCTGCTGGGGCCCCTCCTGCTCTTCAGGTATTCATCCGCACAGCGGGGTGCTCACAGATAGATGTCCCATGCACACCTGAGGGAGGGGAGGCAAGGATGGCCACCGGCCTCTTCTTTCCCTTTCTAATCCCCTTTCCTGGCAGCTGGAATCCTACTCCCAGACATCTGGCTCTGGGGTTTACAGACGGAAGAGCAGAATTCCAAAAGAAGAAATTATGTAATGGGAAAGGGTGCCCGAGGCCTCCCCGCCCCGCTGGGCTGCAGGGGCCTTCACAGAAACTTCAGGTAGGCAATGCTGGCCTGGGAGAGTAGCGGCATTCTCCAGCAGGCTGGCGGGAGGCAGAACCATGGCAGGTGGAAGGCCTCACGGGTTCTCTCGGTCAAGTGCCCTGCGGACGGTCAGGGTGAGTTCAGGCAGAGGGGCTCACCTGCTCTGCAGGGCTCCTTCTCCTCTGTGCCAAGCCCGGGGTCCTGCGCAGGCTGTCTACAGGGAGCTCTGGGCCCACGTACCAGTTACAGACAGCAAGAGCAGGAAGGAAGGACTGGAAGGAAAGGGCCGGCACACATGCAATGTGGGTAAATGAGATCTACACGTGGTATCAAATAGGCTCGTTCAAATGATGGGTGTGATGGTTGTAGTGGGTTGTAAAATCAATTTAGTGGGTCCCGACTGGCATTCAAATGAAACAAAATAACATCAGAGTGTATCACATGCAGCAAGGGAAAGTAGTTTTTCATGAAACTTTTGTTTGAGTTATAAATATTGGATTAGGATATAAGATAAATGTGTTCCCGTGGATTGCGGTTAAAAAACCAAACAAACCGTGGAAGCTGCAAGAATAAAGGAGGGGGGTGCCTACTACATGCTAGATATCGTGCTGCTTTCATCTGTATTATTTTACTTTGACTTCTCCTCCTGGGCCTTCTACTGGGTAGGCCTTATTATCTGTCCTTGCCAATGAGAAATCTATGATTCAGTAATTTTTCTAAGATCACACAGGTAATTGGTGGCAATGCTATTTATAAATGCAGAGCTGCCTGACTACAAAGTACACATTCTTTCCACAGAGCCATGGTTTCCAGAGGAAAAAGAGCTAGTGATGTAGTAGGGAAACCAGGGCTCTACCTCTGGGCTGCTGTGTGACCCTGAGTCAGAACCCTTGTCTACACAGTAAGGGAGTGCACTACAGGATTTCTCCAGTGCTTTGATTTGCTGAGCCTCCCCTCCCAAACATCACTTTAGTTATATTTCAGTTTCCTCTATTAAAACTGGAATTGCCCACAGCCCAGTAATGAATTTAGAGTTCCTTATTGCCAGCTCCCGTTACACCCACATTTGTTCTTGCAAACCCCTCTAAACGGCCCTCCCTCTTAGAGGCTTTTGTGTCCAGAGGTGCTGACTGGTCTCTTCAGTCCCCCTCCTAGGGACCTGCACCGGGTGGCTTTGCAGTAGAATTTTGACTGCAATAACAAGGGATAAAGGGATGAACCTGGCCTCCCTCTGCTTGTCCCTCTGGTTCCTCGAAGTATGAAAGCACCCTAATGAAGAAGGAGGCCTACCCTGAATGTCCGTGAGACGGGAAAGAAAGTACAAGAAAGACATGTGCGATCTACCCAGATGCACATGACAGGCATCACAAATGTTCTCTAAATAAGGAACCCCAGAAGATCCTTTAATATTACAGTCATCTGGCATCCTAAAACTCTCCAGGGTTTTTGAGAAGTACTATGTCTGTCAAGTGCTGTAAAATGGTCGGTATTACTATCTTGATATAATTGAACTGTAGACTAGGAATGGGGAGGCCTGAAGTGTGATCCCAGCTCTGCCTCTAACTTGCTATGTGACTGGGGATGGGCCATCTCACCTCTTTGAACCCCAGGTGGCTTATCTGTAAAGTGAAGGGATGGCTTCTGAGTTCACTTCCAGGTCTAATACTCTATTATCTATTATTATTATTATTATTATTATTATTATTATCATCATCATCATCATCATCCTTTGGTAGCAATCCAACCAATTTACCCAGAGACAGTGTATTTAAGTGGAAACAGTAATTAATTAACCACCTCTCCCTGTGCTTTGCTAGAGGGGTTCTCTCAAAGCCTTAATAAGCATCATTGGAAACATCATATATCTGAGGTTTCTAGATCTCTCCCTTTTGTCTCTAGATCTGACATAGGACCCCAAGATTGGGTGGCCAGCATCCATCCTGGCCATCTTCCTTTCATCCTTCAGAACAGCAGACAGCCAAACTTTTGCTCATTCATGGCTAGCTCCTGCTCTAGTCATGGGGCCGGATCTTACAGGGATCAAGGACTGAATCTGAGTAGGGCCCTGGCCCTCAGAGGCACACAGACGCGTGACTCCCAGAGCAGAGGGCTGCATGCTAATTCTGGTCAGGAGCTGAGTGGCTTCACTTTCATAGTCATAAGCCAAGCCCTCTGTGACCCGCTCTTTCTTAGTGCTATTGCTCTGGAACAACCAGAGCAAACTTTCTGCCTGGAGTGTGCTTTCTTTTCTGCTCAGAGCTATGCCAGGACATTATCCAGCAGGCCAGACGTCTAGCACCTTTAATGACAATAATAATAATTTGCATTTATACAAGGTCTTTCATCGGGGAATCTTAAAGTATATCACAAACAGTAATTAATTCCCCTTTGCAACTCTGGGAGCCAGTTACGCAGGCACTCATTTGCTTTTTGCAGGTAAAGGGAACTTTTCTGGACCGTGCAACATGTTGGGGGCCTCCCTTCCTACCAAATCTGCACACCCTCAAGGCCTGGCATGATCATCAGGCCCTCCACAAAGCTGGTGGCTGTCAACCCCAGCCATGGCATTTGTCCTGCCTCTGAAGCCATAGCACCACTGTTGAGCCACTCATTTGGTACTAAGCAGAAACACAGTGGAGGAGATCTTGGGATGCTGCCCAAGGCAGGACTTGCCCTAACAGTACTTCCGAGGGATGATCCTCTAGCCCTGGCCTGAATACCTTTCATGAGGGAGAGCTCATTATTTAAAGGCATGTCTACTAGTTATACTGTTTTCCCTTATTCAAAACTGAAATCTGTCCCTTGGGAGCCCCTGCCCCTCGGTCCTACTTGTGTCTTTTGGAACAAAACATCCTTCCTGAATTGCTTGAGCAGGTTGATGTCTCTTGTATACATGCTGCCTGTTTCTGTGACCACCCTCAAGCGGAGCACAGTGGCTTACAGTCAGCCAAGGTTTAGGGGGCCCTCGTGAACTGAATGGTCAGGGCAGCTGAGCCTCCACCATGCGCTCTGGGCCCCAGGGCCAGGCTGCCTTCCTGAACACTGTGGGCAGGAGTCCTGGGCAGGAATGTTGCTGGCTCTGGAGCCCTGGGTCTACTCAGCTTTGAAGTGGCTCTTTAGATTCCCCATCCCCTCTGGTGTAGACACTGGGGACCTCTATGTTCATTTTGGGGGGACTGTACCTCAGTGACACAGAAATACTCTCATTTTCTGTCAAATGATTGACTAACAGTGAATGAATATCCTTTTTTCCTAAATCTATTAAGTTTAGGCAGTAACTGTCAATTGTAGGGACTGGTTTTTGCAGACCAAGCCAGATAATGACCTTGTTCATTCTTTTTTAAACCCTTCTTTATCAGAATAAATACTTGGTGCTAAACCTAAGAAAAGGATGTGCCAGTTGCTGAGCCGGGAACTGACATCAGGACAAGAGTTCCGTGATCCCCTTTCCTCTCCAAGGAGTTAGAGGCAAGACAGGCCTCATGATGGGGGCAAGTGAAATCCTTTGCTAAGCTTGTTTCCCAAAGCTAGCTCTCCTGGGGTTAATAAACAACTCCTTTGAGTGATTTCTGGGTCCTTGCTGGTAGCTTTATGCCTGAAAAGACACCCACCCTCCTTTTGCCAAGAGTACATTGTTTGGGTGAGATTTTTCTCATGGGGCTTTACCACAGAAGGAATTTTGAGCATGCATTGAAGGCTGTTGTTTTCCTAAAACCTGGACCCTCATGAACATGAGGTTTGGCTTGTGGTGATATAGCTTCATTCTGCTTTGCTTTCACATGATTCCCACTTTCTGGCCTAGAATCAGGGGTGATCATTTTTGGCCAGGATTTGGCCTGAGTCATTGATCTGGGGGATATTTGAGAGAAGACAAATCAGAGCGTTTAGAGAGAGTATGTCATTCTGTGGCAAGAGGAGCACCCCCTAACCATCCCTACCTGCTCGGAGGGAAGAATGTGGATTTTGGAGTCAGAGAGATCCAGATTCAAATATGGATCGGTCACTTGGTACCTGTGTGTCTCTGGGAAAGCTACTTAACCACCCTGAATCTCCGAGTGTTTCCCATAGGACTCAACTTGTGTGGTTGTTATGAGGAAGCTGTGCCAGGCACGTGGTAAGAGCTCAAACCATTTTAGTTTCCTTTCCTCCCGCTCTCCCCTCCCCCAACATGGCTGCAGGAACACACTCTGAGCACCTCCTGCTTCACTTCCAGTCAAGAAGCACTGCTGGCACAGTTCCTCTTTACAAGAGGGTCTGGAATACCTGTGACCACTGCCTAAATAGTGCTGGAGTCTAGCAGGCATTTGACATTGGTTGAGTAAACGAATGAATGACCTTGATACTTGGTATTTTATAGTTTATAATCTGCTTTGAAAATAACCTCATTTTCATCCAAGCAACAGGGGTGCCTGGGTAGCTCAGTAGTTGAGCATCTGCCCTCAGGTTGTGATTCTGGAGTCCCAGGATCAGTCCTGCATCGGGCTCCCCACAGGGAGCCTGCTTCTCTCTCTGCCTCTCTCTCTGTCTCTCATGAATAAATAAATAAAATCTTAAAATCCAAGCAACAATCAAGTGTATGAAAGAGATACCACTGCTCTACCCCCTCCCTAGATATATGAAGAGACAAGACTTGAAGAGAACAGGTAACCTGCAGGAGGTCAGCTGTGTGGTGAAGGCACAGGGGCTCCCGGTACAAGCGAGTGCCCCATGTGAGCACAGAGCCTACCTGGGAAGATCTTCTGAGCCCTCCTGAGGCCACAGGCTGGGAGCAAAAAGGGCATGGTGCTGAGGCACTCCCATTCTACTAACCGGCTTTGGGTCACGATGGGCCACCGGAAGGGCCCAGCTCAGAGCTGCTCCCAACCCCAATCCCATGTCTGTGTAGAGCATCTGCAGCTGAAAGCGAGGGGCATCACTGTGAGCCTGCTGAGGTGAAGTAGTAAGTTTTCAAAATCAGAAACATTTGCTAAGTGTAAGCTTTCTGTTTCTCAGCTCCTGGGCCTCTGGTCCCAAGTTAACTACAGGGTTCTTCCCCAGGCCTGGCTTCACTGGGCTACCATTACCCTTCCCCACAGGGTGCGGTAGCACGGATGCCCACGTCCCACTCCTTCCCTCTCTCTGGCATCTTTCTAGGGCACAGATAGTAGTTCTTATACACAGGACTCTGTTCCTTAGCAGAGAGCTCTGCACATTTTAGGGGCTTGAGACAATGACAAACCATTTCTTCTTGTTCCCAGCAGCCTTGCAGAACCAAGAAAGGGGACAGAAAGTAGATATGAAGTCCTGAGCTATAGTGGGCTCCCAGTTTCTCTTTCTTCCCAATCCTTTAGCCTCTGAACTGCTGGGAACCGCTACTAGATGTGGGATGGAAAGGGTAGGTTAGGAATCTTTCAAAATTTGCTCACACGGCTGGCCTGAACACAATTCCCAATGTGAGCTGAGAGCTGGAAACCATATCTGACCACAAAGTCATCTCATCCATGGAGAGTTCATAACAACCTTCTGAAAACCACTCTGACGACACACCCTGCGGAGGAGGGGTGCCCCGGTGGAATGGTGTCACTGCACACACCGGGCAACATGTAACCCAATGCCTCGGGAGTGAGGTCAGTTCCAACCGCTCATCTCTTCTGGACTTCTCTTTTTAAAAATATTTTATTTATTTATTCATGACAGACACAGAGAGAGAGAGAGAGAGAGAGGCAGAGACACAGGCAGAGGGAGAAGCAGGCTCCATGAAGGGAGCCTGACGTGGGACTCGATCCCGGGTCTCTAGGATCATACCCCAGGCTGAAGGCAGTGCCAAATCGCTGGGCCATCCGGGCTGCCGTCTTCTGGACCTCTTAACACATTTTTTTTTGTGCTGCTCGCACATTACCTCTGAGACACAACTCTTGAAAGTCACGTGCATTCCTGAAGCTGAGAGCCAGTTTCAGGTCACAGGTTGGCAAAGAAGAGCCAGGACGTGGGCTCTCCAATATGCACCTCAAGTAGATCAAACTCTATGATGCCTGCTGGGAGGGGACCAAGTCTTCATGCTTCTGGCGGTGGGACGCCCCTCTGCCAGCCCTGAGGCTCTGAGCCACCCTTGCCATGCAGCACCGCTGGCAGGGACAGGTAAAATAGGCATGCCAGGAGCCAGCCCAGGCTGCCGTGGCCTCAGAAACCAAGGCCAAGCAGTGTTAACTTGTCATTGGCCAGCAGGGCCTCTGTGAGGAGGTCCCACAGATGTCTAAGATATCAGGTATCAAGAGGGGCTGATACATTTGGGAGTGCAGCTTCTACTCTGCACAAAGGCATCTGACTGGCCAAGGGAGCAAGTGGGAGCCAAAAGTTCTTCCATGCTCTACTTGCTAAGCTGTGTGCTCTCCCAGGGCTGTATGCCCACCCAGAGAAAGACAGGGTTTTTAATTTTTTAATTCCCAAAGCTATTAGTTGAACTCTGTTCTGCACCAACCCAAAGGGGGCACCTCTTCTAGTTAGCACAAAAGTTCTTTACAGACCAGCGTGGCCCTAGAAGAGGATCATTCATTTCTGTACTTTGGATTCTCTATTACAGGCAGGGGATGCATGTCACTAGGATGCAAATTTTATAAATTAGAATCTTGTTTGGGTTGCTAATGAGGGAAGAAAATGAAAGAGATTAGTTCTTTCCTAGTCTCTGAATTTTTTAAAGGCATCTTCAGGACCCATTTGTTTTTCTCACCACAGCCACGAACCTACCAGACTTGGGCTACTCCACCCCATCCTACAGCCCAGACTCATGGACAGACAGAAAGGGGGTGGGGCAGGTGTGGGCAGCCACACAGGTTCTCAAGGCAGTATTTGGCTCCCTTTTACTGCCATGGCTATCACGCCAAAAAATTAGTGCTCTCCTCCATGGGGTACAAATGGTGTCCCACCCTGAACCATGCCACTGAATGCTATCAGACCTGCACAGCTGGGGTATCTTTTTTCTAAAACTGGTGAACACCATGGATGGCAGAGCCAGCAGATCAACATAGGCATGTAGCAAAATAAAAAGTAAAAACAGCAGAATAAGTCCCCATTGTTTGTAGACTTCAACAATCCCAAAGCATGTTTTGTGTCGTAACTACTACAGACACAAACTACTACAAGTGGAGTTAAGTCTCTTATTAGTTACTTCGGGAACTCTTGTTATTAAAAAGACTGCCTGCCCCAAGCTCAAAAGCCATAGAAACCTGGATCTGAAAACCCTAAAGACCATCTAGTCCAGGGATCAGTGAACTTTTTCCAGTAAAGGGTCAAATGGTAATTAGTTTCTGTTTTGTAGGCCATATACTCTATCTCTACAGTTTGACTCTGCCCTTGTAATGACAGCAGCCTCGGATGATATGTAAATGACCAGGTGTGGCTATGTTCCAATAAAACTTTATTTATAAAAACAGACAACCGGCTGTTGTTTGCCAATTCTTATTCAAGTCCAACCCTGAGACTTTTCAGAGAAGGAGTTAAGTGACTCCTTCACCGTCACAGGACCCACCCAAGACCATCCCAAACTGAGACCTGCATGGCTTGAGGGGAGGAAAAGAGATACTGCCGCAGGCCTTCGAGCCCTGGGTGTGTGAAAGGCCAAGCTAGCCCCTGGGGAAACTGGAGAGTTGGGCTCTCACATTTAACTTCAGAGAGGACCGAAATGAAAGTGGAAAATCACAGGTTAAAGCCTAATAGGACTGGGAAAGACAACCCACGTATCAAGCTCAGCTTGCAGAGATGTAACCATCGGTTATATCCTTCTAAGTATATGTTGCTAAAGTTCATTCATCAGTGAGACTCAGGCCCTGTCTTAAAATGTCTCTGGTGGAAAAAAAAAGGGGAAACAAGGTCCTGTGAAGCCACTGGCACTTGTCTGTGAACAATATGAGAAGAAAACAGAAAATTCATTTTTTCCAGTCAGCAGCTAGTCAAACATCTAACAGGACGTAAATGGTCAGAGACGACAAACCCTCTTGTCTAGGGCTTGAGAACAGGTTGTTTTGGCTGTCAAGCATTTTCAAAACAAGTTTTTTTGGTCTCATGACAGGTTGTGGCAAGAAGAAGAAAATGAAAAGAGTGGAAGATCCCATGATCGCTGCTCCGGGCTTCCACGTGGGCAAGCTCTGCCTGCACGGTCAGGTTTACTTTCAGAGTGTGCAGATAAAGCCGGTCTTAGGGCTAATACCACCTCACTGGTGACACCATTTAATAAAGTGATTCCTCTAAGAACTCTCTGGCAGCTGGATAATCATTCTGGTCTGGGAGGAATAGGTCAAAGTCACTCTTAAGCCCAAGGGCGCTGTTCAGCTCAAACCTACGCCCTGCGTTGTTTTAATTTTCACCTCATGTTACGGGGACAAATTATGCCTCTGAAACTGAGGTTAAATGCCATCTGCTCTAAGGTGGATTTTTCCATCTCAACCGCAGAGCACTTGGTCGGGTGGGGCAAAGGGATCAGCAAGGAGGCACCAAAGGGGAGGGCCAAGATCAAGCTGGTCTTAGAAAGTGCATTAACTCCCTACCAGTAGTGATCTCACTCTTAGGGGCTTAAGGAACTCGGCCTCAAGGACAGGATGAGTCAAGCATAAAGCTGGCTATGGCAGCACCAAAGGCCACTCAAGATGGGAGATCTGGAGACAACTGTTAACAAGTAACCCAGAGTGCAGCCTGGGTGGCTCAGCGGTTTAGCGCCGTCTTCAGCCCAGGGCCTGATCCTGGAGTCCCAGGATCGAGTCCGACGTCAGGTTCCCTGCATGGAGCCTGCTTCTCCCTCTGCCTGTGTCTCTGTCTCTCATGAATAAATAAATAAATAAAATCTTTAAAAAAAAAAAAAAGGTAACCCAGAGAAGGTGTTCAGAAATCAACTAAATAAGTGCACTGGAATTTTCAAATTCCCTTAAAATTAATATTAAAGAGGTGAGACAGCTGGATTTGCCCTCTAGCTCCAAGGTTCTGATCCTCAGACTCTCCAGAGCAGGGAGTACTTGGTCAGTTACCATCACCCCTGCTCTGGCCATCTCAAGTCATACCACAAGGGACAGCTGAAGTTCCCACCTTAAGCAATCTTCCTGGAAGAGAAACTCTGTGAAAGAGAGCCTGCACTTATTCTGTGAGACAAGTTATCAGACCACAAAGGCTGTCTTCATTCTGCCAACTGTTTGCACAAATGGCTTTCTTTTCTGAAGAAAGAGGGTAGGGATATGAGAAGACTGGTACAAGGCAACCCACATCACCTCTACTCCCACCCCCAAACATATAGGGGCAACCACCAGCATTTAACATCTCTGCCCAAGAAGTGGCTGGAAGGCACCGCCTAAAGCCAGCTGTGCAGAGCCTTTATTACCCAAGAGAGAAACCTAGAAGACTGGTGAGTTCCCTTCCACAAAAAGCCACACAGATGGTTCTGACTGATTCTTGGGCTGTCCCTCCCCATGTAGGATGCCCAATGAAATTTAAATTTCAGGCAAACAACAAATAACCTTTTAGTATAAGTGTGTCCTAAATATTGCATGGGATCTACTTACACTAAATTATTTGGTCTCTGAAAGCCCTGGGCACAGAAGTGGCAAAGCAGGGGTGAAAGGACCCAAGGCAAACATTCCTTTATAGTGTTCCACCAATGTGACCATAGAACTTAGTTTCTTCCGCCTTTGTTACTGTTTCCAAGGCTAAGAAGGACCTACCATGATTTATACATCTACTCCCAGGCAGAACACTGTATTAAAATGTAATTTATGGATTTAAGAAAACCTTTACTGCCCACAGAAGAAAAGGTCAAATGTCTTAGCGTGACAGTTAATTACCATAGTTACCATTAGTTGAACACCAACAATATGCCAGGCTTTTTACAATCAGTTTCCCATTTAACATTCACAATCCTCTGTGAAAGAGGACTGTTACCCTCATGTACAGATGAGAAAACCAATGTCTGCAGGGGTAACAAAAATACTACTACAAAGTGGCAGAACCAGGATCTGAATTCTGGTTGGTCTGATTCCAGAGAACATGTTCCCTCCACCCTGCAGAACTGCTATGTGCCTCTTTTCTCTTCTTCTCTCCTGCATCATCTACTGCTACCTCTTCAGTGTATCCTGGCTTACCCAGAACCCCCATGCTTCCTGGCCTCAGGCAGTCTGTTCCCTCTGGCAGGAACTTCCTCCCTCTGTCCCATCTTACCCATACTCCAATGTCAGCCTCCTTGATCTCGGGAAACAGATCTCATTTCCGCTCCTACTGCGTATCCCACCTGCACAAGGCACACATTGCTGCCTTGTAAGAGAGGTATTTATGTAGAGTTTCTACCCTTCCTCTGGTTCAGTGAAGGCAGGGACTGGGTCCCACACATCACTTATCATGGTGTCTGATACATACTTTGAATACAGTGTTTACTGTATTCATCTGCTGAATAAATGAATGAATGAATGAGTGGATGAAAGGGTGCTGGTGATCTGGGGAAAGCCTAATCAAAATATCTGCAAGTCAAAAAAAAAAAATATCTGCAAGTCCAGATACTGAGGCACTCTGAACTTGGGTGTCAACCAAGGCTGAGAGCCTGGACACGCTGCAGTTCTAAACAGAATGCTGAGCTCAGTTGCCTGGCTGAGTTGGAAGGAAGAGAGGCAGGGCAGTATAAGAACAGAATGTAGTCAAAAAGTCGGGAAATTCGAGGTATATTCTTAGTTCCCATGCTATGTCACCCTGTGACCTTGGACGAGTCATCTGGCTTTGCAGGGCCTCAGGTTCACAGTCTATAATATAGGCATACTGGCAGTATTGATTTCATAGGGTTATTATGAGATTTTTAAGAATTAAAAATCTATGACGCATTTGGAATTGTGCTGTTACAGTGCAAGCACCCAGTATACATTTATCATCATCATCGTAATCTATCAGACGATCAGGAGAGGCTGGGGGATCCACTATCATTTCTATGGAGAAAACAACAGTTGTGGTTTTACAGATATATTCCTGTAAATTTCACTTTTCTGGATAACTGAAACATTGTCCATTTAAAGATTATTTAATCCCTAAAATGACCACCAGTGGGAAATTTTGGTCTTCTAAATTTTAATTTTGATTTTTAGAAGAGCAACCGAGCTTCCCACTTTGCCATTCTGACTCATACCCAGCATACCAAGCAGTTAATACCATGGATGGCCCCATTGTCAGAAAGGAATGTCACCCAGTGATTGACTGCCCCCAAAATCCATCAGCAGGCTTTGTAGTTGGGGCTCTTTAAACCGGGTGTGCTGTGGTCTCAAGTGCTTTGCACATACTCTGTATATCATATATGTAACTCTTAAATGTTTGCTGAATGAATTACGAGTAGTAACTTAACTGCAGAAACCACTGTTACACTTGATTCTTACAACAATGGCTGCCCTGAAGCCTGTTCTCCTGACAGCCACGGTGTCTCTACCTGACAACTCAGCCCTGACCACTTAGGGTACACCAGGAGGCAAACCACTTTTGCTCCTCAGAAGGGACTTTGGATAGAGGATGACCCTGGATCACTCCAGGCTCTTCTGCTTTCTTGACTTCCATCTTCTCTGAGGTATGACTAAGTGCCAGTGGTTCTGTCTGTCTGGGAAGATCAGAGTCACTGGAAATTTTCATTCTGTTCTCCACGTGCAGCCTTCCTGCAGTGTGGAGGCTGTGAAGCAGCGTCTGTCTTTAGGCCTGCTCCATTACAACATTCCCTTTCTTCTTTTGCCCACTGATTCTAGTGATAAATTCAGCCACAGGAATGTTTACTTTCCCTTAAAGGTACTCAGTACAAGGTCTCTATACTCCCAGAAGAGCTATTTCTGTTTAAGAATACCCTGGGCTTTCCCCCTGGCCACAGCAGACCTCAGCCTCCCAGGTGAGCCACCAGGAAGACAGCCAGGCCACACATCGGGTAGGTGGATGGGTGTGTGCATGCAGACATGCTAACCTCCAGCCCTTGGTTTCCCTGTACTGCTTCTGTGAGCAAGGGAGTGGGCAACAGGCAGAGTAAAGGTGGGAGGTCAGAGGTGGCTTGGGTTGGGCCAGCGAGCAGAGGCACAGTGTTCTTAATCATGGTACTGTATGGCCTTGAGCAAGTTTTTCCAGGAAATGAAAATGATGAATTGAATGTCAAGTCTATGCCAAATGCTGTGCTAAGGGTCATATTCCAATTATTTCATTTTATTCCCATCACAATAGTTAATGCTTACCATACTCAATCTTAGCTCTACTAGATGGTTTCTAAGGCTCCTTCTGAGCTCTATGTTCTGAGACTGGTCCCCACTGTCACACCTACCTTCCTGGATACACTCCTGCTTGGCCACCCAGTGTGGCTCTGCTATTGGCTATTCTGCTGATCTCTGAGCAGAGGTAACTGCCTCAGTATCCAGTATCTGCTCCTTGTTTCTGCTCACCTCTATAAAGCTGCATTTCGGCAAGTCATGAATCTTTCATTTGTTCATTTTCAACAGTGTCCCCTATGCTGAATGATCTGCCAACAGGCCAGAGAGAATCCCATTTCTGAAGAAACAAGGCCTCTGCTTGTCATTAATGATGTGCACAGAATGGACGGGCCTGACTGTTCTTTGCTGCTTCCCTCTTTTCTAGGCTTCATGCCTTAATGAGAAGTGATAGAAATGAGCAACTCGGCCCTCCTGCCTTGGCTGGACTCACATCACACATGACAGCCCTGAGCAGCCCTGGCGGCACCTGTCAGAAACCAACACGTACATCTGAACAGTCAAGCCTAATTCCCAAGAAGCTGTTTTAACTTGACATCTGAAAGTGTATTATATCTAGAAGTATTTTACTGGGTGTGTGTTCAGGGCATATGTGTGCACGTTCCGCAACTGAAGTGTTCTATAAATACCAGATATGGGTTGTACAAAAAAGCATCACGTACAGAGTGTACTTAATTCCATTTAGTAATGTTTTCAATTTGTGTCTGACCTCTGGCAACAGAGATGGAATTTTTTCAACACGAATAAAAAAGTATGTGAAACTACCTTACACACAATTTTCACTTAAAATCCCCCGAATGTACAGGAACTTAGTGATCATTAGTTCCTAGCCCAATGCTTTTAGAGGAGGGCATTAGGCCCAAGATGAAGTTTCTTTCCCAAGATCACACATCACACATGCAATTAGTAATTGTGCCCAGATGAGACTGAGGTCTCCCAACTCTCAGGCCACTGTTCTTCACATTGTCTTTACTTACTGTTACATTTCTTCTTCCAACAGTTCAAAGGCAACTCTGGTTCCATTGATAAATGTATGTTTCTACTTTGGTGTTCTATAAAAATCCAAACCAACTCCCTTATCCTTTCCTTTTGGCTCTGTAAGACATCTGCCTATTTTTCTAAGAAAGAAAATAAATGACTATAACTCACAAACGAGGAAGGTAGCTGTATCTGGTTATCACCACATTCTCACAGTGGCTGGCAGGGGTCATCTGAGCCCTCCCCTGGGCACTTGGTAGCTTTACAAGGGTACTTCTAAAGTTCATTTCCACAACAAAGATGTAGTGACTTTCCAGCTACTCTTTTCTTGAAGTTTCTTCAGTTTATACAACTGAGCTCAGAAAATAAACTCTAGCCCTGTTTTCCACTGAGAAAGCAGGATAGCAGGATGGCAGGATGGCAGGATGGCAGGATGGCAGGGGAAGGGGGTAAGGTTCAGTCCTTAAAGCAGACCTCAGAGTGGCCACAAAGTGGAATCAAAAGAAGCCAGGGGCACAGATGCAGAGCCTCTAAAAGATGGCCTGAGGGGTCCAGCCCGAGGGGAGTGAGGAGGCTGAGCTGGGCTGTAAACGTTCTGTGCCTGGTACAGCCTGGTCCCTGGCTGGTGTAGGCTGGAAGGACAGTAAGCAGTTCTCCTGGGATGAGGGCTCTATTAGCAGTAATTGATGGCCAGGCTTTTTAAAGGAGCTTATCGTTTCACAGCAACAGATGTCAGGTTCTAATAAATAACATGTTCTCTCTGACCTACGCAATTTGGAGAGGATGCCTGGATGGCAGGCAGATCTGGATTCCTCATCTCTGTTGCTCTCTCTTCTGAAAGGAAAAACAAACCAAATCCCTTGAAGATACTTTTCAAAATGATTCTCTTTGAGAGTTCAAGGACCCAATAATTCCATGTTATTTATTTGCTTTACTTTTCTCTTCACAGCTTCTAGATTTCTAAACCCTAGGGAGGGCCAGGTACGCTTGCCCATGCAGGAACCAGGGCATGAAGGTGAGGGGAAGGCTTGTGTGACCTCAGCCTCCCCAGTTCCATCGTGGTTCTATTCCCATCCTCCCAGGGCACCCTGACTGCCCAAGCAGTGCTGGCCACGCCAGAAAATTCCCTCTTCTCTCTAGAGGGGAGGACAGCTAATACGAAGTTGGGATTTTTTTTTTTTTTTAAAGGGAATTCTTCCTAGGGAACTTAAGGCAAAATAAAGTAAGAAAGAAAACCTATGAATCATAGCAGAATTGGAACTGTGGGATCTATCACTGTGGCACAGCTTCATGGGAGCTCAAACCTGGTGGCTTTGCCCCCCTCAGTGCCTTCCCTTCTGCCAATGAATCTTCTGGCCCAGAGTGGATCAGGTCTGCAGCTACTCCCCCTTGCAGAGGGGATGTAGGGGTGAGCAATCACAGCTGACCACAATTCTTATCTTCTGGGTCATCCCCCTACTCTTGGCTATAGACAAGAATTCCAGAAATATAGCTATAAACAGGAGGAGGGATGGAGGCCAAGGAGGTGGGTGAAGGGTAAGATAGTGGTCCAGGGAGAAAGAGTAGGTGGCAAAGTCCCCATTAGGGTTTTTTGTAACACTGATGGGTGTCACACAAGTCATGGTGTCCCCTGGCCAGCTGACCAAGCACAGGGACTGCAGAGAGAGGCCGGACTCTGTAAGGAAATCTTAACAGAAACAGAGCATAGTTTGAGCTGCCTTAAGGAGCTACCAATAAGGCAGTAAAGAAGTGAGTAATAGATTTCTGGAGAGACAAACACATACATAGGCTCATATATGACCACTTACACTTCAACACCCCTTCCGCAGCCCTCCCCTCATCCCAAAGAATTCTCAGGCCTCAGGGCTCCTGTGACCGCACTGTGAACTAGTCTTTTTGAAATGGGGTTTCCACACTGTTCCATGGCATCTGAGGGACCCAGAGGGGCCTCAGAACCACAGTAAGGGTGGGGATGGGGAGTAAATCTAACCCCCTTCTCTGGAATCAAAGAGAGGAGATCTATTTTTATCTGGTTTCTTTAGAGGGCTAATGCATAAGACTGGTTTGAAGCATTTGGCAGTTAGTGACAAATTTGGAGAAAACTGTCTTAGGGAATATGAAGGTATTAACAACAAAAGGTAACTGAACTAGTCTATAAAAATAGTCTATAATGTGATTTTTAAAAACAAAACCCTTGAAAGAGAAAATTATTCTGCAAAGACAACTTGATGACAAATAATAAAAGTATGCATGGCGAAGAACATATGGGGAATTAAGGACTGCTTTGGGAGCACTTGGATAGGTTTCTAAATAAGAAAATAACATCTCTTTCTGACCTTGAGGCACGAAGGGAAACAACAAATGGTTTTAGGAGGTTCATGAATTACTCCCATGTGTTGACTGAGAAGCTATTTTTTGAAATATGCTTCAAGTGATTCCATTTATATAATGGATTTAATTTGTGACAAACCATTGCAGTGGGTGGTTTGGGGTTAAATCCTATTCTAAGAAACTACTTAGACCTCTAGGATCAAGCTGATAGTTATACACAATGTTAAACTCACAGAAAACTCATTCCATCTATTCACAGATTTATCAGACTAGAAAGGATTACAAAAGATCATCTGAATCATTCATCATGATAGATCAACAGCTATATAAGATGCCAACATAGGTAACTAGTAAGTTCAGATTTCTTTCAAAGTGATAGTTGGCTTTATGTAGATTGAACAATGGAAGGATGGATTTTTCCAACTTTCTAAGCTGGTTGGGCTGGCACCCAGAAGACACAACCATAGGTGATAGTGGCCATGTATGGGACAGCCTAGAATCTAAAAATCTCTGGCCAAGTCACTGAGGTTAGGGTACTGTTTGGTTGGATCCAGTGCTGACTGTGATGTTTTTTAATGAAAAATCTTTTACCCTCCAGGGATAGTGATGTTGAGAGTGAACAATGACCAAGTGCTCACAACATGCCAGACCAGACCCTCTGCTGGACAATTCACCTCTATCACTCTGTATGGTGAGAATTCTAACATGGACCCTGAGATCCCTCACCCCCTGAATAATAATCACCAGGACTATGAAAATGGTGGATTTCATTTCTATAATCAGGATTGTTATGTTACACAGAACAGATGACTTTAGGAAAAGGAGATTCACGGTAGGCCTGACCTAATCAAAGAACCCTTTAAGTGTGAGTCTAGAAGTCACTGACACCAAAGTCAGAGGCTAGAAACAGCACTGCTGCTGGCTCAATGATGGAGGGGCCATGTGGCAGGAAACAGCCTCCAGCTGACAGTCAGTAAGGAAACCAGTATCTCCATTCTACAACCACAAGGAACTGAACTCTGCCAACAACCCGAATGAGAGTGGAAGAGGCCTTGGGCATCAGATGAGATAGGAGCCCCAGCCAACAACTTTAGTTGTTTAGGACCCTGAATGGAGACCCAGGAAGGTTGTACTGGACTCCTAACCCACAGAAACTATGAGATAAAAAAAAACTGTGCTATTTTAAACTGTTAAGTGTATAGTAATCTATTAATTAATGATAGAAAACAGGGTACCTAGGTGGCTTAGTTGGTTACGTGACTGCCTTTGGCTCAGGTCATGATCCTAGGGTCATGGGATTGAGCCTGCAGAGCAAGGAGTCTGCTTCTCCCTCTCCCCCTGCTTGTGCTCTCTCAAATAAATAAATAAATCTAAAAAAAATAACAATAGAAAATCACACACACAATTTCATAATAATAACCCTCTAAAACTAGCTTCACTATTTAATAGAGAAAGGGACAGACTCAAGGAGATTATGAATTTGCCCAAAGTCACACAGTTAGTGAGTGGCAGAAACAGGTTTCAACTCAGCTGTCTTGACTTTAGGGTCAGCGCTCTTAATTGCCACATGCATTTCCTCTCTGTATTTATGTTATTCAAGTACCAGGCCTCTGAGAGGGAGGCTCAGACAAGTGGTAAAAAGAATGGGGAACTGTATCTGTCTGCCTAGGGACAGATGTGCAGAAAGTCACAGCTCTGTGTTATTTCCTGACTACTAGAAGCTAGCTGTGTGCCCTTAGGAAAGTCACTTAATCACTCCAGCCTCAGTTTCTTTATCTGCATGAAGGACAGTGAGGATTTCTACACTGTACCCCACACAGGGCTGCAGTGATGATCCCATGAAGGTGTGTGAGGGTGCTCTGTAAATGAAGTCCACAGGGTAGACAAAGGTGCCTGGATATTATGCAGGTATAGCTTTCTTTTCTTGATGACTTCGACTCTCAATGTCCCCTGCATACAGGTTGGGTATGATTCTCTGATGGTTTGTTCCAGGAAGACATTTAAAAATTAGTGGGGTTTTTTGGGGAGGAAATGAGTCTCCATGTCCTTTATTTGGGAACTACAGAATAAAGTGGAATGTGATTTTTCTTTCTTTTCTTAAATTCTTTAAAAGTTAGCTCACTGTTAAAAGCCAAAGTAACAACAATGTATTATGGGCCTCACAAAATATGTAGAAGTGAAACATTTGAATATAGTAACACAAAGGATAGTAGAAAGTATAAAGGGAATTAACAGTGTTTAAGGTTTTTACATTATACTTGAAGTGTTATAATACTAATTCATGGTAGACTATGACAAATTAAGGATATATTTTAGTATATTAATAACTCAAATATGATACAAAAAGCTGTAGCTAAGAGGACAATAGGAGAAAGAAGTCATACTAAAAAGTACTCAAAAAAATCAAAGGGAAGAACAAAGGAATACAAAACACATACATAAACATATAAATGAAATTAAATAACAAACAGTTAAGATGGTAGACTTAAACTCAATCAGTTCATTACTTACATAAAATGTAAATAGACCAATACTCCAATTAAAAGGCAGAGATTATCAAATTAGATTTAAAGAAAACCAACCTACAGAAAGTTTCCTTGAAATATGAAGACACACAGGATGAAAGAAAAAGGACGAAAAAACATATACTATGCAAAAAATAAGCATAAGAAAGCTGGTACTACTATATTAAAATCTGACAGAGCAGACTTCAAGTCAAGGAGAGTTACCAGAAACAGGGAGGGCCATTTTATAATGATCAAAGGGCTGATTTATCAAGATATAAAGACATAAAAATTCTGAGTATGTATATACCTAAATAACAAAACTTCAAAATACAAAAAAAAAAAAAAAAAGAGAGAACTAAAAGGAGAAATAAACAGATCCAAAATCACAGGTGGAAATTTTAACACACCTCCTTTCAAAAACCAATACTAAACACAAAAAAATAACAGTAAGGATATAGACATTTTGAATAACAGTAAGAAATAATTTGACTTAATATGTATATATAATACTATACCTCAAAAATGCAAGACACGCATTCTTTTCAAGTTCAATGGATTATTTACCAAGATAGACCATATAATGGGCCACAATACAAATCTCAATAGATTTTAAAGGCTTGAAATCATACAGATTATGATCTCCATCAAAACAGAATTAAATTAGGAATCAGTAAGATATCTAGAAAAACCCCCAAGCACTTGAAATTCAAGCACAATTATTATTTTTTTTTTCAAGCACAATTATTAATAATGCATGGTTCAAAAAGAATTCACAAGAGAAATTAGAAAATATTTTTTTCTTTAGAAAATATTTCTAATAAAGTAACAAAAATGTGTTAAAATTTGTCAGATGTAGCTAATGCAAATCTTAGAAATTTGTAGTCTTAAAGGCTTATATTAAAGAAGAAGGAATTAAAATCAATGACCTAAGCTTCCATTTTTAAGAAGCCTGAAAAAGAAGAACAAATTAAACTAAAATACATAGAAGGAAGGAAATAATAAAAGCATAAATTAATAAAATAAATAACTTTCTTTCAAAAGATAAGTAAAACTGATAAACCCTTAGCTAGACTGTTTTAAGAAAAAGGGAAAGAACCAGAAACTTTCACCATAAGGAATGAAAAAGTTACAGCCCACAGACATTAAAAGGAAAATGAATGAATATTATAAAAAATCTCATGCCAATCAATTCGACAACTTAGACATGATGGATAACTTGCTTTAAAAAACACAACTTGCTAAAACTAACACAAGGAAAAAAGATGAATAAATATCCCCATATTTAGTAAAGATTTCTTTGAATTTCTTTGCATAAATAAAACTTTATCGAATATTAAAAAAGCAGTGCTGAACCTACATAAACTCTTTCAGAAAACAGAGGTAGAAAGAAAATTTTCCAGTTTATTTTATGAAGCCAGCATGGTGCTTTTATCAAAATCTGATAGGACAACATATGAAATTTCAGACCAATATCACTCATGAAAATGAGAATGAAAACATAAACATTTTAACACAACATTAGCAAATCAAATCTAATAATATAAAAAAGGATAAAATGTCATGACTGAGAAGATTTATTTATCCCTGGAATACAAGGTTGGTCTGATACTCAAAAACTAATTAATGTAATTAAGCATTTTAATAGAATAATGCAAAAACCATAGGATCAGGCCAATGGATACAGAAGAAGCATTCTAAATAATTCAATACCCATTCATGATAACAACTCTTAGCAAAGTGGGAATATCAGAGAATTTCTTCAATGTGATAGAGACATCTATGTAAAACCTATGCTAACCTCAATCTTAACATGAAACATAGGCCAGATGTTTGCTATTATCACTGTGTACAACATTGTACTGGAGATCCAATCCAGTACAAGCAGGCAAGAAAAAAAATTAAAAACACAAAAATAATAAAGATGGAAATAAGAAAGTAAAAACTGTTAACAGATATGATTGTTTATGTAAAAAACACTCAGACAACTACAAAAAAGCTACTAGAATTTAGTAGCAATCATGAACTTATTTAGCAATGCCACACGACACCAGGTTAATACAGAAATATCATTTGTATTCCTATATACTAGAAACAAGTCAAAAATAAAATTCAAAAAAACTATCATTTATAATAAAAGCAAAACCACTTAAAAGATGCAAGACTTCTACACTGAAATCTCAAAACACTTCTCAGAGAAATTAAAGAAGACCCAGAGGAAACTGCTCATTAATATGAAGATTCAATATTGTTAAAATGTAAATTTCCCCCCTTGTTGATATATAGATTTAATGCCACACCAGCCAAAATCTCAGTGGGTTTTTTGTTTTTGAGGGGAAATTGGAGTTGGAATTGGCAAACTAATTCTAAAACATATATGGAAATACAAAGGACCCAGAAGAGCCAAAACAATCTTCAAAAATGAAAAGTTGAAGAATTTATATTTCCTGATTTTAAGAAATATTAGTATTAGTATACCAACAGAAAAATAGGCCAAGGAAACAGAACAGTGTATCCAGGAATAGACCCACTCATATATAGTCAATTTAATTTGACAAAAGCATGAAGGTAATTCAACAGAGAAAGAAAAAACTTTTTTCAACACATTTTGCTGGAATACCTGGATATATGTAAACAATTAACTTCAGCATCCATCTCATACCATACACAAAAATTAATTTGAGATGGATCAGAGATCTGAATGTCAAACCAAAATGAGAGCTTGTAAAACAAACAAACATAGAAGAATCTCTTTATGATCTTGTGGTAGGCAAATAATTAGGAGGCTACAAAAAGCATTAACATAAAAAGAAAACACTAATAAAATCAATTTCATTAATAATAAAAATTTCTGCTCATCAAAAGACACCATTAAGAAAATGAAAAGGCAAGCCATAGGTTGGGAGAACATACTTGTAATGCATAAATCTGACAAACATATAAATAACTCCTAAAATTCAATAATAAAAAGACCAACAACCTAATTGAAAATAGGCAAAATTTGAACAGACACTTCTTAAAAGAAGACATACCAATAAGCACATGAAAAGATGATCAACATCATTAATCATCAAGAAATTAGGATTAAAAACTACAATGAGATCTCATTTCATCCCCTCTGGAACAGCTAAAATTAAGACTGACAATATCAAGTTTCAGAGAGGATATGGAACAAATGAAATCCTATATATTGCTAGTGGGAGTATAAACTGGCATGAAAACTTCATAAAAAATTTGTCAGTTTCTTATAAAGTTAATCAAACACACACCCCCTCCCACTTATTTACTCACAGAATTGAAACTGTACATCTATAAAAAGACTTATTTAAGAATGTCTTTAGCAGCTCAATTCATAAAGTCCCCACACCGGAAAAAAACTAAATATACATAAGTGGATGAATGTATTAATAAATTATGGTATATTCCTATGGTGGAAATTCCTCAGCAGTAAAAAAGGAATGCTATAACAGACAAATCTAAAATAATTAGGTTGGATACAAAAGACACAAAAGAATACAATCTGTATTATTTGATTTATAAGAAGTATCCAGAAAAGGAAAAACTAAGATGTAATAGAAATCAGACAGTGTTCTGGAAAAGGTAGAAGGTACCTTTGTCAGAACTCCCATCAAAAGATATACTTAAATCTGTCCACTTCATTATATGTAAATTACACTACAATAAATATCTTTAACAAGATATATATGCAAAGCCCTCCCTTCAAAGAACTCACAATTTGATTACGGAAATGAAACAATATAAAGACGTGAAAAAGAATAATACAAAAGAGATTTAAAAGGAGTATACCTGGTCTTTGACTTAGATGGTTCCACTTGACTTTCTGAGTTTATGGTAGTGCAAAAGCAATACGCATTCAGTAGAAACAATACTTTTGAATTTTGATTTTTTTTAAGATTTTTAAAATTTATTTACTCATGAGAGACAGAGGGGGTAGGGCAGAGACAAAGGCAGAGGGAGAAGCAGGCTCCATGCAGGGAGTCCAATGTGGGACTCGATCCTGGGTCTCCAGGATCATGCCCTGGACTGAGGCAGCACCAAACCACTAAGCTACCCGGGCTGCCCCTGAATTTTGATTTTTGATTCCTTCCTAGGCGAGTGATAAGTGGCAGGATTCTTGTGATGCTGGGCAGTGGTAGCCAGCTGCATTTCCCAGTCTGCCATGCAATCCAAAGGTGAACATCTGATACACTTACCACCGTTCTGTACTCTTACAACCATGCTGTCTTACACTTTCAGTATACTATTTGGTAAATCCCGTGGGATATTTAACACTGTTTTATGAGATAAGCTTTATGTTAGATGATTTTGCCCAATGGTGGCAAGTGGTTAAGTGTCCCATGCACATTTATGGTCATGCTACACTAAGCTATGATGTTGGGTAGGCTAGGTGTAGTGAATGCATTTTCTTTATTTAAAGATTTTACTTATTTATTCATGAGAGAGAGAGAGAGAGAGAGAGAGAGAGAGAGAGAGGCAGAGACATACGCAGAGGGAGAAGCAGGCTCCCTACAGGGAGCCTGATGTGGAACTTGATCCCAGGACCCCGGGATCACAATCTGAACCAAAGGTAGACGCTCAACCACTGAGCCATGTAGGTGCCCTGTAAATGCATTTTCAATTTATAAATGATATTTTCAGTTTACGATGGGTTTCTAGGGACATAACCCTTTCATAAGCTGAGGAAGATCTGTACACGACCAGTAGTCCACTGAGGCTTGGGAGAGAAAGAAGCTGCCTGCACATTAGCATGGATGGAGAAAGCCACAGGAAGAACACTGAAGGATCTGAAGGGGCAGGAAGAGGGTGAGAAGAAGTGGTGAGTAAAGGCACTGTGGGACAAAGCAGAAGCTAAACCCAGAAGTTGTTCATATGTCCATTCCTTGACCCTTCATATCAAGCCCATCCAATAGGGAGGAGTATGTAAGTCCTGTTTTACAGGATGAAGTTCAGAAAGGTTAATAACCCTGCCCAAGGCCACAGAGCTTATTTGATTAGCTTTGTGTAAGAGCTTGTAATAGGAGCTGGGCATGGGCATGCATGACCCCAAAGCCTGTGCTTACCCAGTAGAGGGCATTTCACTTGCGAGGACAGAATATGCTGGACAGCCCTGAGCAAGAAGTACATGTCATAAGAAAAACTCTGGTCTGTGCCAGAAAGCATCCTTTCTGAGTTCACATGTTTAGAATTTTGCTCTACCAGAGGGAATAAACAGCTGACTCCACTCAAAGGGCTCTACTGCTGTTCATAAACCGTGAGAGTGTTTATGTCATGGGCAGAGCTCTCCAAGTGAATTATAGCCTTTTACGCACTGTGCACATACAATATTTTCACAGGACAAAGAAACAGGGCGTGTAAGGAATGCTACAGTTGACCTTTCTCTCTTTCTGTCCTTTCTCTGAAACCCTAACAATCTCAAGCCTGTCCTGCAGGACAGTCCTCTGATTATGTTTATCCATTACCTGGCTTTCTGATACAACCCAGGAAAGTTACTCAGTTCATTTTAAGAAGAGAGCTTTAAACTATTTCTTCTTCCTAGCATGAGTGGCTGGCTTTCTCTTTTATTACATTTAAAATGAATCCATCTTCACTACAGTAGAAAGCAGATTTTTTTTTAACATTACTTCAGATGTTTTCTTTAGACTGGTGTTAACATAAAGCAAATGTCTCTTGCAACTCTGAACCAATCTGTTAAGATAAACAGGCTTCACTTACGATATTCCTATACTGAAATCATAGGCTTGTGGTCTGCAACTTCTTAAAGACTCAATTCATACATGCTAAAATGTCTAGTTAAGAAATGCACACACTCACACACACACACACACAGTTTTGCCATGGAAACCACAAGGACATGTCTGGTTCAGACTCCATAGCACATACCACAAATAACAGCCCATCTTCTAAGGGCAGATCTTGTATATACACAGGGAAAGCCCAGAAAATGAAACAACTGCAATACCTCAAATCTAAAACTTACTTTTTAATCGCCCTTTTCAAGTCTGTTTCAAGATATCTAAGTCTTAATCATTGTTATTAGGCACATTTGCATATATCTGTTATTTTCCTTAAACAGAATTTCAAACTTGGGGGATCCCTGGGTGGCCCAGCGGTTTGGCTACTGCCTTCGGACCAGGGCGTGATCCTGGAGTCCTGGGATTGAGTCCTGCGTCAGGCTTCCTACATGGAGCCTCCTTCTCCCTCTGTCTGTGTCTCTGCCTCTCTGTCTGTGTCTCTCATGAATAAATAAATTAAATCTTAAAAAAAAAAAAAAAGAAAAAAAAAACTGTCAGAAGTTTGGCTTGATAAAGGCTTTCATCTCTCCTGCTGGGCTATAAATTTCATGGAGACACGGGCTACATCCAATTTGTTTATCACTTCATCTGTAGCATGGAGCTCACTGCTTGGAACATGAGAGATGCTCAATAAACACTGAATAAGTGAATGAAGAAGATACTTAATATTCTTCACAGTGTGATTCTGTAGATTGCATCATTCCTTAGTTGGGATCACAGGGGTGACTGTATGGCTGTTCAAAGTTATAAAGTAATAACCACCTGCCACTCTAACCATGATTTATTTTTGTCCACTGTCACTTTCCTCTAGGAGACCATGGTTCATGAACTCGCATTCCAGTTACTAAAGTCTGACCAATAAAACACCAACATACTTTTACGTTTACCTATTCCATATGACTTACGGACGCTTTCTGCAGATGGTTCACGTGCAGTACTTAAATCTCTAAGCTCCAAACTCTAGCTAACTTCAACTTCTACCACATGGCCAGCCTACTTCCATAGGGATTCTAACAGTTCTAAGCTACTTGCATAGCCATTTATTCAGATGAAGAAGACACAGGCCCTATTTTGGGCAATGGCTGTAGAGATGCAATGAGGTATATAGCCACTTTGTTCCTTCAGAGACATGACAGTTCCACGTGAAAAACTTGGTATTGGATCCATGTATTGACTACTAAGCAGAAATTCTATTTGTTTACTGTCAGCTGAAACTTTCCATTTAAAAAAAAATATGAAAGTAGCTGCTAACATCTTCATCATCAACCCCATTTACCCACAACTTTAATTCCTCTAGTACTTTTACTCTAAATAGACTGGTAGATTTCAGATAAATCCTGTAACACATTAAAACAACAACAACAACAATCTACCTGATGAGTCTGGATAAGAGGTTGGCAAATTTTTTTCTGTAAAGGGCCAAACAGCAAATATTTTTGAGTTTGCAGGTCATATGTGATCTGTTGCAATTTCTCACTCTGCCATGGTAGCATGAAAGCAGCCATACAAAATGAGTAAAGAAATGAGTGTGGCTGTGTTCCAATAAAACTTTACTCACAAAAACAGGTGCAGGACAGGATTTAGCCTGCAGGCAGTAGGTCGCCAATTCCTGGACTAGATAAACGAAATGCTCCTGTTTGTAAGAAACAGCGATGGATTCACTTACTTTGCTCTTTTGGCCATTTCATTTCCATCCCATCTGGGGCTGTACGGATAATTTTTTTGGGCCTGGGAATAAAGCTGTCCACTGTTGGTAAAGTGATAGACGGACTGGAATGTGAGAGTCGGCTGGTCTCGAGGGAAAAACAGGGGCAGGTCGACTGCAAAGACACACACACATACACACACACACAAAAAAAAAAAAAAAAAAGAAAGAAAAAGAAAGAAAGAGACAAGTTAGGGGTTAAATGTATGGGTTAAACCTGAGTGTTGGGTACAGACCATCCGAACCACAAATAGTGCCTGAGGTTTAGGTAAAAGGTATGGAGGGAGGGAACAAGAAATACCAAGGTGCCTTCCGTGCCTTCAAGGAATCTCCAATCTAGGTACATAAATGAAAATCACACACAAATTTAACTAATATGAGGAAAGTGTGTGGATGCTAACCAAATGCTATAAAGTGTTCACAGAAGCTGGGCACTCCCAGCCATGTGAACTCCTCCTATGGCACTTACTTCATCCAGTATTCCATAGAGAAGTTAGCTGATTATCTGTTTTAAGACTCTATTAAACCATAGACTCTTCAAAGGCTGGGCAGTACCTTCCTCATCTAGAATTTGATGGAGGGGGTGGGATAGAGGCTGTCTTTAAAGAATGGATTTGGAATGAGGAGCCAGAGAGCAGGTGATAATCTTTCTACTTTATAGGATATGGCCACTGGACCACCAGAAAAAATAAAGTTATCACTTTACTTCCAATCAAGCAGTGAATTCTGCTACTCAGCAGTTTGAAGCTTCTCCAGATGTGTTACCACATATAGTTCCTAAACTAGTGGGGGCTCCTTAATGGAACGCCAACAGGGACTCATCTGAACACTGCATTATGTCTACTGATAAGAGTGCAGCCTGATTCCAATGTTTGCTGCTAACAAGTATTATGTGCTTTTGTCTGTTCATTATGGGGTCCTTTAACTCAATTTTTAAAAGTAAAATGACTCCCTCTTTGTAGTTTGAGGCAAGCCAAGATTACAAACACACTGTTTCAATAGCACATTCCTCGAGGCATATAATGTATAGTTATGTGGATGTTATCACTTCCAGGGCAAAGAATAAGCACGTTAACTTATGAAAATATAATAATGAGAAAAAATGTGTATAGAATTTCCTAGCTTTACAGAGTACTTCCACATATTTTATCTAATTTGAGACTTACAAATCTATGAAGCAGACATTATTTTTACCATGTGCATTTAACAGACGAACAAACTTGAGACTCCAAGAGGTCTATTAACTTGTTCATGCCTTAGCTAGGTGCAAAGGAGGTAGGGCTCAAATCTAGTCCCATGGTGTAAATCCTGAGCTCCTTCTATTGGGCCCCATTGCCTCCTGCTCTTCATGATACTGGTATAACCTGCTCACACATAACACATTCGCTGTGCCATAAACACAATTTGGGAAGCTAAAGCCTCTACTGTGAAGAACATACAAGATTCATCTTTTTGGTTACATGAGGCAAATATATGAAAATACATACTAGATAGCTGTATATCTGTCACCATGCCAGGGTAGGGTGACATTTGACTGGGCGAGGCCCTCTCAGCATCCAAAATGATTTCATGAAGGAAAAGTCAGGTTTGCAGCAAACTTAAAAAAAAAATCCAAAAAACAAGAAATAGAAAAATGTCCAGTGGCCTCTGAGACCACTGAGTATATCTGACTCTGACTCAGTGCTGTAGGGGGTTTCTACATATGAGTCACCACAACCCCAAAAGAGTGGCAATACTGTGAACGTCCACTCGTAAGTCACATTTTCCATGTGCCTCAATGCAGTTTTAGCACTTGCCTATTTGTGCCAAAGCAGAGATTTAGTAACATATAGGAACAATACAAAATATGAAAAACAGACTGACTCAAATTATAAATAATTCAATTCAGAAAACCCCTTTGTGTCCCTTTACATTACAAAGCATGATTTGTAACATCCTTAGTCTTTCTGAATAAATACTGCTTCTAAAATTAAGTTTATATCTTTTCTGATTACTCACTGCATCTCCTCTGATTAATTTTAGAAAAAAACGCCTATTCATATATAGTTTAATTTGACTTCAATTGTTTATATTACATATTAAGTTTCCAAATATAAAACAAGATTCACATTAACCTCCAGAGCAATTGCCAACAGCACTGGTGAAAAGTATTTAACATGCAAGCTTCCCTTCAAAAATGCAGTCATTTTGAATAATAGAATTCAATGGCAATATTTTACCAATTTAAAGTAAGTACAGTCATATTCAGTATCAAAGTAATACACAGAATACCACAGTCTTCATGATCGTCAAGCTACCAGCTTTTCTGGGCTTTGGAATACATTATATTTTTTGTTCCTGTTATTTTGTTTGGTAGAAAATGAGTTGCTGGTATTTTGACATGCTGAAAAATGATTTTTCCACCTAGTTCTGGACCATCCACTTTGACCCCCTAAATGCCCAATTAAGATCAGAAACAATTCAAAAATGTGAATGCAAATTTATTTACCCAGGCAAGTGAATTGTTATGATTAGGAAAAAAAAATTGCCAGCCAGTAACATGCTGATATGTACCGTGATCCCAGAAAAACACTGATTGCATGATTATTTCCCTGTGGAGCTTCTTCTAAAAAAGCATAGTTGAAGCCAAATATTAAAATTTGAACACAGTAGCTGGATGATCAGTGAAGCAGGAATGGTCAGAGTCCTTGAGAAATGAAATCGGTAATCTACATATAAGAAAATAAAATTAAAAAATAGAAATATCTTGTTCAATTTAACTAAACTATATCCTATCTATATCATCAACAGTCAATAAAAGGATTCTTTAAAAATGTTCTGCATAAAGAGTTAAGAACTAAAATATTTATGAGAAATACTTTGCATTTTTCTTGTAAGAATGATTTGAATGATACAAATTAGTCAGAATAAAAAAAAAAACCCACAAGCTTGTTTTCCTTATCCCCAAATGTTTCTGCCACTTAACGTTTGCCTATGGAGCTAACTCATGATTTTTCTTTTTAAGATTTAATTTTTAAGAAATCTCCACACCCAATGTGGGGCTCAAACTCAACCCTGAGATCAAGAGCCACACGCTCTGCTGACTGAGCCAGCCAGGAGCCCCTCACTCATGATTTTCTGATACATAGTAAAATGATGACCTTAGGTCTTCAAACAGCTAACTTGCTCTGAAGGTACTCCCAGGGTTCTAAGCAGTTTGGCTCATAGCTTTAGCTGTATCAAAACAGAACATCTTAACCATTGGACTCCTTTGGACACAACCCACCTACCAGCTCCAGTTTGATTCCCAGAGGAGAATCATTCCATTTGGTTCAGTTACTCATCATCAGTGCTATTTTGACAACTGCTTCCTATTTCCTTCTTCCTGTAGACAGAGACTGAATTTTGGTCAGCTCTGGATCCACAGAAGGGATAGGCCTCACTTGTTCAGTACAATTTCAATAACCACATCCAAAGTATCACTTTCTTTAAGAACTTGTTGAAACAAGTCACTGCCAAACATTTCTGATCCTGTACAACCTGGGCATTTCACAGGATTCCCTCACAGGGCCCTGCTGCCCTGGCAGAGGGCAGGAATCAGCTTGCCTCATGCTGGACAGTCACTGAGGTGAGGAGTTCCACTGGTCACAGTCCCAGGGCTAGTGGTGTTCTCCAGGCAACTGGCAGCCATATGGCTTTGAGAGGGAGCTGAATATGCACCAGTAAACTTTGCTGCCTCTCTCTAAACCATGCTGGGGTTTAGATGGGACAGATGTAGTTTTGCTTTCTCTTGTAAACAAGCTTAACTGTCCCCAAATGCTCATCCTTTCACCATAAGACAACTTCATTAGGGTTGTACCTAAATTCAAAAGACTCTCTAGAAATGTGTCACTTCTCCAAAGGCCTCACAATGGAAAAATGACCCTGAACAGCCAGAGGCAAGGCTACATCATGTATGTGATACTCAGGACAGCTGTCAGATGCTCACTTAGAACATTTCAGGCATAGTCCTCACAAGTTTGATTATATGATCTTTCCAGAAAAAAAAAAAAATCGAATTATGGCAAGATTAGGACAAGATAAATGAACAGCAAGTAATGATAACTCGCAGTTGACGCAAAGGAAGGAGAGAGAATAATAAATAAAAGCAGATTTGGGGGAAAAAAAAAAGCAGACTTAGGAAACAGAAAATAATCCCAGTCTGGGGCCATTCAGCATATAACAAAAAGCCCAATCATCCCTCGAGCCATTACAAACTGTAAGTGATATTCACTACCAATCTTGGTAACCTAGCAGACACTCTTGGACCCCAACCAACAGCCATTCTCCATCCTTTTTTTGGGGATGGGGAGGGGCATAGGGAGAGAAATGAGAAAATCTTAAGTAGGCTCCACATCCAGCTCAGAGCTCAATGTGGGGCTCAATCTCATGATGCTGAGATCATGACCTGAACCAAAATCCAGAGTTGGATGCTTAACCGGTCAAGCCACCCAGGCGCCTCTCCATCCTTCTTTTCTATGAACCCTCCTCCCATTTCAGAGTCCAAAAGTGCTAGGTATTCACCCTCTCAGGCTTCCATAAGACCAAGGCATGGAATTGTGACTCAGTCCTGCCAATGAGACCCAAGGGGAAGTCGATTAAGGGTCTTCTAAGAAATATTTTCCTCTCTGAGTAAAGACATGTATAAGGAGAAGCCCCCATTTCATTCTTGCCTAGATGTTGTCATGTGAGACCCTGAGGCTTGAGCTATGCACCTACCTTGTGACCATGAGGGGAAAGTCAGCCTGACATCACTGAGCTATTGAATTCATCAGCCCTGGAATGCCCAGTTCTGGATTCCTTGTTCGTGAGACCATCACAAGTCCTAACTACTTAGACTTCTCTTTTAATCAGGTCTTCTCAGACTTGCAGTCAGAGGCATCTAAAGAAATGCTATTTCTTACAGCTTCTGTTCAAGAATGCAGGATAATTGAATAACCAATTTCAGAAGTATTTCCACCAAGCCTGGTTGAAAACACTCAAGGCACATAGATAGGAAAGTTTGAGTTGTCAGGAAAATTCAGTTCTGTGGGACAGTTCAATCCTTGAAAATGCCAAACAAATGAGGGGTTAACCATAATTGCCCTTGGGAGTCACATCATCGGATATTTTCATCCTTATTCACAAGTCAGCCGTTATTTCATTTCTCCAAACCTTCCAAACAGTATGTTGCCGTGTTCTTGGGTTAGTAGTGAAGATGCTCATGCCTTCACTTTGTGGTGGTTATGGTGGTGTTTCCATTTTCAGGACTCTGTAGACTCTCCAGTTCCTCGAAGCCTCATTAGCAGAGTTTGAACACCATGTTGACTTGCTGTAAACTCCCCTCCAATGATGACTCTATCTGAGGTCAATTTTCTCTAAAAACAGTTTGCTCACAGCCCATTCTCAGGCTACTCCCACAGTGGTCCCACAACCACCCAGCAAAGTCTGCCATTTATTAGCTGACCAACCCTTACTGACACCATCTTACTAACTGCACACTATCCCTTTGAGATGCATGGATTCTAAGCACTAGAAAGTGAAACATCACATATCCAAAGCACTTGCCTACAAGAAATATAAAAGTAAAGTCTTCCATTTCTGAAGTATCCCTACCCATGACCTTAAACATCAAATGGTGTCTCATTTTACCAAGCCTGCCTTATATGTAAGTGACAGAGGAGACTAAATATTAGCCAGATTTTGCTGAACTAGCTTCAAATTTTCATGATCTTTTGTGAGATTTTTTTTTAAGATTTTATTTATTTATTCATAAAAGATACAGAGAGAGAGAGGCAGAGACACAGGCAGAGAGAGAAGCAGGCTCCATGCAGGGAGCCCAACGTGGGACTTAATCCTGGGACTCCAGGATCATGTCCTGGGTCGAAGGCAGATGCTCAACTGCTGAGCCACCCAGGCGTCTCATCTTTTGTGAGATTTGATCATGGAGACAGGTTACCTGTGGGGTTTTAGTATTAGCAAAGTAAAGTCTGATTCTTGAATTTTACTGTAAATTCTAAACATCCTAATATGAGAGGAGACAGCATGGTGTGGTGGAAAAAAAAAGCACAGCCTTTGGAGTCAGACAGAAATGGGTTTAATTCCTAGCCCCATCTTTTATTAGTGGTGAGGCCACAGGCAAAATATTTCATCTCTCTGAATCCTGATGTTCTCATCTGTAAAATGAGGATAATTCTTTTCTCAGCATTACTGACAAGACCAGACAAAAGCAGAGCAGGTAATAAATAAATACGCATTCCCTTCCTCTTCTCCCTTCTTCTTAGTTTGTTCTGTTTTCAATCTGGCTTTATACACTGTTCCATATACATGAAATTTCTCACTATAGCATAAATGCTCATAGCATGTACGTTTTAACTATTTTGATGGAACTTTCTAAGCTTTGTACATTATCTTCACGTTTCAGCATATATAGTATACTGGAAATAGCTTAGCCTTTTCTTGTTGACAGAAAACACATGAAAAAATAATTATACATGGTAGCCTCAAGTGTTAAGGAAGACTTAGCTTGCTCCTTCCCAGTGCCTCCTACCTAAGGGCCAGACCTCTTAAACTGTCCACTAGTAAGAGGTGATGTGCCCTTAGAACAGCATACTGAGGTCCCGGGGCTTGCTAGGGGGTGACATGTTGTCTGCTCCCTAACAAACTTTCTCTACTTTGTTTCCTTTTCCCAGACAGCTCCTTTTTGCTTTACCATTTCTCTTCAAGGCCAACTCTCAATGTCATAGCTCTCTCTTCCCTCTTCTCTTTTCTTTGTCTACTCCATTGCATGTGTCTCAGCTTCTGAAGAGTTGGGTGCAGCCGACTGTCCATCCCGAGACCAGAACATGCCGTGGAAGCAGATGCTGCGGTGTGAGTCTAGGGTGCCTTCCTCCAGCACTGCTCAGCGACAGTATCCTCCTCTTCCTTTTGTATCTGTTTGTTTCCTTCCAGGTTTACAGTTGTCCCAGATAGCTGGAGTTACGGGAAATCTGGTCTCTGCTTATGTTTTGTTTAGCATTTGCTTTTGAGGTACTTTATAGATACAAATGAATCATTCCAACACCCAATGAGACATTCAAATAAAACTATAAGAAAAACCTCAAGATAAAAGGGATGCCACAGTACTAGCCAGTGAAGAGTGAGGCTCTCTCACCCTGCCCACATAGACGAGCCCAGACTAAATAGAATAGGCTTCTCCTCCCACGAGATCAGAGGTTCTCAGCTGGAAGTAAGCATCAACATCACCATGGAATCAACAGTACAGATGCTTGGGCCCTACTTCAGACCTCTGATTTTTGAAAATGCACCTTAAATGATTCTGATGTGTCTCCTCGGGTAAGAATCATTCAGACTGTGAGCTCCTAAGGGTGAGGGTCAGGGATTAGTTATTTGAGTATTTCTAGAATTTGGAACAGAACATGACACAGGAAAGACTCCTAATAAAAGCTTGCTGGCCTGAAGGAATGGAGCAAGTAAAGGAACTCCAAATTAAAACCTCAAGGCTGGGATCCCCGGGTGGCTCAGTGGTTTAGTGCCTGCCTTTGGCCAAGGGTGTGATCCTGAAGTCCTGGGATAGAGTACCACATCGGGCTCCCTGCATGGAGCCTACTTCTCCCTCTGCCTGTGTCTCTGCCTCTCTCTCTGTGTCCCTCATGAATGGATAAATAAATAAAATCTTTTAATAAATAAATAAATAAGACCTCAAGGCCATCTCATTTCATACCGATTAGATTGACAAAAAATTTAAAACCCAACAAGGTGCAAGTTGTTGTCAAGGTGGTGAGAATTCTCATTCACTGATAAGAATGCAGATTTTTACAACCTCTTGTACAATAAAAGTGAAGATGCACACTTCATAACTTGGGAATTCCACTCCTAAAATACTATACCATGTGCATAAGAAGACATCTAGAAGAAAGTTTGCTGTAGCATTGTTTGTGGCAACAAAAAGTGGAAACACCTTAAGTGTCTAGCTACATGAGACTGGATAAATACACTGTGGCATGTTCTTCACTGGAATGTCTTATAGTAATATATATTCAATCCAGAAAAGCATTTCCTCAGGCCTGGCTCCTTGTTTAATCTCTCAACCGGCTCTTGCTTCTGTGACAGTCTAGGTCCCACCTTCTATAGGAAGCCTTTCCTGCCTGCTCTGTGGCTCAGTGGTTTCTTCATCCTCTGTGGCCACATAATCCAGCCATGGCTGGATGGCTAACAATTCAATGTATTTTTTATTTTATGTCTTCCACATGTATAACACTGGGCTGGACACAGAGTAGTTGGTTGATATATAACTAGTGATTGACTGGCATAGATCATAAAAGTGAGGAAACGATTGTACTAGACATGTAAAAAAAGGAAACATGTTTTTATGAGATGCAGAGAGAAATCAAGCAACAGAGAACACCATAAATAGCATTTAATACTGTTTTAACTTCTATCTTTAAAAAAACTTAGTCACAAAAAAAAAAAAAAAAGAACAACTTAGTCACAATAAATAAACTCTTGGCCTGGAAGGATTAAAAAAAGAAATCTGGCTAAATTAGGGAAGAATCTGATGAAAAGAATTCTTAAATAAATCAAAATATATTCAAATGCAAAGGCGTTGGCATTAAAAACTAGGCAAAGTCTTTTAAAGAGCCATAAGCTTGTAATTAAAAAAATTCATGGATAATGTACTGAATGTAGATGACTAGAAGGAAAAGGACACATTTACAATAGCTAAAGTAGAGGGACTGACCCTGGTCAGTTTAAAATCCAGTCTTGAAAAACTGGAACGTCCTGCCAGGTACAAATTTACAAATACTGTGACTCCTCCAGACTAAAGAATGACTAACAAAGCCTTAGGAAGAAAAAAAGGTCTGAAACTAATCTTGTTTTATCAAAGGATCTAGTTATGAGCTTTATATTCTAGAGAAAACAGCAACGAGTATCCAATGTGATAAGCATTCCTGGAGCATTTCCTATGAGCCAGCTCTAGGAAGGCTACATGACCTAAGCTGGTCCTTCCTCTTGGCAGTGCCAGCATGCACCTGATTATCACAGACTTTGGGAAGGGAGAGAGTGACAAGGCTTATTGTACAGGTAGTAACCACCATGGGGTATGGGGTTGAAAGAGAATCTGTGTAAAAGCTTCCAGAATCCTTGGGGCGCCTGGGCTCAGTTGATTAGGCATCTCACTCTTGATTTTGGCTCAGGTCATGATCTCAGGGTGGTGAAAGAGCCCCAAGTTGGTCTCTGGCCTCAGGTGGAGCCTGCTTAAGATTCTCTCTCCCTCTCCCCCTTTCTAATTCTTTTTTTTTTAACCCAGCACCACCTGAATGGCCTAGTGGTTGAATGTCTGCCTTCAGTTCAGGTCATAATCCCGGGGTCCTGGGATGGAGTCCTACAATAGTCTCCTGTTTCTCCCTCTGCCTATATCTCTGTCTCTCTCATGAATAAATAAATAAAATCTTTAAAAAAATAAAAAATAAAAAACCCAGCTTCCAGAAGCCTAATTATTGAATGGGTAGAGACTTGAAAGACAAGTGGATTTTGACCAAGTACCACAGGAGGATTCTTGATGGAGCAGAGGGAGAAACAGAGACACACACACACAGAGAGGCAGAGACACACACACAGAGAGAGGCAGAGACACAGGCATGAGGGGATGCCAAGCAGAGGGAACAGTATTGGGCAGCCAGAACAGAGAAGAGTGAGGGAATGCAGGGTAGTCAGGGAACACAGGCCAGGAGCACAGCAGCTGGTGCAGAGGGGCTCTTGATCAGATGTCAAAGTGTGCATAGTTGTGAACACAAAGCAAAGGAGTGTGGATACTTCTCTATAAGCATTGTTAACCTTGGACATTCCTAGAGGAAATGTCCCATCCCACCCACTCCAGAGGGCCAGGAGTTGTCCTATAATTTAAATACTCAAGCATAGTGTAAATCTTCCAGAATGGAGAGTAGAATGCACAAATCAAGGATCAGTATTATTTATTATTAGAGGAGTACAGTTGTGCACTCCTTAGAATAGGAACTGATTCCTCTTTGTAAAACATCTCTTAAACCTTACCTGTGCGTCCCTTACTGTCATGGGAGGCTCTGAGGGAAAAGCATGATGATGATGGGCTGTTGGTCATTTATGGGAGTCCTCCATTTTCTCTCAAACAACTCTGACTTTCTGTGTGGACAATCCAAACAGTAGGGCCTGAGATCTGGGACTGGATTTAAGACTGGGATTGGATACAGTTTAAGTCAAATATCTGGCAGTGCTTGGAAACCATGCCCCTCAAGGGTGACTATGTGCTTCCTCATAAGATGGGATTAGAACCCCGGGTCCCCATGTTATTTTGATCTAAAGAAACCTCCACTAGCCTGTTTTTTTGTTTGTTTGTTTGTTTTTTGTTTTTTTTTTACTAGCCTGTTTTTTATTTGTGCATTGCACCTCCTAAGCATTCTCCATTCCAGATTTATACTGTGCTGGGACATTAAAATTATAGGAAAATGTCTGACCCACTAGATGAGGTGGTATGGGATATTTGTCCTGGACATGTCCAAAGATAAGCCACTGCATTCTTTGGTTGCTTTGGGTTCAGTTCCATCTGGTGAGGTGGACAGGAAATAGCTTATCTAAGTGAAGTTGAATGTTCAGGTGAAGAAGGCACGTGCTCTGTATGTGGCTAACTGGGCTCCACTTCGTAGCTGTACAGCTTTGGCATACTAACTGGTCCCTCCGAGCTTCTCTCCTCATCCATCAACCAAGAAAAACTCTAACTTCTGGGTTGGAAATAAAGCATGTGGTACAGTATCTGGAGCCGAAAAGGAATCAAGAACAGGACGGCATACTGGAAATAATATGATCTTTGGAATTTGACAGATCTGGGCTTGATTCCTACTCTCCCAGTTACCACATGGGTGACCTCAGGCAATTTACTAAACTCCTGAGTCTAGGTTTTCTAATCTTTAAAATGGGATAATACCTACCTTGCAAGGCTGTTGAGTGCTTTACATGATATAATGAATATATATAGAATACTTGGCACATAGAAAATACCCATAAATGAGACCTGTGATTACTCACTTTTCTCTTAGAAGCAATTAGAAAAAAACAAAAAAACAACCAACCAAACCCGAGTCTATATAATTTCTTTTTCCAACCTGACTTCCAGCTGAGAAAACACCACCTCATAGATTAAAAGTAGCCAAATTCTTTCAGTTAAGCTTCCAACTTAGTTCTGACCATATTTCTATGTGAGGCAAATTCAAGAGTCCTTAGGAACTCTTCACTTTGAATTCTATAATCTTCTTCCTTTAAATAAAAAAAACTTTGGAGTATCTAGGGTCAAATGGGGTTTTGTAGCAAAAGTTGACCACGAACCAGAGACCAGCTGAAGACAGAGGCAGCCTGATGAAAACGTGGCCAGATGGTTTCCTTTTTTTGCTTGGATACTGCTTTACTCTCTCCATTCTCATAGGTGCTTCCTGTAAGTTAAACTTTTTCTTTTTTTGCTAAACTATTTATTCATATATGTGCTACTAAAGTGAGCACACCTAAACTATTTATTCATAAGTGGTTTTGCTCTTTGGGAAAAATATATATATAATATATTCAGTCTTCATATATTTAAATATTATTATTTAGTCTGTGAATTTCCATGTTTTTGTTTAGTGGTTACCACTTCGGAGCCAGCATCTTGGTCATTATTTCTTCTGTGAGAACGGGTGAGAGATGCAGTAGGGGAATGAGAACGAATTAATGTTCTTCCTTGATAGCAATTCTCATCAGAAACGTCATTTGAGATGAAGATATGATTGCTGCCTAAAATGATGTTTTTAAATGGTCCTCTTCTCCTATCTCACTAACTCAAAGAAAAGAGAAAAACTGTAAGCAGAGATGGTCATGTGGAGGCAAGCCCTTGACCCGAGTGAGCTGCGTGGCTTGTACGTTCAAATGTAAAGGAATAAGATCATTTTCAAGGCAAGGCTCTAGATCCTGAGAGGAGCATATTCACATTCAATAACTGAGGGTTTATTCTTGGAAGCTCCAAAACTTTGCTCTTTCTTTTTACCGATTTTGATAAAAATCCTTCTAAAGTAACTTCACATTTACTTGTCTCATACCCCTCTCTAAATGCTTCAGAGTGAAAATTATAAATATGAACTCTCAGAGGGGGCCATACGTTCACGACACCAGACAGAGCAAGCCAGCCCCTATACTAGTTGTCTAACATCTGCTGTCTGTGGATTCTTGGTTCCCTCCACCTAAACCTCCCAGCTGGGGCTCTCTGGTCTGTACACCTATATGCTAGGACCGTCTATGGGCAGCAAAGCTGCTGGAGATGTGGGAACTAGCATACCAGCTTATTAGAAGGGATAAGAGCCAGGCCTGGAGGGCTCCCTGGGAGTAAAATACACAGACTTTGTGGCCTCTCTTTAGCCAACTCCCTTCCTCTCGGCTGTGTTTTGACAGGTGTGCTCACAGGGGAGAGCTGAGCTGCAGATAGGTGAGATATTGACTTTAAATTCTCTATGTCCTGTCAAACAGAGGACACACTCGTTAAACAATAGTGCAGAAAGGGGCCTTGGGAATCATGTATGCATTGGTAACTGAGCGGCTTGCAGTGCAGAAGGGTGAACCACCTAAGCAGCCATCTCGAGGATCCCACATCTCATGAGCTACAATGTGCCATGCCACTCATAACCTGGCACTTCTCCTGGCAGGAGCTGAGTGACTGCAGCTACCACAGCTACTTTTCTAGTCAGACTTTGGGTTCGTCGTTACGCCAACTCTGAAAAATCTCCTGCCACATGGGCAGAGATTAGGCACAGGCAGTTTGTTTTTGTGGTAGTTTTTAATGTTTTGTTTCATTCTAATAAATATACATTTTTAAAATATTTTATTTATTTATTCATGACAGAGAGAGAGAGAGAGAGAAGAGGCAGAGACACAGGCAGAGGGAGAAGAAGCAGGCTCCATGCAGGGAGCCTGATGTGGGACTCGATTCTGGGTCTCCAGGATCACAACCCAGACGGAAGGCGGCACCAAACCACTGGGCCACCGGGGCTGCCCTAAGTATACACTTTTTTAATGCTAAGAAACAGGAAGGAAGTCAACATGTATCAAATACCCACACTATGCTGGTGCTTTCTGCCACATGATTTCTCTCTTGCCCCTTGTCACGAGGAAGCAAGCCTGTCCCTGGGGTGAGTAGAACTTACTCGCAGCCATGAAGAAGATGGGTTACTCTCAGCCTGCCTGGGTCTGAGGTCCATGTTCTCTCCACTGCAGGTGCTACCAAATTGTATTTACTGCTTGTTTCGGACATTCTGGAAGGAGGTTCTCCTCGGGCATTTTGGCTCATCTGCCATCTCAGCCAGGGGTTGCTATGGGCATTGATCAAGAAAACGTACAAGAATGGAGAAAGAGGACTGGCAATGTACAGTCACAATGGACCTCAAGAAGGAATAGGAGGCATTTGTCTTTCAGACCTTACAAATTATGCTCAAGGGTACAATGATCTCAGACTTTGAAGACTTTTTTATTTTTGACGTTTCAATTTCCTTGTTTTTTTTCCTTTTGACTGGGAAAGTATTTTATGTTCACATCTATGGGGTTTTAGTGGCATTTGACTCTCTTACTCATTTCTGTTCTTCTCCCATGGTTTCCATAACAGTGTATTGATCTGCTACTTCCTTCCCTTTTAAAATGTTTACTGCCTTTTCTCCATCTGTTTAATGGCCCCTCATTCCCAAAGCTCAATTGAGGGACTTGTTAACCCAAAGGGTTGGCCTGTAGCTTTCCTCCTTTAGAAAGTCCCAGAAAGTCCCAACTATCGATACTCTCTGATGACTTCAAAATCTCCATATCCTTCGCTGACCACTCGCCCGCATTTCAGTCTGATAATTCCAGATGCCTGGTGAATGCCATGATATAAGTTTTATGGCTTAAATATGTTTTCACACACTGTCTCCTGTGTACTTTTCAAGCTAGGCATATTACCCCATTTATAGGTCAGAACACAGACACTCAGAAACAGAGAGCAGTCTGTTTAGAATTACAGTTATAGAACAGAGCTGGACCTCAGATTCAGGTCTTTAGATTCTGACCCCAGTGGCTCCAGTGCCATTAGAGTGTTCTGCTACTGACTGGGGAAGAATCATACTGCATGTCTGAAATAAAAGCCACCGCTTGCTCCTCATTGACTCACATCCAGATTGGGTCTAACGTGCTGCTGATATTGTCACCTGAGACTCTTCATCTCTGGAGAGGCTCACTGTTGACACCAAGTCCTGCAGAGGACTGTCCACAAGGCACTGTCCTATCAGAAGGGGACTGCAGGGGCCTGAGGGCCATGTCTACTTCCACCATAGATAGGAAGAAGTGGGGATGTAGATTTTAAAAACCAGCATCCTACTTTAAACAGCTTAATACACTTTGTATTAAGCCTTCCACGCCCACCATTTTAGGTCTGCTGCAAACACTAATCATTCACACCTGAAGTAGTTCAATATGTTTCCTCTGCCTCCAGGAATTGCTTTTCTATCTGTCTTACACACTGATGCCAGCTTAATTACCCTAAATGTACCCCCTGTTCTAGCCCATTTGAACTAACCAAGGTCTCCTAGGTAAAAATATAATTTTGAAAGCTAATCAGGGGGCAGTTCAGATGAGGTCTATCTAGCTTTTCCTTCTAAAGAAGGTGTGGTACAGCCATCAGGCTCTGGTTAAAAGACAAAGACTCGAACACAAAAGTTGAAGTTCATATACACAGAACACTTAAGGACAGAAGAAAAGAACCAGATGGGAATAGAAAAGAGAGGGGAGTTCCAAAGAGCTTTAATATAAATACCTTCAACTGGTCACACCTCAGGAGAGCCTGATATGGACTCAACAATTAACCTTCTCATTTAGCCTGCCTGCTGCCCTTACAATAAAATAGCTATTCTTACCTGCCGCATTTTATTCATGACCCCTTACCAATCCTCTGTGTGATGGAAAACTCTTTTGTTTCCATAAGCCAAATGGTTCACTTGAGGTATATCATTAATTGGTTTCATGGAAAAACAGGTTTGATTCTTTAAATGTTCAACTTACTAAGTCATCACTCAAACTTAGCTCAGGGAAAAGTTAAATGGAAATCTGCAAAGGAGTGCATGGGCAGGCACCGATATAGCTCCAGAGGAGAGGTGTGGGAAGCCCAAGTCTAGAGGAATGCTTTCATAGGTGGTGCCATATCTCATGTCTGTGCATGCAATGCACATACGTGCCCGCGCACACACACACACCCCATATCTACATTTATACGTGTGTGTATATGTGTATGTCTCTGGTTTAAGTGGCAGGGCAGTTTCTGACTTGTACAAAAAGAGGAGAGAGCGCTGCTTGTCTGAACCTCAAAGATGGTGACTATGAACATTCCTGACCATGGGACTGCTCCTGGCCACTTCAAGTTTTAGCATTAGTATGACCTATGGCATTTTAATGATTTAAAAATCAGTTATGACTTGGTATGAGAATAGGACCAAATGCATGATTGTGAGGCAAACAAGAAAAGAGTATGTGAGTTTGTACCTTGATTTATCAAGACTTTGAATTGCCCTGACTGACCCCTGAGCCAAGCAAAGGGGATTTCGAGATGAAGGAAAAATGAACTCTGCCTTAGAAAGTTCATCATTGGGAAAGGTCAGTAAGCCAAATGTTCATGGTACCGTGTGAGAAGTCCAAAGTAGGAGGCTGCTGCATTACACAGTCTGGGGTTTGGATGAAGAGAGACTGATTTTGTCTTCTTTGTGTCTCATAAAGTGCCATTTTTCCTTAGCAGATAATAAGAAGTAAATGGTGAGCTCAATGGCTTTGCTTTGCTGATGTGCATCCTTGCTGAACTGTCCTGAGGTTTCTGGCTAAGCCACAGGTCCAGGGACAACTCGGTTTTGTCTCCCAGGTGGCCCGTTCACATGGCCGTGGCAGAGAAGCCGAGTGCAAACCCAAGCTCCAAGGGGCCGCTTGGGTAGGACGGTTAGTGGATGAGTGTTTTACTCTTGTCTGTGTTTTGCTCATGAGGGGCCAAACTCTATGGCCAAAAATACTATGTTTAGACAGGCTGTACTGGTCCCTGGGACTGCAAGAACTGGGACGGAGCGACAGGCCCCCAAGGCTAATCTGAGGAGTGGGTGGTTTTTGCACCAGGGCTCATGCTAAGGGAGGAATGCTGTAGGGCTGTGCTTCCTAAATTCGCTGAGGTGAATTAATTTCATTTTAATTTCCAATCTGTCATTGATAAAACTGAGTAACTGAATAAAAAATTATGTGTTTGGATGTGGCAGCAATGTCAAATTGCTATACAGGTTTGCAAATGTCTGTCTCCTCTGTTTCTTGTCTCTTTAATCAGGTCCGAAGCAACAGTCTGCAGCCCATACTCCGAGCCTCCGGAGAAGGTCTCCTGGCACATTCCTGGCTACCCGCTTACCGGGCTAACTGTGGCCCCCCGAGGGTCTGTCTGAACAGTGCCAAGTTGTCTACCACACCTCTCCGTACGGCTGGGGCTAGCCCTGTGCAGACCCTGACTTACCTCTTTTCTCCTCTACCTCCTCCCAGGGAGGCTCATCATCTGTCAAAAAAAAAAAAAAAAAAATTGTCCTCCTGACATACCCTAATGCCCTCTGTCCCCTCTTAGGACAAATGCCCAGTCTGTAACCACACCCTGGTTACCTCTGCTTCTGCTCCAGGAGTCACCTTCTCACTTCCTCTCAGAGTGTTCCTGCCACCTCTTATCTCAGGTGAAATCTGGCTTTGTATTGTGGCCACCCCCTGAGGAGAAGCTACTTGTTTTCCCAGACCTGCCTACACATTCAAGCCTCTCCTCTGAGAAAAGCGTCCCAATCGGAAGCTCCTACCATTTGGGTACCTCACCTCTGTCCATCATTATAGCTATTGTCTACTCAGGCTCCTGGTTACATACTAACTAGACATTGACACCTGCTTCAAGCCTGCTCTCCATTCTGATCTCTGTAATCATCCAGTGCAGCTTCATCATGTTCGAGGGCAACCCACCCAGCACCCATGTCCCTGGAGCCACACCCCGAACCTTCTCATCTATTTGTGCCCCAGTCCCAAAACAGTAACTTCTGAAATCCTTGTCTCTGACCCAAAAGTTCATTGATTCAGAGAGAGCTGTGCCTGCTGCTTATATTCCAGGCACTGTTAGGTGCTAGTAATATGGAAATGTAATATGGAAACACACCTTAGTTTGCTGTACTGGCTCTGATGACTATGTCAAAACTTCCTGCCTCCTCAAAAACCCTAATCTCGCTCCTGACATCTTCACTTGGGAGATAGTCCTGCTTTCAACTCCTTAGAGAAAATGGACATTCAAGGAAAACTATCTCCATTTCTGGCCCTACCTGCCTCCCCATACCTTTTATTTAACAAGGTCTGTCTGCATCCTTTCCTCCAGTCTCAGAGGAGGTGAGCTCCTTCTTCTGCAAAGCTTATTCCTCAACTGTGTCTCAGGCTCCATACTCTTAAGCTACCTCTAGGATTTTGCTCTTTCAACTCTCTTCTCTAAATTTCAACCTCCTCCACTGGTTCCTTCTCATCATGCTGAAGAATCCCTTATCTCCTAAATATCCCCTTGACCACCACCCCTGCCAGCTACTTCCCATTCACTTTTCTCCATTTTTCCAAATTCTGCAAGAGGTCTGGCTCAACTCCTTCGGTGTCCATTAATCCCCTAACCCACTGACACCAGGTGTCTGCCTACGCAGAGGCACATGCGTCCTTTACTACTCTAACATCGTCCTTTACTACTCTAACATCGTGCACTAGGATGTCAATTACCAACGCAAATGCTTTTCATCCTCAGCTCACTGCAGCCCTGCCCTCCCAGTACCCCTCTCACTGGGTTCTCACCCTCCCCTGCTGCTTATCATTACTGACACTGGCCGGGCCAAAAGGCCTACACACCTGCATCCACCAGGATGGCTCTTCCAAACTCCAGCCTCACATTTCTGGCTACTTACTGAGTATCTCCACCTGCTTATCCCATAAGCACCTCAAATGCAATATATTCAAACTCATTGCCTTTCTCCCCACATTCTGGTCCTCTTAAGTTTCTGCTCACCATTCAGCTAGCTTAGCCAGGAATTATGTGGGATTCTGCAATCCCTCTCTCCTTAAGTCTGCTGATGCTATCTCTGAAGTAGTTCTAGGACCTGATCATTCTTCTTCCTCCTACTTCCCACTGTCTCAGTACCTCCCATTACCTTGTCTGGACTAGTTATCCCAAAGGGTTTTCCTACCCCAGGCTCTCTCCCACTTGAATTCCTCCTCCCCTCTGCTAGCAGACCTATAGCATTATTGAGGTAACACCACAAGTTTAAAATCCTTGCACGGCTCTCCAAGAGTAACAGGATACACTTTGAACTCCTCACATACAAAGCTTTGCATAACCAGGCACACTCTTTCCCACCTCATCTCCTGCTAGTGCCTTAACTCATGCACCTTAAACATGCAATTTTATGAATTATTCCCTGTATTCTCTAAAACTTTATAGAAGGGGTTTTACCCACCTGTAGCATACATCTGCATTACAGTGTTTCTACACAGTAGCCGCATTACTGTGTTTACATTCCTGCCTCCCCGACCTGACTGCCAACTGCAGCACACCTACCCATTTATGTGACTACAGGGCCTAACACAGAAGCTGGTCCGTTGTAGATGCTCAAGTGCTTGCTGAGTTGATTGACTTGCAGGTACATGAGGCTTTTTTCTTTGACAAGAGAACCAAGTTTTTAACCTTTGCATGCTACGGCATTTTTACTGATGGTGCTACATGCACAGCAGGTGAGGCATGAAAAAGTCACAGGGCTAAGGGCCCATTGACAGGAGTTAAAAGTGATCATTGCTGAGCAGGCATGGGGCAGGGTACTTTTGCTTTTCATTATCTGTCTTTCTGGAATATTGCTTTTGTAACCATGTTCACGTTTCTTTGATAAAAACAATAAATAGGGGATCCCTGGGTGGCTCAGCAGCTTAGCGCCTGCCTTTGGCCCCGGGGCGTGATCCTGGAGTCCCAGTATCAAGTCCCACATTGGGCTCTCTGCGTGGATCCTGCTTCTCCCTCTGCCTGTGTCTCTGTCTCTCTCTCTCTCTCGTGTCTCTCAAGAATAATAAATAAAACCTTAAAAAATAATAATAATACATAGAAAATTCTTTGTTGGGTTGGTTATGAATAATCTATTGCTATGTCTATGAACCACAAACAGCATTTTCTGTATATTTGAAAGGAGAGGTCATGTTCTGAGGGCTTAACTCCAATCAGGCTACATCATCAGTGTGGGTCAATGACCGGGGGCCAAGCCTGGTGTAAGGGGACACCGGCAGAGTCATTCACCAGCAGAGCCCTGTGCCAAGAACAACACAGAGGCCCTGCAGAGAGAACGATGCATTTGCTTTGACTAGGTTGCCTACTTGTAGAGATAATTTTTATCAATGTGTGTACACATATATATTTTTCTAAACTAAGAATATACTTCAAAAAAAGGTGATTTTATTTCTTCTAATTCCCTGATATGGGCACAGGAGCTAGCCTCTGAAAGCTCTTTCTACCAATTCATAAAAACCAGAATTTTAATATAGTAGGCCAAAGATTTTCACGCATGCACACACACACATTAAGTTAAAGGAGATGGACCTGAATGCCGGACATCCTAGTGCAGAAAGGGTGAAGCTGAAATTTTTACTGAGGACAGTCGTGCACCAGAGTCAGGGACCCAAACATCAAGAAGGTGGCACAGCAATGTACAGCAACAGACTGAATGGGCATATTAGCTACCATGGGTCACAAATAGAGTCTTGCAAAGGCCAGAGATGAATATACACCAATCCTTGCTAAAAACATCCAATGGCTGCATGGTACAAAGACATATTTTGCTGTGATATGTAATTTCCTCGGTACTTAACTATAAAAGTATACCAGAATTGAATTCTAGTGCTCTTTCTAAATGGGAGCTGAGTCACACAGGTACCTTGATGCTGTGTCTGCAGTCTAATGTGGGTGACTCACGTCTGTAAAATTCTGAGAGAAAGTACCAACCGACCCGTTGCTTAGTCATCTTTTGCATGGATGCTGGGTTCATGAGCTCTGTAAACTATAATGAGCGATCTAGCCTTTTACCATCTCTTTATTCTTTTCTAAACAGTACAAATTATATCTCTAAAAATAACTTCATCTATGCAAGTGAGTCACTTCGACCTGACAAGCTTCCACAAGTTACCCAGTTAAATTGTAATATTTACTTGGAAAGGGACAAATCTTACTGTCATATTAGCCCCATTTTTTTCTTTCTTTTTTTTTTTTTTTTGAGATCAAAATTTGGCAGACTTAGGGAAGGGAGGAGGGTTTCATCAAATGTTTTAATGAAAATATGGTTTGCTCTTAACCTCTGACATGGGCAGAAGTTTGAGGTGGGGGGAGTCTCATGAAAGCCATTTCTAACAGCTTATACAAACAGAAATTTTAGGTGTGGCCTGGGTGGCTAGTTAAGCATCTGACTCTTGATTTCAGCTCAGGTCATGATTTCAGGGTCATGAGATTGAGCTCTGCTCAATTTTATTCCTCTACCTCTATCCCTCCCCCACCCCCCGCTGGCACACTCTCTCTCAAAAATTAAAAAATTAAAATTAAAAAAATCTTAATATTTCAGATTTAAGATGAATCAAAAGACTGCACTTTTTTTTTTTTTTTTTTGGTGAGGGGGTGCTTATAGATTGTTGAAAAAGAAACATCAGTAATCTTATTTAAAATCCTGAACTATGAATTTATGATGTTTTTGACAAAGGAACCAGCCACGCTAATAAACGCACATGTATTCAACATTCATCTTTGCTGTCCCAGTGGCTGATTTCCCTCACCACGCCCTGGATTCTCTAGCTATATAACTCAGCTTTGGTCTCCACCCATTTGCCAGGTAGCTGTCCAACCCTCAGGCCTGCCTGCTGGTCTTAAGCTTGCCTTTCTGGGCCTGGTGTTGCCAGCCCTCAGCAGCCGCACCCCAGGCCTGTCCCAGTTAGGCAATAAGCACTACGACTTCAACCAGAGGCAGGAGCAGGTTACCTGCATGGACCTCATGCCTTCATAAATTAGGTAGCAATACTGATATGTCAAAGCACTGTTTAACTGCACTCTGGCTGAAGCCAGAGAGGACTGGAAGGGTTTATTATCAGTGCTGGTGAAGAACAAAATTACTGATAACTCAAGGCCTACAAAGTTCTCAAGGCCGTTTCAGCTTCTCCTTTAAGAAATCAGACCATGTGGCTCGGTCTGAGGGCCCTATAAACAACAGCTCCCAGGAAATGGAGGTGCTTTAGAAGACAAAGATGAAATCACCGGTCCATGTGAAAACTCCCCAGGAAATGGCCTGCCAAGCCCACTGCCTGGCTCACACCAGGGAAGAGGCTGAGTCACTGAAATCCTTCCTGACTCCTGTTCACTAGCCTTTCCCAAGGAGGCCAGCTGGAATCACCTGGACTCTGCTCTTCCCCCTGGTAAGTAGCCAGCCCTGCAGCCTGTCTGGATCCATCATTTCTGCTAGGTCTTCACTAGTTCTTCACTATTTTGGCCTCAGCCCCAGCCTGGCCAACAACAGGCCTTGACCCATAGGGGCACTCCTTCACTTTCACACCCACCTGTGGGCTATGCCACATTGTGGCTCCCCTCGAGAACACACAAGGGAGTCCCCTTGACTCCCTTTCACCCCATAAAACTGATATTCCTTCACCTAAGGCTGTCTTATCTCATGTGAAATGGGGCAAATAACCACTGCCTTCCAGGGTAGTGATGATGAAAAGTGGCCTTGGAAATGAAAGTGTGTCATAGGCTGCAAGTGTGCTCTGACTTCCAGGCTCCCCCTGCCCCTGCCCAGCCTTGGCACAGGGCTGCAGAGTCCCTGCCACCTGCCTAACCCTTTGTGGAACACTGGGCTTAATCACCTCACAGCGTAAAATGTCACTCAGATGTAGTCTTGGACCTTGGCAAGCAAATTAACTAGAATAATGAAGCAAATACATGTGACAATTAAAAAATCATCCCAGAAAATATATGTTAAAGTCTCATAACTACATTATTTGGATCAAGATGGAGGTGATCAGGTTAGAGGACAGATTTTAAGAAAGGTTGCAAGAAAGATATGGAGGTTAAGGAGAGACTGCAAAGAAGGGACAACAAAGAGGCCAAGGCTGAGTGAGAGAGAAAGTCTGATGGACAAGGTAAGCCTACCTACTGAGAAAGGCCAGCGGGCACTTCTGAACAGAGAAGACACAAAATGGAAGTTGTATTTCTTTTCTTTTTTAAAAGATTGTATGTATTTATTTGAGAGAGAGAAAGAATAAGTGGTGGGGAGGGATAGAGAGAGGAGGGGAGTAGCTGGCTCCTTACTGAGCAGGGAGCCCAATATGGGGCTCAATCCCAGGACCCCCAGATCATGCCCTGATCTGAAGACAGGCACTTAGCTAACTGAGCCACCCACGTGCCCCTGGGAGTGGTATTTCAATACAGTAATTTGATGGCAGGGTGTAGGGTCAGGGGACAAATCAGCTGGCTAGTGAAACTGTCCTAAAGTGAAGTGACTGGTCGGATCCTCCAGGGTGGGGACATGGGAATGGTGAACACCGGGATAAATAACACCTTGCACTTTATTGCAGTGGTTGTTTCCAATTTGCTTCTGTGTGATTTCACCATCACAAAACCCCTGTGAGGTAGGCAGGAGAAGCAGCAGTCCCATTTCACAGATGCGGAACAGTCTGGGGGCCAGGACGTGGTGAGCATGGAAACTGTAGCCAGGTGTTGTGGCTGTGAGGCATGTTCCTTCCGCTATCTGTGCAGCTGTCAAGCGAGCTCACCTGTGCCTCATTCACCTAGGAACTGAGTGATTTCCTTACAAATCCTGAGTACAGCACCAAATCCCTGCCTCTAATTCTGACTCAGTAGCGGAGAAGGGGCTGGGATGGAGAAAGGCAAGGAGGTGTGGAGGTGGCAGCCCTTTTCAAGGTTCTGGGGGGTTGTGATGCTGAGTCGGTGCTGGAGCCACATACCACACTGTGCTGCAGCACGTAGGGCCCACGTGGACTAAAGGAGGTGCTAAAGGAGAAGGAGAAGCTACACATCATACCCTGGTCTGAAGGCTATTCATGGGTCTGGTCCCGTCATTAAGAGCTGGGTGAAGCGAATGTTCAATCCCGAGAATCTGGTAAAAACTATCTCCCACACAGGGATGTTGTACCAGCTCTTAGCTCTGATCTTTGCCAGACAGAATAAAAGAAGCTTTAAGGGATTCCAGAAGACGTGTGGAGAACAGTGGCTGGGAAGATGACTTCCTGTGCTGGGGGCCATGGCTCTCCCAGCTTGGAGTGGGAGTGGGTGCTGCTGGGCCCTCCTGGTCTCCTGTCTCCAAAGCGCTCATTACTCCACATGCTGCCTTGGCCATGCCAGTGCCCACTTCAAGTGTCTTTGTGAAGGCTTCTCCACTGCCAGGGAGAATGGCAGTCTCCCGCAGAACCTGGCAGTCTCCACCCCACCGTGGGCTTTCTTGGTCTCACAGACTTCACCATTTGACAGTGAGCAACTTAATGGCAGGCACCATGGAGTATCATCTCAGACTTCTGACTCTGGAGAGGCTCAGGACCTATTTGTTTACTTTGTGTGGTGGCCACTGAACCAAACTGAATAAACCGCTGTCTAGTTCAGCTTTCTGCTACACCCCCCAAACCAGCCTTTGGAATAGAAGTAAACTTCTATCAAACCAAACCTCCATTTGACTGTTCTGACTTACACTGAGGACTGAATCTTTGAGTTGAGGCATTCTACTTATCTTTGAGTTTTTGCCTAAGCAGGAGGTTACCCCTTTATTTTGTGGGGTTCACCCTCTACTTCCCTCCTCAAAGCTACAACTTTTAAAAGATTTTGCCTTAATGACCATCTTCCCAGGAGATATCCACATTATCAAACCAAGCTGACACAATTCTAAAAGCAAAGCAAAAACCATGCTATTTCATTTAGCTTGTTTAAAGTTATCAGGGATAAGTGTCTGATTTCTCTTAAGCTTATGGAATGACAGCTCTGAACATACTGTTTGGTCATAGACCTCAATTGCTGCTTTTGTGAACAGTAAACTGGACTAACTACTGCAAAGATCCTCTTACTCTCCTGTTCATCACACCCTACCCTTCGTTCATAGTGAAATCTTAAAACTCCTTACATGTTTTCTCCAAGGAATTCTCCCAATTCTCTAACTGCTAACACAACTCTCTCTCTTTCTCCCCTCTTAGAATGTATTTCTATCTATGGTTTTTGTATTCTCTACACCCATGTCAACTGAAAGTTAACACCCTTAACAGTAGGAATCATCTCCTATCATGTTCCTAGAATAGGATAAGCGATCATCTAAAATTATTAAATGTTATTGATTAGCATAAATGTCATAAGCTACAGGCAATTACCAAGCTTAAGCCACATCTGTGAAACTTGAAAACCCATTTTAAACTTGCCATTTTGAGATTTATAAACAGAATCATCCAATATTACACTATATATTTAACCTGCAAGGTTTTGTGTTTCCCTTTTAACTAATGGTCTCAGAAAGGAAAGATTGGGGGTGACACATGCTTTTTTGTATTTATCTAAAATCTTTTCCAATTCCGTACTGTTGCCTCAGCTTCAATATGTTAATGGAACTCTTGCTGCAAAGGGCATAGACATTTACCATACAATCCAAAGTGATTTATAAATTCAATGGAATTCCTATCAAAATCCCAATGGCATTCTTTACAGAAATTCTTAAAAATCCTAAAATTTGGGGATCCCTGGGTGGCTCAGTGGTTTAGCACCTGCCTTCAGCCCAGGGCTTGGTCCTGGAGACCCAGGATCGAGTCCCACATCAGGCTCCCTGCACGGAGCCTGCTTCTCCCTCTGCCTGTGTCTCTGACTCTCTCTCTCTCTCTCTCTCTTTCTCTCTCTCTCTCTCTCTCTTTCTCTCTCTGTGTCTTTTGTGAATAAATAAAATCTTTTTAAAAATCCTAAAATTTATATGAAATCACAAAAGATTCTACATAGTCAAAGCGATCTTCATCAAGGAGAGCAAAGCTGGAGGCATCATACATCCTGATATTACAAAGCTACAGTAATCAAAGGAGTATGGTACTGGCATAAAAACAGACACACAGACCAATGGAACAGAAGAGAGAGCCCAGAAATAAATCCACACATTTACAGCCAATTGGTCTTTGACAAGGTTACCAACAACATACAAGGGGGAAAAGGACAGACTCCTTAACAAACGGTGCTGGGAAAACTGCATAACTACATACAGAATGAATTGGACCCTTAGCTAATCATATACAAAAAGCAACTCAAAATGGATTAGAGGCCTGAACCTAGGACCAGAATCTTTAAAACTGCTACAAGAAAACATAAGGAAAAGTCTTCTTGACAATTGGTTTGGGCAATGGATTTTTTTAGATATGACACCAAAAGCACAGGTTTGGACAATGGTTTTTTTAGATATGACACGAAAAGCACAGGTAAGTAAAGAAAAAATAGACAAGTAAGATTGCATCAAACTAAAAAATTTAAAATAGAACTAACCATATGATCCAGCAATCCCACTTCTGGGTACCTTGAAGAGATATCTGCAATGCCATGTTCACTGTAGCATTATTCACAATAGCCAAGATAGGAAAATAATTTACATGTCTGTCAATAGATGAATACATCAAGAAAATTTAGTATATATACATTATGGAATATTATTCAGCCTTCAAAAAGGACATCTTGCCATTTGTGACAAAAACAAATAAACCCAGAGGGCATCAGGCTATAGGAAAAAGCCAGTTACAGAAAGACAAATACTGCATGATCTTGCTTATATGAGGAATCTAAAATAGTCAAACTCATAGAGGCAAGGGGTAGAATGGTGGTTGCCAGGGACTGGGTGGGAGGGAGGACATGGGGAGATGCAGGTCAAAAAGCACAAAGTTTCAGTTCTGTAAGATAAATAAGTTCTGGAGACCTAATGTACAGCATGGGGATTTTAAGTTAATAATAGTATATTATATACTTGCAATCTGCTAAGAGGGTAGATCTTATGTTCCCACCACTCATACACACATAGAAGAAAATGGTTATTGTGAGGTGAGGGGTACGTGACCAATCAGCTTGCCTGGGGGTTAGTTCATAGTACATACGTATATCTAAACACCAAGCTGTATACCTTAAATACAGCTGACCTATGAACACAGGGGCTTGATTCACTTATAGGCAGATAAGTGTGGATCCACTTACATGCAGATTTTTTTTTTTTATAAATAACAGTACTGCAAATGTACTTTCTCTTTCTTACGATTTTCTTAATAATATTTTCTTTTTCTAGCTTAATTTATTGTAAGAATACAGAATATATAATACATCAAACATAGTAAGTATGTTAATTGACAATTTATATTATTGGTAAGGCTTCTGGTCAACAGCAGGCTACTTGATATTAAGTTTTGGAGGAGTCAAAACTCATATGTGGATTTTTAACTAAATGGCGGTCAGCACTGCCAACTCCACATTGTTCAAGGGTCAACTGTATATGCAACTTTAAATATTCAATTACAGCTCAACCAAAATGGATAAAGGGCATGGACACTTAAGAGGCTTATTTCCTTTACAACATATTGACAGGCTGACCTCTCAAAACTTCTTGGAAAAGAAAACCAGGAACTATTTGAAGACTGAGACCAAGTCACATCACTACAATTGGAAGCACAGCCATCCCTGTGGGGCCCATGTCATGAGGAGAGGAGGTCATGTTGGGTCACTGCCTGGGTGGATGAGACCTTGAAGGAACAATCTCCCCGATGCACCAGGAAGTGGCCCTGGTGGCAGATGGTGGCTGTGGTCCAGGTTGAGGCCCAACCAAATCAAACACATGCAACAACCCTGCATTTATAAAAACCTCCTCTAGTTAGATGGGTGAAAACTCTAAGCCTCTGGGTCTGTGTTCTTCTGAAGAATTCCATACGTGTGAAACAGGCTCCTTTCATCTCAAACACTACCGAACAAGTCAGGCACTCCACTGAGGTCTAGCTGTGAATGCCCACCTTCCCATCTTTTCACTGAAAAAGCCAGAGATGCTCTATATCTTTTTTCGCACACAAGACTCTGGAACGTAATATGTATACATCAACTCTGTGTTCATGTACCCCCTGCATAACTGATTCCCGAACCCAGGAAAACAGAACAAGAGCATATCACTTTAAGAATCAAGATAGGGATCCCTGGGTGGCGCAGCGGTTTGGCGCCTGCCTTTGGCCCAGGGCGCGATCCGGGAGACCCTGGATCGAATCCCACGTCGGGCTCCCGGTGCATGGAGCCTGCTTCTCCCTCTGCCTGTGTCTCTGCCTCTCTCTCTCTCTCTCTCTCTCTCTGTGACTATCATAAATTAAAAAAAAAAAAAAAAAGAATCAAGATAATAGCAACCTATCACTGTGAAAGATAAAGCAAGGCAGAGCAGAAAGGGCTCAAGAGTTTGAAAAGTTGGGACCCAATTTAAATCATTCTGCATTTATCACCTGTGGGATCTTAGGCAAGTTGCTATACCTCTCTGCTTTCTACCTTTTCATTTGTAGAATGGCAATCATGATTTTTATATGGCAGTACTATAAGGATGACGTGAGATAATGCACATAAACTATCTAGCAAAGTGACTGTCTCATATGAGTGTTCCATATGACCATGATTAGTGTGAACTGAATTGAGGGCTGAGACACTTTCTCTTCCATAGAAAGAGCAGAAGGTAACAACAGATTGAAGCAATAATGAAGCCATCTGGGTGAACAGCAGGATGACTCTTTGTTCAGGAGCAGAAGACAAAGGTGGTGTCTGGTTTAGGTACAATTAAATCCATGACCAATAGCAGGAGCCCAAACCCTCTCCACAGCAGAAGCCCATGACCAATAGCAGAAGCCCAAACCTCCTCCACAGCAGAAAGGCTGCAAAGGAGGTGCCAGACACTACCACTTGAGGAGCTTGTTCCTCGATCTGGCCCTTTCTCTGGGATAACTTTAATATTAATTTCTGGAACAGTAAGATATATTGATGATTTTCTTATTATAGGTTCCATGATGGAGGGGCCATATCTTACTCACATACCTGATACAGTGGCTGGTCTAAATCGCTTTTAGCTGAATTAAAATAGTGGGTTTAACCCTGTTTTTCAGGGCAGAGTAATGGGAAATACCATGCTTGCTATCAATAACACCAAGGCAATATTCCTTCCAGCATTTTGTAATCCACATGGTTAGCCAAGTACTGCTAAGTATGGCTAGTTGAGGCTCTGTTAGAGCTTCTAACGTGTTCTTCCCTGAAACAAAACAACAAAATCCAAAAAATCTCAAGATTACTTTTATCAAAAAATCTAGGTTTGTTTTTAATCTTTCCATAGCCTGTGTTCACATCTGTGGCCTCCTGTCTGTGGGCTCTGGAGCTATAAATCTAAAAGAGACAGATAAGGTAGAAACCTTGTTCAACAAACTCCCCACCAACACAACAAACATTCCAACAGGAGTGGCCCATCTTTATCTCATCACCACCCAGTTTTGAGTCTGTTTCCCTTTTACAAAGGCTTTGCTGTCTGAGAAATGAACATTTTGCCCCAGCCAGGTATTTCCCAAAAGAGTTGTACTGTATGTTCCAGCATACAGCTCTCTAGGTTGCTAGAAAATGCCTTGATTTTGATCTAGGGTTGGACAGATTGGGTTTTTTGATAACCTCAGTCCATTACCCTGGAAATGCAGGTATGAATCCATATGCTGACTCATTCCAGGTACAGGGAGCACAGGATCCCCTCCAAAGGTGGAGACTGTAAAGGCCAAATCTTAGGAAGAAGAGAAGTGGGAGAGAAAATAACAACCTGGAGGACTGTTCTGGATTGATTATTTACAGAGAGTAAAAACAGCAGCCAGATAAGGAATGGATCCTGGCTGGCAACTATTATTGTGGTGATTCCTTTAGGTCTTTCATTCTGAGATAAAGAAGAGGTGGCATGTTTATGAAGTAATGTGGTTGCCCTGGAAGGGGAGTATGTGCCCGTGGGGGTAACTATAGAGCAATGACTCCTGTTTGTTACAAGCCTCCCCCTCTGTTTGCTGAAATGTTGGATCTGGTTACATCTTTGTAGGTCTGGGACACTTCTAAAGAAACAGGATTTAGTACATCCAGATACAGAAAACTTGCCTCTCATTGGGAAGGATCAGGATATAATTTTGCAGGGTTTCTCTGCAGGGAATAATCTCCCCAACAGCCATCAAGTCATACCACACACTAGGAGTATGAACAACACAGAGTCAGTGGGTGAGGGTGGCTGATTTAATGGAAACTGCAGGAGAATAGGAACTGGCCTGGGCACTGGGGATCCTCCTGGTGATGGAGATGCTCTGCCCCATAACAGTGTCAATGTGAATATTCTGGTTGTTGCTATTGTAATGCAGTTGTTTAGGATGTCAGCACTGGAGGAAACTGGGTAGAGGGTACCACAACATCTCTCTGTCTGGTTATTTCTTATGCTTAGACGTGACGACTATACAATGATATCAAAATAAAAATTTTTTTAAAAACCATGAAAGACTATGTGGTAGATATGGAGAAGTATTAACAAAACTATGGAAAGCAGTTTCTTGTTTTCAGAAAATAGGAAAAGTGGCATTAGGTACGAGAATGGCCCTTAGAGCCATGTGTGACCCAATGCACACTCTTTGCCCTTAATTTCCTCACCTTAAAAACAAGGGTAATACCTGCTCTACCAACTCCATGGTATTCAGGGAGCTTCAAATTAAATGAGATGATAAGTGGGAAAGTACTATGAAATACTGTAAAGTCTTAAAGCAGATATTGAAGAGACATTTCTAATAACCACTTGAGAGTGACAGAAGCATTATAAATCCCACCTAAATTTACAAGAGCTGGAAAGCTGCAGGTTCTGAGCCTTTGTCTTAACTCAGGAACTGAGATGGAGGGGAGGTTAGGAACTGCACATCCATGGTAAAAAGACCTCAAAATACTTGTTCCAAGTGCAGATTGGACGTGTAATAAGCTTTTCATGCAAGAGGAAAGAAAATTAAGAATATATTCTAAAAGTTATCTGTGTGAAGAAACTCTGCAAAGCAGAATTTTAAAAAGCTAATGTACACGAACATGCTATACACCTGAAATTACTGTAACACTGTATGTCAATTTCAAAAAAAAAAAAAAAAGTGACAAGAAGACAAGATGGATGAAGCAAGGGGGAAGGAGAGATTTTTTTCATAGTGTGTATTTTCTTAAAAAATTAGGTGACTATACTGCCCATTCAAACCACAAAATAAATAAATAAATAAATAAATAAATAAATAAACCACAAAATAAAAAAATTAAAAAGGAAGATTCTTAGAAGGATCCCTGTATTTTGTGTGTGTGGGGGCGGGGAGGGACAGCTACTTTTTGTTTTTCTCCATGCCTTAGTTCCAGGAGTGTTAAGTTAGCTAAGTGTCATCACTGAGGTGTGTGTGTATTTGTGTGTGCACGCATGTGCAAAAACAAGCCCACACATGCCTGAAAATTCTGGCTAAGCCCTACCTCCTTCCTGTTCTCCCAAACTGGAAATACACAGGAGTCGTGCAAGGTGAATCAGCACAGTGGCCACCCCTGCTCTTCCATTTTCTGCCCCTTAGCCCACTTGAAGAAAAACAACTGATTTAATTATATTATTACCTTCTGTGGGGAGACTGAGCTGACCTAACCACTTGCCAGGACAAAATGGGACCAGGAATAGACACTGAGGTCTTTACTCCCACTCAACACTCTAGTCACTCACCAGCACCTCTGTGGTTCATACATGGCTGAAAACAACTAACATTCTCAGGGTACCAAAGTGCAATCTGGGTTGTTTCAAAGGACTTTCTACTTGTTAAAAGAATCAAGTTTGGAAAGCTGAAATCAAGAAGCCATTCTTTCTGATTGTGTTGGGTTTTCTGCAGCCCCCATGATCTCTGGAATAATGGAAACAATGGATGCTGTTGGAGTAAACTGTCTTTGAACATTAGAGCAGACAGTCTCTTTTTGTTTACTTTCTGTGGAGTCCACTGAGTCTGCTGCGATCTTGGGCTGTTCATCTTCCAGAATAATGGGTCTTTTGAAGTATTTGGTCCTCTTGGTTAGAGGCCAACAGAGCATGTTTTCATCTTCTTGTAAATACAGTGTTCAAGCGCTGTCCCATCAACTAGGGTCTACCTTCTCATTGACTAGCTGTGGTGGAACAGACTGAACCGAGGGTTTTGGCCCACTTCATTCTTCCGACATAAAACAAAGGCTACGCACCATTTGGAGATGCTTTCTTCAGACCACAGTTCATTTCTGAGGTCTCAATCAAACGAGAGCCTAAGGATAAACTTTGCAAATTCTTTTTAATTTGTCTGACACAGGAGACAGTTTACAATACATATGAGGTTTCCAAACTACAGCCAAATGAGAAAGAAGAAATTTTAGCAAAGCCAAAGAGATTTTTTTTTTTTTTTAAGACAATCTTCATTGGGAAAAGCCTCACGGAATTTTGAGTACATTAGACTGTGAGTTTCTTTAGAAAAGGAACATGTCCCATTCGGCCCCGTATCTTTAGTATTCAGCATGGTGCCTGGCACAAAAAAATATGTTTAAATGTTCACGGAATTAAATGCACCTGCCACCTGGGAGTACATAAAAAGGCAAACCCCAGTCCTATAAATGTTCAGGACTATAAAGCTGAGTAAGACTCTGTGTCTAACCTGAAAGACTAACTGGGGAGATGCAAGGAACTAAATTTGTCTCTTTACTGGGAAACACAGTGGGAAAAATGGTCTAGATCAGAGACTGCGAGGTTGTTTAAAATGTGAATGTTAATTCCCTGGCCCAATCACACTCACAGATTCCTCTTTGCAATGATCTTCTCTAGGCTCACCTGTATGCAAAGTTTGCTGGTCACTGGCAGGCGCTATGGTTTCCCTGGAGACAGGGGATCCTAATCTACCTTTTTAACACTCTGGAGGGCTCAAAAGACTCAGAGTACAAAGAGACAGATTAACAGCTGGGTACATCAGAAATAACACTGGAGAACACTGTGGGACTTCATTTGCAGAAAGGAACTAGGGATTAGCTTCTTTACCCATCATGCAGACTGGGGCTGGGAGTCTCCTCGTAGTATACGTATCTAGGGTCTTCTAATTGTTTTAGAAAAGACAACATAGCATTACACCGTGCTCCTCAGCTTCTTTTGAAATCATGGCATCATGGGAAAAATGGTGTGACTGCATGGCACCCTGGGAAAAATGTGTGAGGCCAGCAGAGGTTGCCAACATGGGATCCAGCTCCTACAAGAACTAAAGCGATCAGCAGCCCATCTATAGCCTATTCCCAAACCAGTGGCGTGCTCCACCATGTGAACTAGTACGCTCTAGTGAACCGTTAAGAGTTCTGGAATAAAAAGGTATTAATTCTAATGCTGCTTCCTTCCACTACTAGCTATGGGACATCCGGCAAATTGTTTTACTTCTAGATGCCCTAGTTTCTCCTCTACTGTAAAATGGAGATAAGGAGCCATCTGACAGGACTGTTGAGAGAATTCTACGGAATTATGAGTATAAAGTACTTAACACAGTACTTTGCCCAGAATGAGCACTCCGCAAACAATATTATTTATATATGAACAATGGCATTATTATTATTATTATTACCTATCATTAGAGGTCACTTCTTATCACAAGTAACTTCTGATTGACAATGAATTAGAGAAAAACACCATGATGACTGAGACTGAAGAAAGTTTGCCAGTAAGATGCCTGCCTACTAATGAATTGTGTCTTTTTTATTTTTTCATTTTCCATTGTGGTAAAATATACATTAACATAAAAATAACTAATTTAACCATTTTGAAGTGTACATTTTAGTGGCATGAGGTATAGCCACTTTGCTATACAACCATCACCACCACTCACTTTCAGAGCTTTTTTCATCTTCCCAAACCAAACCTTGTAAGTAGTGTTCCTTCTCCTTTATCCTTGTAATGACTGTTCTCATTCAGGTCTAATTATCTTTTGCCTAAATCATCTCCTACATAATATCAAAATAGTCCCCCCCTTTAAAAAAAAAAAAAGAAAATACATACCACTTCTCTACTGAGCACACTTCAATAACTCCTTGCTATCCCTGGGATATAAGATCTATACTCTTCAGCCTGGTATACAATGCTCTTTGAGTTCTGGGCTCTGACAGCCTCTAGCTCAATCTCTCACAGTTCCCCAGGATCCAATACACATTGGAGAAATTCTAAATGATTTACAGTTCCTCACTCTATTTCTCCCCTCAGTGCCTTTGTTTATGCTAGCTCCTTTGCCTGAAATGTTCTTACAGTCCTCCTGTGCTATCAGGTTGGGGCTATGTTCCCAAAATGTCTGGTAGATGCCTAAGATTGCATTTGTTTTTATATGTTCTTACTAGACTGAGCAATTTCAGAGCAGGTGGCATTCATTCTGGTATCCCTAGAGTTTTGACAGTGCCTGAAACAGAGCAAGTGCTCAATATATGGTGCATGGACTAAATCAACAAACAGGTCAGGTTTGAAGATCGAAGGAAGGAAGGAAGGAAGGAAGGAAGGAAGGAAGGAAGGAAGGAAGGAAGGAAAGGAAAGAAAGGAAAGGAAAGGAAAGGAAAGGAAAGGAAAGGAAAGGAAAGGAAAGGAAAGGAAAGGAAAGGAAAAAGGAGAAAGGAGAAAGGAGAAAGGAAAAAGGAAAGGAAAAAGGAAAAAGGAAAGGAAAGGAAAGGAAAGGAAAGGAAAGGAAAGGAAAGGAAAAAGGAAAGGAAAGGAAAGGAAAGGAAAGGAAAGGAAAGGAAAGGAAAGGAAAGGAAAGGAAAGGAAAGGAAAGGAAAGAAACGAGGAGGGAAGGAAGGAGAAGGAGGGAGGGAAGGAAGAAAGAAAAGAAGGAGGAAGGGAAGAAGGAAGGAAATACATGTTGGAAAAGTATTTGCAGGTGACATGATCATGAATTCTAAGGAATCCACTAAATGTCAATATACAAAAATCAATTGTACTTCTATACAATAATAAATGGACCACAGACCTACAAGTAAGAGCTAAAATTATGAATTTTGCATAAGAAAACAATGTAGAAATTCTTTTTGAACTAGATTAGAAATTCTTTTTGAACTACATCTTAAGTAGGACCCTAAAAGCACAGTCCGTAAGAATGCAAACTGGTGAAGCCACTGCAGAAAACAGTATGGAATATCCTCAGAAAATTAAAAACAGAATTACCACATAATCCAGTAATTCCACTACTGGGTATTTACCCAAAGAGTATGAAAATACTAATCAAAAAGATATATGCACCCCAACACGGCAGCATTATTTACAAAAGGTAAATTATGATAGAAGCCCAAATGTCCATCAATAGATAATGGATAAGATGTAATGTATATAGATACAATGGAATACTACTCAGCCACAAAAAAGAATGAAATCTTGCCATTTCAGTGATATGGATGGAGCTAGATGGCATAATGCAAAGTGAAAAAGAGAAAGATAAATGCTGTATGATTTCATTCACATGTGGAATTAATGAAACAAAACAAATGGACAAAGAAAAAAAAGAGACAAACCAAAAAACAGACTCTTAACTGTAGAGAACTGATGGTGCCCAGACAGGAGGTGGGAGAGGGGAATGGGTGAACTAGGTGATAGAGATTAAGAGTACACTTACATGATGAGCACTGAGTAATGTACAGAATTGTTGAATTACTATATTCTATACCTGCAACTAATATGACACAGTATGTTACCTAATACTGGAATTAAAATTTTTAAAACAAGAGCACAACCATATCAGAAAGGGAGACAGAACATAAAGACTCCTAACTCTGGGAAATGAACTAGGGGTGGTAGAAGGGGAGGAGGGCGGGGGTGGGGGTGAATGGGTGACGGGCACTGAGGGGGACACTTGATGGGATGAGCACTGGGTGTTATTCTGTATGTTGGTAAATTGAACACCAATAAAAAATTAATTTATTAAAAAAAAGAGCACAACCATAAAATGAAAATGTGATAAAATGAACTTAATCAAAATTAAAATATTTGCTCTTTCAAAGAAACAGTTAAAAAATCAATAGGCAAGACACAGATTGGAAGAAAAATGCATAGAACATATAACTGACAAGGGGCTTGCATCTAATATATATGAAGAATTCATGACTCAAAAATAGACAATGATCCAATTACAACAGGAAAAAGATTTGAACAGACATTTCACAAAACAACTTACTTGGCAAACAGCACATGAAAAGGTGCTCAACATCACTAGCCCTTAGGGAATTGTACCTTAAAACCATAATGAGAGGGACGCCTGGGTGGCTCAGCGGTTGAACATCTGTCTGCCTTTGGCTCAGGGCGTGATCCCGGAGTTCCGGGATCGAGTCCCACACTGGGCTCCCTGTATGGAGCCTACTTCTCCCTCTGCCTATGTGTCTGCCTCTCTCTCTCTCTCTCTATGTCCCTCATGAATAACTAATTAAAATCTTTTTTTTTAAAAGACTTATTCTTAAACTATGTTCAGAGGAGCATTATTCTTGATAGGCAGAAACTGGAAACAAATAAAATGTCCACCAACTTGGTAAATGGATGACTAGTGGAATGGAAAAAGGGACTACTACTCAGTAATAAACAAGAATGAAATATCAACATGGATGGATCTCAAAAACACTATGCTAAGTGGAAGCAGTCCCATACAAAAGACCATATACTATTTGATTCCAGTTTTATGAAATTCTATACCCTCTATAACAGAAGAAACTGTAGTAACATAAAATGGTCAGTGACTACCTGGGGCTGAACGTCAAGAGAGGGAATCCACTGCAAAGGCACATGGGAAGCTTGGTAGGGTGATGAAAATATTCCACATCCTGACTGTGACGCTAGTTCTGTGGCTGTATGTGGTTGACAAAATTTATTAAAGTATTCACTTAAAATGGGTGAGTTTTACTATAAGTTAAAGTATAAAGTTATACTTCAAAAAGATAAGGGAAAAATGTCCCATGGACTTAGGAAAGTTGAACTTGTACAATTAGGGAGCATATAATATACAAAAGGAAGGTCATTAAAAATTAAATGAGTATTATTTTGCGGTATTTTCCTTATGTTGGACATTACTCAGTTCTTCAGGATAGTATTAAGATATCAGCAACATAATACTAATCACATACTGCTGCAAAAGTATCTACATTTACCTTACCTAGGAATCTTAGAATTCAGCCATTCAAACAGGGAAAATGCTTAATTGAATATAGGAACCTGGCTTCTAGTCCTATTCTTCCCTAACATTATGCATGGCTTGGGGTTAGGTACTCAGCCACAACCTACCCCTGTAATACAGGGAATTTTCTGAGATTCTCAATCTCAGATCCACACACCTCCCTTTGCTTCCTACTCTGCAAGGTCTTAGAATCAAATGTGGGCATTGGGGGAACTTGCACAGGAAAAAAGTGTATCTTTCACATTCACTACCTTTAACTTAAATTTAGTGTTTCCTCCAATTATGAATGTAGTCAACAATCTACAGCAGTATTAGCAGTATCTTGACTTTGTTATCAAAAGAAATCACAGATGCTTCTAATCACACTGCAGGTGTTGCTCATATCTTAAAATATTCTTTATGCTCATCACTATCTCAAAGTTACAAGGGTTATTAGATGTGCCACTGGATATTGTTATTCAAGGTGTCATCAAAGAAGCCCATATCTCATATCATATGTTTTTAACCATATGATTAAATCATTTTAACAATTTGGTAATAGTATTTTAATAGAATTGGCTTCCTTTGTAGCATTATATATTTTATTTTATGCATTTAAAACACTGTTCAAAGACTGGTTCTAGAGGGTTTCCCAAAGGAGTCTTTGGCACAAGAACATTAGAAGTCCCTGTATTAGATAATCCCAAACCATTAATTCTAGTGCTAAGAATTCTATTCAGAACTAACACAGAGAATCAATGACTCATATTTTAAATGCAGTAATTAAAAGCACTTTGAAATTAAAGTGATAAACAAATGTCAGACCTTGTCTTCTATAGGCCCATGAGTGATGTTTTTAATAACTTCACTCCATATTTTCTTCACATCTCTTCTTTTCTAAGGAAAGATTCTCAAGATTCATGAGTCCTGACTTACTTGGATTCTGATTTGAACAAATCAGTTGTAAAAAAAAAAAAAAAACATGCTTAAGACAAATGGGGAAATGTGAACACAGACTGGCTATTAGATGATATTAAATAATACTACAATGTGTTACTGTATTGTAATGTTTTAATAATGTTGTTTTGGATACATCTTTTTAAAAGATCTTTGAGATACATATTGAGTATCTATAAGTGAAATATTTCACATTTGCTTCAAAATATTCCAGAAAAATTTAAAAATTAAAATAAAAAGGAGAAAGGGATTGATGAAACAAGGTAGACAAAGCTGCAACATGGGTGATGGACACATGGGGGTTTATCGACTTTTGTGTTTGACATTTTTATAATAAAGTTGTTTTTTTTTTTTTGCTTAAAAATTAAAAAAAATTAAATTCAGTTTAACTAACATATAGTATATTATTAGTTTCAGGGGTAGAATTTAGTGATTCATCAGTTGCATATAACTCCCAGTGCTCATTGTATCAAGTGCCTTCCTTAATGCCCATCACCCAGTTACCTCTCTCCCTCATGTAACTCCCTCCAGCGACCCTCAGTTTGTTTCCTAGAGGTAAGAATCTTAACGGTTTGCTTCCCTCTCTATTTTCCTCTTATTTTATTTTTCCTTCCCGCCTCTATGTTCATCTGTTTTGCTTCTTAAAATTCTACAATCATCTGGTATTTGTCTTTCTCTGATTGACTTAGTTTGCTTATTAGCATAATACTCTCTGGTTCCATCCATGTCATAGCAAATGGCAAGATTTCGTTCTTTTTGATGAGTTTTATTCCATTGTGTATATGTGTGTGTGTGTGTGCATGCATATTATATGTATACTGTATGTATTCCCCATATATATGTATACTGCATCTTCTTTATCCATTCATCTGTCGATGGACATCTGGACTCTTTCCTATTTTAGCTATTGTGGACATTGCTGCTATAAACAATGGGATGCATGTACTCCTTTGGATCATATTTTTGTGTCCTTTGGATAAATACCTGGTAGTCCAACTTCTGGGTGGTAGGGTAGTTCTATTTTTAACTTTTTGAGAAACCTCCATACTGTTAAAAAAAAAAAAAAGTGTTTTCTTTCTTTCTTTCTTTCTTTCTTTCTCTTTCTTTCTTTCTTTCTTTCTTTCTTTCTTTCTTTCTTTCTTTTTAAAGTGTTTTCTAAAAAAAGATTCATAGGCCATTAGGAAAAATCCAGGTCACAGAAATGTTAGGTTTATATTCCATTTTAGAAAAAAAAAATCAAAATCATGTAAAGGGGTATGCAGCTTGCCAAGTTCTTACCACTCCTTCTTGTCTTAGAACCTGGGCTACTCTCACACCTACATTGTCTATTTGACTCCAATTTTGCAGGCTTTGCAACTGCAGGACTTTGTATAATGAGTCATCATAACTGACCACATGCACTATGTCTAAACATGTTAAACTTAGTTTTAGATAATCAATAGGTGGTTAATTCTTTGATTAATCCATTAGGTTTAGCTTTTTATGGCCACAGAGTGAAACTCTACTCAAGCTGGTATCTTTTGGGCTGCTAGGCAGAGGTTTACAGCTGGAAAGCCTATCATTACTATGGAGGAGCAACACCAGCTTCATGCCTTGCTGCCTTCAGATCAATATTGTCATTGGTGAGATGTCCATTCATGTATCTGAGAAATGAGACAGTCTACACATATCTCCCCGAGCCTGGGTGAACACTTTGGTTCCTAGAGCTTACAGGTTCTCTGGGAAGCTCCAAGGGCTTTCAAAATTCATTGGGGGTACTGCCAACCAATTATCTGAAATAGTATAGTAATGCAGTTTAGCACACGGGTTCTGGAATCAGTTCCTGGATTTTAAATCCTAGCTCTGTCACAATTCTGTTGCCACACTTTTATCATTTGTTAAATGAAGTAACATTAGTAATTATCCTCAGAAGAATATTATGAGGCTTGAACAACACAATACTGTATATGCAAAATACAAGAGCATTACTAGAACCATACTAGAGCAATACTAGAGCATTGTATATGCTCAACACACATTAACTATTTTTACTATTCCTATTATTTTTAACAGCAGCAGAAGTTCTGCACCAAAATAATCCCCCTGTTTCCACCAATGTCAATAATACTTTAAAGTTGATTTTAAGAAAAGGGTATACTGAACTGGATCAATATTATAAAAGTTATTCTTTGTAAACAGCTTCCTTTGTTTCATTGACTTAGATGCCTTCTTGGATTTCAATGTGTTAATTTCAAAGCAGCTGCATACATTAAGTCAAAATCACCACATTTTAATGCCCTTTCTTTGATCAGATAAACTCACTTTAGCAATTACTTTGATCCAGTAATTACAATGGAAAGGAAACACACAATATATATGAGAGGGTACAAGGAAAGAAATGACCACATGGTGCATCTGATTTACAACCTCCTTCCTTACAAGAAATCCTTTAAGGTCATTAAAAAGGTGTCACATAAATCCAAGGTATCAGAATGAAAAGAATATTCCCAAGAATATTATGAAGGTTAATGACATAAATTCTCAAACCAGTGTCAGAAACTGCAGAGAAAGGCTTTCTAGAAGTAGACTGTAAAGATAAAACAGGAGTTTCAATTTGAATCAAAAGAGTGACAGTGGTCGCTAAAGTTCTAGTGCTATTCGGGTTGTAAACTGTGAACAGGGTGTGCTTGTGTATGTAATCAAAAGATGAAAACCACTTTACCTAGCAGAGCTAACCACTTTCAAGGAAGTCCAGGATAAAAATTAACCAAAATGTTTAAAGTATCTAAAGGACCAACAGTTCTCATAATCAAAGCAAAAAGGCATTTTATTTTAGAAAGTGGATTTTCTTTTATCTTTTTCCATATTCTTTTATCTCTTTGAAGAATAAAGAGAGCTGATTAGTTTCACTTTTTATGCACAATCGATTTTAGTTCTTGCTGCTTTGATAGCTATTATTCATACTAGAAATGATAAAAATTAAGTCACAAATCTTTATACATGCTTTATCTGAAGTAATCATACTAATTCTAAAATATTACACTTTTCATAGATTTGCTTTGTTTTTTAATTTAATTTTATTTTTATTTTATGATAGTCACACAGAGAGAGAGGAGAGAGGCGGAGACACAGGCAGAGGGAGAAGCAGGCTCCATGCACCAGGAGCCCCCGATGTGGGATTCGATCCCGGGTCTCCAGGATTGCACCCTGGGCCAAAGGCAGGCGCCAAACCGCTGTGCCACCCAGGGATCCCCATAGATTTGCTTTGAAATGAATTCTAATACATAACATTGTGGTTCCTGATTTTAACCACTTTAATGATTCTGATTTGTTCCTCAAATCTATTTATTTATAGAAAAATGTGATTTGTATCCAAAAACCTAAGCAAGTTCTGAAAAGCCTCACAATTTTGGTTTTACTGATTTTTCTAGTAGCCATCATGCTTGTCACTGCTACATACTCTACAAGACTTTGTTTCAGTGGCAAGGAGATGAGTCCACTCCATTCTATTTAGGACTGGTCTTCCCTGACCAAGGACACCTCCCTTTTGTCTCTTTTGTAGACTCCTGCTTTGTTCTCTTACAGAGGTGTCAGCATTTGAAATGTGCCTATTTGATAGTTTACTTCTTTATTGTCTTTCTCATTAGATTCCATTAGAGAGGATCTCTCTTTTCCTACATCTCTCTCTTATATATAAAACATATGAAGCTCTCTCTCTGCCCTTGGTCTCTTTGTGTCTGGCATATAGGAGGCAAGCTCACAAACGATTTCTTTTAAAAAATGCATACCACTGTAATTCACCATTATCTGGTCTCCTTTCTCATCAACTAGACCTGGGGCTGCAAACTTTTTTGGTACAGGGTCAAGGAGTCAGTATTTTAGGCTTTACCATCCTTGTCTTCTGTTCTTCCTCCCCTCACTCCCAACGATTTTTTTTAAAGATTTATTTATTCATGAAAGACACAGACACACACATACAGAGAGAGAGAGAGAAAGAGAGAGAGAAGCAGAGGAAGAAGCAGGCTCTATGCAGGGAGCCTGATGTGGGACTTGATCCCGGGACTCCAGGATCATGCCCTGGGCCAAAGGCAGGTGCTAAACCATTGAGTGACCCAGGGATTCCTAACAACCTTTTAAAAACCCAGAAACCACTTTTAGCTTAAGGGCCATATGAAAAGAGGCTGAGGGTGGGCTTTGGCCAGCACGGTGTAGTTCACCAACTCTTCGGCCAGGCTCTGAATGTCTTAAGGTCAAGGCTGAATTATTTACTTATATCCCCTGGGACCTTTCATTGTACTAAGCACAGAGAGGTTCTCAATAAAACTAGAACTCAGTTGAATTGGGTTAAAGTGACTGGGTTAGGGGTAGAGAGGTTAAAAAATTAAATGGAACAGCCCAAATGGTCAGATTTAAAATAATAGGTACTTTACCAAGGAGACATGGCCTCTGGTGCAGGCTGGATGACTCAAAGGGTCACTTACCAAGGATTTATGGGTAATGGAAAAGACAACCTGTCATACAGACACACACTCTCTCACTTGCCCCAGGAGTCACAGATCTCAATACTGTGTACTTTTTTTTTTTTTTTTTTAATACCGTCTACTTCTAAGCAATCCTGCTACCACAGGCAGCTGCCTCCTCTTGTACCTACTTATAGCACAGCTGACTGGGACCATGAAGAAGAGCTGACACTTCTCCCAGTGGTTGCTTTTGTTCTGTGTTACCATGCTTGGCTGTCTGGTTCTCTTGTCACCCAGCATTCCGAAAATGTTCTGGCTTAAAGATAACATCTACCCCTAGAGTTTGGCAAATATGGAATTACCTCTATAACCACTACAAACAGTTCTTAGATAATGGCCAGGAAACCTTCCTGAAAACAGTTTTGTATGGGAACACTCTGATCCTTGCATGATCCCAAGTCTTGGAGTATATTGATAATGAAGGAAAGAAAAAAAAAAGAGGAATAAATGGATGAAAACTCCACGGCCATGATCATGGACACATCTCCACTCCTGAAACTGTCAGAATGTTGGAGGTTGCAGTTTCTTGTGAGACATCCCAGAATACGTACAATGTTTTCCAGAGGGGCATTTTTGCTTCTGCACATTCTAGCAAAGTGTGAGGTCAGAGTCATCTGCCTCAAGAGAGGAGTGCCTCTTTTCTCTAGCATCCAAAATGCTCACAATTATTACCAGGACCTGCCCTAGTGACAGTCTTCTTCCTAGTCCTGGGGAAGGGGTAGAAAGAAAGGAGGGTAGGGAAGTGATCTGGTGTCCTGCCAGGTTTTCACTCTCCATGGAGCAGCAGAGCCAGCCACAGAAGACCAGCAACATCTCTAGGCATCTCCTTCCTTCCTCATGTTCTTGAGAACTCAGAATAATTCACAGCAGTGTTCTATCACTAACTCTCTGTCACCCCATATTCACTCCCCCATCTTGATGGAAAGAAAAAAGGGAACAAGTGGTCCCTTGGGTGTTGTTACCAAGTAAGCAAATAATTTCCAAAGGAAAGTATCAGATGCTTAACTGCATGATGAAATAAAACATGTTATCCAACCAAGCTTCACTCTGATGGAGCAAGTCCTATTGTTTTAGATATAAGAAGCAATCGGGTGGGACTCATTTATTTAAGGACAGGCTGTGTATTAGTGATGGATCAGGAAACAGCATCAAGTCCCCTGATTCACAGACAAAGTCATATCTGCCAAAGAGCCATGCGTGTAAGCAGTGATGTTGAGGGGCAAGGTATAAGCAGCCTGGGGAAGGAGAGAATAAAAGCCTGAGGAAACACTCTGAAAAAAAGTAAATTAACCAAATCCCCAAGTCCTTGTAATCGTTCCAAAGAGTGCCCATGGGTTTGATGTTTCTGGAGAAGGCAACCAAAACTAAGTGAAAATATGACTTTGGGACTACATGTTACATGTTTGACTTAGAAAAGCTAAGATGGATGGGCAGCCCTGGTGGCTTAGCGGTTTAGTGCCGCCTTCAGCCTGGGGTGTGATTCTGGAGACCCAGGATTGAGGCCCTCATCGGGCTCACTGCATGAAGCCTGCTTTTCTCTCTGCCTGTGTCTCTGCCTCTCTCTCTCTCTCTCTCTCTCTCTCTCTCTCTGTGTCTCTCATGAATAAATAAATAAAATCTTAAAAAAAAAAAAAAAAAGAAAAGCTAAGATGGGAAAGTAGAGAAGGGGCTGTAAGAGATACTGGACAAATGGTACCAGGGGAAACAGTCTTTGGGGAACAGAACTCCCAGAGGAACAGGATATTGCTACAACACCAAAGGCATTTGTAAGGTAGGGCAGTGCTCCTTCATCCCTGTGCATGATTCTTGTGGCCACCACCAGAAGAGTGACTCTTAAGTTGCATGAGAATTGGCGATCCTTGGTTGGCTCAGCTGTTTGGCACCTGCCTTTGGCCCAGGGCGTGATCCTGGAGTCCCGGGATGGAGTCTCGCATAGGGCTCCATGTATGGGGCCTGCTTCTCCCTCTGCCTGTGTCTCCACCTCTCTCTCTGTGTCTCTCATGAATAAATAATTTTTTTAAAAAAAAAGTTGCACATGGAAGACACAGGTGAGAATGAGCAATGCCAAGGATAGCTTTTTCCCCTTCTCTCTGATATGATCTGACATCAAGATTTTTGAAAGTAGAATCATGGCTAGAAAACCAAAGTAAATTTCATTTAAAGAGTTGAGATCTCATGCCACTTTAGTTGAGCATTTAATGTTTGCAATTGTCCCTCCTGTCCTTCTCTCAGAGCCACTGGGTGAGGCTTCTGTTGCCACTGCCATTTGACACAGGGTACAGGCCCCTCTTGATGAACTGGGCCAGGGGATTCACACCCACTGGATCAACCAGGCAACTGTCCAGGGTGGTGACAGACCCACGATGTGATCAGGATCTGGGGGGGAGTTACCAGGCTAGAGGCAGAATTACTGGTGTGTAAAGTGAACATGGCAAATAGGAAATGAGATCTCACAAAGGAATTAAGGCTCTGAAAGAAAAAACAAAAGAGCAACACATAAGGTGAGAATCAAAAGTGGTGGCTGGAAGTACCAGTAGGGCCACAGAAGATGACAGGCAGAGAGGAGACTGCTAGGAGACCTTGACCGTGAGGCTCCCTCTTCTACCTGGCCTTGTATGATGGGTTAAGCTCCATATGTAAACGTCTCCAAAGGACTTAACGATCAGATCCCCAGTGTATATATAAGGAAATTAAAGTGGAGAGAAGTGTGTTCTAGTGATTTGAACAATATCACGTAACTAGTTGGAGGAACACCCAAATTAAAGTCTTACTTCTCCAATTTTTAAAAAATCTGTGCACATAATTAATACGCAGCAATATGCTTGTATTCTTCAGATACATTTGAAGAGATGGTCCCAGTACGTAACTCACTACAGAGCAGAAGCTCAATAAGAAGCACATATAGCAAGGTGTTTATCATTAGGAAACACCTTATAAAGATGGCCAACTCTCAGTTTTCTCTGTGCAGATTATACCGTGGTATTAGAGGCTTTCTTCCCTCACTGTTGGTGTGAGATGGGGTAAGACAAATGAATTTAAGAACCATTTTTTTAGCCTAAGCAAATCACAACCAAGAATGTCAGTCTGCTGGGGAAACAAAACCCCCAAGCCAATGCCTTTACGCTGTCCCATGGCATGGCTCAACAGAGCCAAAGCTCCTCTTCCTGGAATAGTTTATTAAAGGTCTAGGGTAGTTCTAGCCACTAAGTGAAGCCAACTCAAGTCCACTGCTTTTCTGAAACTTGACTTGGGAGAGCTGGAACTTCTCTGTCTTTGGCTTGAAGAGTAGGGATCAAATTACTAAATTTGCATATCAAATTACTAAAGAATAAAGGTTTTGGTTGACTTGCAAGTGGAACCTGGTACTACGGGTCAATGATTCTTACATAACAAAGAATTAAACAAAAGAGGCTCCAAATTATCCATTAAGAGAAAGCTGGACCAGGGGTGCCTAGGTGGCACAGTTGGTTAAGCAGCCGACTCTTGGTTTCAGCTCAAGTTGTGATCTCAGGGTCCTGAGATCAAGCCCCGCATCAGGCTCTATGCTTAATGCAGAGTCTGCTTGGGACTCTCTCTCTTCCTGCCCTCCACCTCATCACAAATAAATAAATTAGTTTAAAAAAGAGAGGGAGAAAGCTGGATTAAAGTTTTTTGAGTCATTGATTAATGTAACAGAACAAGCATTTCAATATGCCTATCTGTGGAATAAAACTAAAAAGTGATGATGGGAATACATTCAAACTTGTCTCATCTTTTACATATTATATTATCAAAGTTTACTATTTTCATTTAAGAATGATAGCCACATGATCAAAGCAAATATGTTTTGAATAATCCTGAAAGTTTTGGAATCTCATACTGGAAAGATGCTTTGAAATAAGAATCTGGAACCCTGGACACAGGGCAGGGTTTCTTAAACTCAGCACTACTGACATTTTGTACTCGATGATTTTGCTGTTGTTGGGGTACTGTCCTGCAACAGATCTGCCCTCTACCCACTAAATGCCAGAAGAACAATCCCCACTTCTGTCCTGCCCAATCATGACGATCAAAAATGTCTTCAGACACTGTCAAACATCTGCCGAGGGGCAAATTATACCTGGTTGAGAACCCCTGCTCTAGATATATTTTCTCTTTAAGACCATGTGGTAAATATACTAAAGTAAAAGGAACCACATCAATATGCTAAAGGTTTTCACGGTCATTATTACATATGGTTTAGTATATTTGCAAATGTATGCTGGCATGCTCACAGCAAAAGTGTACTCACTGTGTACAAGAAAACAGAAATCTTTCCACATCAGCAGCAGAGTGAGTTTTGTAAAGCCTTCTGCATCATATTCCACGACACCTCTAAGTGATAAAAAACATACACACACAAAGAAAAAAACCCTCATAAAAAAAGGGCATAAAAGAGATGGAACCAAGTAAAGAATACATTCATAAAATCATGGTGACTGAATCTGAGATGCATTTAAGGTTAAATGAATGTTATCATAGGAAGGATGTGGGGTTTGGAATGACAGTATCTACGTTTAAGTTACAGTTTTACATTTACTATTGTGACTTCAGGCAAATCACTTAACCTCTGGAGCCTCAGTTTCCTCATCTGTAAAACAAATATAATAATATTTTCAAGCTTCATTACAAGATTATGAAAAACAAGTAAGATAAAGCATAAAATGCCATGCAAATGCTGGTTACTAGTTATGAGTAAAAGGACAAATGAAGCCATAAGGTCAGCAATGACACTACTGTCTGTGTGATGATGAGTCTTACTTTCATTTAAGCACTAAGCAGTAATGAGCAATGACAACATTTCTTAGTTTAGGAGTCTATATTATTTTCTTCTAAAGCACTTGGGATCCTTTCATTTGTGTCCCCTCTCCTCCCCACCAGGCTCAAGACAAGAGCCACATTAGCTGGGTAGGCGCTGGTTCAGATGGGAGACGCACAGGGTACATGTCATGCGTTAAAGAGAATAGCCCAGGACCATGGAAGGGCCTGGGTGAAATCCTAATAGGCTCGCCTTTCCCATTTTCCACCAGAGCTTCCACCTGAGAGACATCACCATAACATGATGATGTTCACACACGACGACAGACAGAATCATCTCTGTCATCTACACAAGGAGGCATCTGCTATCTCCCTGGCGGAGTCCAGAGCATCAGACCGTCAGTATTGACGGTCTCTCACTTCAAGTAGGAACAGAGAACTCACCGTAAATGTAAAGGAACTAAGACTCAAAAGGCTGAGTGATTTACTCAAAGACTATTGGTGTAGCATTCAGATTTCTGACTTAGGTCAACAATTTCATTCACCAGTTTATATATTTTTTTCATGAATTTGTAATCAATGCAGTATGTTACAACACTGCTATCTAAGCTTTTCAGATCCTGCATGCTGTAAGTAAAAAGAAGCATAGAATCCTTTTCATTATGCATACAGTATAGCAATATAATAGGAATGTGACTTCAGGCAAATCACTTAATTTATACTGAATCGCATGTATGATTTAGTAGTTGCATACAGGTACTACTATATTACTGTATTATATGCATAAGACATAGACAAAATGTATGTTAAAAAAGGATTCCTATTTTGGCTTTTTAAAAAAGATTTTATTAATTTGAGAGAGAGAGAGAGCGCATGCATGAGCTGGGGGAAGGGGCAGAGGGAGAGGGAGTCTGACAACATGGAGCTGGATCCCAGAACTTGAGATCATGACCTGAGCAGAAGGCAGATACTTAATGGACTGAGTCACCCAGGTGCCCCAAGAATGAGATTTTTTAAAAAGATATAAATGCGGTTTTCATATTTTTCTTTTGTGCTAACGGAGTGAGGGGAGACACACATTCTCAGGTGTGTGCACCCTACTTGGGAGGTTACTGTCCTAGGTCCTTCATTTTTAATTATATATACTAAAAATAATCTTCCTCAAAAATTAGAAGACCAATAGTGTCATTTATTAACCACTTTGTTTCATAAGTACTTTCTCAAAATGTTCATAAACAAAGCTGAAAAAATCCTAAGTATTAAAGACTCATGCAAGTGACAGTCACACTGCTTAAGATATTGACAGTTCTATTTTGGAGGCATAAAAAATTCCACTATGGATAATGAGAAAATTTCTTAAAATTGTTTTTAAGGAGTTAGAAATTTTGCCCATAATTACACCATGGTTTACAAAATTATATCCCAGGAAATGGCTAACCTTATTCTTGATTTCACCTGCTCCTCCTTATTCCCACTTTTTTTGGCCTTAATTTATTCATTTCCTTATTTAAATTTTTAATTTTGTGTTACTATATATATCTTTCTATATTTATAAGCCTTCTCCGGAATAAGGTGGGATATAAACAGACCACTAACACCCTTAGTGCTCAGTCCTCATGAATGGACAGAAGGTCCCCCACCTTTTGAAGACGACTGTGGGGAAAACATGTTCCCTCTGCCACTGGGCTAAGCTCTAAGCAGAAGCTCAATAAGGCCTCTGATGTCATTTAAGGAACCTGAGCCATGGAAGAGGTACCCCCTATACCTGCAGTCCCATGCCTCTTCGTCCCTCTCTGTGCCTTCTTCCAATTCCTAATCCCAAGTGAGAGTCGCTGCTTTTGGGTCTAACGCAGTATTTCCTGCCTAGATTTGGGTGGCAAGCTGTGAGCAGGAGTCCTGTGTCAGAACACCTGAGTCCTGAGAACCAGGGCTCCCACCCTGGCTCTATCTCTTGTAGGTGGGTGACTTCCCTCAGTTTACAAGGCTTCTTAAAGTTTCAGGGCACTCTTCATTCACTTGTGCCAATAAAGCCCACCTGGCTCACTTGGGACTCCTAGGAGCAGATGGAGGTGAAAGTGCTAGGCACAGTGTAAAGAGCTCTAGAACAAACAGGTAGTGCTGCCTTTGTTACTGCTGGGCTTACAGCATGACGCTGCTCCAAGGAAGATATTTGTTTCTATTCTTTAGCAAAGAATCCTAAAAGTGATCTTCCTGGGAGCTTTTGTGTATGCAACATACCAGAAAGAGTCAAAATGGTACTGAAAAGCTAGCATACATAAGCACAGACTGTTATGTTCTTAATCAAGCTCTCACATCAGGGTCATGGGGATGTGAGGCCATGGCTGGTAGATGGTGTAAACATGGAGAAACTTACGTGCCAAAGTGGCTGAGGAAAGCAGCAATATATTCCCTTCTTTTGTGGTACCCTTGAATCACATACTGCACCTGGAACATGAACACAAAGCTGAGGAGTCAGAAATTTCCAAATGCTTTCTGACAAAACACTTACAAAGACTCAGAGAAATAGAAAGAATGGCAAATGAATCCCCACATTCCCGTCACCCATATTCAACAACTGTGAACATCTTGTCTAGTTTCTTCATCCAGCCACCTACCTCCTGATCAAGCTATTGGTCTATCTTTGCTGAAACAAGTCAAAGGAAACTTGAGACACCATGACTGCTTGCCCCTAGATACATAAGCACGTACTCCCGAGAAACAAGACATTTTCCTCCAGAGCCACAGTGTCATGATCACACCCAACAAATTTAGCAATCATTTTTTGGACTTTGTCTAGTGTCCTGTGCATTTTCATAATTTCCCAACTGTCTCCAAAATATTCTTTTAAAAGGAAGGGTATAATTGAGGGTATAACTAAGGATCAGGCACTTAATCTAGAAAGTCTTTTAATATAGAATAAAAGTACCTCTTGGGGTGTGTACGTGTGTGTGTGTGTGTGTGTGTGTGTGTGTGTGTGTGTGATATTGCACATACATATATGATACTGACTTTTCAAAAAGGTTGGCCTAGCTGTCTTGCAGAATATTCTGCATTCTAGACCCTCTGGTCATCTCCTTCCTTTTCCCTCTACTCCCTATATTTCCTATAAATTGGAAGTTAGACTAAAGGTTTAATTAGATTCAGGTTAAATATTTTGGGCAAGAAAACTTCATAGGTGATAGTGGGCTTGATCACTGGTTAAGGTGACGACAGCACTGTAAAGGGAGGTATCCCCTTTGCTGCCAGGAGCAGCCTGTGGGCATATTACTCAAAGCATGTGAAGACCTAGTCCCCTTCTTAATCTTTCACCTCATAATTTTAGTATCCACTGGATATCCTTGTCTGAATCAATTATTTCATTAAGAGCCAAAAAACAGTGATTTTTTGGAATTCTATCACTTATTGTGCATTTATCAGCTGGAATTATCTGTAAAGAAGAGTATCCTCTCATCAAATGGGGGCTATTTTATCCTGAACTACAGCTCCCGTTGAAAAGGCAGGACAATGCTCAATTCTTTCTTTTTAAATTCCTAATATCCAAAAAAGGAGTGTTAAATAGGGGATTTTATTTTGCCTTTTTATATTTCCTTGTTATCACCAAATGACAGTTTTTATTAAAAAATTGTGAACATATTAAGCTGGACATCTCAAAGTCATATACTCATCAGCTACTAACACAAAAATACATTCCTCATAATGTCCTCATAATGGCTCAAAGAAATAGGGGAGAAAGAGGCCCCCCAAATTGTTTATATTGGCTGTAGCCACAATGAGTTTCCATGGCTAACAAAAGCTTGAGATAAAGTGCTTGAAATAACCTCGACACAATTGGTAGTGATAGCCATTTTGTACCCTTTAAAAGTAAAACAATTCTATTTATATAATAGAGGTTTATGTCAATTTATAAAAACAGTGCTTACTTTGCAGGCTTAATGCAGGATCAGAAATGTTATTTTGGGAAAAGAAAAACAGATGATAAGTTTGCTTAAGTGGCTTTGTTTAAAAAGGGATGAAAACAGTTCTGTGTACTTGATTTTAAAAACAGAAAACCATTTTAACAGAAACCCACAACAAAACTGGCTACAAAGATAGATTCCAATGTAATTATGGAAATTCATTTGAAGAGATTGTTTCTAAAAGCAGCCCATACTGTCCTCGTTTGTAGCAAGCATAAGAACATCAATTTTAAAAGACAAGTAAAATTAATGAAAGGGAACCAGATAAGAAAAACAGACTGATTCTTATATTTCTGGGAAAATGGTAATATAATTTTTTTGAGGAAAATGTATGACTAGAAATTAATCTCAATTGGAGAGCTTTAAAAAAGGCTTTTCTTCTCAGTTCTGGAAGACCAAATTTGCATGTTTCTCTATAATACTAGGACACAGATTTGAAGGGAGTGCAAAGTCCCACAATGTAAATAAGAATTCTCTCCTCCGATCAGTTTTGAAGGAGGGCAGAGGCTGGGGGAATTTGGTCCAATGAGAAGCAACCACTCCAAGAGAGTGAGATGCCCTGGAATCTGTGCCAAGCCCACAGACTGCAGAGTTGCCAGATTTTAGTTTCTCTGACATTTAAAAAAATAATACTGAAGCCTTTGAAATATTATTGTACTTTAAAAATATTTCCTATATAGAGATGAGCTATCTTTTGAAAGAAAGAGACAAACAAAAGATTTATTTTCCAAGCCATGTGAATAAGTCAATAGGAGTGTAGAAAACAGTGCTTTGGGAATAAAGCAAACTGAGTCAGTCAATGTAGGAGAAGAAAGTCAGTATTGCTTGTAGATGAACATCTCCAGGTTTTAGCTAAAAACACTACCTGGATATTAACATGTATATACTTATACTTTTTAGAAATATCTGACAATAGCCATTAATGTAAACTCTGCTACTTGCCAATGTAATGACTCATTCATGAAGCTAAGAGAAAGCTTTAGATAACCTGACGTGCCTGCCTACTGGACCAGCTGACCTGGAAAGCTTGCCCCTAGTAGAGCCGGACTGTGGCAAACTGCTCCTAGAGGTGACATGGAGAATCAAGAGCTGACTAGTAAAAAGTGAGGTACAGAAAAGCAGAAAGAGGTAAAGGCAGCTCTGGTGAATTACCTTGATGCTAACTAGTGGCAAACACACACACACACACACACACACACACACACATCCCCACACACCCATGCGTGCATGCACCAGATAACTGGGATATGGAGGAGTTCAAAGGTGCAAGATCTAGCAAAAAACTTAGGACATAAAGGAAAATTAAGAAGAGGTAGCAGTTTAAAGGATGAAGGTTAAGATTGGAACAGGAAGTCAGAATCCTTAGAAAAGGAAGAAGGGGCGTAAAGAACTAGGAGAGAAACGGATGAACTGTAGTTCGAAGGAGGAAAGGCCAGCGCAGGTGAAAGCTGGAGCTGAGGGCGCCCTCACAGCACAACGCCGGGACAGGGCTATGCCGGAGGGAAGAGCCTCGCAACCGGAGGGGCAGGAGACTTGCTTCTTTACCTTGTTGGTGAGTAGGTGGCATACTTGAGGCACATAATCAATGAGACATCCTCCTCCTGGAAAAGCTGGGATATGAAGAGCTGAGGAGCCTCCAAGTGCACTGAAAGGACAAGAGTACAAGGGACACTTCTCTTAGGGCTCCAGCAATGTAGGAAGTGACACCCCCAAACAGATTCGGTTTCGCTTCTCAAGGTCTGCCCACCAACCGCTTGGATGAACGAGGATGGGAAAATGGGCTTCACTTTATGGTTACCTTTCTTTATTTTAATCTGTTCTGTTAAATCAGAATGTTCACATTACCCATGACTACATGATAGGACGAATTAGCACACCCTGAATGGTGTGGATTGTAAATGCCCTATTTAATGCCAATGGGCTGGACCTATGATGGAGACACATGTTTTCATATTCTCCATTCTGTGCTGGGCAAGGAGGAGTCAGTCATTCCTTAAACCTGTACACTGAGCTGAACTGAATTCCTGCAGCTGGGCTGCCGGGGACAGCTTCCTCACATTTAGTGTGAGGCTGGTGGACTAGGACCAGGGCTGCAGACTCCAGGCTGGACCCGGCCCAGGCAGCTGATACAAACAAGCTCAGAGAACTGCAGAGTTTCTGCACAGTGGGGAGGGCTCTCCACTGCTCGACTCCGGCTGACCTCTGCCTCCACCCTGCGCAAACACAAGCCTGGTCTCAGTGGACCCTTATTTTTCACGTGAAGCCAGAAAGCCAGATGATTTAATGTCTCAAGTTTTAAATGGTGGCAGCTAACCAAATATCTTCTGAAACACTGTGCTGCCCGGTCCCGTGTCTCTGGGCCAATATGGGTAGGAAGACAGCAACTGTTCCAAGTCAACACTGACATTCAATCCATCTAAACAAGAAGGTGCAGTCAAAAATCATCGATCCAAGCACTAAGACACAATGCTGATCCAGAAACAGTTTCCAGGACTTTTGTGGAGATTCCTTTTCAGTCTAAATTAACCAGCATATGATTATTTAAAGAAACTGTTCAGAATCTCACAGTATACATTGCGTATCCCATTCTTATTCTCGATTTCATCTTCTTTTCTACTCTAACTTTTCTTTGGTCCTGATTTGTTTTTCCTATTTGAGTTTTAGTTTAATGTATAGGTTTTTTTTACTGTAAAACCACCTCTTAAACTACCTCTGTAACATGATGGGTATAAAAAGACCCCTAATATCCATTAATGCTATGATTATTCATTAACCAAATCCCCACAGTTACAAGGCCGTAAATGGAAGTAAAGTGCTTCACAAGAACAATCTAGAGGATCATTCCTAAACAGTTTAGAGCAGACAGACTTAGCCTAGGGTTTGCAATACAGGACACAATATATATCACTACTGAAAGGGTCCCAGACCCAGCCTGTCTCCCTACTGACCACAGATTTCTGAAATTAATTTTTCCAGTAGAAATGATTTTATATTTATTTATGGAATGAAAAAGCGCCAGCACATGAATAAAATCCAGGGTGATGTGAGGAAGTCAACATGTGGTGGAAATATTTGCTGTTGACTTTTTCTATTCAGATGAGACCTAAAAAGCACATCTCTGACAACTGAAAAAATTATGAGACAGCATTTGACTAAGTATGACATTAATGAATCATCTACAGTCTGCAACTGCACAGAATCAGCAAGAACATCACTTCCGTTTGCTACTCTCAGAGTAGATACTGGATGAGATTGAGCCTAAACTCCAAAGGAGGCTAGGAAAATTCCTATGACTTCTTGTGAACTGGAGGAAGGGTTTCTGTCCTCTCCTTTGTATGCAAAAATATACAGAGGGCACACTTCCAACCAGAAGGTTCTAATGACTCCATTAGGATAGAAACTGATTAAGAAGAAAATTCTATAGTACAAGAGAAATAAATCCAATATTTATATGCTGTCCATACTGGGTGGGGGCGGGGATATCTGTATAACATAGAACATATCAAGATCCAGGCTTCTCATAGCTTACTTAGAGGAACAATCTTTAGCATAATAAAATTCCAAAAAATAAAATAATTTGGACAGTTTCCTGGAATTGATTATAATGGGCTTTGAACTGTATACAATATTACAGTATAAGTTCTTAATCATTCATTAAATTGAATTAAAAAAGATGAAAATAGTCTGTAGGGAATCCTCTAAACTTGAGACTTTCTCCTCTTCTGAAATATTGTCATTAAACAAAAAATTACCTATAATGATGAAAAGAAGCAGAGATGTGGAGAAATCCAAAGGCTGGCAGCTCGGCCACCAGGTCCATCTCTGCACTCTGCTTCTGTGATTATCAGGAGCTAAAACACTTGTTGCTAGGTACTTTCTCATGACCTAATTGAATCCTCCTCACAATTAAGTGAGGTGAGAATTATCACTCAAATTTTACAGGAGAAGGAATGGTGGCAGGAGCAGAAGAAATTTCCTTGGGTTCATACAACGAGGAAATGGTGGAGCCAAGATCTGAACTTGGGGTGGCCTACTGCCAAAGTCCATGCTGTTACTGCTGAATTATGAGCCTCCCTGATTGCAGGGGGATTCTCCTCCAGAAGGGGCTATGAGGATGGGAAGAAACAGGGGGTCCGGCTACCAGCAAGCTGGGTCAGGACTGCAGTGATGCCACAGGGCTTCCAGAAGCACTCACACTGAAGCAGGCCCTGGGATATACAGCTCATCTCTTCTTACTGTGCTCCACACGGCAGCAGGGCAAGCGTTCCTCTCCATTTTGTTCCTTCTCAGCCTCTCCTACTCCAACCTTCACACAAGCACAGCCACTGGACCTCTGACGTGAGGGGCCAATGCCTCTGTCACATCGACTTGTGAATGCCTGAGTTGGTGTTGCGGGGTGAGCCTCAATGTGTGCAGTGCTTCAGATCTATGAAGGATTGCTTTCAATGAGAGTTTATTTTTTTTTTTTTAATTTTTTTTTATTATTATTTATTTATGATAGTCACAGAGAGAGAGAGAGAGGCAGAGACACAGGCAGAGGGAGAAGCAGGCTCCATGCACCGGGAGCCCGATGTGGGATTCGATCCCGGGTCTCCAGGATCGCGCCCTGGGCCAAAGGCAGGCGCCGAACCGCTGCGCCACCCAGGGATCCCCGAGAGTTTATTTTTAAAAGGACACCTACTGCCCCCTTTAACTCAGAAGGTCCTTGGCTAGTGAAGGTACTGAACCTGACTGCCAGCGTCACATACTGATAAGCGCTGCTGATTCACGTATAAATATCCGCCTCGTGGGTAAATATTTAACAGGCCTGTTATAGCCTGAATGTTGCCCTGATCATGCTAAATAAATAAAGTCAAGTGTCATGAAATAAAAAAGCTATTATGTTTTTAAAGGGTGTAGGATGGAGGTCCAGCCTGGTGATCTCTAATTATTTAATATTGATGAATCAAAATCTATTGGGTGGAGCAGGCATAACAGAAAGCTCAGCATCCTGCAGAGATTGCAGGGCTCCCTGGGTGCTTCCCAGGAATGCAGGGCTGGCTGCAGAGAGGACGGGCTGGACTGAGTGGCTCCTGGCAGGGTAGGGTGCAGAATAGCCGGGGGGCGGGGGGCGGGGTGGTGGTTGGAGGGGCCAGGAAGGGAGAGCAGGGGTGGAAGGGACCACTGCTGTCCATTCCTCTGATCTCCAGACTGGGGAGGGGAGCAAGCAGAGTAAAAAGTGAAAGTCAACTAGAATGGTGGCTGTGTCTTGGGCTGAAATTGGAAGGACAAAGGGGCGCAGGGGTTGTTTCAATGAGAAAGTACCTTCTGTCTCTTCATGGACTGAAATGAGAAATTAGCTGCTAATTCTTAGACCTGAAACCAAATCTGTGGATATAAATTAGAAGGATGAGGCCAGAGGCTGAGAAGCCTTTCCAACAATGGAGTTAAATATCCCAAAAGGTAGCCAGAAAAATACTTCCAGGTCTGTCTAACTGGGTCTAAAAGTCAAATATAAAAATTGTCTGTGTTCACTGTATTGATGCAATTGTTTTCCATGCAGATATAGCTAATAGAGAGCCCTTTGGGAACCTGGCCCTCTCTGCAAATTCAGAGCACTTCTAATATTGAAGACTTGGCTACGGTGCAACAACACAAAGGAAGTATTTTTGAGCATTTTGACATGGAAAAATGCAGGGAGTCAGCTTGTCTGAAGCCCTCACTTGGGACAATGGGGTTTGATTTTAACCCATTATGGAACGGTGACTCCCTCCTCTCTTTGGGGGTTTTACCTTACGGGTCAAATAAAATGAACAAAGCATGACTTGGTGCTGGGGAAAACCAGAAGGGCCAGTGATCTTCAGTTATAATTCCTGCTTCCGCCAAGTCTGTTCTGTTTGGTTCTACTCAATTTTCTCATCAGTGCAGTGGTATAACACTACTCTCAAAAAGACCCATCTCCTTCAAGAGATAAACAGAATTACAGTAATATTAAGATAGAACCAAGCACTCTAAGAGAGACTTTAAAACGTCTCCTGCTTGAGTACACCATGATCAAAGATTATGTCTAGGACCCGTCAGAGATACCTGGATCAGCATTATCATCTTGCTGTGCCTCTGAATAGGGTTCTGAGGGACAGGAAGATGACCTGGTTGCCTCTTCCACAGTATGATGCAGGGGGGTGTTGGGGGGTAAAGCACTGTCATGGGGAACCCTCCAGGACGGTGGATGGATGGATGGACACAAATTACCAGGGGGCCCCAGGTTAAGAGACATCCTAAGGGAATCAATTCAACTCATCTCAACTCAATTCAACAAACACTAACTATATGCCTAACTCTGTTAAGGACTTTAGCTTCCCATTCTGGATCTGTGACTAGGGCACCACTGCTAATTCCCTTCAAGGTAGAGGAATGCCAGGGCCCTCAAGAATCTGGGGCACTCTATAATGTCAGAGTATGCTTCCTGGTGGCCTGCCAGGAGAGCCATTACAGCAAAACACGAGTCAATGTTATTTATTGAGCATCTGCTTTTGCCAGGCACTCTACTATGCATTTCATTACCTCTCCATCTCCTAACAACCTGGCCAAGTAGATCTAATTTGCCCAGTTTACAGAAGCAGAAACTGAGGTCCTAAGGATCTAAGTATCTTTCTGAGGTCACCCAGCAGGTAAGCTGCAGAGATGGACTCAAAACCCAGTTGTCTTGGTTCCAGAGTCTACATCCTTTTTCATCAGAAATTCTTTCACAGAAAGACAGTGTGAAAAACTGAAAACTCTAACTTCCCTATGTCCTGAAACAGTGGTATAAGTGGCTGAAATTATCCTCCAAAAATTATATTTTAAAACTCATCACTGTGTCATCTCATTTGTTCTTATCTTAAAATATCATATGTCACAACAAGTTAACTTGTAGGAGAAAGAAAAAAAGTCCTATATAGCTTCTGAAAACCCAGAAGTGCACAGATGGTAGATAAAGGAGAGACTCTGGTTGGTCCGTTTCCCTCAATTGGATTTTCTTTGTGTTAGTAAAGAATTTTCTAGAGCTGCTATTAGCCGTCATCTCGTTTTATAGATTCAACTTTGAGCCATCTCAAGAGTCTTTTGATACCTCAGTTAGATAAAACCAGGGTCTAATTCTAAATTGAAAAGTCTCAATGAGTGTAACAGGAGAAAAAAAAAAGAGATCACAGTGACAAGTTTACAGGAAGAAAATCTGGGGAGTCAAACTGGATGAGGGGTTCACTAAGAACGGATGGAGGCCTGGCCATACTGCATTTATGACTAACCCAGTATTTCCATTAAACATGCTTCTTTGCAGTATATATCAGGTCCTTATTAGAATACTCTATCCCATTTCTTGTTTCCCATTTTTAGAGGGACATACGAAAATGGAACTGAGACAATGATAAATATGATTAGACACCGGGAAAATGTTTCTCTGGAGCAAAATCTGAAAAGAAGCTCAAATTGTTAAGTGAAATTACTTAGCAAGTTATGGAATTATTATAGAGTGACTACTATATGGACAATTTGAATCAGCTGCTCCCTACTTAGGCACAGTAAACATGAAGAGTTTAAAATGTAACAGATTTTGTTGGTACCGTGAATGAATTTTCCACAAGATGGAAGAGGAGTAATAGCTCCCTTTAAAAAGCACTAGGTATCAGGCACTATGCTGTGTGCCCTCCTGCGTAACATCATCTCTGCTTCACACCAGCCTGCGACAGAGGGGTTAGCCCATTTTCCAGATGCTGGAGCTTAGAGAAGCTATAGAAGTTCTCCAAGGTTATGGAGGTGGCAAATGGCAGAGAGGCATCTAAATCCAGGTGTCTCTGACCTAAACCTACCATGCCTCAGGTCTTCAGGTACCACTTTTGTCATTTCTGACACAAAAATCCATCTGAGGGCCTGACACCTGGTTCCACATGTCGGGTTCCTCTGGCTACTTGTGGCTTGGGGTAGTTCAGGCTGATCCACTGAAGCCGTTTCCAGGAACACTTATTAAACTGATTTAGGTACCTGAACTGAAGCAATAAAGGCCTTTTTCATTCTAGGCAAAGGAACCCCAGGAGACCCCGAAGAACTCTGAGGGCCAGAGGACCTGACGGGCCGGGCCATTTCCAGCAGATAGGAGGTGGTGTGCAAGCAAAGAAACCTGACATTTAAAAAAAATACAAAAAATGGGAATATTGTAATTGCAAACAGAATATGTCTCACGACATGAATGCTAACCAAGTTTTTGTTCAGAAATGTGTTTTTTAAGTTTGTTAACATTTTTAAAAAGCCTTCCAGGGACAGTAATCTTAACAGATGTCCACCATCAGGATTCCGTCAGCATGTGGAAAAGCATTTAAAGTAAATCCCCCAAAACAACAATGGACTTAGCAGATGTTCTATTAAGGTTTGGTATGAACTACTTACAATGATGCCTGGCTGCGCGCAAGACAAGAATAGATCAAGTGAGAGAAAAGCTTCTCCCCTCTTGTTGCATTTTGATCCTGGGCTTGTTATCTGCAGTTGACTCCACCACAGTTTCTTTAAGAGATGGAACTATTTTCAAACACCAGGCATCGGGGCTGAGTACATTTACTATGAGTTTGTTAGCAATTTACAGCTCTGGGGCCCCAGGGAATGGCTTTACTGTGCTGCTAGTATATGGGTTTAGGTTACTTTTCCTGTGAAGTACTTTTATAACATATTTACTGGAATAAAAATCAATACATACATATATCAAATCGTCACATTGTCTGCTTTGAATATCTTACAACTTTTCAGTTATACTTCAGTACAGCTAATAAAAATTCAATGCATACTTCAATGCATATCATAGTTATCCTCAGCTAAATCCACAAGCATTTTTATAACTCCCACCTTCTTGCACACTGGTTTTAATGATGCTCAAAGGAAGATGCAGAGAATGAGGGAAAAAAATGCCTCTGCCTGACTGGGGCAGAGAAGGGTATCCACCTGATTCCTGTTTCACTATTCTTTACTAGAGCCTCAGGCACACAAAGAGCATTAGGCAACTTCATGCACACATTACCAGTCTCTGTGCTCTAAGAACTAATCTGTAGGAAGCTGCAGTTAGGCTTGCATACACAAAAACAAAGATACCAGAAGATGAGATTAGCCAGAGTGCCAGGACATACACTTTACAATTTGTTTCCAAAGTGCTCTTCTCTCTCTCTCTCTCTCTTTTGGTTTACAACAGCCTTACAAAGTAGGTAGCAAGTCTTATTACACCCATTGCAGAGATGGGAAGACTGAGGCTTAAGATGGATGACTGGCCCAAGGTCCTACAGCTTGGAAACAGTGAAACTCATCTTGTAATCCTTTCTCTGCACTAGTAGTTGTCAGGACTGTGTGAGAATACTCTGGGGAGCCTGTTAAAAACTCAAGATACCCAGGCACCACTCCAGAGAAACTGATTTATTAGGTTCAGCGGGTCTGAGATGGGACCTTGGTATGTGCATTTTAAGAGGTTCCCTATGGATGCAGAGCAGGTTGGCCTCACACCACTGCTCTGTACCTCACTTTGGGGTGTACAACTGGGGCTGGGAATGGGGAAGGGTGTGGTAAGAGCAAATTTGCCTCCCATCCCTGGGGCATTACGTCACTGACAATTTGAAAGGCATTATGGACAAGATGAAGAAAACAAAGGACCTTAAGGTCTAATGTGGGAATATAAAATACTTATGGAAATAAATAGAAAAAAGGTGATTACCACTGAGATTATTCATGGGCAAAAGGCAGCCTAGTTACATGTGGGTAATCAGAAGACAAGGCGAAGGAACAGTCTAATCAAGACTGGGGACTGAAGTAAGAAGGCCACGGATTCTACTCAACAAGGCAAGGCCCTGGATCAAAGGCTAGGGACTCTGCAGACAGCAGACCATGGGTCCTGGACCACAGAGAGCAGCTTCTGCACCTGTGAGAAAAGCGTATTTCACGCTTCAGGCTGCCCAGGATGGCTGCTGGTGAAAGGGCATCTGCCTGGAGAGGGAGTAAGAAGATGCAGTGGTAGATCCTGATGCATGCCAGTGGTGACCTGAGCAGGAAAGAAAATTTGAGGTCAGAGAAGAAATTCTGTTTAGTCACAGAATGAGAGGTATCCTGGAGAGAAGGAGACATCTGCAACTGGAGACTGATCTCAGCCAGTCTCGATGCTTCACATACCTCTCTTGCACTGACAACTTTCATATTTATATGCTAGCTCGGACCTTCCCTTAACTTGGACCCACAGAGCCGACTGCCTACTCACTGCCTCTATCTGGATGTCTAAAGCGCACTTCCAACTTGACCTACTCACAAGCAAGGCCCACTTGTAAAACCTCCTGCTCCTGGCCTCATCCCACTGCAGCCAACGGCAGCTCCAGCTTACTGGCTCCTCCTCAGTCATTCTTGCCTCTTCTCTCTCACATTCCACATTCAATCAGCCCTGTCTCCTGTAACTCCTCATCTGGATTCCTTGCTCCCTAGAGAGTCCAGGGCTGCCCCCATGGCAATGCTTCCACCTCAGTCAACTGGCTCAGTCCTTCTGCTCTTTTCCCAGCCTGAACAAGCTATTTATAACAATTCACCTCCATCACAGGTATCTCTTCATTTTTGTTTTGCCTTTTTTATGGCATATTTGTCCCAAAGACACTCTACATAGGGGATTTGTTTATTGTCTCCCCTCAGTACTCTTGACTAGCATGGGGACCTCTGACTGTTTTGGTCACTGCTGTAACACGAGAAACAAGAATAATGCCAAATTCATAGTAGGCGCTCAATTAAGAATTTGTGGTCTTAAAGTCAAATGAATGTAGGGAAAGAGATAGGAGTCAAATTTCCAAAACAGACATTAGAAGTCAATAAATACATCTTTTCTGAAACAGTCGTTGTGAAAGGGCCTCAGACAGGGGTCAGCAAACTTCGTCAGTAAAGGGCCAGGCAGTAAATGGCGTTGGCTCTGTGGCCACAATGTCTCTGTCGCAACCCCTCAGCTCTGACGCTGCGGCATGAAAGCAGCCACGGACGATACGTAAACAGGTGACACATCGTGTTCTAATGAAATTATTTATAGATGCTGCAATGTAGATTCTACAAATCACAAAATATTATTCTTTAAGTGTTTTTCTAGCCATCTAAGAAACGTAAAACATCACTCTTAGCTCATGAGACAAAGTGGCTGTAGTTTTGCTGACTCTTGATCTAGGATCAGAGGATCATTTGACAATTCTAGGGATGCTGGGAATAGGGATCTATCCAGGAAGAAATATAGGTTAAAAGCCCTGGATTGGGTTGGCAAAAATGAAAAGCAGTCGCTCAGGCCAAACCTCTTAAAAACCTCTTAAAAACTGTATTTGCCCAGCAGGGCAACCACAAGCATCAGTCCCTCTCCGGCAAGGGTGAGGTGAGCATTAGGCACCTCGTGGACTGTGGGAGTTCTCATAATGATACTGGATTGGAACTGTGCAAGAGAGCTATTTATATAATCTCAAATGAAGCTTGAGGCATATTCTGGTGCTTTCTACTTTTTTGCTAGGTGAAAAAGCTGCCTACAAAAGCCTTCCTCCCACCCAAAATACTAGCTGTTAGTTGGTGACTGATCCTCAGAAATATTAAGATGAATCATATATGCTCTTTTCACAGTGCAAAAAGAGATAATTTTAAAACTCAGAAAATGTCACTTTGGGTAGTCACAAACCATACAATTAGAAAAGCTGCCCAGCCTGAAAATTGTAAATAAATAAAATCCTGCTCTTGCATGGAAACATTTTTCCTCATTTAGATTCTGATGCTTGTCTTAGGACTTGCCTCCAAGATGGGCTGGTGTTAAAACGTGTTCAGTCTCATAATCTGATGATGGAAAGCAGCTTTGTTCTCCACCCCTCTCCCTGGGGCCTTCCCTGGCTAACCCTGCTGTTCCTCGTAACCCACGGCACTAAGCTCTGACTTTCTCAAACTGCTGCTCTGCTCTTCTTACCTATCTGCAGCTTGTGGCCTGCCTGCCTCCTGCTCTGGGTTGGCCTGAAAGGCGCCGGCTGACAGTGGTCTCGGTCTGGACCCAAGCACAGGGAAAGGAATCCCGCGTTCCTTTTTTCCTTCCTGCTTGGAGAAACAGGTATTTTTGTCTTTGATCCCTAAGCTCTGTTTTCTTTCTCTTGTTACTAAACAGTTCACTCCCTATCTCCTCCTGACCCCTCCCTTGCCCTTTCTTGCAACTTCATCATTTTTCCACACTGCACCGTTTGGCACAGGAGAAGGAGGGAACCACATCAAATAAAGGAATGCAACCACAAAAGCTGCCTTGAGAAGCAAGGCCCTAGATTTTTTTTTTTTTCTTCAATTTACCGTTTTTGGACTTGTTCTCCCATAATCAAATCCTCCCTATCGTGTTAACAATGTGGTGGTGTGTCAATACATTGGAATTTTGCTTCAATCAGCAACCCAGAGCTTAATAGGAAAATGAAGCAACAAAATGCTGGTCTTACTGTTAACCTTAGGCCAGGCCTGTACTTAGGATGGGGATGTTGGCTTCTTGCTGGTATGTGGGCCAAACCTTCAACGTTTTGTGAGAAGCTCAGGGTTGTAAGCAGAAGCCTCAGGCAAGTGTCCTGGGCATTACTCAGGCATCCTCTGCCATCACAAGAGGGACAATCATTCCAAGCACAATGAATGGAGTATGAGACACCCCAAATTTTAGTAAGCCAGGGAAAGGTTAGACTGAAGTCACTTGCAGAAATTTAAAAGATGTAATCTAATCGGGGGAGGTAAGTGAGAAATGGACTGGGTAAATAAAATGGACGATAACTTAGCCATAAAAAGTAACAAAATATTCAATCTAAATAAATAAATAAATGACCTGTTCAGCTTAGTGGCAGTTGTTCCTAGGTCTGGCTCTGTGACACTCATGATATCTACAGTTATCACAAAAGGGCTTGTGTAAAGTTAAAGTGTGGTTTTGCTGTTGTTCGAAATTAAAACATGTGTCCAACAACACAAAAACCATTTAGGGACAACAATAAGGTGCCAGAATTCCGAAACTTTTGGAAGTCACTATTTCATTTCCTTGGGGTATATGTGTTAGAGCTAAAGTTTAACAACAGCTGGCTAATAATATTGGTCATAAAGGAAAATACCATTTAGAGATTGAATACTTTTGACATAGTGGTTTTATCTTTTGTGACTCAGTTGGTAAACTACATCAACCATAACACAAAGAAGGTAAGTATTCTTGTTGTGATTTTGGTTTGATTCTCCACCTTTATCTGTCCCAGCACACCCACGTAATGGGTATCCCTCTGGTGATGCTCTTGGGGAGAACGGAAGGGGTAGGAGAAACATTTCTTCACCCATCCCCATTCCAGGGTAGCATACTAGAATCTCAGAGTCAAGAAATGTGTGATTTGAAACAAAACAAAACACCTTGTATTGTAGTTGGTTCTAATATGGACTGATAGTATAGATTTTTCAACTGCCCCCAACCTAACATGAGAATCTCTGTCTCAAACATAGAGAAGGAAAAGTCTTGTATCCTAAGGAGCCGAAGACCTTCACAGCTAACAGGTAAAACCGCTGGCCTTGCAATTTGGCAGCAGTCAGCCTGGCCCCAGCTCCACCCTGAAGAGCCAAATTGCCCATGTCATTTCAGATGCCCATCAATCTTCTCATCCGCTTTCCAGCTCCTCCTCCCCATCACAACACCACGGCTACCCAGTATGTCCAAGAGTATGATAAAGTTAAGACAGTGGACAATGAAGAGAAGTGGGAACTGCGGGCAGGTGCTTGCTTAGAAGCACCCCCACCCCCTCTGTTCTGCATGCTGCTGCTGCAGCTGAGGTGCCTGGTCCTGCTGCCAGCTACTGCCCCAGGAAATGTCCACAAATGTGCGGACAGGATGTCACCAGTCTACCAAAGAAGGACACAGACGGTGGATGGGAGTACTGCTACCCCCCAAAGAATCTCCTCCTGCTATCCCAGGCAGTGTGCTCCAAAGTCACCTGAAATGCAGAGGGAGCCATTTTCTGGGGCACAGTGGGGAGAGAGAGCTGAGGAAAAGATGATGAGAAAGGACATCTGGGAATCTGCAGAGATGAGGACTGAGGAGGCTCTGAGCACAGTCACAATTCTAACAGAAATAACACGCATTTGGTAGATGCCTGTCACTTAAAAAACATTTTATCTTACTAAACAAATTGTTTACTTACTAATGGATAAAGTGGGAGTTCAGTTCTGTTAATATCCATCTGTGCAGAACTGGGAGCCTGTTTCTGAATATCACCATTTATTTACCTGTGTCTCTTACTTAAAAAGAAATCCATTGGTTTAACACTATTTTTATAAATTCTCTAAAATAGATGTTTCAAAATAGCCATGACAATAAGCAAGGGCCTGCACATGCCCAGGCAGAGACTGCAGGGCAGGCCTGAGGAGAAGCCAGAGGAGGCCCAAGAGGCACGCGCCAGTGTGGGTCCCAGCAGCTTGGGGGGAGTCTGGGCTTGTGGGGAGCTTGACTGCCCCACAAGGCAGAATGTGTTTGCTTCCTTTAACCCACTGGCACAGATGCAACAGAAGGAGAGAGACTTAGGATGGGGACGGGTTCTGGTAAATGCAGACAAGGATGATACCAATTTCACTGGGCCAAGTATAATTGGGTTTGGCCTAACAACTTGTGTGAAACTCACTTTCTTGATTGCTTCAGAATTTTGATTTTCTTAGGCTTTCCAAACTAAAACACTCAAAACTTAGTAACAGAGCAATATTAACAGCAGAGAGGGAAATGCAAATATGACTTACTTCACAAGTTGTATGGCTGAACCACAGCCACTCAAGCTTGACTCTGTCTCAGGATTGCATCGGGGCATCAATGGGTCTGAAGTAATTTCACCCCGACCTAGAGGTTAGGAGGACATGCTAAGTGGACCTCTTGGTGTGAGGGTGCACGTCCAGACACTCTTAACTCTCAGGAGTCCTGGTACTCTCCCACACTAACAATCCCACAGAGTCCTGTGGATATGAACAGTCTTCAAACAGAAGGGCAGGGAGAGGTCCCTAACTTCGAGGCCACCAGGCAAATCCTGAGCATCAAAGTCTGCAGGGCTCAGCAGGTCACGGCAGAGCCTCCAACCACTAAGAGGAGGCGCCCCAGGCTCACATCAGCATCCCTTTTTCCCCAACAGACAGAGAACGCTTCTCAGTATGAGCTGTGGCCAACTGAGGACAACTCAGTTTTGTGGGTGCTTTCTCATTTTGCTAGGAACTAATGGGGCTCAGCATCACTTCTGAGCAGGGGGAGCTGTCAAGTTCACTCACATCACATCCTCAAACTCAAGCTGCAGCCATGCTCATCACCTGAGCAGCATACACTCCAAATGTCCTCTAGACTCACACATCGATCAGACATATTTGGAGACGGAAGCCTCCTCAGAAGGGTGAGGACTGAGCTCAGAGAGAATGCATGACAAGTTCACACGGGTAGAACTAAATCTCAAATGTAAACGAGTTTCAACATGAAACATCCGCCCATCAAGTTGCTGAATACATTAAAGTGAACCTTCCAGTGGACTCACCACGTAGCCACTAGGGAAGAATGACAGTGACCTACAGGTCATGGTTCAGAAAAATGACCATGACTGTTAAAGTAAAAAGCAAGTTGCAGAATAGTATGTATCACACCATTTCTATGGCTACATTAAAACAACAACAAAAACCCAAAATGAGCTAAAAGGAACAGGATTGTGAAAATACTATACCTATAGTTTATTTTCCAGTAAGTCACATTTCCCCTCTGCCTCTTCATTGAGATGGAAGGCCTGAGGCTCACTGTCCCGAGGCATAGGGTGGTCCCTCACAGGTCAGAGGTGCCTCCAACACGATCTGAATTCTACTACTATTTAGAACAGTAATGACAGTTATCACATACTGAGCACTTTCCATGAGTCAGGCATTGTACTGAAAGTCTTCATTTGTTAGGTTTATTTACTCCTTACAAGTGCCCTCTAAGGTTGACATGTTTTGCAGATACACAGTAAGGTTAAGCAATTGACTCCATTAACTCATCCATGAATGATAGACACTGGGTTGAATCCAGCCATTCAATTCCTGAAGCCACGTATTTCACCACTGCTCTATACTCTGCCTTATACCACAGACCATCTGGCTGTGGAGGCTTTAGTGATCACTTAGGTTTCCTGGTATCGTTTTCTTATATGCATAGGGAAGATGGGACCAACTAACTCTCAAATCTTTTTTGGTTCTATCATTATCCCCTGGTCTAATGCAGCAGTGTAGACAGGAAGGTAGCTTTTTGGATTCAGAAACCTAGGAGCCTGTCTTACTTAAAAAAGCTTTATTCTGGGTGCCTGGGTGGTGCAATTAACTGTTTGCCTTCAGCTCAGGTCATGATTCTGGGGTCCTGGGATTGAACCCCACCTCCGGCTCCTTGTTCAGTGGGGAGCCTCCTTCTCCCTCTCTCTCTGCCAATCCACCCCCCGCCCGGCTTGTCCGGCTTGTACTCACTCTCTCTTTCTGTTAAATAAAAAAATAATATCTTCTTTTTAAAAAAAAAAGAAAAAAATAAAGAAAGCTTTAGAAATCCTATAACAACTGAGAGATACAATCTTAGTATAGAAACTTTCTTGGCACAAAATTAAGAAAGAGTGAAAGCACATGATTAAGAAGCAGGAGTGTTAGATGCTGAGAAAAAGGAGATGCTACACTCAGGAAATGGAGCCATGCCTGTCCACGATATTAGGATCTCTCTCACCAGCCTTGCATGCATGGAAGTTCCTGCAGCTAACAGTACCACAGTTTAATTTTGCCAGAGAGACACTTGGACATTAAGCCCTACATGCTTGCTTGGCTCCTTTGCAGCCTGCCTAACCCTTCAGGCCCTATTGTTGAGGCCCTGTTAATACTATATATTCTTCCCAGCCTCTACTTTTGACTATTAGCCTGTTACTTTTACTAAATATGAAACAATCTCTCACTGAATAGTTTCTTTGCTTATAATCCTCTGCCTGATGTTTTCTCTGATTAAATAGAAGCAAACTCTTAGCATAAGCCTGGAACAAGGGTAGGCATTTGCAATAGGCAGAATAATGGCTCCCAAAAGATGTCCAAGCCCCAGTCTTCAGAACCTGTGAATATGTTACCTTACATGGCAAAACAGACTTTACAGAAAGTTGAGGACTTTGACATAATTATCCTGGATTACCTGGGTGGGCTCCATCTAATCATATGAGTCCTTAAAAGTAGAAGCAGAAAACAGAAGAGTAAGTAAGAGATGTCACCACAGGAGACCCAGAAAACAGTGCAAAGGGGGACCTGTTGCTGGCTTTGAAGATAGAGGAAGATGGCCATAAGCCAAGGGATGCAGGCAGCCTCCAGAAGCCGGGAAAGGCCCTCAGCTGACCTCCAGCAAGGACATGGACCTCAGTTCTCTGAGTGTAGGCCGCTGGATTTTTCCAACAACCTGAGGGAACTAGCGAACAGATTCTCCACTAGAGCCTCCAGAAAGGAATACAGCTCCCCACCTTCATTAGGCTGAGTGAAACCCATACTGGACTTCTAACCTATAGAACTGTAAGATAATAAATCTCTGTTGTTTTAAGCTGCTACATTTGTGGTTATCTGATATAGCAGCAATACAAATCTAATACAGCACTCAAAATATAATTTCTTTTTGGACATGAGGTTACCTTTCTTTATGCAACAAAATAATGATAGAAATGGCGTATGTCCCATTAAATAGAACAGAATCAGTATATCTTTCTGACATAAGTAGATAAATGGGTAAATAAATAAATTAAGAAAGCTCTTCTTTAAGATAGAAAGCCAACTGATAAATTTAGAAGGAAAAATGAAGCTAGAAAATCATCAATGGATGTTAAAAGTAGTGGATCAAAGTCTGGTGGGAATATTTACATGGTCTCAACATATTGCCCCATAAATTTCTTATTAGTTACAAAGAGAAAATTAGTAACATTAAAGAAATCTTGTGGACGCCACCTTAGTGGAGTGATCGAAGTTAACATCACCAAACCTGCAGCAAACTGGCCTCATGTGCCTCCTGGTATAATGCACTCAGGACACACAACGTGTATATGTGCTGCTGCCAAAAACTCATAACCTGAATTTAATCATGAGGAAGCATCAAATGAACCCAAAATGAGGAACAAAATAATTGGCCTGTACTCTTCAAGACTGTCAAGGTCAAGAAAGATAAAGATTGAAAAACTGTTCCAGACTAAAGAAAAATAAAGAGGCATGACAACTAAAGTCAATGTGCGATCCTGGCTTGTATCCTGGACCAGGGTAAAAAATAGCCAACAGAGATATTATTGGAACAATTGACAAAATTAGAATACAGATTGTGGATCACATAATAGTACTGTGTCAATGATACATTTCCTGATTTGATAACTGCACTGTAGCTGGAAGAGAAGGCCCATGATCTTAGGAAATACTTTCTGAAGCAGGTAGGGTAAAGTGCACCATGTACCCAACTTCCTCTTAATTGGCTGAGTTAAAAAATAACCGTAATATATAAATATACATTTATATAATGACAAGGAAAATGTGGCAAAATGTAAATAATTGGTAAAACCAGGTAAAAGCTATAAGGGAGTTCATCGTTCTTATAACTTCTTTCTCCAGTTTTAAGTATCAACATAGATAGTTACCCCAAAACCCCTATAAATTATCCTTTAAATTGTTATGCTCATATTTGATCTGCTGTTATATGACATGCAAAGACAATTTTAGGGAAAGAAAATATGAGTTCAATGAGTTCAATTTTCTCTAATGGAACACAATATAAAAGTGGCTAGGTGATTTTTCAATTAATGTTAATACACTATATAATACCGTGTATACAGTAGGCAAGCAATGAGTACCTGTGGATTTATTGAACTTTTAGTTTTAGAAAGAAAGTCAGTATCCTAAATAAAAGCATGGAGATATATAACATGATACAAAATAAAAACTTAACAAAAATTAGCCTAAAGTGTGAATGAGCCAGAAAAATGAGGCGATTAAGGGCCCCGTTCTGGAATCACATTGGCCATGAGGATTTTGCATCCAATTTGGCCACTGAGAATAATGACCTTGGAACAAGTTGTTTAAAACCTCCCTAAGCCTCAGTTTGCTCATCTATGAAATGGGGATCATAACAAAGCTCACAGGGCTACTGTGAAAAGTGAATTAAAGAATCATGTGAGGTATTTAGCAAATGGCTCACACATAGTTTTAAAGGCTACTTCTTACTACCATTGAGTTCCAATTTTTAGGTACAATAATTGTTTGACAAGAAAGAGAATCAACATTCAAACCAAACTAAAAAATACATTCATTTAGTGGGCATACATTCATTTAGTAGTCATCTACTGTCGAATGTTTGAAAAGTCCCACTTCTAATTTATTTAAAAGACCAACTTGCTCTGGAGGAAAGTGTAGCTAAGGGGCTCTTTTTTTTTTTTTTTTTTTTAATTTCTATTTATCTATGATAGTCATACAGAGAGAGAGAGGGGCAGAGGCAGAGGGAGAAGCAGGCTCCATGCACCGGGAACCCGACGTGGGATTCGATCCGGGGTCTCCAGGATCGCGCCCTGGGCCAAAGGCAGGTGCCAAACCGCTGCGCCACCCAGGGATCCCCTAAGGGGCTCTTTTTAAACTTTCTAGGTCACTAAGCCAACAGGCTCCTTCTTCTTCCTACCTGCCACCCCTGCCCCAAGATTCTATAACTTTAGACATATCTCTTCAAATAGAGAATTGCTTCTGCATGGTAGACTTTTGTTTTTTTCTACTTTGGACCCACTATTTATTTTCCTGAATGTAGGATGACTTCTGTATCTCGAGCCCACCTGAACATTCTGAATTGCACGTGTCCAGCCTCCTCCATGCTTACTCTCCCAGTGGTATCTCCACTACAGTTCAGCGGGCCACTCAGAGATGCTCTCATTGATTATCTTAATGATTATCAACTTCCACACGGCACTTATGAATACAGGTAATTCCTCACACATAAAATGCCTTCTGGTCATTATTCCTGCCCAACCACGTCCATCATCCATAACACTTGAGTGCCAGTCCACAAAGCCTTTCTTTTCTTTCTTTTTCCTTTTTAATCACTTTATTATTTATATATTTTTTTCAGTACCACATTCATTTGGGGGGGGCTTCTTAGAGAATTGTACAATAAGCAAGCAATTTGCTGTTAATCTATTAAAAATAGAGAAGGATAGTTGAAAAAAAATGATGCTATTTCACTTGCTGAGCATCAAAGACAATCTGGAGCCTTTCTTGACTACCATGATGTTCAATCACTCTCCTCTTCATTCACTCAACAAATATTAATAGATGTTGCAGGGAACAAGACAAATACCACTTGCCCTCATAGAGTTTCTACTAAGAGACATTCAATATAAGACACAAACAATGCAATAATAAAATAATAACAAAATAAGTAAAAAGAATAGAAAGCACTAAGAAGAAATCAAAATATAATGTCAAAGAGCATGACTGGGTCTGTGGGAAGGTAGTGGGAGGCAAAATAATAGCAATCAGGAAAAACCTTTCTGAGGACATAAATTTAAATAAACCCGAATGATGAAGTAGAGCCAAATAAGTAAACATTTGGCGGAAAGGAGTCTTGGTGGTAGAGGGAAGAGCATGTGCAAAAGCCCAAAGGTGGCAATGAGCCTGGAAGGCTTGCAGTTCAGGAAGAGGTCTATGTGGCCAAAACAGAGAGCACCAGCGGCGAGTAGGAGTAGAAGGGCCAAATGCACTGGCAAGGGCTAGAGTATGAAGGTGATCGTAAGGTGTCTGGATTTAATTCTATCTCCATGAGAGTTTTATACTGTTTCTTTCTTCTTATGTAGATGTTTCATGGGCTTATATAAGCTCTCCACACAATGGGTGCTTAATAAATGCTTGTTAGGGGCATAAATTAGGAAAGAAGCTAGGAGGGAAACGGAGCCAATATTCTAAGATCTTGGATGATGGTTTCTATCACCCACATGTACATGTGCTCCATCAACCTCAACTTCAGGTCAATAGGTCTGTTATACTGCAGGGAAAACAGAGTTGTCATGGCAACTCTAATTAGATGGTTTTTCTTTCCAAGGAGGATGAACCAAATACTGCACTTACAGGCTGGTTTGGTTCTCTAAAATATCTGAAAGGACTGCAATCCTCTACAAGTTGGAACATTTAGTACAGGGAGTGTCCCATTTACCAACAAAGTGGGTTCCCAAAGTTGACTTGTTTGTGAAGCCAGGGGATGCATTTTCCTTTAGAAATATTGTTGTAAAGGTTATACTCATAGGCCAATCCACTAAAGCTCTTAAACATTCAGAGAGTAGCAGAAATACTGTAAACTTGCAATGAGAAAATAATAGAAATGAATTCTTTTGAAATGTAGCAATTAAACAAAAATTAAATTGAAGCTTTTAATTTATCTTAATGTCCTTATCTGAGGAAAAGAAGGTTTAATTAGAAGAAAATGAAGAGGCAAGTGGAAAATTTAGTGCAGATTCTATTAAGGAATTCTGGGCACCATCAAGGCTTTTAGAGGTTAATGTCACTAATTTTTTGATTATTATTACTTTGGATTCAGGTGTCTCTCAGAGAGCTTAGTCATAATCATGGTCATTAGGGACAGAGAAATAAGAGAACAAGCCATGAAGAGGGGCTGCCCTGAGGTTTGCAGGCTATCCTGAGATTCTTTAAGGGAACAAAAGAGATTAAAGAGAAAGATGGCCCAAAACATAATTAGGGGAACTATGAAAAACTGAAAAAGTAAAATGAGGTAGAATGAGAGTTGACAAGAGTAGAAACTGGTTCACCTAGGACAGCTTGATTGCTACCAAAAACCAGGGAAGTGAGGAGGAGAGAGGAAAAAGGGGAGAGTGAGAAAGACAGGACAGGTGCAAAGGGGCAGGTGTGAGAAGCTAAGGAATGACTGGTCTTGGATGGGTGGAATAGAAGGGAGTTCTCATTCATTTATTCTAACACATGGGATGTTTGAAAATCAAATCTTCTAAGATTGAATTGGCACTTCATATAACTGTCTCAACTAAAATGCTCAACACAATGCTTTGAATGTGAGAGACTGCAATGAATTATTGTTAAATATATGTATACTGAAACAACTATGACTGCAGCAGCTGACACTATTAAATGCCTATTATGAGTTGAGCATTTTATATGTGTTATCTTGTTTAATCTTCACAACAACATGAGATAGTTATTAGCCCCATTTTACAGAAAAGGAAGCTGAGGCTTAGACAAGTGGTCTGCCTAAGGTCACACATAGTAAATGATGAAGGTCACATTAGAACAAAGTTGGATTCCAAAGTGCATACTCTTATTATCCTCTGCTCTACACCTGCCTCAATAAATATCACAGCAATGCAAAGAAAGGAAAGAATTTCAAAGTCCGGATTTTCAACAAGTATCTGATCAATTCCTCTTGATATTCATCAATGCAGAATTAACAATAACATAAATTCATATCCCAGACTGCTTTCTCTGGAATCTTCCTCTTTAGATTACGTTATTCAACTACTGGCAATATGGGGCCTGCAATGAGTGTTTGGGGAAGATTTCAATTGCCAAACCAAATAAGCATTTCAATAGATGCAGAAAAAAACACTTGACCAATTTCAACAAGCATTCGTGAAAAAAACTCTCAGCAAACTTAGGAATAAAGGAGAAATTCCTCAACTTGATAAAGAAAATCTAGAAAAATTCCACAGCAAAAATCATACTTAATAGTGAAGACCGAATACTTATCCATCTAGGATCAGGAACAAGGCAAGAATGTTGCCTCTTAACACCCTTATTCAACAGTACTGGAAGTTCTAGGCAATGCAATAAGGCAAACAAATAAAATAACCGGCAACATACCAGAAATGAAAAATAAAACTGTCCTTATCTGCAGACGTCATGATTGTCTATGTAGAAAATTCCAAATAATCTACAAAAAGCCAGTAGAATATACAAATTTACAAGATTATAGGATACAAGATCACCACACAAAAATTAATATTACTATATACCAACAGTGAACATATCCAAACCAAAATTAAAAGCACAGTATCATTTATAATCACTCCCATAAAATAAATACCTACCTACCTTCCTAAGTATAATAGAGAAACAAAGATATAGCATAAACAAATTCTTTTGCAGTGATGTAAGAGCCCTGGCTCATGACTGTGATAGTGGTTACATGAAACTATGTAAAACAAAATTACATAGAGCTACACACATACATGCATAAAATACACAAATGAATGCAGGTTAAAAAGATGCTGAAGAGAAGACAGATGGATGCAGTACATAACAAAAGTTGTTAAATATGAAGGGTAACTATCTGGAGTCCATTATGCTATGTTTTTTGGTTTTGTGTATGCTTGAGAACTATGTGTGTATATATATATTTTTCCTTTTTCTTTTTTCTTTAAAAGAAGGCTCTAGGCCCAACATGGAGCCCAATGCAGGGCTTGAACTCACGACTCTGAGATCAAGACCTGACCTGAAATCAAGAGTCAAATGTTTAACCAAAACCTAACTCAACATAAAGACAACAGTTTCCAAAACCAAACTGATTACTCTCCTTTTTGATGACCAACAGGAAATTCAAGAGACATGAAAACGAATTTCTGTGGTATTCTCTGAAGGTTTTGGCTACTATTTGCTCAGGAGATGCTAATTCATTTTATTATTGATCCAAGAAAAGTATCGTGGCAACCTTGGAGCTCCAAGTTATATAGACTGCATTCTGAAAATAGATTTGAAATATTTGAATTGTCTTGTACCACTGTCCTACATTTGTATAAGAAATTGAGATTTAACACTGAGGTGAAATCACTTTATATCTTTGTTCCAAAATTTATGTTCAGTATTCTGCTTACATGTTTAAAATGTTTTGTTTAGAAGAAATATAATTATTTCAAGAAATGTGCTCTGAGGAAGTTTTTTTTTTTTTTCTTTTTGGAGATTCATTTCAAAGGGACTGGTCAAAATTATTTAATGACTAAGCTTTGCTACTGTACTTTAGTTTCATGGAACACCTAATCCAGGAACTTCAATTGACACTATTAGGAAGAGGGAGGCTTACTTGTCTTGCTTTTCCTTTCTCTTGCATTCTTTCTCTCTCTCTCCCTCCCTCTTTCTCTCTCTCTCTCTCTCTCTCTCTCAGAAAAACAAAATAATTCCTTTTTTCATTGAAAAAAAAAAAGTCACCATAGTATACATGCTTTTGGCATCTTTCTTTTTTTTTTGAGCTATAAAGGTGAAATACTGTCTTCCTGCTACCACCTTTGCCACCTGACAAACTCCATGGCTTGCTTTAATATCTGGCTCAACCATCATCATACCTTTGTAAAACCTCTATGCCCTTTCAGGAAGTTACTAGCACTCTCTTCTATTCTTCCAGTGTACTTTGTTCATAACTCAAACACAGCACTTTCCACAGTAGAGTGTAACTTACTATTTCATATGCCGTTCTCCCTCCCTAGACTGTGGAGCAGCTCAAGGGTGGAAACACATCTTTCTTATTAATCTTTGTAGCTACAGGACTTGGCTCCATTCCAGGCACGTAATAGGTAGTGAATACCTTATAAATTAATAATGGAAAGGAAAGCCGGAAGAACCAGAGAAGAAAGGCTTTCCCCTACCCTAGCTCCCCCTGCAGGCTTTTCTTTTTTAAGAGACTTCAGCTTTAAGGAAATGGAATGACATTATGGGAAGCTACAGAGCCAATGAACCATAGATAAGCCTAGAGATTTCTACATTTAAAGAAGGAAGTACAGGGGATCCCTGGGTGGCTCAGCAGTTTAGCGCCTGCCTTTGGCTCAGGGCATGATCCTGGAGTCCTGGGATCGAGTCCCACATCAGGCTCCCTGCATGGAGCCTGCTTCTCCCTCTCTCTCTCTTTCTCTTTCTGTGTCTCTCATGAATAAATAAATAAAATCTTAAAAAAAAAAAAAAAAAGAAGGAAGTACAAGGAAAAAATGGTGACACCATGGAAATGAAACCACAGGGTTAACAATTAGAACAGTTAAAGGTATGTGAATAACGCACTTAATTATACCAAGACTTCCTGCTTTCTTTTGGATTTCTCTGTATTATTTACTTTAATACAGCAATATTTCCTCTTAGAATTCAAGATATAATTATTTTATGAAATAATTTTATTTCTATAAAGAAAAGTCATATTAGAATCTTTAAGTAAACTATGTCTCAATCCCTAGAATTGGATTATGTAGCATGATCAAAAAAAAAAAAAAAAATCACTACTTTCTAACGGCAGGAAACCCTAACTGTGGGCCAAATAACTAAAAAAAACCACACAGTCCTCAGTAGTGGCCCTGAGGAACAAAGAACCCACAGTGGCTAGACAAATATCTGACACATTGCTGTTCAGTGAACGTATGCTGAATGAATGAATGAGTAATGTGACAACAATAACAATACAATTAGAGCACATACATCATCTTCTACTCATCTGGCAGGCCTTCCCTTCTCTCTCGTTCGGCAATGCTTATAATTCAGTGTCTAGAAATTTAAAATTTTTTACTTTTCCTTATCAAGATAATCCTTTTCCCTCAGGCCACACCCTTTACAAGGAATCTGAGGATCAGGCTAAAGTCCAAAGTTTCTGTTATTGGCAGAGTCCCCACCCCCAATTTGTGGGAAGCCAATCTTAGCAGATTGCTAATAGTAATCAGAACCTTCTCCACCCAAGGTAGCTCCTACAGAAAACACCACTGCCTTCGAGATAAACAAAGTAACCATCACCCTAACTCCACCTCCTGAGGAAGAATCAGGAGAGACAAGCTGATTTCCTGTTATGGTGCCCACTTTGGACCAGAAAAGGCTCTCTGAGCTGTGGGAATGGGGTGTGACAGCAACTGTAACCAACTCTCCTGGCTTTGAGTGTCAAAACTTATTACTGCAAAGAATTTACTAAGGACTCTCATATATAATTTAGCCTCACTGTATATTTCAGGAAACTGAGACCAGACACATTAAAAGTTACTTTCCTGAGAACACAGTCAATGAAAGCAGTTATGACTAGAATCATCTAGAATCATGTTTCTGGTTTCCTAGCAAAGAAAGGGTACCAGGAAACAAAGAAAAATAAGGAGTGAAACCTATAATCAGTTCATCATGAAAGGATGTATCTAATATGTGTGTTTGGGGGTGCTATCCCATCATCCCACTGGTGGGCTCCAGAGGCCCTGCTCACCCAGATAGGTCTGCTGAATCCCATGCAAGTACTGAGAGGATAAAACTGTAAGACAGATATAACTGCTTGGGAACTTCAAAAAATGATCTGAAGAATAGAAGATGAGGGTAAGCACTGAAGCAGGTATGCAAGGGGTAAAAAAGGCCAAAGAAATTGAAATTGAAGGAAAGGTATAATAAAAGAAGTATTTGTCTAGAAGGCCATGCTTCGAGGGCCGCTTCTAAATAGTAGGTACTGAGTAAGTAAACAGAGGTCCGCCAGGCTGGATTCTGATTCTAAGTTATACAAACTGGGGTTGGAAAGGGAGTATTTCTACTAACCTAAAAAATGTCCAAGGTCTCAAAACCATTGTCATATAGTACTTCTAAACCAAACTCAACAAGTTAGCTTTTATTTTTTTTATTTTTTTTTAATAGTAACACCCCAGTTGGGAAATGTTCCATAAATGTAGTGTCCCACTACAGACACCTCATCTTGAGTTGCGCTCCCTGAATCTGTCCTGATTATGTCCAGGCTCTCCTGGATTACCACTAACCCCAGGGAGCAGCATCTGCAGCGAGGCACCTGCCCACAAGTGTCTTCCTCCTGCAGCTCAGTAAAGTCTGTTGCCGCTGAGTGATCCTGTTCTCATAAATCTGTGTGCACAGTCTTTAACACCTTCCCCTCTCGCTTATAATTTGTGATGAACTGTCTCAGGAAAAAGGTATTCTCTCCCTTTGTTCCATTGGTGAAGCAAAGAAACAAAACAAAACAGAAATATAAACAGTAGTAGCAGAGACCAGGGAGCTAAATCACAGAGGAGAAGCCTACCAGTCATAGGTAGTGAACTAGATATATATATTCATGGTATGGAAAAGGAAGTGAAAATAGATCCGATGAACAGTCAGCCTATCCCACCAAACTTAAGCTCTTTTGGGAGTGTCCAGAAACCATCAGAATTTTCACAATTTTGGGGGGCAGCCCTGGTGGCTCAGCGGTTTAGCGCCACCTTTAGCCCGGGGTGTGATCCTGGAGACCCGGGATCGAGTCCCATGTCAGGCTCCCTGCATGGAGCCTGCTTCTCCCTCTGCCTGTGTCTCTGCCTCTCTCTCAATCTCTCTCTCTCTCTCTCTCTCTCTGTCTCATGAATAAATAAAATCTTTAAAAAAAAAGAATTTTCACAATTTTTATCTACTTTTACAGTGTCCTCTAATTTAACCTATTCTCCTCGCTCAAATGCCAGCATTCAAGATGGCTGTGTGTACAAACCATGTGAAACATTTGCTGAGCACCTACTATGGCAGAGTACTACTCGTTTGTTGCTTAAAAATCTGTTGTTGTTTTATTTGATTTCTAACAGTGTAGCAGTTTCGTTGTCTGAGTTATTTCTTCATCCTCAAGTATTCAGGGGAGGTCTGATAGTGGGGAAGCCCTCAGATTTGGAGTCAACCCCCATTCTGCCACTTAGGGAGCTAGTTATCAGGACCTGTCCCACAGGGACACTACGAAGATGTCAGATGATCACACATGGACAGCACTGAATACTGTGCCCAGCATACAACAAGCTCTCAAGGAATGTCAGACGCTATTTGTTTCTTCTCCTCCTTCAAGCTAGTAGTAGTAATACCAGTAGTGGGGGTAGCTGTTGTAATAGCAGTAAACAGTGGCAAAATCACACCAGGTTAGTAGTTAGGTAGGACTGGAGTCAAATCCTAGCACTGCTGCCTATTCCAGGCTTCTCAGGCACATAAGGAATCTTATGCAGATTATAAAAAGATGTACCCCCTGTCCTTTGAAGATGAATGACAAACAGATGCCCCTTCCTCTAAGGAGGGATGTGCCCAAGGGCACTAGCCTGGCAGGAAGAGCAGATGGGCAAGAAGAGAACTGTTGAGGTTTCAGGCCCTACTCACCATCTTATCACCATCAGCAGCAGCATCACCATCACCACCATCACCATCAAGAACCCAGAAGAAAAATGGAGACTCAGAAGAGACATCAACAATTCTGGTTACTCTAGATCCTTCTTTCTAATATTCCTAAATTCATCTGTCTAAGTGAGTCTTGGTCCACCACTCCAATCAGGTCATCCTTCTAGGAAATTCTTCGATCTCTACTTCCAGCTAAATTACATATAAATTACTCAGGCTGGAACTCAAGGTTCTCAAAGGCTCCTATCTAACTCGGAGCTGCATTTCCTCTATTGCCACCTGGAAACTTTGCAAATACTTCTTTCCTACCTTTGCTAGAATACAAGCACCACGAGGATACAGATTTTTTTTTATCTGTATTGTTCAGGTATGTATCCCAAGTATGTAGAAGAGTTGCTAGCATTCAGTCAGTGCTCAATACATACTGGAAAATGAATGCATTTGCTTACTGCAGACCCTTTCACCTGGAAACCCCTTCAGGCTTCACAATTTTATCTTTCCTTCCATGTCTGTCCTATTTGAAAGCTTTCTTGAGTTCTAATTTCTGCTTCCATGGAATAATCTGAACAAACTGCCCAACTTAAAAAGAAGTCAGCAATATAATTTTTATCAATTTTGAAAACTGACGTGTTGGCAAAAACATTTACTCCTCTGAAAGTAGCCAAATTACTCTAGTATATTTGTCCATTATAGCTCTAAGTCAGGTATGTATAAATGCCTCAGATTGTAATGTCTATTTAATTAAAACAAGCAGTTACTTAGCTTCGCTCTGTATTCTACACAAGGGTTGGCATCTAAGCCAACTTAAATTTAGGATTGCATTAATTTTATAGGAAGAACTACTAAAGCTAGGATGTTGAGTTTTGGAGTCAGACTTAGGACATGAGAAATGTGGACAAGTTAATCTCTTGTGTCTTCTTTACCTATAAAGTGAGGGTTAATAGTAGTGGCACACTTTATGAATTAGGATAGGTTAGGTAATGCTGTACATATTACAGTCTCTTGGATGTTTGTGTCTTATCACTGCAAAAGCTCATGGAAAGTTGGCTCCGTGCACAAGTGACTATCCTGAGTAGGTGTCTTCAATTCGACGCTCAGCAATCCAGGCTGGCTGAAGAAGAGAGGGCCTGGACAATTTGGTAAAAAAAGAGCTGGTTTTTTTTTGTTGCTATTGTTTGTTTGTTTGTTTTAAAAGGTTGTTTTGTTTTGTTTTTTCCAACACAACCTGAAAGAGACACTGTCAACTCTGTTCATGTGTGACTGACAAGAAGTAATGACATGGTCCAGGCCAACTAACACAAGATCTTTATATTCAAAAATCTCCTACAGAGTGAAAATTCAGTCTGAGTTAGAATTTAATGTGATCTCTCTGCACTAATGTGGGCATTTGAAACAACCCCGTTCCTAAGTATGCTGAGGAAAGATATTCCAAAGAGTCAGATGATCCCTACAGATGACTCAAGTGCTGGTCCACACTGGAAGTGACTGCTGAGCTTCCCCTCAACCCCCTGATCATGCTTCCTGGAAAGTTCCTACAGAACTGCTCTGGTCTTAAGGATCAGGCTGGTTCTTGAGTTCTCCAAACACTGGCCTACACATCATAATCTTCATACCATATATACCAATGTCTAGCTCGATGAAAACACAAAGTTTTTTTTTTTTTTTAAACAAAAAAGCCATAGAAATTAAGAGGAAAGATTTATTTTTTTTTAAGTGGGCTCCTCACTGGGGCTTGACCCTACTTAAGTTCAAGCCCAACATGTGGCTTGAACTCTTGTCCCTGAGATCAAAACCTAAGCTGAGACCAAGAGTGGGACGCTTAACTGACTGAGCCACCCAGGTGCCCCAAAGAGTTAAGATCTTAAAAGTATAAAGCCTAGTGAACATGAGAAATAAAATGAGAACCATAGTATATCACCAATGTAAATGATAAACTTCACTTATGTAAAGTCCACAAAATAACACTATATATTTTTAAGGGCATATCAAGAATACTATTAAGGGTAAGGAAACAGAACAGAGATAAGAAGTGAAGAAATAAAAAGAAGGCAAAAGCAGGGCCTTGCCCTAACTGGTGGTGATGATAACATATTATATTGACAAACCAGTATGAGGAATTCAGACTCTGCTCCAAAGTTTCACAGATACTCACACCCCCACATAAAGGTAGAAAATCATTGGCAGGAATTAGTTGTTACTCACCACAAAATTCTTCCTAAAATAACTGACTGATGTATATAGACAAATAGAATAAAATAGGCTATGGAATGACAGGAATTGAAACAGAAAAGACTGAGGCAAATAAAAAAAATACTGCTGTTGTTACTTGCTTTTTAGCTGCCAGAGTAAACCAAAACTGTTTCATAGGAGCCTTTAGAAGTGAGCACTTTTTGTGTAGAATTAATTGATACATGCTTTGAAGCCAGAAACCCAGATCCTAAAATATAAGGCAGCCCTAGCAGAACATATTTACAGAGACTTAGAAGTAAAATTAAGTGAATTCATTATAAAGGTCAAAGTACTACCTGTCACCTTAGCTCATTCTGACACTTCATTCTGACTTTCCCAATTTTGGTACGTGTTAATTTTGGCACATCATTACCCTATACATGAGACAGGATGTGTCCCACAGTGACTCATCAATAAGAATGCATTCTCTCTGTGGGGGAGTGTAAGGACACAGGTGAGGTGAAGGTACAAAATACATGCTGATACTTTGCCACAATCAACTGCAATAAAAAATGGGAGTAGTTTTGTCCCATGTTTAAAGCACTAAAGGCATATATATTTATGTTGTGTGTTTTATAGACTTTGTCTTTCTCTTTTCTTCTCTCTCTCTCTCTCTCCTTTCATCATATCTTAAGAAAGGATGAAAGTTCAAATTATTTGTACTTATATGCCAAATTTTCAGGGGGTGGGGATATTTAGAAATAATGTCATCGACCAGGTAACTAATGCCATGTCCTACTCTTTCCCCAGGCGCATGTATTAAATCAACAAAAGCCCCAACTAAAATGTTCCCACCACATAAAACAGAGCAACATCACCAAGTCCAGCTTTGACAAACTCAATGCACCCTGCTGTGTTTTGAAGCAGCTGGGTGCTGGAATTAAAGCAGAATTTTCTGTTCCCTGAGGAACTTTGTACTCAACCGTGCAAGAATATAAGCACTCCTTGATAAAGTTACTGAGATAAGTTACTTCTTCAGTCAGAAGAGAAGGGAGAGGGGACAGGGAGGGGGGAAGAAAGGGAAGGAGGGGGCCCAAATGGAGATGAGAGGGAAAGAAGGAGAGGATGCAGGGATGAGCAGAGGAGGGCCCAAGTCGCAGACTACTAACAGAGCAAGACTAAAGTAATCCAATATTAGGAATACAGTAGGGGATCCCTGGGTGGCTCAGCGGTTTAGCGCCTGCCTTTGGCCCAGGGCATGATCCTGGGGTCCCGGGATCGAGTCCCACATCGGGCTCCCTGCATGGAGCCTGCTTCTCCCTCTACCTGTGTCTCTGCCTCTCTCTGTGTGTCTCATTAATAAATAAATAAAATCTTAAAAAGAAAAAAAAAAAAACAATACAGTAAGCACCCTGGTCATGAACTGTACTCCATAAAATAGTACTTAACTAAGTCTTTGTTATCTTCTCTAGGATTTATTTTCATCCCCTGACCCAGCAATGCTTTTCCAACTGCTCTACAGTCCTTATCAGAGTGGAGGTGTGAACTGCATCCAGAGATTGTTCTCAGACCTCTGAGTACTCTCAGTCCTAAAAGCTTTTAACATCCTCTGGCAAAGGGTGCCCTTGGCCCGCTGCTCCTGATTGTTCCTCTGGCCAACTGGGCATGGTGGCTCACCCTATATGACTCCCCAAGAGGAGGAACATCCCGTCTCTGTATCTGTGCGGTGACCACAGCACAGATACAGAGACAGTGATCTTTCAGCATTTTGGGGCTTTGGTTCCATTTTGTGGCCTGGCCTCTATCAATACTCCATGTCTTGCCAGAGGCTTTGTCTTCATTTTGCAACCTGTTCCTGCTGATGCACTGCAGTTGCTTGCCAGCATCTTTGTAAGTCTTAAGACTTAAATCCCTGGCAAGAAACTGTGGAGGATTAGTTGAGGCTACAAAATGGAGATGGAACTCCTAATAGAGCCAAATCTTAAAAGTCTGGCCACACTTGTCCTTCTTTTTTCCCCCCTTCCCTTCATACTGAAAATCCACAAAAGAAGAGTTTTTAAGAAAAACTAGCAATGATCTCTCTGCAGCCGTAAATCAAAGGCTGCTTGCTCTGTATGCACAGAGATTTAGAGTGCCATGTAATACCTAGGCCAACATCACATCCACTCTGAGTGGGCAATGAGTTCCTCAAACATATCATCTCTCTTGGCATCTTACTCAAAGCTCCATACATTCAAAAGAAAGAAAGGCAGGAAGAAATATAAATGAAAATGTGTGGGTAAGGCAGCAAACAAATGTTGAGGAGATTGGGTCCACATTAGCCATATGGTATTTTTGGGTAAAAACAATCATTATGTGATATTAGGACCAAAGAATATGAAATTCAAATTCATCTCTGAAATCTGGCATCTTGTTTATTTCTGTTACTGTGCTGTATACCAGGATTTCTTTCCTTATAGTTAAATCCTCAAGCACAAAACAAAACAATAACCACAAAAAGACGACACTTTAATACAGAATAGCATACTGTGTTATTTTTTTAATGGAACATAAGACATAGCTCCTTGGTTATTCCTGAAATTTATCTCCCACCCCATAAAAAACTCACAAAACTGGGTAAACATGCAAACAGCTTGGAGGTTTTAAACATGAAAGACAAACTTTGTAGTCTTAGTCTATTTTTGGAAAGGTCAATGATGCTATCTATTGTTTGCATTTGACTGGCTGTTTTAGTCAAATGAGCAAGAAAAGGAAGTTATTTAAACTATTATTTATAGATGATGAGGCCGATTAATTGCTCTGGCAAACTCCCAGATGCCTACTGACATGCACTTGACCCCCTTACTGATTGAGTGTGTGCGTGGTGTGGTCACAAATGGGGAGCTCACGGTGCTTCCTTCCATCTGAAATGATATAGTGCTGTTATCTACAGGAGTGAAGAAGAGGGTTCATATCTATGGATGACATTATATTTCATTCACTTCTCTAACAAATTAACCTTGTTAGCCTTCCATTAGTAGAGTGTAATAAGATACAAACATATTCAACAGAGACACTTGGACTTAGAGGCCAATGGCAAATGATGATCCGTGACAAAGGAATACAGAAGACTCAGCAATAACTACTATGAGAGAAAGAAATTTAGTGTAAAGATCCAATCTTTAGTTCTGCCTTCTCCTCTTGGTATTGTTCACTGTCAATGGCACAGTAGCTAGGAAAGGTTGTTCGGAAAGTAGACAGTAACTCAATTGTGAAGATAAACAAGAGTATTTCCCTAAAAGGCACATTTCACACACTGAGAAGCGAAGATACCAGTGCAAACTGTGATTAGCAGTTCACTTTTATTAACACATACAGAACAAACAGGAGTTTCCTAATATTTTTTGCAAATTAACAGGGTGTTAGGAACTGTCCAACTCTACCCCATACTCTGCATGCATGTCAATTCTGGATAAAGAACACTTACTTAGGTCTTACCATCCATGGTACTTGGTTCTATACCTACTGACAAAGGCTCCCCAAATCTTAGTAAGAAACTCATCAATCTGCAGGTTCTTCAAAATTCAGTCACTAAACACTGCTACTTTCCTATAGCTCAATCTGCCAACTCTGACCAAACACACTAGTTGGCTCTCTGCTCCTTACCTGCTTCACTGCCAACTGAAAGAACAACACAACCCCTGAATCTTCTGCAACCTAAGCTTACAATACCAGTTCCTTATCTTCTTAGCTAATACCTATTTTCAGTTTTATCTTCTGAACGTTAACTGCAGTCTGTACAAAATAATAATTTATTCAAAAAATTTACTGAGCATATTACTGTTTGCCAAACAATTCTAGGAGTTGGGTGTATAGCCATGAACAAAGTCATTTGTGAAATTTTTAAATTTAGACATAAAGACTGTCATCTGCTAGAAAAACCTACAGCCAACCAAACAGCAAATACAGGCTTAGGGAAAGAAGAGCCAGTGGCACTCACCTGTGCCAGCCTAGCCAAAAATATGCACATAAAACAAGCAACTTGTGACAAGCACGTAATAAAAGAGCAGAGGTGGTGTGTCGGCCAACAAGTCAATTCAGCATGTAATGTAACACATGCCACCTTGCTTCTGGGATTACACAAATTGGCACAATGATTCCAAAATCAATCGTTTGCCCTCATTGCTGACCCAGTAGAGGGATTAGCACTGCATTATAAAAACGAATCCAAGAAGCACAAAAACAAGGAAGGCAATAAAAGATGTGCTGGGGCAGAACCGTGGTAACAGGTACACTAATTCAAGCCAACCAACCTCAAGTTCTACCTTAATAATCTCACCTAAACAGCAGTATTCCTGAATCTGCAATCCCAGGGTACCTGGTGAGATACATCCTGTGGGGCACCCAAGGGCCCAGTTACTGTCTTTCTCCTTCTTTGGCTGCCCTAGGGCGGTCTCACCTAGATCAGATGCCCTCTTCTCAGTCCTGTGGCCAAAATCTCCACATCCTGAGACCACACCCCCTGACCTCCACCCCTAAAGCCCACAGAGGGCTTGCTTTAGGATTGCTTTTGGAGGAGACAGTTGTTATGCTTAAGACTGATTTTTAATATAGTTAGGGGATAAAAAAATTTTCTCTTCTCTTTTTCCCCCTTCCCATTTGTACACTGTAGGTCAAGACCAATGACTGTGGATGCCATAGTGGGTTTCTGCTTACCTAAAGGCCTTAGGTAAGACTCATATTCATGAAAAACACTTCAGCCAACTATAAACTCTAGTAACTGAAGGTCAAAAGAAGATCCACTCTTAGGCTTTCCTAGTATTTAGTCACTGGAACTAAAGGCAAGGCAGGTAGGAAGGGAGCAGGTACTTTGGATATGGAGCAAAAAAGGCAGCAAGGGTACCCATAAGCCAAAGCTATGTTAAAGAAGACTCTTGTTGAGGATTTTCAGGCCCTCAGACAGTGTGAACACAGGTGGTAAGCTTGCTTGAAGGCTGCTTGTGATTGTGAATTCTGAGGAGGGAGTTTTGGCTCTCTTCTACACAACACCAAGGCAGGCATGTTGCTGTCCCCTTCCGTAGTACAGATTCCTTTCCCATTTATCCTTACATGGAGGGTATTGTACTTTAGGGTCCCAATTTTATACAAATTCCTTTTACTGGAATCCTTACCTTGGGCAAAACCTTTGATTTGGCTCCTGTTCTCAACATCCAATAAGTTATGAGAACTTAAGTCCAAGGACATAATGGTTAAGCAGATGTCTTTGTGTTGAAAGCTGACTTTAATGCTAATCTATTCTATTGGACTCCTGCCTAAACATTATTTCTGGCCTTTGAGGTTGTGTTACTTTCTTTCAGCTTTAATTTTTGTTTAGTTCATTTCTAGAGTTTTTAGTCAGAGAGTTTTTGTTCAGGTACTTAATAACACATACTGGGAGAAACAGAAGTTGAAACGTATATTTTTCATGAGCAAGTTCCTCAAATGATTCTGACACAGAACTGGGTTTGGTTACTGGTGCTCTAAAACTATGACTGCAGTAGACATAATTTCCTGATGACTGCTAACAAAAATAGCAATTATCTAATTAATCTCTTTTACCCCATCTTCACCTCCCATATAGGTTCAAGGGTAGGGAATGCAGATAATTGTAAAGGAGAAATGTTCTAAGCCAATGCACCATGCCATTTTCCATAACAACCGTTTTGGTACTTGTAAAAGGGAGAGAAGCCCATTCTAAGTCCTTGTAAAGCACAAAGTCTTCCATTTTGGATTCCCCATACACTATTTCTTCTTTGTTCAGCCTAGTAAATTACGAATTACCAGCTGTGACAATAATATTACAGGCTCAGAGAGGCTAAATAAATTGATCAGGAATACATATGCATTGAAGCTTTGAATCAAAAGTCAGTAAAAAAAAGTTTTCTCCTTTACCTACCATGCAGTTTTTCAGAAATATGGGGGTACTAAGGTGGCTCAGTCGGTTGGACATCTGCTTTCAGCTCAGGTTAGATCCCAGGGTCCTGGGATGGACCCCCATATCAGGCTCCCTGCCAAACTGGGAGCTTGCTTCTCCTGTTTCTCCCCAGTCATGCTCTCTCTTGCTATCTCTGTCTCTCTCCCAAGCAAATAAATAAAATCTTTAAAACAAAAAAAGTATTGAATACAGTCTTACATTCTCCTGGAGCTTATGTTTTAATTAGTAAACTGGTATGCCAATTCAGAGATGAAGAAAATAGTTAAAAAAAATAGTTGAAGACAGGTTCACAAACACAGGTCAAATTATGGCAGAGTACAGTGTGCATGCTTAACCCTAAAAAAATGGAAATTTTAATGCAAAAACATCTTAATTTTGGATTCTTCCCTATTGTGAGAGCACAATGCTCACTATGGTAGATGACACTCATATAAAGTATGAGAGCTTACAGCAAACCATCTTCCAATGTATTAGGCATTAGCAATGGCTCTAGCAGTATATTTGGGATACATCATGGGATACTATTTTTTGCTTGCTCAAACTAGTATTTTATGTGTGTGCTAGACTTGCACAAAGCTACCTCCATACTATACAGTCCTGGATTTGCAACTATTTTGTGTAAAAAAAGTGTTCCGTTCAACCTGGCATTCCCACTTCTGCCAGAAAGTGGACTAAAGGCCTGTGTCAAATATGCTTGCTGAGACCTTTTATCCAATGACAGTCACTTTTATGCACACAGGCTGTTCACATCTGAATGGTACTAAACAGACACCAATATTTTGTTCAATAACAATTCACTACCTGAAAACTCAGATCTTCTTGACAGACTTTTCCCCCACCCACTTAACCACCCACAGGAGGGAAACTGGTCCCAAGCTAATAGGCCCTGAGCCCTTTGCCCTTCGGAATTCTCAGGTTATAGAGATTTTTTTTTTTCCCAGACAGAATTCTGAATATAAAAACAAAGAAACAACAAACCATCCTGGCACCTGGGGAAAATTTTGTAAAGATTATATGTTATTATTAGCTGTAAGAGACCAAGGGATCTGAAAAGTATAGTGTGAGATGTTGTCCAAAGAAACTTTCAGCTATAAAATAGAGAGATAAAAAGAAGACCAGTACAGGTACAAACTGCAGACGCATTCTTAATAGTATCCCCAAGGCCTGCAAAAGTTAGCACACCTTCCCTGAGCTGTTTTAAAAATGCCAATGTGACATTTCAAGAAAAGGGAACAGAAATTAATTATTCTACCATTCAAAAAAAAAAATCGTATTGCATTTGACCTCAGAGTTTCCCCTGTATTCAAATCTTTTTGGTCTTCTCTGCTCAAGCACAGTTTTCTCTCTGGTAGAGAATCCCTATTTAAAATGTCTCTGTTACAGAACATGAGAGACTCCTAACTCTGGGAAACGAACTAGGGGTGGTGGAAGGGGAGGTGGGCGGGCGGTGGGGGTGACTGGGTGACGGGCACTGAGGTGGGCACTTTACGGGATGAGCACTGGGTGTTATTCTATATGTTGACATATTGAACACCAATAAAAAATAAATTTATAAAAATAAATAAATAATTTATATGATCAAATAATAAAAAAAAATAAAATAAAATAGTCTCTGTTACAACCACACAGCAAACTATGAGGGAAACATTGAAAAGTATGTTTTATTAACCAGTATAAATAATAGTCACTGTTTATTTGCAGAGGTTTCTATTTCCTCCGACAAACAAGGTAAACCAAGTTGGTTTGGTTACCATAAGTACATTCTATCCAAGAAAATCTCGCCTAGACGTAGGTCCGTGGCCTCCCTCATCTTGAAGACCACCAGCAGGATTCCACAGGGGACCTGGGCGCTGGGAGCAGGAAGCCTCCTGCAGAGACAGGGAACTGGCAAATCAATCCTGCTTAAACCCCTCTGTGGCTCCTGGCTGCTCTTTCCATGGCTTTCTAGGCTCCAACACAATCTCAGGAAGCCCCCGACTCCACCTCTTGCCTATACTCCTTCCCTTCCAATCTCCAGTCACACCAGGTTCTCCTCTACAGCTCTGCATGGGCTATTCCTCTCAAGTGGAGCATGCTTTCCCTTTCTTTCCATGGCTACACCCTCACTTATCCTCCAGTCACAATTTGGATGTCCCTTCCTCTGACTCCCCAGATCTGGGTCAGGAGTCCTCCCAAGTGCTCCAGACCCCCCATTTTTCCTATTATTGCACTTATCAAACTGCACTACAGCTCCTCACTGGAATGCCAGCTTCTCGAAGGCTATGACTCATCTGTTTTCTTCCCTGTTTTATTTCTGTTGCCTACAAGACCTGACACCTGGCAGGTGCTTAGCAAATATCTGTTGACTAAGTGAAGTAAGCAGAGGAGGGAAGAGAAAAAAGGGACAAGAGAAAGAATTGCTTTTGAAGGAACAGGGTGGAGTGTCCACTGCAACAGTGTCATATGTTTGAGTGACATCATCTGTTTCTACACAGAAGTAGTATTATGACATAGCGTTCTTTTCCTTGTTAATTACAAAGATTATGTAATTTGGTTTTCTTGAGCAATGATTAAGCAATGAGATCCCGGGTAAGATAACAACAGAAGGAACAATAACCCCTTGCATTTTTATGCCATTTTACAGCTTTTCAAGAGTGGTCACATAACTCTATCAATTCTGGAAAGCAGACAGGACAACTATTATTATGACTCACTACACGTAAGGAAACTGGGACTCTGCAACACATGACTTGCCAATGTCATGAGTTTATTAAGTGGCAAATCCAGAGACTAGGCTTCCAGTCTCCTTGTTGAGGGTTGACTTGCATCCAGTTGGCACAGGGCATCAATCCAGCACCTTGTCTAACACCTGAGGGCCAAGGGCTCAAGAGTGCATAATTATTGGCTTCCATCTTGAACAAATTAAAATCTAATAAAAATGTAATTTTATAATGCACCTAATTTATTCTCCATAGGTACCATAAACAGAACTATTGCTCTACAGCACCTTTTTTGAAACAAAGGCAAACACAAGCTAAAAACAGGAGTTAGAAATCCAGTGCAGTTAACAAAGACCCACAAATTGTGATTGCTTTAGCTTTTCTACCTGGCTTACTGGATAATCTGCCAACATCAATGGGACACTGAGCTCTTGTTGGAAATACCTCTTTGATGTTATTAGTCAAATGAAAATGATGATAATAAGCAATCAATACATTTTTTATAGTTTTGAAGAATAACTGACATACAACAAACTGCACATCTTCACAGTGAACAATGACTTTTGACATGTTACACTCAAGAAACAGCACCAAAATCAAGATAATGAATGTATACATCATTCCCAAAAGTTTCTTCTTACATTTTATCATCTCTCCCTCCTGCAACTGTACCAGTCCTATCCCTAGGCAACCACTGATCTGCTTTCTGCCATTATAGATTAGTTTGCATCCTTTAGACTTTTATATAAATGGGATCACATAGTACATACTCTTTGTCTAGTTTCTTTCACTGAGTATGATTATTTTGAGATTCATCCACTGTTCTATGTATCAAAGACACTTTAATTTTTTTTTTAAAGCTTTCATTTATTTATTTATTCATGAGAGAGAGAGAGAGAGAGGCAGAGACACAGGCCGAGGGAGAAGCAGGCTCCATGCAGGAAGCCTGATGTGGGACTCGATCCTGGGTCTCCAGGATCATGCCCTGGGCTGAAGGTGACGCTAAACTGCTGAGCCACCCAGGCTGCCTGACACTTTGATTTTTATTGCTGAGTAAGTATATTCCATTGTATAGGTATAACACACTTTATTTATCCAGTCACCCATTGATGGACATTGGGTTGTTTCCACCATTGACTACTATAAATAAAGCGGCTATGAACATTTATCTTCAAATATTTGCGTGGACATTTGCTTTTATTTCTTTTACCTGAGTACCTGGGAAGAAAATTACTGGGTCATATGGCAGGCGTATATTTAACTTTGCAAGAAACTGCCAAACTGCTTTACAAAGCAGATGTACCATTTTAAATTCTCATTAACATTCTAGTTCCTCTATATTCTTGTCAACACTTGGTTTTGGTCAGTCTTTTTAATTTTAGTCATTACAGTGGGTGGGTAGTATTTTCTCACTGTGGTTCTAGTCTGCATTTCACCAATGACTAGGTATCTGTTCAAATATTTTTAGCCCATCTTTTAATTGAATTGTCTTCTTAAGTTGTAAGAGTTTGTTGTATATCTGGATAGAAGTTCTCTGTCAAACACATTTTGAAAATGTTTTCTCTTGAGTCTGCTGGTTTGCCATTTTGTTTTCATCGTCTTTGAAGAGCAAACTTTTTAAAAAGATTTATTTATTTTAGAGAGAGAGAGACAGAGCGAGTGAGCAAGGAAGAGAACAGAGGGAGAGAATCATAAAGCAGGCTCCATGCACAGCATGGAGCTTGACTAGGTGTTTAATCTTAACAACCCTAAAATCATGACCTGAGCAGAAACCAAGAGTGGGATGCTCAACCAACTGAGCCCCTCAGGTACCCAGAAGAGCAAACATTCTTATGCAATCCAATTTATTGATTTTTTATTTTCTATTTCACGTACTTTTGTGTATCATACTTAAGAAATCTTTGTCAAACCCAAAGACACTAAGGTTTTTTTCCCTACATTTTCTTCTAGATATTTTATGGTTTTAGCTCTTACATTTAGGTCTATAATCTATTTTGAGTTAATTTTATACATGGTATGGGGAAGTGACTGAGGTTCATCTTTTGCTTATATTATCCAACTGTTCCAGCATCAATTTTTTGAAATGATTATCTTTTCTCTGTTGAGTCATCTTAGTACCTTTATCAAAAATCAATTGTCCATATATATGTGGATATATTTCTGGACTCGATATTTTATTCCATTGATCTATTTTTCTCTCTTTATATGAATGCCACCTCACCTCCATTACTGTAACATTACAGTAAGTTTTGAGATCAGGTATATAAGTCCTTACTCCAACCATGCACTTCTTAAAAATTGTTATGGCTGTTCTTGGTCCTCTGCATTTACACATATATTTCAGACCAGCTTTTCAATATCTACAAATAAAAATCTGCTGAGACTTTGACTGGGATTACCTTGAATTTATAGATCAACTTGGGGAAAACTAACATCTTACTATTGAACCTTATAATCCATGGATAATTTATTTCTCATTTATTTTGGTCTTCTTTAATTACCCTTCTACAGTTTCTAGCATACAGGTTTTATGCCTCTTTTGTTGAATGTTCCTTGAGTACTTCCTATTTTTAGGCTATTCATAAATGGCATTAACAATAATCCATTTTCAAAGGGAAGATACGAATTTTCCTTCTATTCTATTTATCTCTAATCTCTAAGCCTTCTGTCCAGCCAGCATTTTCTGTGTCATTACCATACGCCAGTATCTGAAGACTCTGGCCCATGATGACTTCTTCTCCCTTTGCTCTCACTGTCATACTTACTTAGCCCATTTACATCTGACTGTATCACACAACTTAACATTGTCATATATGCTGCTGTGTTCTTTATTGTTTCTTGGACACATCTCAGCTGCCCAACTAAATTGCAAGCCTCTTGGGAGTAAAAACTATAATTTATATTTATTTGTAAATCCACAAATCCAGATATTGATAAACAAACAGGAAAAAGTCCTTTTTTAATGAAAGGACTAATAAAGTTCACCAAACAAAACCATTTGAAACTCCAGTCTATCTGTATCCAATGAAAACTTAGAATTAAGCAATTAAAAAACCAATATTAAATATATGTTTGTTGTTCAACTGTAGCCTAGGGACTAAGGAGTTCAGGGAACAGTGGATTTGCTTCAATGTCCTTTGGGAGCTCGCAAGGAAGGAAAGCATGACAGAGACCATGCCCTCCATGTCCAGCTGGCAGTTCTCAAGGGGCCACAGGGCCTGTTGTTGAGGGGAAGCCTAGTTCCATGATGGCTTCTGTCCACTTTCCATTTCAGTCCCTGGTATGCACAATTCTGACAAATAGCTGTTAGTATTTGATTGAGTCTGTTTATAAGATACAGGCAGCTATTTATAAGATATGGGCCAAATTCTACCTTTCCATATCCAAGAATTATTTTCAGTGATTTCAGGCCCATTATTGGATTCTGGATCCTGGCCCTAACCATTTTTCAGTACAGTTTAAGACTGTAACCAATATGTTTTCAAGCCCTGACCTGTAGAGTTCCTCCTTCCTCTCCAAAGAAAATCATGTTCAAGCTTATTCACCACAAAGAATACAAGAGGGGTCCCTGGGTAGCTCAGTCCATCAAGTGGCTGCCTTCAACTCAGGTCATGATCCCAGGGTCCTGGGATCGAGCCTGCTTCTCCCTCTCCCTCTGCCACTTGCCCTGCTTGTGTTTTCTCTTTCTCTCAAATAAATAAATAAAATCTCAAAAAAAAAAAAAAAAAAAAAAGGACTTAAGGAAGTTGTCAACTGCGTATTTTAAGTGGAAAGCCAGTTAGATGGCTGGAATGTTCTGCTGCCATGACATAGACAAATGTGAAGGTAGAATGGAGAAAGGGATACATGCCCAGAAATGATCACATGAGAGCCGTGAGGAGCAGATATATGAGGTGGGCATTGTGTTAGGCTCCTCCAGTGGTGTATGTCTCAGAGTTCATGTAGTTCAGACATTAAAACATCAGACTTGCAAATAAGATACTTAGGCTCTGTTCTATGTTTGCAATTTATCATCTTATGCAAGTTTCAACTTTTCGGAGTTAGTCCATATCAACCATCTCAATCCACCTCACAAGCTGCAGATAACAGAGTGTGTAAGTGAAAGGCTGTGGCAGTCAGATGGCTAGCTTCCCAGCCCAAGCTCACTACAGAGTGCTAGGGGTATCCCATCCACTATTCTCTGAAAAAGGAAAACAGGAATATATAGTAATAAACAGGTATAAATGGGAGAAATAAACAGTGCCATTATAGCAAAGTTAAATCAGAAATATTAGTTCAAAATCCACTAGGCCTCATTATAAAATCTGCTAATATTTATAGACCCAATGACATGAAGAATCAATGGTAGATTTGCATTTTATTTCTGTTACCAAGCAACCCTCAGGTTCAATCCCAAAGAATTCATGTCTACTGCCTGGGCCAGGGGTGGGGTGAAAGGAAGCATGTCCTTTTAAATTACAAAGATAGTAAAGAAGCATCTTTACAAAATAATCTTGGGGTGCCTGAGTGACTGGGTAGATTAAGCCTCTGCCTTCGGCTCAGGTCATGATCCCAGGGTCTGGGATGGAGCTCTGCAATGGGCTCCCTGCTCACTGGGAAGCATGCTTGTCCCTCTCCTTCTGTCCCTCTTCCTACTTGTGTATTCTCTTTCAAATAAATAATAAATAAAATATTTTTAAAAATGATCTCAACGGTCCTATTATATAAGAATGGTTATAACTATATTATGGATGTGTGTTTCAATTCTGTTAGTAAAAGCCAGAGGCCATTATCAAGGATTTTTTTTTTTAGATTTCAGATAGACAATAAATAGGACAGATAGAATTTTATACTAAAAGACTCAAAGCACAAAGAATCCCACAACCTGTTCCTGTGACTTTGCTCTGTCTTTAAAGCACTATGGAAAGGAACTGTACGTGCAGAGGGCTCTACAGACAGAAGAATTCACTCATTCAACAAAACCTGCCGGGCACAGTGGAAGTCACAACTGTGCCATGGGAAACACATGGATCCTGCCCCTGAGACGCTCTAGTGGCCACTTCCACGGGTCTCTAGGACCTTTGCACCTTGCCACTTTCCTTGGCAGTACTGGGGCTAAGTTGCAGAGGTACTCGCAAGAGAGAGGTAAAAGTCAAGGCTTATGCACCACAAAGCCAGCTACGCACACCTATTTCCCCATTATGAAAACGTCCAAGTCCTTGTGATCTGTGATGTTACAATAAATAATACAGAGCAAGGAGGAGAAGCTACCACCTTTCTTCACTACTGTTCCAGTTTGACCTGCCTCCCTCTACCTCTTCTCTCCACTCTTTTCTCCTGTCTCACCTCCCCTTTGCTCTCTCTGCATGACAATAAGGTCCTCTAAAATGTCCCCCTAAAAGACAAACATTTTTACCACACATTTTTGGATTGGTTTGGTAATCATGCAGCGGAAGAGGGAGAGGCGGGACTGGGAAGTGAAGGGGGAACAAGACACAGAGAGAATGGCAGGATGATGGGGACCTGATGTTCATTCTACTCTTCTACTTTTGTTATGTTTCCAAAATTGCTCATAAAATATTGAAAATAAAATAAATAATTCTTCAAACGCTTACCACATCAACCTTTTGCCCTGAAAATATGGTGCTAGGCTACAGCAGGAATTAACCATGGATTTGCAGACATGACAGAAATGCCTTAATTTGCATTCATGACTCATTCTTTTTTAAAGAAAGAAAGCCCTGTCTTCAGCTCTCCTCCTTTCACTCCTCTTTACCATTTCCCACACTTAAACCTATCTTGGGTTATGCACCAGCCTTTAAAGACAGAAATCAGTGATACTCCATGTCAGAGCGACTCAGGTCATAGTAGGCACTTTATTATTGAACCATTTTAAAATAACTTTTATGAAAAAGATGTTTAAAAGGGCAAAAGAATGCTTCAAGTATTTAAGATAAATACTGAAAATAAAAGAAATGTGGTGAGCCAAATAATCTGCTTTACTTTCTAAGAAGCATACCAACTCTAGTAATAACTGCAAAGACATCATGCACTGACCCCCACCCAGGGGATTATTTGGGTACTAATATGCATTCAGACTAAAGTCTCAGGCATATGACTAGAATTAGAGACCCAATATATTTTGAATGTAACTCAAGCTTAAAATTAGAGGAGTCCAAGTCAGTTACAAAACTGTGCCTAACGATGTTTCTGGCAGACATGCATTCTGGATCATTCATGAAGCTATTTAAAATTGCTTGACATGTAAGCACGACAGATTTTAAAGATCAAAACACAGGTGTGTGTCAGTGTTGCACAATTCTGCGGTAAGAGGAGAACATGAGCTCATTCCACCTAGAAACAGACCCAAACACAAACACCCACCTGGGGTTCAGGTGCATGGCTCTGTCTGCAGGCAGATGAATTTCTTTCCGGAATTTTGTTCTAATATAATTACGTTCTGATAAGAAATGAGGTTTTGATACATTAACGTTACTCTAAACTGGGTGGGTCTTTTTAGCTGACAGGCACCTTATACATCTGCCTATATATTCTTTTTTAACCTATTCAAAGACCCATCTCTCAACATAAATGAGTTACAGTCACCAGTGATTTAAACAGCTTTATTCTTTTTGGCCTCAATAAACATAAAAGAGTAACACAAAAACTTCAGGACAGGAGAGGCATAAATCTCTTCCCTCTCGTTATGAACCATGAAAGAAAATTATCAAGATAAACCCTTAAGAAAACAAGTGACTTAATCAAAGCCACCTCTCAAAGTAGTGTGTGAGATACATCCAATGACTGATTTCATAGTAGACATTTCCTCTATATAAGACATTACACACTAATTGTTTCATGAAATTTTGAAACTCCTTAGAATAAGGGAGGCAGAGGCAATTGAATACAAGTCAGTCTAGGTTAATCTTCACAAGTCATGGCCCTGGATCTTTGGTTGAGGTTCTCAGCAATCCAGAGATTTATCTCATTTACAAAAGAAGACTAACAATAGTTAAGGAGTTACTGATCCAACTGAGCAAGTGTACACTTACCTCCTTTGCTCAAATGCAAACCATTGCTCAACACACCGGGAGTTAAGTTGTGTGTGAATAAGAGCACAAAGCAAAGAGAGTATGTGTGTGTCTTTGTGAGCAAATAACTACACTGTAACTCTCTGAGATTAGGCTTTCCCAAGAAAGACAAATCCTTTCTTTAGAGCACACTCACACACACATAAACAGGAGATGCATTTTGTACACCACCACCATTTGGTTAACAGATGTTGGCGTCTACCCTCAGCTCTCACAAACAAATCAATGTACTTTATTTTTGTGTAACATCTTCTATCCAAAAGTAATATGAAAAGCCGTGCGGCTGGCTTGACAGTGTAACTGCAGAATCTGTTTAAGGCTTATAACGGAGCAAACACCTGTCAGGCTTGTTTAAATGCTGTCTGAACTGGTGATTGGCTCCATGATAAGGCGGCTGGCTGCTGGGCTGGAGAAATGTTCAGCTTCTCTACAGTAAAGCTAGGCACCAGCCTTTGTCATAATGTGTTGCTATGGCTTGCTTGTTTCATGCCTCATTATGCGACCTTCACTTATACTGAGGGAAGAAGTATATCTTAGGAATTTTCCTAATTCATAAGAGTGCTTTGCATTAATGGGAACCATCAATGACATACTTTTTAAAAAAACACCAAAACAATAATCCCTTTGGGTCTGCAAGAACCAGGATCTAGTCCCTACTTTATTACTGACCATCTCCTCTGGATTTCAGTGTCCTAGCCCGTAAAGTAAGTTGGAGGGTTGGGCTGGATTTGCATTTCTCAATCTTCTCAAGCATGAGGGACATTTTAATGCATCAAAGCCTCTGTCAGGCTAATCAAATAACAGCAGTTATATTTTAAAAATCTGTGCGATTAGAAAATACACAATGATAAAAAGATACTTCTGATGCAATGACAGCTGAAAACAAAACTCCAATTTATTAATCACAGCAGAGCCAGCATTGATTCTTAAGGTAATGGCATGCAGATGTTAGACACTTATTTAGTCTGCAAACAACAGTTGCTGTACATATGAGTTTGTAGTCTTTGTAATAACCCCATAGCAGATCCCCTTACCCAACCTGGTCCTCTGTTTAAAGCCTGGGAACTCTGAACTACAATACATATGATCCAAATCCTTTCTGACACTGACCCACCATAATTCTAGTCCTGCCACTGCCATTTAGTATGTCATGTGACTCTAAACATGGGAGGGATGCCTCTGTTCAATAGTTTTATCACCTGTGTGGAGCCGACAGGGTGCCCTAGTGGTGTCTCAACTCCACGCTGTGAACCGTGATTCTATGGGTGTCATAGTTCAGAAATCTAGAGACCCTCAGGAAAGAAGCCCTACTAAAATGTAATGGATTCACTCCACTTTTAAGTGCCCTGTAATGTGTTTCTACACAGACCGTGCAATATCATCTAGTAGAAGGAGAACCTCTGTCCCCAAGTGGGGGGGCATCAGCTCTGACACATTCCCACATATTCCACTCTTCCCCAAAGCAAAGAGAGACAGATTCTGGGAGGACAACCTCTCTGAACCTGAGACAACATCTCGGGGCTTTCTCCAGACAACCTGGGGCTGTGGGTGAAACAAAAAGAGCTGAACGGAGGAGAGAGGAAGTTCTTATGCAACTCAAAGTAGGTTTACACTGGTTCTTTCTTCAACAGTTCAGAAGAGGTTCTAAGATTCCCAGTATCACTGAACCATTTGAGGCTCCAGAATAATGAGTCCAAAAGTAAAGTCCCAGATCAATCCAGATGGCTTTCATAGTCCGTGAGAACTTTATTGCTGGCATCAATATGTTTAAATACTGACCATCAAAAGATATATATTTACTGTCTAGATAAGCAATACATAATGATAAATTCAGTTATGTTAGAGCCATCGTAATGGACTAATTTCTCAAAAATGACACAGGACTGCATAACTTCAACTACTCAACATCTATTACTATTACTCAAAGTTCTTTAGATAGTCACAAGGCTCTCCTATACTTCCAATGACCATTCTTTGGAAATATACTCCTAATCCAGTTTCCTAAACCAACCAATCAACCAACCAAGACACATCAACAGGTAATTATACCAACAACCAAATAAAAAAGTGAGCCAAAGACCTTAACAGACACCTCACCAAAAAAGATATGCAGGTGGCAAATAAGCATATGGAAAGATGTTCCATGTGATCTGTCATAAGGAAAAGAGATACCACTACACATCTATTAGAAGACCCCAAATCCAGAGCACTGATAATACCAAATACTGGTGAAGATGTGGAGCAACAGGAACTCTCATTCATTGCTGGTGGGAACAAAAACACTACAGCCACTCTGGAAAAGAGCTCAGCAGTTGCTTAAGAAAACTACATATACTGTTACCGCATAATCCAGCAATTCTCCTTGGTATTTACTCAAAAAAGCTGAAAAACTTAAGTCCACACAAAAACTTGCACATAGATATTTATAGCAGCTTTATTCATAATTGCCAAAACCTGGAAGCAATCAAGATGTTTTTCAGTAGGTGAATGGATAAACTGTGGTACATCCAGATTGTGGACTATTATTTAGCACTAAAAAGAAATTATCTATCATGCCATGAAAAGACATGAAGGAATCTTTTTTTTTTAAGATTTTATTTATTTATTTATTTATTTATTTATTTATTTATTTAGAGAAAGAGAGAAAGAGAGAGAGTGAACATGAGCAAAGGGGAAGGGCAGAGGGAGGAAGAGAAGCAGGTTTGCTGCTGAGCAGGTAACCTGACAGACATGGTGGATCCCAGGACCTTGGGATCCTGACCTGAGCCAAAGGCCGATGTTTAACCAACTGAGCCACCCAGGTGCACCATGAAGGAACCTTAAATGCATATTACTAAGTGAACAGATACTATCAGAAGTCAAAAAGAGAACTCATTGCCATGTGTTTAATGCTTTTGTCTTTGGATTATAAAATGCACACAAATTACCCCCAAGTTATAGAAAGAACCTTTAAACAAAAACAAAATCAAAAGAAAACATACATCTTTTAAGGTAGTTATCCCATGAATTATCTTGGGTAAACTATTTAACAACTGTGACTATCATAAGGTTATTCATACACAATCTAAATCTATCTTGCTGCAGACTGGCTTCTTTTTCTTTAACTCACCTTTGTCAATTTTACTGTCTTCCTATCTCCAGTAACTGTTATGCATTCTCCTCATACAACTGATTAAAATACACTAAAGGGTCAGAACTTAAAGTAAAATATTGAAATTTAGGACTTATCTGACTAGATCAGGCTGGACCAATTTAATGTATTAAGTTATATACTGGTTCTATCACACACTATGGCTGTCTACTCAAAATGGACTGTTAGAATAAAAGTCTACAGTCTAAGAAAGCAGGAAAAGTCTTGGCACAAAGACAAGTGCTGGAACATACCAAAGGTTGACAAATTATGGCCTATGGGCCAAATCCAGCCTGCTGCCTAAATATGCAAAGCCATGTTCATTAGTTTATAGATTGTCTATGGTTGCTTTTGCACTATACTGGCAGAGTTGAAGGGTTGGCCCACAAAGCATAAACTATTGACTATAGGGTCCTTTACAGTAAGTTTGCTGGCCCCTGACTTAGACAATCAACTTTGCCTGGAGCTAGTTCCTGTAGGAGCTCCAGGGCTCAGATTCAGTCTTCTCTTCTCCATCTTGCACTTGCTTGCTACATGAGCTCATCTACTATCAAGACTTTAAATGGTACCTATCTACCAACAACTCTCAAATATGTATCTCCAGACCAGACTTTTCCCTCGAGCTCCAGATTCACACATCCAACTGTCTAACTGACATATCCACTTGGAGATCTAACAGACATCTCAAACTCAATGTTATCTAAAACCTAACTCCTGATCTTCCCCAGCCCCACCCCAAAGCCCAACCTGCTTTACCACAGAGTTTTTAATTTCAGTAAAGAATAACTCCATTCTTCTGGCTGAACCCATAAAAACCAAACAAAGAAACGAAAACCCTGGAATTAACGCTAGTTCTACTCTCACTCCACATCCAATCTACCAGCAAATCCTCAACTGCCTCAGCATATTCAGACATATGCCATTCATCATCACTTCTACTGCTATCATTCTGCTCAAAGCTACTATCACCTCTCACCTGGACTTTGGAGGAGCCTCTTAACTAGTCTCCTGGCTTCTACTCTTGCTCCTTTCATCTATCCACATGATGGCAGTCAGAGTGACCTTGTTAAAATGATGGATCACATCATTCACCTTCCCCACTCCCATACACTCCACCTTCATCCTCCTACCCCCAGCCTCAACACATATTCTACTCCAGCCATACTGGGATCTTTGATGATCCCTGATCACTTTTAGTAAACTCCCATCCCAGCCTCCATGCTTGCTGATTCTCCTTCCCTAGACAGATGCATGGCTCACTCTTGTACTTCCTTCTGCTAAAATGTCACTCTCTTGGTGAGGCTTTTCCCTGACCGCCATATCCAAAATAGCAACTTCATCTTGCGCCTCCACCCCCACATCGCATCCCTCTTCCTTGCTCTCTCACCATGTTCTTGTTTATTTTATTGTCTGTCTCCCCCAGCTAGGGCATAATCTCCACACCAACAGGAATTCGTATCTGTTCCGTTCACTGCTACCTCCCCAGTACCTAGAATAGTGCCTGGTACAAAGTAGATGCCCAGTACATACTGGTTTAATGAATGAATAAATGGGTTAGTAGGCCTTCCCAAAGGTTTAGAATATAGTCCTATGGATAACCACATTTCTGATTTTATTGTGAAGATTAATGGGAAAATTAAAACTCCTTAGGGAGATGTGCTTCATAAACTGGCTGGAAGGTGTCATTCTACTCTAAAGCAAGGGATCCTGTCCCTTAATACTATATTTGTTTTTCATTCAAATACCTGTACACAGGGAGTTTATAATCTTTCTCTTCATCCTCCTAATTCTCTTAACCTTTATAAATCCTATTTCTCAATGTCGTCCTCATTTTTTTTTCTCCTGGGTAACATCCAAGACTTGCAAACCCAAAGGTCATGTACCAACCTGTACCACAGAATGCTTGAAGCTGCCAGAAATTTTCACTGGCAATACAGAGTTGTCATTGATTTCTTGGCAGTACATCATCAAATGATGCACTGATAAATCAAACAGAAATGACAATATCATGTCAATCCAACAACCAGACCTGAGTTAAAAATCTAAAATCACCAAGAAAAGATTAGGGACGCTGTGGTCCCAGCATGAAGTCAGTCTGCACACATTAGAGCCACACTCAGTGTGATCCAAAAGCCTTGCTCCCTGCTGCACTCAACAACCTGGGAGCCAGATCACCAGAGATGTGCTGGGTCACTGTGGTTGCTGCTTTTAATGACTCAAGTACACCCTCCCCCTGCTCTGAACACTAGGACATCTCAGACAGCTAATTTTAAACATTCTCACCCCTTCCTGAGGCTATTTGGATCTGGGGGATCAGGCATCCTACCTGGCCCTTACCTGAGGTCTTGTGAGGCCTAGGGGCTTGTGAATTACACACACCAAAGGGATTAAGAGTAAATAGAGTCATGTATTTATATATCATTAGTTTTTGCTCAATTAGGGCCTTGTAAAAAGTAAGTAATAACCTGTATGAGGGCAAGCCCCACAAAGCTAACTCAGGCAGAAGCCAAATGTCTGTGTCCCCCTCAAATTCATGTGCTGCTGAAGCTCTAATTCTCAACGTGATGGTATTTGGAGATGGGTCTTTGGGAAGTAATTAGATGAGATGAAGTCCTGAGGGCAAGGCCCAGGTCTGATGGGATTAGTGTCCTAAAAGAGAGATCTGGAGAGCTTGCTTGCTCTCTCTGCCATCTGAAGAAGTCAGCAAGAAGGCAGCCATCTGCAAGCCAGGAAGTCTCACCAGAAACTGACCATACTGAACTTGGACTTCCCAGCCTCCAGAACTGTGAGAAATTAACTTCTGAGTTTAAGTCACCCATTCTATGGTATTTTGTTACAGTAGCCTGAGCTAATAATAAATGAGGTTTTAAATTTTAAAATTTGCTTTAACTTATCCAGAAAACACATTTGGACTGCTCTGATGATAATACCTGAAACTTGATTTCTTCTTCTACTCAGTAAGAAAGTACAGGAACACTTGTCCATCACCATCACACACACACTCATACTCACTCATCCAGAGTACTCTGAGAGCAGCCACACCTTGCCAAGACAAGGTTTTCTTTGCTTGGGAGTATAAGCTGACAGAAAGAACAGACCCAGGATGTCCTGCGGAAAAAGACACGTAGAAGCAGAGTGCCACAGGACTTCTGGCCCAGTCCTTTTCCGATGTTCTTCCTGTCCAAAGGAGCCAATGAAGCAGAATAGGGCAGCAGACACATGCAGTGTAGGTGCGTTGGGGCTAAACGTGGGTGGCAGCCATGAAGCATTACTGCATCTTCCCTGTTCTGTAACCAGAGGAGATCCTTCAGACTCTTAAGAAAACCTTTTTGTCTTTTTGATAAGAAAAATTTGACACAATGAACATCAAAAAATTAGAAGGGAGAACAGACTCATGCAGTTTATCACAGATGTTGCTCTCCAAAGCTCTGAACAAACATACTCATCTGATCATACTATCAGATGCCAGACAAAAAAAAAAAAAAAAAAAAGAATGGCCAGTTCCATTAAGGGTAGTATGCTGAATACTGTCAATGCACAGCTCAGAACAAAATAAACTGAACATAGAAGAGGTAGGTAATCTTTAGGAATGTTTCATTCCCTGAGTTTCTGGGACTTTACCATTCCCTTTTGATTACATCCCTGAGCAAAACTCTGATGAGCATATAACATGTTAAGAAAGTCCTTTGTTCTAAAATTATTACACACAAAAAATCAAGTAGCCACTGTTTCTAAGTTAGCTGAAGAGAAGAAAATGAAATGAACTCTGAAATCTGAAGAAAACAAGGTCCCAATCTATAGTTTTCTGTGATGAGCTTCATAAAAATCAGTAAACATTCCGGGTGCTACACACACCCCAGGAGACCCAGCTATGGTATCAACAATATAACTTATTAATTACTATGGAACTGAGAAGCGCCACAAGCAAGGTGTAAATGAAATTCTCCAACTAGAGTAGTCCATTTAAAATTGAGCATAGGACACTAAAGATGAACAATGATTAGCATACAATGGGATTTCCCTCCTCCTTCCCTTGTCTTCAGTCTGTATTAGTAAGAAAACACCAACTGCTAAAAGACATATGCCTTTATTATGGCAAAAGCACAAACGGACTGCCTCACCTCCCTGCAACTGGGCCAGAGGGCACCCTGACCATTAAATGAGTGACCTCATCTCTACAGCAACCTTGCAAATGCCTCTGATGCTTGATTACCCCCAACAGTGGAGAACTAACTATTTGTGAAGGCCAAGGGAGGCAAATAAGGTAATACAAAAGAAAAGCTTCGAAAACTATCAAGTACTAGAGGAATCACAACTTCTGATTGTTCGACAGATTGTGACCACTGTAACAGTACTCCTCAGTGTAAGTAGAAAGATACTCCTATTTAGTGATAGTGGCAAAAGAGTGAAAACAAAAACAAACACTCACATGTTCATCAAAAAGGATGTGGTTAAATAAAGTATGTCATAACCATCCCGTGGACCTATCTGGCTTAATACAAAATGATTCCATGCTATATTTTTAAGTTAAAAAAAAAAACAGGCTACAGTATACTGTGTATAGTTTGATATCAGATAAGTGAAAGGATACATTCGTATACCCTTGTATATTCCTGAAGGATGTGCATACTTGTCCACTGGCTACTTTGGGAGGAGAGTGACTACAAATCTAGGGGATCTGGGGTTGTACAAATGTACTTTACACTGTATATCCTTTTATATCTTTTACTTCACTTAAATGTCTTTTTAATTTGTATATCCTTTAATGGATACACTGATTTTTCTTTTAACAATATTTTAAAAGTGTGAGAGAGAAACAAATTTCTTACAAAGATAAATTCTTTTCCTTTATTGCTTCTACTCATGAATCCTTGTTTAATTGCTTAGAACCATAAAACACAAAACAATAATAATAAAAAAGCCCTCCAATCTTCCTTCTACATTTATATAATTCTGTTGAAGTTCATATTATTCTGTTGTAGTTCACAAAAATCTAAAAATAACTTCTAGAAAATGTTGATACTATCAAACAGAAACAGCTTATAGCTATAAGGAAGAATATTTCTTTCTTGTATTTCAGTTGTTCTTTATTTTCAGCATTAAAAGTTAAGTTAATTACTTTAATGGCACTTGGTGAATGGAGTTAATATTCTTAGCTTTTTATACACATTAACTGTGATACGCTGGATATCAGAGAAGTCAGGATACTGACTCCTCTTTAAAATATTTAAATAAGACTTTCTGAATAGAAAGTCATACATGTTCATTGTAGAAAACTTGAGAAATAGATAAAAATACAGAGGAAAACTAAAACAATTCATTATCCCACCACCCCAGAGAAAACTACTATTCATTTTGATGTATGGCCTTCCTTTTTTATTTCCAATGTATACAAGAATATATTTTTTTTACAAAAACCAAATCATGCAAGCTAAACTTACCACTTTAAAAGTCTGCTTTAAGAAATTATCACCCCTACTTATCATTTGTTTTATAATTTTTGTGCTTATTGTTATAAAATATACATTACTTATACAATTTCAAACAAATTAATTTTTATTTATTGTTTTAGTCTGATAAATATTAACTGAAACCAAAAAATTAAAAATCACCCCAAATTCAAAAAGTGAAACATAAAAGAAATTTTAAGAATTAAGCTTTCAAATAATTTTTTAAAATTATTGAAGCATTTACACTTCTGAAGTTATTAAAGCTTAACAGTATACCAAGACTTCTGGAATGCCATGTACTAAAAATATATTTCCATGCCATTAGTCATTTTTTTTTTAATGGCTGACAGGATTCTCCTATATGGATAGGTCATAATACCCATGTCTAACCCCTTGTTATTGGACATTTAGACTGTTTCTTTAAAGAGCTCATAAAGACAGGTGAATAAATGCCTTAAGCCAAAGAGGCTCCACCTAAGTAAGAACTGTATTAATTCTGGAACAAGAGGTATCCATTTTTTTCAAGGTTTTTAACATACTGTCAAGTTATCTTCTAGAATGGGTAAGAAGTAACAATGTCATTGATATTGCACATGCTTAGAGTAAAACAAAAACATCTTTAAAAATAGAAGTGATTCCCCCCTCAACCAAAGACACCTACAATCAAAGTAATAGATTTCAGGTTTATTTTACTACTACCACTTGAAAGAAAATTTCATTCAATATTATGTTCCAAAGAGCCCGTAAAAAAATGACCCACAATCCTTACCTGGGTTTTAAAAAAATAAAGTTTCAAATAAACTCATAATAAAATACAGTTAGGCAGGTCTTTAATATGAGTACTAAGATAATAAGAAGCCCACACGCTGGAGTTAAGCTCAATCTTTCATCAGTTTGTTCAAAACCCATACTGCAGTGTTGCTCTAAGGCTGGCTGAATTGACTGACATGAGGACTAGAACTGACACTAATTATCCTGGATGAGAGGTGAAGTTACCGTATATCCACCAAGATAAAACAGGAGAAGAAAAAAAAAGTGAGGATACTAATATTTTCCTGTCTCCATCTCAGGTCTGACTTGAAGCCATTCAACTTTTAGAGAGATCCTTTAAGTTCATTCAAGATACTAGCTTCAGAGATCAGAATCTTGTTCAGAACTGCGCTTCTTGTCCTCTGAGAATCATAAATATATGAATAAGTTTCAGCAATGTACCGAACAGGAAGATAAGGACCTTGGGCCACAAACTTTCATTTTCACATGCCCCCAAACCTTGCAAAGCCCTCAAACAGGGGGAGAGTTAGAAATAAACGAAAGGAAAAAATTCATAGCCACTAGGAGTGATCACTACCTGTTCAAAGCACACCGGCCAACCCCCATGATACCACACCAAGCTATGTGCAGAATTCCCCCAGAAGTGGCAGGCCAGGGCTTATATAAGTCCTAACTGTACTTTGCTTACACTTGCACAAGGCTGGAGACAATGGCCTTTCAAGGAAATCAGATACTGGTGAAATTATTTAATTCGGTACAAAGGATACAACTTTTATACTAGACAAAGATAGAAAGGATATCCTTTATCCGTCCTACTGGGCCATTCCAGCCCTTTATGGCAAAATGGTTTAACTCCGTGTTGGACTTTCTTTAAAGGTATCTTCTGAGTCTAGACTACAGAAGCACACCTTTTAAGTGTTAAGTGTGTTACATTGGGTTCCTTGAGTTCTTCTGCAGCAAAAAGCTCTTGAATGAGGTCCAAGAAAGTCTTTCCAAGTATTAATGAAAACGTTCATTGATTCAGATAAATAGAAGAATGTGACTCTAACATTCACTGGCTGTGTGGTCTTGGGAAAATTAGCAATTTCTCTAAGCCTCCGTTTCACCCCTGACAATGAGAAAATATTAATGGTACCCAATTCATGGCGTAGAAACACAGATTAAATAAGTGCAAAGAAAAACAGCATCTGAATGTTATTATCTTCTCGATGTTATAGGTACTATAGTTCAAGTACTTTGGAATACATAGAGTAACTGAATCTTAGCCGACCGACTGAATGTTATCTACCAAAGGGACTTAGCAAACTGGTTAACAAATGGCCTGTCATTAGGTAATACAGATTACTTATAAACAAATGTATTTCCGAGATCCTTAAGAATACAGTACCCAAAAATGTTTTCTACTGTTAAGCTATGTAAATATTCTCTTCAAAATTATTTCACTGGGGCACCTGGGTGGCTCAGTGGTTGAGTGTCTGCCTTTGGCTCAGGTTGTGATCCCGGGGTCCTGGGATTGAGTCCCACATCAGGCTCCCCACAGGGAGCTTGCTTCTCCCTCTGCCTATTTGTCTGTCTCTCTCACAAGTAAATAAAATCTTTAACATAAATAAATAAATTAAATTAAATAATTTCACTAATCATTGGCTTAAACAACAGAACTTCCTTTTCTAACAGTTCTGGGGGACAGAGGTCTGAGATCAAGGTGCTGGCAGGGCTGGCTTTTTCTGAAGCCACTCTTTTTGGCTGCTAGATGGTCTTCTCCCTATGTCTTTCCACAGTCTTCCCTCTGTGTGTGTGTGTGTGTGTCCCGATCTCCTCTTTTCTATAAGGACAACAGTCATATTGGATTGGCCTACCCGAATGACCTCATTTTAACTGAATTTGCTTCTTCTAAAACCCTACTTCCAAATGTAGTCATATTCTAACATATTAGGGGTGAGGACTTCAACATTATGAATTTGGGGGGAAGCACAATTCAGTTCCTAACACTAAGTATGTATTTTCTCTGCTTAAAAGCCCTTCACATCCCCACCCCCATCTTCTGTAAGACAAACTCTAGATTTCTAAATGTGTCATGTCATGTGACCTTCGCCACCTGGCTACCCATCTTACTTTTCCAGCTTCATCTTCTCTGTCCTCTCTTTTTGCACTCTAGATACTGAACCCACTGAACTATCATTTTCCAAACACACTTTCATACCTCCTTGTCTCTGGATATGCTGCCCTCTCTGGAATATTCTCACATGTCAGGTACTCTGCAAAGTTATTTTTGATGCCTGAGGCAGGACCAATTAACACTCTTTCCATTCTTCAAAGAACCCTGAGCACTACTTTTACAGCCTGTATCTCCCTGAATTGTTATTAATTCTTTACATGTCTTCCCCCATTCCCCCGCCCCCCACCACCACCAAGATGGTTATTCCCTGAAGGCAAGGACCCTGTTTGTTTTGCTCATTGCTGATTCCTCTGCACCCAGCACAGACCTGGTACATAGTAGGAACTAAAAAAAATATTTCTTGAATAAAGGAAATACAAACAAACCAATGAACGAGAAAAGAATTCAATTTCTCTTTTAATACCCAGTACAGTGCCATGGTATTCAGAAATTCGGTATGTACTTATTAATAAAGGACTGTCTGAACCATAGGAGAAAACCTGAGACAAGGAAGGGATCTGGAGTTACTTATGTTCAGAAAAGTTATGGAAGCTGATCATCTTTGGGGTAGAAAGGAAATAGATTTTAAAAAGCCTATAAACTGCAGGAAAGAAGAGCCAAGATACATGTGACAAGGCAATCTGAGCTCCACTCCGATCCAAGAACAAAGGGTTCCTGGTTTAAGCTATGGAATGGCCTGTTCCAGAAAGCAGCTGGGCAGAATTTCCTCACACGAATAGTCCTTAATGTATGGGGAAAAGAAAAGAGCAAAGCAAAACAAGCAAAGGCAGCAAAAGGGAATAATTAGAGTAAACAGCTTTTTTTTTTTTTTTTTTTTTTTTTTTTTTTTTTTTTTTTTTTTTAAGGCATTGGACAAACCCCAAGAAGAAAAATGTTGTGGGATAAACATCTGTTCGTTCAGAACATGACAGAGCCCTTGACAGGCTCCGCGGCCTGTGCATGTCCTCATGTGCCCGAGGTTTATATTTGTGTTCTCAGGACACAGGCAGCCCACAAGGCAGCCCAGGAGGAGGCCTGCTGTAGGCCCAGACACACTGCACAAACTCCAGTCAGGGCTGGGAAGGGCAGCTCTCACTCCGTTGTGTTTGACAACAATGAATACCACACAGAAGAGAAGCATAAATGCCATCCATCCATCCGTGCACAAGTGCCTTGCTCTACCTGCCGCGTTTCCACCAGTGTTGGACTGGGGTTCCACCAGTTCTTACTGCCCACATGAAGGTGACCAGACATACCACATGGAGTGGGATTTGCATTTGTTTTCCATCTCTGTGATCTCTGGTATCAAGATACAAAGTATAAGTTGAAAGCGTCTGTTTCCTTGCACCAGATGCACCCCTGCAACTGGTCCCTGAAGTCTAGGACTTCCTATTAAGAAGACAGCTCCAGGGAAAGTTCTACACTAATCTCCAGCCTTCCTGACTGAGTAGAGGTGAGCAGCTGTGGGCCTAGAGATGAAACTAAATGGGGAGGACCTAGCAATTTTCAATGGGCAGTGTCCCTCAGGGAAACACCCCCACATGGCCTTAGCTCTCATTCTCATGGCTCTGGAACACCTTGCCTTAGAGCTCTGGGCCATGTGGGTCCACTCAGGGGCCCTCTGGCCAGTTCTGCCAGCCTACCTCATCCAAACCATGTTCCATACTTCGAAGTAGCACACCGTGTCGGGTGGGGATAGACTCTGCCTCTCCTTTTATCCTTCTTTCTGGCTGTGGTCAAAATTCTTCTTGCTCTGCCCTCTGATTCACTTCCCTTTTCCCTTTCGAAGGCCTAGCAATGTCAGTATTTCACTCATCACATATCATTGATGTCTAAATATGGCGCCTAACTATCAAGCAAGGATGACTGCCTTACACACCTCTCCTAGATCTTTGCTCTTGGTTCTGTGTGATCTACTAAGGAGCGTGAGTCGACATAAGGGCTGCCTTAACCATGTAAGCCACATGTGACTGTTTTCCAGATGTACCTTTTTTGTGACCTGCCTCAAGTCCAGAAAGATGCTCTTTTCTTCCCAGGGGCAGATAGCTCTCTACATGTCCTAAAGCCCTGCAGATAGCCAGCTATTGACTTACCCCACATAACATAAGAGGCCATATTTAACACAATTATTTTAAGAGCGCCCAGTTGGGGCTGTTAAGGAAACTAATTATAAAACTTATCCTGGCCCACCTACTGAGTTGACTGGAATAAGTACCAGCACTCAGAGCTTCACATTCAGATGAAGGTCATGGAGAAAGCAGAACAGCTACAGGCTGAGATGGCATGCGGGTAAGAGCAAGGATTTCACCAGAGGGAAATGCCATAAGCTGGTCAAAAACCACAATTCCTTTTCTTTTCTTTGGGGCATCCCACTCTATCCGTCCATACACTTACAAGAACAAAACTATACAGAAGTCAAGATATTTGGTGCCAGCTCTGATTTTCTACAGAATTATGATTGGAAAGGCAATTTATTCTCATGGATTGAATGGTTACCCCACAGTTTAATTTTATCTGAAGGAAAAAAGAGCTGACATCTAGCAGCTAAATAAGTCTTTGTCACTAGAGGCCTGTGACACAAATCTCAATGATATTTGATGGGAACATGTATAGCTTTTCTTCATTTGTGGCTATAATTGCTGCTGGAGAAGCCCCAACATGTAAAGGTTGATGCTTCTGAAAGTGCTGAAAGATGCTGGAACTAAACCATGCAATGACAGCTATCAAAATGTCACTGATGCAGTGTCATATTCAGTCAAGATGCTTAAAAAAATCACGTTTGACTAACACTGTTCTAGCTGTGGAAGGAAGAGGATTACCTGACTGCATGGTGGGGGAAATGGAAAGAGGAATGTGCGTCATGGCACCTAGTGAGGAGCCTGGCCCGGGGTAGGCCACCCCAGGCACAGCTCTTGTTCCCCGTGTGCTTCCTGTGTGGAGTAGAGCCCGAGAGCCCCTAGTGTGGGTGCTTCCGTAGCTGTAACCCACTGAATCCTCACAACTGTCCTCAAGGGACAAAATGGACACACAGAGAGCTTAAGGAACTTGTCCAGTATTACCCAGCTGGGGCAGGCAGGATTCAAAGCCAGTTCTGGCAGACTCTGGAGTCTACACACTAACCATGATGCAAGTTCCAGTTCCCCACATGCATCCTTCTACAGAAAGTGGAGTATGTTCCAAACACCCTTTATTTTTACTGCCCAGGGACTTTAGTACCCAAAGACAGCACTTTTCTTCTGGGTCTGAACACTACTAGAGGAACCATGATAAAAGGCAAAAGTATGTCATTTCAAATTTCTAAGTAATTTCTATTTAAACAAGTGCAACTCCTAGGCACTTGACTGTAAGTTCAAAAGGCTTAATTTGAACTGGTACTCATTTAAGGAATTAGTAACTGGTATGAGGTGATGGTTGCAGTGGCTAAAATTTAAACTTATCCCAATTAAGGGTACAGGGAATGGTATAATCTAGTAAAGTATGTCTGAAATTGAAAGCAAAGAAAGGATGTCCAAATGCTTGGTCCTGGTTCTCTCGGAGTCTATCTCTGGCTTTAAATCAAATAATTAAAGCTCTCATCCCTCAGTTTACCCCAATCACAAAATGGAAATAGTACCTCACTCAACAGATGACCGGTTAAATTAGCTGCAGCTGTGCCAGCTTGACACTGAGTAACTGCTGTGCAAGATTCTCTGACCACAAAAGAACAAACTGCAGGGGGATGAGTGCCAAAAAGGACACACCCATTTGTGTTCCCTTTTATACTCTGAATGCAGGGGCTCAGCCCTGCTTACAGGGTTTGGGATAAGATCCTGGGCAGGTCTGCCACAGAGCTCTGGCTAACCCCTGCTTGAAAAGTAGGAGAGTTTGGGTTCTAAGTAGTTCCAGAATAAAAGGAAAAAGGCCCTTTGAGACACTTTGGGAGGTTGGGCCAAACCAGAGACTCTCTGAGAATGAGGGAAATAAATGGCTTATCCTCATCTAATCCACGTCTCATTTCTGTTTTCTACTGACTCCCAGTCCAACTGTGGTCCCCATCCCCAGGCCTAAGCTCTGGAGTCACTGGCACTACAAACCTGGTCAAGCCCCGATAGTATCACTGGCTTCCTCCAGCACCAACCTAGACCCTAAGAGCCATCCCAAGCCCCCAAGGAGTCACACAGAAGCCATGGGGTGCGGGCGACATAAAACAAGAATGTGCCAACCAGTGTCCCTCCCCAAAAAAGGACAATGGTTGGACATGTGCTCTCTACCCCACAACGACATTTTTCAAATGCTTTATAAGCCACTTAAAAAAGAAACTGCCTACCCATAATTCCCTGATGAAGTCTAGCCGGTTGAAACAATTCCTCAGTTATGAGCCTTTTCTCTAATGGGAATCTGTTGAAAAGCTGGCTCTTAACAACTGGAAAACTTAGGATCATCAGATTATAAACCACTGTTAACAAATTCAAAGAGAGCCACACTGGTACTTTTAACATTATAATAGTCTCCAAAAGTTTGACTAAGTAACATTACGTGAAAAGAAAAAAAAAAAAAAAAAAAAAAGCATGGATGCTACAGATCTTTCATGTGCCTGAGTTTGACACATTTAGACCACAAGTCTCTCCCCTTTCCAGACTCCCCAGTTCACCACTGTCACTTTCAGATACCCACCAAATCACAGCCTTTGCTCACCTGCCCATATTGTTGCCTTAGGAGATGCCCCCCCCCCACCACCACCTACTTTTCTTTTGTAAAGAAAGCAATTTATTGTGTCCCTCCTTCCCATGTTCACTGATTTCAGTTCTCCGGATAAATGAGCTGGTAGGATGTGCTCATGCTAGATGCTAGTGCTCGTGCCCCCAAAAGCCATCAAGTATTTAGAAAGTGCCTCACAGGGGCTCAACTTTTTTATTTGAAACAATGGAAGGAAAGACAAAGAAGCACATCTGTGTGACTGTGTGTGGGTGATAACCACACATGGGTGCAAGGTGTGGGCTCCTCTAAATCACTGCCTCCGCCATGCTACACGGAGGCTAAGGGAGTGGGGAATGCTCTCAACATAATGTGTGAAGAGGGACTTGACCACAGCTGGCTGGGGATGGCGCAGGGGACTGGAGGGGTGTCCACTCCAGCCCCAACACACGGTGAGCTCTGGGCACATGATCCAGGGACAAGGAACACACTAAAACCCAGTAATTTTCTGTTTTTGTCTTCTTGGAGGATGTGAAACCCTTCTAGATTGTTACTGTTTACCTAACTAAATCTAGCATGTGAGTGAGCTGCAGCCAGGATCACTCATGATTAGACATCCACATTGTTCCATGCACCATGCTAGGCACACTCTTGCCTCTGGGCCTAACTCGCACATCCCTTCTGCCCGGAACATCTGTCCTCTCCTTCACCTCTTGGGAAAATTTCATTCTTCCTTCAGTACCCCTTCTGTGGGCCCCTGGGCCTTTAGTTACACAGAACTCACAGCACTCTTGGCTGGGCTCGGCTGGTTCTGTGTGCACACTTTCAGCACAGAATTCATCACTGTCCCAGCTAGAAACTCAAGTGCTTGTCTCTATCGGCCGACTACATTCTTTCTGAGGGTTGGTGGTCTTCACCCTTATTTCACACACCTGACTTCCAGTCCAACCATGTTAGGAGAGCACCTGGCACGTGCCAGGCACTCCAATGATGTTGGCTGAAAGAATAAAGAACTCTACATCTTTTCATCCAAACTCCTGCAATGCTTTGCCATAAATCAGTTCCCTCAGAATACAGGAATTTCCGATGAAATGTGTGCTCCTCTAGCTGTCCAAATGAAAAGAGAGTCTTACTGATGATTCCAAAGCTCCACAATTTGCTTTTCATACCCGTACGATTTCCAGGCATGAGCTAAAGCAGAATTGAGGCTGCCAGACAGCTTAAGCCACAGGTGATAACTTGAAACAGAGAAAGAAATAACAATGGCATTCATGGAGAATAAACAAAAATGCCCTACTCTGCCAACTTTAACTTTTTTTCTCTATTTAAAAAACCTCCCACAATCTCTATGTAAAAATTCAAGGTGTAAGACATGCAATAATAGCAATAATACAGACTCAAGCTGCATGAAGCCAGTTGGATGGTCAGGGGAGGAAGAAGTCTCACTGCTTCTCTGTAATGTTGAAAGAGTAAGAATTCTGCTTCCAAATAATGGACACGGAGAACAGAAAGGTCCAAGAAGTGGAGAATACAAACAGACATGTGAAGATTGTCAGTCCTAAGAGGAGACTGCTCCTGGAAGCTTTTATAGGGTTCAGAGTAGTAACATGGAGATACAGAATGCCGACGGGGGTCCCTTCCCAGAAACCACCTTTGCTACGGATAGTGTTAGCGTCACTGGGAGCCATATAGCGGGAGCTATCTTATGAGGAGAACAGTGTGTGTACCAGCATTTTTAAATTTTCCTGCTACAATGAGCGTTATACAAGCAGTCACTTTGTTCTTCCTTTGGATCTCTGTCTTTTCTCCCTAACTGAGCTTCTTCATTTAGAGCTTGTCTATATAGTTTTACTGTCCTGCTGATTTAAACCTGATGCAGAGATTACGTCATTTAAATTTTGAAATCATTAGGTGACAGCAAATATTCTATATTCATTAGCTGTTTTATTTCTTCTTTTGGAAACTAAATGGCACTATTCCTTATCCTTTTACAAAAGGATAAAGTGTTCTTCTGATCAACTATTACAGGAAAAAAAATGTCAGCTTTTGTTATATTTGTGATAGATATCTTTATGGTTTGTTGTTTTCATGATATTTTTGTCACAGAAGAAAAGCTCAGTCTGAATGGTGGGTAAATTATTCATGACTGTATCATCAGTAGGTGGTAGATGTGAGACTAGAACCCAGGCCTGTCTGGCCCCACAGCCCACATCCTTAAATAAGTTGCCTAGTAGAATTAATGGATTTTAGTACAAACACTATCAATGGTGTGGAACCACCTCTGAGGATGTCAGTTAACATATTGTATTTTTTATTTTTCCTGCTTTGTATAGCTGTCTTTCCTGCTGCTTTCAAAGCAAGTCTATCCATTGCAGCCTACCTGCCTTCTAATCTGTTGTTCCATATATACTATGGCTATAAAAATAGACCAACCAAGTTTCTAGGTCGGTATAAAACAAAACAGCTGAGTGCATTTTTAAAATAGGTTATGTAGCTACTCAGACTCCCTTTTTCTGCATGGAGGGGTCAAGGCTCTTTTCCAAGGGGCTTGCTAGGAGTCTCACTTTTGGATAAGTGGGGTTTTTCCAAGGAACTGGTAATATGACCTTCCCATTGCAGGAACTTGATAAATGTTTGCTGAAGATGATGAAATACTTTTTTCTTTAGTTTTCTAAATTGCCTTGGAGAAACTTTTCCAGTCGAGATTAGAGAAATTGAAATTTTCCATACACAGGGAAATTACTAGGATGTTATTTTTATAAGGAAAAGTCCTACAGTCTTAAGTTAAAGAGCTATTTTCATTTCCATAGAAGTCTAAAAATTATAGACGGATATGTTTGTTTTCTAAAGGGAAATACATAGTTCACTTAAAAGAAAAGCTGGCTATAAAACAGATTTCAATCACTTGAATTGATTGAAGTGAATCACATTTTCCCATTAAGATCCTCTTAAAAATTTATAATATAGAATAAAATTTGGACTACTACTCAAAGATATCCCTGGACTACTTAAACTCATTTAAGGAAAGGACCTATTTTTTTTTTCAATTAAAGTAGTAAGAAAATGCATTCCAAATAAGCCACAAAATTAAACTTCCACATAAGTCTTAAAATTCCACACATCTGCTGCAATGGGAGTAGGCCTCAAGTAAGATAAGCCTTTCGTATTTTGTGGTCCTTGGAAGTAATCCTATAACCCTTTCCCTCTTAAGATAAATGCTTCCTTCTAGAAGTTTTCTAGAATCAATTATTTTATAAGCTGACTCCTGATAGCTTATTTATAACCCCGAGGAAGACTTCTCAGTAACTATTAATAACTTAATACTCTTTAAATAGTCTATAGAAAGTACAGTTCATGAATATTTCACACTTGCTTACTCTGTGACTAATACCTGTGAGGTTTTGCACTCGGTTTTGTACTCAATGGTGGACATAGAAAAAGAAATAATATATAGTCTCAAGAATCTCCTAATTAGTGGCAGACATAATATCGTTAAAAAAATTATTCAATGAAGTAGGAGCTATCATAGGCCATAAACAGCCACATAGGAGGTGAAAGAGGGCGTTCTTAACTCTGCTTGGTAAAAGAGTGCCGAAAGGTTTTGAAGAGGAGGGGACATTTGAGCTGAGTCTTGAAGGAATAGGAATTAACTAAGAAGGCAAGATCACAGTCAGAGAAAACAGGAAATTACTTTTTTCATGCTCTCTCTTAACTCTGATACATATGCTCAGAAAAATATATCTGTACTTGCCCCAAAACTTAAATCTGTAAACATCAGAAAAGGAAGAGCTAATAGTAACTAGCATCATTTCATAAATAAATCTAATAAAATTACTCTAATTTTCTTCTCAGAGAGATATAAACAATAAAGGGAATATTTTGCCTACAGTACAGTGCCTTGTGTTGTGGATTACCCGCATATAAGGCAACTACCTCCACACCTTCTCCCCCTACTATCCAATAGGAAGCCCACTGGAGGAGCAACTGAGCTGCCTATGGCTGATAGTCCCATCTGGTGGTTAGTATGGGGAACTACATGGTTGGTGTTTCCATGACTACTTTGCTTCCCCAGAGAAATGAATGAATTTGCTATGTTCCCCCACTGTTTCTACCTTTCTCTCTATAGCTCAGTATCTCCAGCACCTGGTCCTTAGCACACAAATATTTGTTTTCTAGATTCCCAGTAAATATTTATAGAACTGAGCTGTTTTGAATAAGAAATTACAAGGTTTTGCATGGCCCCTTCCATCTTTCCCAAGCATTTCTTATATGTAGAGTACCTTTAGCTCAGTCATCTTACTATGAAGATGAAGAGCAAGGTTGCATAAACCACCAGGCCTCTCATCAGTCTGCATTAACATACAGTGTACTCTAGGGGCACCTGGGTGGCTCAGTGGTTGAGCATCTGCCTTTGGCTCAGGTCATAATCCTGGGGTCCTGGGATCAAGTCCCACATTGGGCTCCCTCCAGGGAGCCTGTTTCTCGCTCTGCCTCTCTGTGTGTCTCTCATGAATAAATAGATAAAATCCTTAAAAAAATACAGTGTATTGACCCCTATCAATCAAGTATTTGATGAATAAATGATTAAATTTTCTATCCTATTCAAATTCTTAGTCTGTTATCTTAGAAATTATTTTTCATTTTATTTGTAAGACAAAGGTCACCATAAATCACCCATAAGAGCAGTGCTGGTTATGCATACACTTGTGGCTGAGCAGATGAAGGCTAAAGATTGTGATAATGAAGAATTCTCTATTTCTACAGCTGTTGAACTGCTTAAAAAAACAAACTCAAATATTCCAGAAGTCTCCCAGTACTTTTTCTTTTTTCTTTATCTTTCAATTAAGTCTGCTTTTCCTAAAGTGTTGATCTTTAGGATTTTAAAACATTTATTCAGTTTTATTTTTCTGGGATATTTAATTACTAAGTTGTGACAGGATTCATTCATAAAAGCAAAAGAAAGAGGAAAGAGGGGATAGAATGCATACAGAAAAAGCTAATGGAAGGAAAACGAAAAAGCAGCAATGGTAAGGGACTACCACAGGGTCAAAAGTTGAGGTTTAAAAAAGAATATAAAAGAAAAAAAAAAAGGGAAGGCAAAATGCTGATAACTAAACAGGATCTCTGAAAGACCCAAACTGAGTCTCAACTTTAAACTGTATTCATTTAATATAGACTCCAGCTCAGTTGAGAAAAGATACACAAATAAACACACAAATACAAGAACTCTGGAAGCAGGGCAGAAAAGTGGTTGCCAGGGCTAGGAGGTGGAAGAAATAGGAAGAGGTTGGTAAAAGGACACAAACTTACACTCGAAGACAAACAAGGTCTAAGGATATAATGAAAAACATGGTGGGGCACCAGTGGCTCAGCAGTTGACTGTCTTTGGCTCAGGCGTGATCCTGGGTTCCTAGGATCAAGTCCCACATCGGGCTCCCTACAGGGAGCCTGCCTCTCCCTCTGCCTCTGTCTCTGCCTTTCTCTGTGTGTATCTCATGAATAAATAAATAAAATCTTAAAACAAAACAAAACATGGTGATCATAGTTGTCAACACCATACATAGAGAATAACTAGAACTTAAATGTTCCTATCTCCCATACCTAAGCTAAGCTCTTTGGGCCATTTGGGGTGACTCTTCCTTCATTTTTTCCAGTCTCAATTATCTTGCCCCATAAAACAAAGGGGTCTGATCATAGAAATCTTTAATGTTCCTTCTAGAAGGTTCTTTAACATTCTCTCTCTAAATGATTACAAAATAATGAGGGCCAGGAAAAAGAAGGGTGTATAAAGGATCCAGAAGGAATATGGGAATGGGACTTGTAAAATCCACAGAACAGCTAATAGGAAAAATGAGGGTGTTTTCTAGCTAAACACCTCTTGTTATTAAATACAATAATTAAAGTAACCAAAAGTGGGTTATTTTCACCCAGGATAGACCTTGGAATGCCAAAATAGCTATCACCCTACCCCCTTACCACCTCACTTCCCACTAAAATTGCAAATGTTTCCTTAGAAATAATCAATTTCTCCAAGTTGAACATGCCATTATCCAAGAGAAGTGTCTAAGAAGAACTTCTGTATTCAACTGCAGGTTGTACACTGTGTTTAATATGGCACTGTAAGGCCTTCAGCCCACAGGCACTTGAGAAATACAAAGTGTCATTATGTTAATTACTATTATTATAAGGCTCCAGAGCTTAGATTAGCTATAGTCTAATGTCTAAGGTATAAGTGGTCCTCTATGACCCAGGCAAGTGATATCCAAGCATCATGAGCTGGGTCCATTGCTCTCCAATACCTCCAAAGCACCATATACAATAGGTCTGCAAGAGTCCAGGTGACTTGGGCTTTGACAAGAGTGTTGCAACCTGGTATTCTCTGCAGCTCTGCTGAACACCAGGGAAAGTAGGACCCTATACCTTCCTAAGATTGTTCTTCATAGAAATCAAATCAAAGAGAGACTGTACAAAGACCAGAATTCAACTGTGTATGTCCTGGAGAAAATTTGGTAATAAACCCCAAATAAGTGAGTGCTGAGCCAACTTCACAGCAGAAGTTTTCAAACACTGTATGCATACAACCACCTCTAAAGTTAATAAAAATGCAGGTTTCTCAGCCATCAAGGTTCTGATTTGGTAGGTCTCGGGGAGGTTCAAGGAATCTACACTCTTTAACAAGTTACAAGACTGGTACAGGTGGTCTGCTGACCACACTCTTAGAAGCGCTGCTTTGAGGTTCCAGAAAGCCATCTAATAAAAAAACGAAATTCCAATTCAACACACTCAACAAAGATTTAGAGGTCTTAAGGATGACAACACAAAGTGGAACATTTCAATTACTTTTCAACACAGCTTCGATTAAAGAATAATTTAAGTGGCTGAGATTTGGACTACTCATTCTAAAGTCTTGAATAAAAAGAAGCTGAATTGAGAAACTGTTCCAAAAATGCAATATCAAGAAATCCACATGTAAATGAACAGAAGGAAAGCCTTTTAGAAAGCAAAGGTGATTATTACACACTTTGTATTTTCAAAACCACCAACTAGCAGCTCAGGGGAACAGGTGTGACAAACAATGGACCAATTTAATGCCTATTAAAAGAAAAACTAGAGAGAAAAAAAAAAAGGGATTTGTGAATAAGCCTCTGTAAGGAGGTGCATCCAAGAAACAGGATCCAGAATCCTAATGTGTCTTTACATTCTTAAATGCTAAAGTCATGGGGGAGAAAAAAACAACTCCCAGTGAAATGTTATGAGGTGTTAATGTTTCGAAGCCGTTACCCACTAAGAATAACACACAAAACTGCTCAAGTGATTCCTGGAAGCTTTTATTACAAAGACAAGTAGAGGTAGAAGAGAAGTGGCTGAATGAAGCAAAGAGCGGATTTGCAGAGCAACAGAACTATCTATGGACCCCACCCCCCTACTAAATTACAGACTGAACTACAGGCAAAGATAGGATAAACTTCACGTTCAACTCCTGGTGTAGCCACTGGCCAAATCAACTGGATCTGTAGCTGATAGCTGGCGACTGTCCTTTAAGACTCAGCTCATATCCTACCTCTTCTGTGAAGCCTTCCCTTCCTTACCCTAGCAAGAAAAATTCACTAATGATTATAATACTGGTTTTGGTATTCTGGTATCATACTACTTTCACAAAGCAATATGCCAATATTTCTGCCAATGTATTAGCATGATTTCAGAGTGGATGAGCAGCTTCATGCATCCTGGGTTCTCTATAATTGTTGCCCCGCTCACCAGTTCCTGCCTCCCCAACCACTCACCCCAGACACCTTCACTGCGAAGCAGGTAAAGCCTCCCAGAGCCTCCTTCCCACCCAGCTCCCGCCTCTAGTCCAAAACAAAAAGGTCCAGGTTAGACATAAGGGGGAAGATCCCCTAGTTGAGAGAGCTCTTCCCTGGGCAGAGAGAAATGGAAGCTGGTATCAAGGCCACTGGCTGGAGCTGAGAAGCTGCCCAGTGTACAGTGGAGTTCCTGAAAGCTCCACTCAGAAGCATTTAAAACATGGCAAGAAAGTTCCAAAGCCCTAAGCACATGACTTGGCAGTTCCAGGATGTCAGGGCAGAGCCCTAGGGGTCCGTGGATTCTCACTCTAAATTATTTAAAGCGAGTTTAAACTTTACAAGGGGGGTTGCTAACTCTAAGTGTGGGTCTTCTGAGCACACAGAAGAGCAGTGCTGTGTGGAGCATGTTACAGCTAAAATGCCTCAGAAGACATATCTCCTCAGAAAACTCTTACATATTCTAGTATGATAGATTCATTTTCAATTACTTTTTCTAAAATCATTCTTTTAAAATAAAAACAGCCTCTGGAAGATCAGGTTTATTACTTATTTACAATGCTGTATAAATAATCTGGTCTCACACCACACAAACCTACCCAACTCTCTGCTGAAGTATTCAGTGCCCATGAAAAGTGAGGAAATTTGTGAAAACCACAGACACCTAAAATGCTCTGATGTCCCAAGAAGACATCAGACCTGGAAGCTCTCCTCTCCAAGAAAAGATCTGAACTGGATATTCCACTTCGGGAAATCCAGAGGTAGATTAAGTAGCAAAGGTTTAAAATTTTAGTTTATTATGGAAGAGACCAAATTGTATCAAAGTATTTTGAACTATCTTACACTAAACTGTGATTTTTTTCCTCATATTTATTATGTAAATATTAGTAATAGTTATTAGTTTTAGCTCACTATTTAAGAATTATTGTAGAAAAGCCTGCATAATGAAAAAGTCTGCCATTGCCTCAAAAGCAGTCACTCTGCCTAGAGCATGCAGGCATAAAAAAGGCATCACAAGTCATCTGGAATCAGCCAAAATGCTGCAGACATAGTGTTCAAGAGAAATTTTAAAACCTCATCTATGTTTTGGAAACTACAAAGTAGAACCAAAAATTACAAGTACGCTTAAATACCCTCAACATTATTCACCGATCTTCAATAATCAATAACTATTTACTCACAAATATAATTACAACACTACCTTCTGTGGCCTCTATCTTCTTTAAAACAGTCAAAGCTCTAAGAGTTGTTCACACTCGGTGCTCTTTCAAAAGCTGTAATTGCCAAGGGTGCTGAGTCGACAGAGGTTTGCCATCATTCTCACAGTCTTGTTTTCTAAGGATCCTTTTCTTACCAACATGATAAAGAACTTTCTATGGATGATGGTAAAGCTGCAGATGCTGGGAGAGACATTCCGCTTAGTTCCCACGTTTTTGCCAGTGAGGGAACTGGAACCCACAAAGGTGACTGACTTGCCAATGTCAGGTCACACAGCTGGAGTCAGAGACAGAAGCAGGGCCAGAACACAGCAATCTGGACTTCGGATGCCCTTCCTTCTCTGGTTCTCCAAGTGACTCTCCAAGTGACTTTCTAGCTGCTCAGCATGGGGGATTGTCCAAGAAGGGTGCTTCTTTAAGAGCCACTGAAACACTTATAGACTGCTCGTGGTTAGTTTACCTCAGTTACATCAGAGCACTTGTCCACAGATCCACGATGTTTAGAGGAGTGAGTTCGCTCCTTTCTGGTCGCAGTCAGGAAAAAGAAAAGACTATACTCTGGCTTCTCCCTCCCTGCCATGTGTCCAAGCACACTTCTGTTTGTTACTATAAGGGCCGAAAATGCTGCTCTTTGACCAAGAGCTGGTATGTGTCACAGCAGATGGAATGCAAGCCTTAGAATCAGAGAAAGCCAGATTTTAATATTCCCTGTAGTTTTTACTTGCAGTATAAGTTACTTAGCTTATCTGGACTACAGTTTCTTCACCTGCAGAACCTAAAACACTATGTACTTCAGAGATTTTTTTGCAAGGATGAAATGAGATCATAAATTTAAAGCACTTAGTACAGTATCTTGTTCACAAGGGCTCCTCAAAGAAATTAGTTTCTTTCTCCCCTTTTCTGCTGTTACTGTTAAGATTTTTGAATAAGCAGGGGCACCTAGGTGGCTGAGTTGGGTGGGCGTCTGATTTCGGCTCAGGTCATGATATCAGCATGGTGAGATCGAGCTCCCCGTCGCCAGCTTAAGATTCTCTCTTTCCTTCTCTCTCTGCCCCTCCCCCCTTCAAAAAATGATTTTAGACAAGCAATTTAACTAGTTAACTTCCCCTATATAATGGAAGATAATATATGCTTCTGATGAAAAGACACTGTATAAAACAAAATATGATTATTAAGCACCAAGATGAATACCCGAAGGCATTAATTCACTTTACAAAATATGCAAAGGTGCCAATCCACTAATAAATATGCTACAGCAGGAGCTTGTCCTCAGGTGCTAATTTGCTGAAGTAAGAAGTATACTAGGGCCAAAGTGCCAAGAACACCGACTAGAGCAGCCAGAGCTGGGAGCTTTTGATGTTTCACTCTGGGGAAAAAAAGCAACTGTGAAGAGAGCTACGGGTAGGAATAAGGAGAGCTAGAGGAGGCAATGAGGGCACGGGTGCTGTGGAGAAGGCATGGGAAGAGGGCCCATGGAGGCCCGGGCGCCAGCTACAGGCCCACCAGGAGGGCTGCCAGAGCTGGGCAGGTCCTTTAAGGCACCCGAGTGTTGATTTTAACCCTGGAAAATAGGAATTACATTACCAGCCCTACCTCACTTGCAAAGGGAAGAGTGGAGAGTGTGCTTCTAAAGTAGGAAGTACACTAGCAACATAAAGTCAAATGACTGCTACTAACCAGCGCACAAAGATATACAAGAAAAGATGAAAATAAGGATGCCCCGGAAGGGTGATGACCAGCACCCTGACCAGGAGGCACCCAGTGAAGACTCCAGGAAAGTCATACCCAATGGCTGAGTACTATGTGCCCAGTGTTTGGCAGGCCTGCGGTAACCCACCACCCTAGGGGACAGGGCTAGGGAGAAACAGGCTTGACAAACACTGAGGTTATATTCAGCTTAATTTTAACAAAGTCAATAAAAACATGGCAGCAATAATGCCGTTACCATGCTGTCTTTTGAACAGTACAATAGGCCTACTGTTCTCACAATTCCTATCTTTACTGTAATAAGTGACATATAACAGGGAAATGCTTCACGATTAATACTGAAGAACCTATACCATGGGATAATAAGCTTTTGTGGAAGGGCCTCCTAACCAGTTTAAGTTGGTTAGCCTTCCTTGGGTGACCACAGGGGCCACACAGATGGCTCACAGAGACAACAGTGTATTGCCAAAGCACTTGAAAACCTAAGGAAGATAGGAAAGTATGTCATCCACTCTGTGTTCGCTCTGCTCCAGTTCTCCTGGCTCTGGGATGTGGAGTGGGTTTCATAAGCAATGAAGGGAAACTGCTTAGCACTGTTCCAGATGAACAAGCTAGAACTGACTGACAGCTCAGGTGTTGTTTCCTCTGCACTCATACTTTGTAGAAAGAAGACATGCCTGGGCTTTGGGGACCTCTTGTTATATGGATTTCCTTTGTGTGAAACACTCCTGCCCAATCTGCCATGACTGGATCACTGCTGGCTCCCAGCCATCCCCCAGCAAGGCAGGGTATACAACTGACTGGCCTCTGAAGAGAAAGAAAGAGGGCTGGGTTCTGTCCCTCAAAAGGTGGTGATACACATGGCAGGCACTATGGCTTCAAGGACTTCTTTAGTACGTCTAGTTTCCTTGGTAACCTAACTATGTACTGAATGGTTTCTATGGCAAACCATGTCCCAGACTCGAAATAATCAACATACGCATGCAATCTGAAATGTAACCTATTAGTGGGGGGCTGCCCACACTTGAAAAACTTAGCAAGCTTAAAGAATAGCCCTGACAACCTGATTGTGGTGCCAGAACAGGTGTCTCTGTGCAGTCAGACTCAAAGGGCACTCTATCAGGAAAGGGCCAGGGCAGGAAGAGCCAAACCTAAAGTGTGCTAGCTCAGGCCATGTGACACTTTCTGCAGGAAACTACACTCCAAGGGATGAGATCCTGATCTAAAACCAACAGGCCAGACAACCACAGAGTAAGAGTCAAGTACTTCTGGGATTCCTAGAAACCTCTTCTAAGAACAGGAATAAGATTCTCATATAAACAACCCAGTAAGGTGTTCGGTTTGTAATCTGGCACTCAAAGGAGAAAAAGCCTATTATTTTCTTTCTCAACTGGAATGACAGCACCCTGCATATGGAAATGTATGGGAATATGTTAAGTGGCCTCCACTAGTGAGGGGTCATTCATGCAGCAGGTAGGGACCAAGAGTGCTAAGTGTCCTCCCCTGCACAGGACAGCATCACATGACAAAAGGAGTATAATATCCACATTGGAGAGAGTGTCATATCACCAAAAGAATTTCCTAATGGGAAAATGATCAATTTTTAATACATTGTCACTGGTCTTTCCTTCTTCAAAAACAAAAGATAAAAAGGGAGGGGTAAACAAAATCTAATATTTGTAAAGTTCTTAATCTGTTTAATGAGGTGTTCTATGACAAAGACGTGAACTTAAGCAAATGACAGAAAATTTTTCAACGATTTGTTAAAATGAAAAAGAAAGCAACTTTAATCTCTAAGAAAGGACAGTGTTCCAAAAATAGGTGGGTGCAGGAGGCACCACGCTGGCTCAGCTCCAGGGTAAATCTGCCTGGGGCTACTATAACGTTTGAGTGCGGAAGCCCCTGGTCCAAAGTTAGGGTCTTCAGCTCAGTAAGAGTTTCTAGTTGTCTTGCAAATGAGCAGTTAGAGATGATGTAAAGGCCAGCCATTAAGTACAAAATCCCTCCTTTCAGATCTCCAGAAAGGATTCAGATGTTTAGCTCTGGGATGGGTAGACCCTCTAGATGCTACTGTATTCTGTTGTGGGTCCAATTTTGGGTCCAAGACAAGCTGCTAAAATGAGAAGGCTTCCATAGTCCTTGGACTCCTTCAGGGGAATCTTGAGCACCTTTAAAAATGAACTTAAAAGGCTGTGCCAGTTTTTTTTTTTTTTTAAATTCCTCCAAATGCTGGGAATTTAACCAATATATGAGTTCTTAAGATTAGCTTCCAAGCCAGGATCAGAATGGTCTCACTAGGGGGTTGAAAAATTTCTAAGTCTTTATTTTTTTTATTTTTATTTTTATTTTTTTAAATTAATTTTTATTGGTGTTCAATTTACCAACATACAGAAAAACACCCAGTGCTCATCCCGTCAAGTGTCCACCTCAGTGCCTGTCACCCATTCCCCTCCAACACCCGCCCTCCTCCCCTTCCACCACCCCTAGTTCGTTTCCCCGAGTTAGGAGTCTTTATGTTCTGTCTCCCTTCCTGATATTTCCCAACATTTCTTCTCCCTTCCTTTATATTCCCTTTGACTATTATTCATATTCCCCAAATGAATGAGAACATACACTGTTTGTCCTTCTCCGATTGACTTATTTCACTCAGCATAATACCCTCCAGTTCCATCCACGTTGAAGCAAATGGTGGGTATTTGTCGTTTCTAATTGCTGAGTAATATTCCATTGTATACATAAACCACATCTTCTTTATCCATTCATCTTTCGATGGACACCGAGGCTCCTTCCACAGTTTGGCTATTGTGGCCATTGCTGATAGAAACATCGGGGTGCAGGTGTCCCGACGTTTTATTGCATCTGAATCTTTGGGGTAAATCCCCAACAGTGCAATTGCTGGGTCGTAGGGCAGGTCTATTTTTAACTCTTTGAGGAACCTCCACACAGTTTTCCAGAGTGGCTGCACCAGTTCACATTCCCACCAACAGTGTAAGAGGGTTCCCTTTTCTCCGCATCCTCTCCAACATTTGTGGTTTCCTGCCTTGTTAATTTTCCCCATTCTCACTGGTGTGAGGTGGTATCTCATTGTGGTTTTGATTTGTATTTCCCTGATGGCAAGTGATGCAGAGCATTTTCTCATGTGCTTGTTGGCCATGTTTATGTCTTCCTCTGTGAGATTTCTCTTCATGTCTTTTGCCCATTTCATGATTGGATTGTTTGTTTCTTTGGTGTTGAGTTTAATAAATTCTTTATAGACTTTGGAAACTAGCCCTTTATCTGATATGTCATTTGCAAATATCTTCTCCCATTCTGTAGGTTGTCTTTTAGTTTTGTTGACTGTATCCTTTGCTGTGCAAAAGCTTCTTATCTTGATGAAGTCCCAATAGTTCATTTTTGCTTTTGTTTCTTTTGCCTTTGTGGATGTATCTTGCAAGAAATTACTGTGGCCAAGTCCAAAAAGGAAGACACAAAGAGATGGAAAAATATTCCATGCTCATGGATTGGCAGAATTAATATTGTAAAAATGTCAATGTTACCCAGGGCAATTTATACGTTTAATGCAATCCCTATCAAAATACCATGGACTTTCTTCAGAGAGTTAGAACAAATTATTTTAAGATTTGTGTGGAATCAGAAAAGACCCCGAATAGCCAGGGGAATTTTATTTTATTTTATTTTTTTTTATTTTTTTTTAATTAACTTTTATTGGTGTTTAATTTACCAACATACAGAAAAACACCCAGTGCTCATCCCGTCAAGTGTCCACCTCAGTGCCCGTCACCCATTCCCCTCCAACACCCGCCCTCCTCCCCTTCCACCACCCCTAGTTCGTTTCCCCGAGTTAGGAGTCTTTATGTTCTGTCTCCCTTCCTGATATTTCCCAACATTTCTTTTCCCTTCCTTTATATTCCCTTTCACTATTATTCATATTCGCCAGGGGAATTTTAAAAAAGAAAACCATAGCTGGGGGCATCACAATGCCAGATTTCAGGTTGTACTACAAAGCTGTGGTCATCAAGACAGTGTGGTACTGGCACAAAAATAGACACATAGATCAATGGAACAGAATAGAGAACCCAGAAGTGGACCCTGAAATGTACGGTCATCTAATATTCGATAAAGGAGGAAAGACTATCCATTGGAAGAAAGACAGTCTCTTCAATAAATGGTGCTGGGAAAATTGGACATCCACATGCAGAAGAATGAAACTGGACCACTCTCTTTCACCATACACAAAGATAAACTCAAAATGGATGAGAGATCTAAATGTGAGACAAGATTCCATCAAAATCCTAGAGGAGAACACAGGCAACACCCTTTTTGAATTTCTAAGTCTTTAGACTTAGAAAGCCCAGTTCAGTCTTAAGACCTCAGAGGCTGGAGGCACATCGGTGGCTCAGTGGTTGAGCGTCTGCCTTGGGCTCAGGTCATGGTCCTGGGATCCAGGGACCTAGTCTTGCATCAGGCTCCCTGTAGGGAACCTGCTTCTCCCTCTGCCTATGTCTCTGCTTCTCTCTGTGTGTCCTTCATGAATAAATAAATAAAATCTTTAAAAAAATCTCAGAGGCTGAGCAAAATCCAGAGTCACTCAATAGTTCCAGCTACTCAACAGTCTACAGTGGCCCACTGGTAAGACATTTGCTCATATTTTATTAGTCATTCATGCTTCCTTTTCTGTGAAGTGTCTGTTCACACTTTTTGCCATTTTTCTATAGGATTTTTTTTTTTGCCATTTTCTTATTAATTTTAAGTTCCTTATTCTGGATATGAATTCTGTATCAGTTATTTTAGGTTTATAATTTTATGTTTAAATGTTATAAAATGAAGAAATGGCAATTTGGATTTTCAACCAGGGAGATAAATGATCTAACATGGAAAAGGTTGAAAATACGCACATAGGAAAACTATAAGATATGATTATATTAGGAAGTAGGTAAGAATACTAGCCAAAAGGAACTTCAACAAGTGGCTGACTTCAAAGGATACCCAACAAGAAAGTGAACAAGACGACCCACAGAAAGTGAGCAAATATTTGTAAATCACACATCTGATAAAGGTCTAGTATCCAGAATATATAAAGAACTCTTACAATTCAGTAACAGAAAAAATACAATTAAGAAATGGGAAAAAGACCTGAGTGAACATTCTTCCTAAGGAATCTGAAAACATTTGTCTACACAAAAACTTGTAACATGAATGGTTTGTAGCTTATTTATAATAGAAAAAAGATGAAAACAATCTAAATGTCCATTAACTGATGGATGGATAAATAAAATGTATCCATACAATGAAGTGTTAGTAATCAATAAAAAGGGATGAAGTTCCGGTACATGATAAACACAGATGAACACTTCTGCTAAGTGTGGAAGTCAGTCACCAAAGACCACACATTACATGACTCCATTACCTAACAAATCTCCAGAGTAGGCAAATCCAGAGACAGAAAGTAGATTTGTAGTTTCTGGGGGCTAGGGGGAAATGGGGAATAACTGCTAATGAGTATGGAGTTTCTGTTAGGGTGATAAAAATGTTCTAAAATTATGGTGATGGCTGCACAGCTCTGTAAAAATACTCAAAAATGCTGAATTGTCTACTTTAAATATATGAACTGTGTGGTGTATAAATTATATCTCAATAAAGCTGCTATTTAAAAAATAGCAAGGCAAAGTACAGGAAAAGAATGACAAAGCAAGGCAAGTACACCAAGACAAAGCAGAAGAAAAGAATGACAAGATGCCTGAAAACTCAGGGTGACAATTTCAGCCTTCAGACATAGCACATTTCTCATGGGCCTTGGGAAGGGTAAGTATCATTAAAAAATGGAAAGAAAAAAAATGGGGAGAAAACACAACTTTTAAGAAGTGATGAAAGTCAGGAAGAGAAGGTAATGTAGGAAGCCAAAATTTCAGCAAAAGAAAGGATGGACTCAATTAATCGAAAACCTTAAGGTCGAGATTAAAACCGCCAGGGTTGAGCTAAAACAAAAGCAGTATGTATTTAAGGATATGAGTACCTGTAGGGCATACTTTAGCTCTTTTTGTTTGCCCTTCAAAGTCTTTGTTTCAGTTCTGTCCAACTCTCGAAGCCACATGGCACTGGAATGACCAGTGCCTCCCAAAATATTTAGTGTGCCTAAGAATCACCTGGTACTTGTTAAAAGCACAGGTTCCAGAACCCACTCCCAGACCTGAGACTCAGAATGGGGCTGTCCTCTGGAATCCAATCTTAAGTAACTCGAAAGTTCACACAGATGCAGGTGTCCTGCGTACCATACTCTGGAGCACAGCAATCCCTGTGAAGCATTAGGTAGCATGTAAGAGCAAAGGCTGTGAAAATGACAGATCAGAGTTTGAGCCCTGATGCTGCCAGCCACATACTCACTGTTGGCCTCTGACAATTACTTAACCTTCCTGTGGTGCAAAATTCACACATGTGATTGAGAACCAGCAATTCCTACCATGCATATTGAATAAAATAATGTTTGCAACATGTTTGGCACAGCATCTCTTGCGGCCAGTGCTCAGTGGCTGCTGGATTGCTCCTGTCTGTGATTCTTGTCCTTAGCTAGCTTACCCCTTGCAGTGGCCAGTGGCCATCTCACTGATTGGTATCTCAAGAAGAAACTTCAGAGAAAGGATTTTTAATGGAGGGCAGCAGATTCCTAAAGGGTCTGGGCTTGTATATAAGGAAGTCTGTGAATCCTCTGTGGAATATACAAAATAATCTGTAGTAGTCAGGGCTCAGGGAGGGGGCGGTCAGGGGTTCTCAGGTTGTAACCCCCAAAAAGTCAAGAGCTGCTCCCTTAGAGAAATCTTTAGGTCATTTCTGTCTGTCATTTCAGATATCTGTTCTTCTGTCTTCCCCACTAGCTTCCCCTAAATGAATTCAGGGGCTGACATTATCTTAAGGTCCAGTCCCTACCATCTGGAGAGGAATTTTCAAAAACTGGTGTCTCTGAACATTTCAAGAGGAGGACAAAGATGATAATAATGTTGACAATGACAGTAATACTAAGAAGAGCAACTTACCGTGTATCAGGGGTTTATGATGTGCTAGGCACTATGATGAGCACTTTATACATCCAATTTTCTCACCCACTCCTGACAAAAACTCTGTGAGGATTATAGATGAAGAAACTGTTATACAGGTTAAATAGCTGACACTGGGTGACATACCAGAGACTGGTAGTCAGGCTTAATCCCAAATCTGTCTTCCTGTAAAGCAGTGCTCTTAGCCAATGCCTGCCTTTGTATGCCACTAAACACTTAATCCCAGTGGGAGGGCCTGGTAGGCCAGGATAAAGGGTAATGCAGCTGTGGAGAACAGAGGTGAAGATTCTGCTTCTGGCTTAGCTACATTTATCTCCCAAAGGTGGGGAGTCTGGGCAAAAGGCAGAATTGGGCTCTGTGCCCTGTTGATCTTTGAGTTATATTAGTCCTTTGGAAGTAAAATGGTGAGGGATCCTTCCAGTAAGGTTATAAAAACCAGCTCTAAAGTGTAAATATACAAAACTGTTCTGATCACCAAAATCTGTGAGGACACTGAGAACTGACCTGGGACATACTCATATGTCAAATGGAAAAGTAGGAAAAAAAGAGAGCTACAAATGGAGAAACATACCTTACATATGGTACCAAGTAGAGAGCTGTGGTCCTCCTTTCTGAGATTGAGGGATGACAGGAGGTAGATAGTGAATTAGAGAGACTCTAAAAGCAAGTGGGCTGTACAGCACACGTTGACATATGTAATTCCTAGAGGCTTTGAGTTTAGGAGTAAGACAGGAATGAGGTAATAACTGAAGAGTACTAAAGGATCCATTATTTCAATTCCTAATTGTTCTGCATGACCTTGGCATGACAACTATTATATAAACATAAAGGAAAACAATTTGATAGTGTGAAGTAAAGATATTTCTAAAGCTCAGCACAAGTACAGACTTTTAAAGGTTCCTGAAGGGCAATGAGAGTATATTGGTGTTTCTCAACTGGGACTGATTTATGCATCCCCTGCCACCTTTTGCTCAGGGGACACTACTGACATTGTTGACTGTCATGACGGGGGTCGGGGGGGGTGTGGGGGGAGAGGTTGGGGAGGGCTACTGACATCTTTGTGCAGAGATCAGGGACACTGCTAAACACCTGTGAACAGGAAAGTCCCCTACAGAAAAGAACCATCAGCCCAAACTGTCAACAGTGCCAAAGTTGAGAGACCTTGTAGGAAATGACAGGGATTATAGTATAGTGCTTCAGACAATTGCAAAATGTTCAGAAGCCCCAATAGCATTTATTATATGAAGAACACAGGTTCCACCAAAAAGTATGGAAGCCATCAAATATCGAGTAAATTTCTTCCAATTGGGCTCTTTTTCTATGAATTTTGATTTTGTAAGTAAAATGCCTAGATTCCCACTGAAAAGAATCAAAACATTACCAGTAAGCTGAAGTTCCCTTTGATCTCTACCCTCAAACCTGTTAGAGTCAAACTACCTACATGCAAATGGTGCTATCACCATTTGCTGGGGATGTGACTCATCCAAGTTCTGGCCCTCTCTGAATTTCAACCTCATCACCTATAAAATAGGGACAACAGTAGTAACCAACTACGATTATAGGGCTATTGTGAGGAATGAATGAGTTAATGAGTAGAGCGTACTTAAAAAATGTGACATAAGTGCTCATCAAGTATTAGCTATTGCTAGTATCCAGTGTACACAAACACACCCACACATAGACATACTCCCTTTTAGAAAATACACATGATGGTTTGAGGTCTAGCTTTCTTTTTTAACATAAAAATGTATAATTCTGGGATCCCTGGGTGGCTCAGCGGTTTAGCACCTGCCTTTGGCCCAGGGCGCGATCCTGGAGTCCCAGGATCGAGTCCTGCATCAGGCTCCTGGCATGGAGCCTGCTTCTCCCTCCTCTGTGTCTCTGCCTCTCTCTCTCTCTCTCTCTCTGTATCTATCTATCTATCATAAATAAATAAATAAATAAATAAATAAATAAATAAATAAATAAATAAATCTTTTTAAAAAATGTATAATTCTGCTCATCTTTCCGATACTTGCTTTTTCTTTAACTCAGAAATCTGTCTATGTGAGTACATAGAAATCTACCTTCAAGATTGCTTCATTCTATGCCAATGTATTTTAAGTCATGTCATTCACCTGTTTCTACCATTTGGACTCCTTTTTTTTTTTTTTTTTTAAGATTTTATTTATTTATCCATGACAGACACAGAGAGAGGCAGAGACACAAGCAGAGGGAGAAGCAGGCTCCATGCAGGTAGCCTGACGTGGGACTTGAACCCCGGGTCTCCAAGATCACACCCTGGGCTGAAGGTAGCGCTAAACCGCTGAGCCACCTGGGATGCCCTACCATTTGGACTTCTAACATTAAATTCCCCAATGACCAAGACCAAAGAGGCCCAGGTTTCTCTGTGTTTTTAAGAAGGAGTTAGCAAAAAGTTAATGAACAGTGAATCCTAAACAAGTGGAAATAATAAAGATCAGTCACCAAAACAAGTAATATCCTTGATAATCTGAAGGATTTCCTTATTGTACGAAGAGAAAATTCTAAAATTTTCAAATAATTATATGCTCCATAATCTGCTTTTTTTCCCAAAAGAATCATAGATTGTGTTACAGTTAATGAAAACTTAAAAGCTTCCAAAATAATTTTCTTTGGCTTTAACACACATATTGGATTGGTCACATTAAACTCCGCCAAAGATAGGAAAAAAGTACTAGGTCAGAGGAGGAAATGAAAACATGGAAGTATTATCACCATTTGGTCATAAACTCCTCTTCTCAGAGAAACATGGCTATAAAAATCTGTTCCAGGATGAAAACTTGGCACAAAACAACCCAATCTTACATCATCTTTTTTAAAGGCTGGGGTGGAGTAGGGAGGGGAGGGATTAAAAAGTAGGAGGGGAAAACTCTTCGTATGTAGGAAAAAAAGGAAAAAAAGGCTGTCAGTAAAATAAGTTTTCCACGGATACATAACTTCTTCAAATTAATGGTTTGGTTTAGCTGAAATCTGGCAAGGTAGAAGATTTTAGTCTTTTTCAAGAATGGCCTCTATTTTGGGGAAGCTGTCTATAACATATAATGTTCACAGACAGGATGTTCATTCCCTGTTATGGTCCTATTTACAATATTATGTTAACTCATCATTTGTTTTGTTTTAAACTAAAGGCTTCTCCATTCATTAAAGTCATTAGTGAAAGACAGCGTGTCTGAATTTTAATAAGTACAGAAAAACTCCAATATAATTATGAGCCCTATATTATGAGAAGCAAAATCAGACATACCAGAATCAAATTATATGCTCTTTAATAAAGCTTCACACAGTAAAATCTGACATCATTGGTTTTAGACCTTTCCTTCAACAATACTATAAGGGGTTCCACTGCCTATGTGAATTTTATAGATTAAGAGTCTTAGTTATTATTTACTCACACCAAACACTTGTAATCAAGAACCATGCCATTACTTTTGGTATTAAATAATTACCCTCTGAAACCATGCTCTTGACATAACAAACCATATACTTCTTTAAGCAAATGAGGCAAGATGACTTTTTTCCATAATCCAACTGTCATATCTCCCTATCCATATCCACATTTGGCTCTGAAAACCAAGTGAAAGATATTTTATGAATGTAATAGGCCAATTCAGAGATCACTGTGTAGCTAGAAACCTACTGACTGGTCTGAGAAAAGAGTGGAACATCTGAGAGCTAAGAGCCCTAGAAAAAGAAGTGCTGTGCTGTGAATCACAAGAGCTTCAAACAAGTCAAGGCCCAAGCACAAGAGGAGAGCTCCAAAGTCTTAGTTTCAACACTTTGGAGCCTTGCTCCTTCTGGAGTTCTTCTGTCCTCACTGTGAGCTAAACTAAGAAAACCAGGCGCTTGTGGATCTGTCATTCCACTAAGAGACAATAAATGTAAAAATTGCTTCTAAACATAGTAATTATGTTAGCTATTCTGAGAGCAAGAAATAAGTTAAAATGCTCTTTCATTTAAACAAATACCAATACATATAAACAACAGAATTCGTGGGAAAATGGTCATTTATTAAACATCCCTTATTACAAATGTTCCCAATCTGGTGGCTTCAGGACACTATCAGGCCTTACACTGATTTGAAAGGATACAAAAGGTTCACTAATTTATTAGATACCAAGCAGCTGAAGACCAAATAAATGTCATATGTGTTATGTTTGATGCATATAAAAATAGGTACATGAATGTGTATATACATATATGCATACACACATCTACAGCACACACAAGTGTATATATATATATACATATATATATTCATTTTTCAAATATGTATACACACTGAAGTGATTAATAAAATGCAGGTTCATTTAAAAGGCATTCAATTCATTTATTCACACAAAATACTAAAAGATTACTTTTTATCTATACAGACTTTTGAAATGTTTTTCAATGTTATCTTTTAACCACAGTAGAATTTGTTCTCTTGAGTTTTAATAAATGCACAGAGTTGTATATCCACCACCACAATCATACTACTAAACAATTCCATCGTGCTGAAGCAATCCTTAAAAATCTTGGGCTGGGCAGCCTGTGTGGCTCAGCGGTTTAGCGCCGCCTTCGGCCCAGGGTGTGATCCTGGAGACCCGGGATTGAGTCCCACGTTGGGCTCCCTGCATGGAACCTGCTTCTTCCTCTGTGTCTGCCTCTCTCTGTGTGTGTCTCTCATGAATAAATAAATAAAATCTTAAAAAAAAAAATCTTGGGCTGTCCAATCATAGTCAAACCCTCCTTCCATCCTCATTGGAAAGGGGTGTGTGTGTGTGTGTGTGTGTGTGTTTGAGAGAGAGCATGCATGCATGGCATGGGAGAGGCAGAGGGAGAGGGAGAGTCTGGAGCAAGCTCCATGCCCAGTGCAGAGCCCATCATGGGGACTGGAGCCAAAACCAAGAGCCCAACACTCAACCAACTGAGCCATCCAGGGGCCCCCTCATGGAAAAGGTTTTGTTTTTTTTGTTTGTTTGTTTGTTTGTTTGGTTTTTTTTGTTTGTTTTTTTTATGGAAAAGGTTTTGACTAAAAATTAGTCCTCACACTTGAGAGGGATGGGAACAACTGCCACATAGGAGTGTTGAGGGCCACCTTTTTTATAATTTTATGTCACCTTTTTTACATATTCATCTCTACTTCCACCAAAGGTTTGACAAAAAAAATTAAAGGGGAAGGAAACTAAAATAACAGGATAGACTTGGAAGAATTCAGATTTCAGGACAGTATGAAGGGAAAAATGGTAGAATGCGATCAAAGACTACAATAGGTGGCATTAATATAAATATATACACACACACTATATATGTATACATACACACACACACACACACACACACACACCTGGTAGATACAGGAAAAAACCTTCAGTGTGATAAAGCTGAAGTGATCATTTATGAAGAAAAATATGATTTCTTTTTTTTTTTTTTTTAAAGAATGATGAGGGGCGCCTGAGTGGCTCAGTCAGCCAAGCCTCTGTCTTTGGCTCAGATCATGATCCCAGGGTCCTGGGATGGAGCCCCACATCAAGCTCCCTGCTCAAGAGGGAGTCTGCTTCTCCCTCTCCCTCTGCCACTCTCCCCCTGCTCATGCATTTGCTTTTTCTCTTGCTCTCTCACATACATACATAGTTTAAAAAAAAATAAAGAATGATGAGATCTGATTTGTGAAGAAAGCCTGCTCTGCCTGCAGTCTAGCAACTAGTTAGGAGTGGGAAGACAAGGCATGGAAAACCAGTTAGAAGAGTATTTCAATAGTCCAGCTGAGAGACGACAGTAGCTCAGATAAGTTATCTCAAAGGGGTACGTTTTACTAAAAACCACAAGAGGTAAAAAGAATGGGAAATAGCAGTAGAATAGAATGTCATTCAAAGAACATCTACAATCACAGTCAATTCTTATGGAAAACTAGATCAAGACACAATGCAGCATATCTCACAGCATGGCCAACTCAATAACCTACCATCCTCCTGCTACAAAATATCTAAATATATTGGATAAAAATTGTTGTTAAACAATGGTAACTATACTTCTAAAAAAAAATTGAGGAGAATCCCCAGAAGTACCCAACCCTGGTTCCATCACCTGTGGTCCAGGAGTCTGGGATACATGGTATCTAGGCAGCTATGAGTGTGCTAAGCACTGAGGCTGCTCAGACAGGACAACAACATGCAGGTCCCCCCCCCCCCACACACACACACACACACTCCTGTCTTGAAAAGAGATACCAAGAGTGTTTAAGCAAGGGAGTGACAAGGGCTGAGCTCTGCTTTCAAAAGATTACTGTGGCAAACAGTAAAATACACAGGCTCGATACAGGGCTGTTTCAGGGAAAGGGTAAGCAGATGAACACAAGACACCATGGAGGCAAAATCAACCAGCAGTTGTGTACATACAGGCAACTATGGTGAGGGGAAAGTCAAAAATAGGATGTCTACATTTCATTGCTGTCGGTACAAGGCTAGTCAAGACATTAATGAAGATGAAGAACACAGGGAAAGTGTAGATTTTGGAGAAGGGGAAATGGGTAGTACTGGATTATAATTTACTCTTTAAATTTAAATCTGAAGCCTCAGCAATTATTCTAGCATGAGATGGTACAGAAGGCATTAAAAATGCAGAACTGAAATCTGGAACACAGATCCTCAAATGAGGTTTGTGAATTGGCTTCAGGGGCAGGTGTGTTACTCTCAAAAATGTATTTAAACTTTCTTTGCACGTTTTTTTGTGGTAAAGTCCATGGCTCTCATCAGATTTTCAAAGGGGTCCATGTCAATCAATCTGCTATTCCTTTAAACATAGTGTGTGAACTTTGGAAACTTTTAATCTTTGGTGTTCTGCAACTTCAGATGAAGTGTCTAGGTGTCAATTTCTTTTCAGTTAGCCTATTTGAGATTCACTGTATTTCCTTTATTTGAGGATTGGTATCTTCCATCAGTTCTGGAACATTCTAAACCATTTCCTCTTCTACTTTCTCTGCTAATTTCTCTGCTTCTACCTGTAACACAACCTAATATTTTTGTTAACTACCATTCTACATCTCAGGCCTTCCACTGTGGAATCATTTTCCTACTTGTGAATAAATATAAATGAACACTATAGAAAACAGCACAGAGTTTTGCTGTTGAAATACAGTAAAAAATTGAAAATCATGAAATTCTCATCTTCATTACAGAAAAAACACTGCACAAAATCCTTGAGATATTTAGCAGAAAGGTGCTAGGCTGACTTTTCAAACGAAGACATGTTAAATCTTAAGTTTAAAGCTAATCATTATGCTGTAGACAGGAGAATAGCACTTGAGAGAAACAAGGCATAGAAACTGCCCACAGACACAAAATAAATCCAAGACAGAGCTTAAGGGGCAAAGAAGTTTAAGAAACATATACCAGTGAGATCTGAGTTATCACGGACTTATTGTATACATCTTCTTGCTAAATGTATATTTTCTGACGAAAAAGAAAGCTAGATAAAAACATTGATACACCACCAACTCAGGCAGCTGGGGAGGTGGGAGTTCTACACCAGAATGTTTCCAAAAATATGCTATTTGGGGGCTGATTGATTTTCTCCCCCAACTAAATTCCATTCTGGTTCGTTTTGGTAATGTTTCAAAGTGCAGGCTGAGCTCTTGATCTTTCAGGAGGTACTGGCAAGACAAAAGGCCAAATTCACTAATGAAAACTTGCTGAACTGACTTTTCAGAATTCCATTCGAAGTCACGAAGAACCCTTTTGGCCCTGCTCCCAGACTAGTAAAACGAACATCTCAAATCCCTACAGGCTAAGATAGCTCATTTCACTAAAACCAAATACACATCTTCTCCTGACAGCTGGTTGTCTTATATTCAGGACTATATATTTATCAAAGGGAGGGGGGGAACCTCCAGGAGCACAATATTTATTATAGGATTATCTCAGTGACTCAAGTAAACATGAGTAAGGCTAAATTAAACTATGTTTACTATGATGTTCTATTACTTAAATCCTGACACAAAATCACCCAAGAGATCTGGGGTATTATTTCTTGAGACAACTGATATAGGTTAAAAAAAATGGGGACAGGGAATTATCTTTTCTTTAAAATCTGTGTTTAGATATGCACAATTTTTCTAATTATTCTAAAAAATCTTTTGAGAATCTGAAACAAAAATTCTCCATCCTTTTAAGATGTTGAATTCAGTACTAAATTTAAATAAAATCACAAGATATTGAATTCACTCATTGCTTTAAAAACTTATTTTCTCTGATTTATTCAAATTTAATATGTATCATTTCATTAATTCTCACCCATAATTCTAAGTATTACTTGAATCTTCAGCTTCTCCCAACCCTTTCCCTAGGCCTATTAGGTAAATTTTAATTCAGCCCAGCCTTTCTGGACTACAGGCTATCCAAATGTTCCAAGAGGCCATGTCTGTGGTTAGGCACACTGTGGGCGAAGGCAGGGGAAAGAGGCTGGAGAAGCCACAACAGGAGGAGATGTAGGTCGCATAAGATCAAAAGCATATTTACTACTTTCAGGATTCAGTTGATAAGCCACTCCTAGGAAATGAAGCTCTACCTCTAGGAAACATGACCAGGAACCCATAAGGGAAATAAGCTGGCTGGCTGGGCCACAAGACACATGCACTTTGGAGACCACTTGCCTCTGTAGCATAGGGATCTAACAGGTTCAAAGCCTTCCGATCTGCCAGGGGTTCCTGTCAGTGGGAGCTGACCAAGTGACAGGGATAGCTTGGCAGCATAGGAGCTGTGGTTCACCAGCCCTCAACTGATGGAAACTCCTTAAGGAGTGTGCTATCCAGGGAAACAGTATGACAACAGAGGCACAAACACAGGTGGGAAAAGCAGAGTCTTGCTGGCGAGGCAGGTGGTGGTGGTCGGGAAAGTTCCATAGAGGAGGTGGGGACTGAGAAGATCTGTGAGGCTAGACAGAATTTTGACAGATTCTACAGGAAAGGGAAATAAAAGTCAATGCTCTCGTACAGGCAGTAGCCCAAGCAAAGGTATGGGAGTGAAAAAAAAAATACAAGGTGTGTTCACAGGAAATCCCAGAAAACCAGCTTGGCTGAACAACAGGACACAGAACCCAGACTGGGGTAGAAAGATCAGCTGGGCCTATAAGAGAAAGAGCTTCGGAGGCCACACCAAGAGGGGTGTACTTAATTCAGTTGGTGATAGAGGGGCACTGATGGTGCAGAGCAGGGACAGAACATTATGTGACTTCCTTCAGGAAGACAGGGACAGCTCCATGCTGGATAAACTAATATAGGAAGAAAAGTTAAAAGGCCATCAGGAGACACGGCAACCAAAGGACTAAACTAGGAAATGAGAGTAGGAATGACCAGAAGGACAGATCTAACGGAGACAGGATATTTCTAATACAAAACAGAGGTTGGCTAATGCCATTCAGATGCAGCACCTGGACACCTCAGAAATAGAGTATCCTGAACAGAAACAGGGCTGTGAAGAAGAAACCTTGGCTTACTGGAGGAGTGAAGAGTTTGGTTTCAGACACTTCCCATTTCAGGTGTCAACAGAACACATGCCTATCAAGTGGCTAGAAAAGTAGATCTGCAAGCAGGGAGAAAAGCTGAGATTAGAAATGGGATTGTCCACAAAGAGGTAAAGCTCTGGGGATGAAATCATGGGAAACATAATTTAGCATAATTTAATGGCTTGAAAAAGGAAGAAGAGTCAGCAAAAAAGATCAGGAAGGGTCTAAGAACTCCATGTCATAGAGGAAAAGAGATGTATTCTAGAACACACATTAGGAATACTATCATGAGAATCAGATGAGATGATAAAGTGAAAGCAGTTAAATATCTGAAAGTACTAAATGAATATATTTTTATTATCTACACAGTAGCATGTGTTTAATCTCTAGAAATGCCACATCATGTTCCATATTACGCTGCAAGAGCCCAGGCTTCCCAAAATCTTCCAAAAAGTCTCCTCTCCACCAAGTTAAATGGAACTGTGATCTCGTCCTGCCCTGAACTCTCACGGTTTTTAAAAAGTCTAGTTTTGATATTTATACAAATCAAGCAGCACTACCTGAGCATTGCCCATGTGTCGACACTACAGGAAGCACTTTCAGATATGTCCCCCTTGGATGAGATGAAACAGAGAGTTAGGACTTATCCACCTTTGCACAGGATGACATGAGTGAGGCTCAAAAAGGCCATGTATCTTGCATGGTAATAAGTGGAGGAACCGGGGGCTTCTGATTTCAAGTCTTATCATGCCTTTTCTACCTAAATACAAGTTGGGACTTGCCATATTTGTTCTTATTTCCCCTACAATCTTACAAGCAAACTAATAAGGGCATAGCCTTATCTCATTTATCTTGATATCCTCCGAAGCAACCATTCAACGGCCTGACATTCGGTCAATTCTTGTGCTTTCGATGCCTGAAAGTATTTGCAGGCACCCGGGGCTCCCTAATGGTGAGCATTTGTGGGCTGGTAAGCTTTGAGTACTTATTTCTAAGGCGGACTGTAACTTAACAACAAAAAGTTCTAAAAACAAATTCTGTACTTGTGAAAGATGCCACCTGGTCTGCCTCAGGGGCTGAAATCCTCTTTTTATGCACCGAGTGGGAACAGCACAGGGAGTGACAAGCTGGTTTTCTTCAAACCACTCCCACCAACGGGCTCAAGCCAAGAAATGGGCCCACACCTTTTGGGAAAGAGAACTGCCCGTTTCACCTCTGGTGTCACTGCTGGAACAACCAACAGTCTGAGAAGGAGGGAAAGGTAGAGCAGGTTTGGTGCCAGCTCTGATGATGTCACCTTAAAAGGGCAGCTTGTCTGCCAGGGGAAAAAAAAAAGGCAACTAGTTTAGAAACTGGGTTTTTCTTCTTCTCTTCATATTCAACCAAAATCTAGTTTGCATAACTGACCACTAGTTGTTTTATTTCATTTAATGAATACTACTTAGTATCTCAATTACCTGAATGGCTTGGGTTCCTTGGAAAACAAATGTATAGAGTGCCTGAAATAAGTGTATTTCATAAATGCCTTGTGTGTGAGAAGAACATGAAGTTTTCAGAAGCTTTACTTTGCAAGGTGTATGTCCATAGTGGGAGACGAGGAATAACATACATCTAAACACCATAAAGGCACCAAGTCAGGTTCTAGTGTCTCCAGAAACACCAGAGAACTCTTCCAGGATCCTGGGCAAAAAGACAGACTTTTGAAATGAGACTGTATTTTAGAGCTTCATTAATTATAATACACTTGGGAGTTTCCAATCCCATGGCTCTGACAGATGTTCCTTTTTGTGAGGATCGTCTAATTTGGGGACATTTGGCAACCATGTCCCTAGAAATCTTTAGGGTACAGCAAATTGATCCCTTTTCCCACATGTGAAGACAAGACCCAAAGTAGCCTTTTCCTACTTCCAAGACTAGTTAGTGTAAGCATAATATTCCTGCCTACTTCATGGACAAGCTGGGGCAGAGGGGCATTAGCCAGACTGAAATAACGTATCTTCCAGGCTCAAGATATCTTTCTACACCCATGGAGAACAGACAGAGAGAATCCAAGTCTTTTCTTGCCAATTTTCACCTAATGTGGATCAGGCCATCGATCCACATAATCACTGACCCACATTGATCAGGCCTGGATCCCTGCCTGTCAAATGCACTGCATGGGGTTTGGAACTTCCTAGAAAGAGCCATAGCCAAAGCCAAAAAGAGTACAAGCCTCGGCTGAGGGCAAGCATCTGGCACTGGCTTTGGGCGGGTCCACATGGGATGCTTTTTCCATGACTCCTGAGAGCACTTTCCAAGTCTGAGTCTATAATCAATGCTTAGATGGCTCAGAGTTGACAGGATAGTATGAACACAGAAAACAAATGAGAGCTTAACACAATATTAAAGACCAGTACCCAGTACCATGTAACAACCTATGACCTTGGCCCTACTGAAATGACATTACCTCCATTCTATATTCCAAACACTCTGCATGAGTTAACAAAGATATTAATAACTTGGAACTATGTAAGCCCTTAGAAAGTCATAGCACAGTTTGACCATTTTCCATTTTAACCTTTTTTCTAAAACCTAATTTTTAAAACTTCTACTCAAGGATGTAAGAACTTTTGGCAGTTTTCATTGGTTATTACAAAGGCGGTTCTACAAAGTGAATCTGTATCAATCAGGAAAAAATGTAAAACCCCTCAGTGTAGCATTTTCCAGTTTTCTTGTAATAATTACTGATTGACCCAGAACACTGCCAACCAGGCTTCTGCTCCCCAGGCACTGCATTTCAGCAAGACATTAAGGAAATGAAAAGACTTGTTTCTGTCCCTGAGTAGCAACTTAGTAAAAGATGGGAAAACCAATACACATCACTAACTAAATCTGTGATGAGCAGATTCTAACTGATACAAATTCAGTATTATAAGAGTTCAGGGGACGGCTAGAGAAGACAGCTCAATGGTGCTCAGGAAAAATGGTAGAAATGGCATTTGGAAAGCTCTATTTCAACAGGAAAAGGGTGCTGGAGAAGGCATTATGCACGGAGGTAACAGCTTTAGCAAAGGCACGTGGGCAAGAGCACACAGGTAAATTAAGAAAAGTTCAAGTGAGGGAGTCTGGTTGAATGACAGTCTACTGGAGAGAAAGGCTGAAGAAACTGACCTAGAAATGTAAGATGCAGCCAGTTCTTAACATAAAGAAGAGGGAGGACACACAGAAAGCTAGACTTTAGAGGAAATAATTTTTAAAATATAACCTTCTCTGATAATTTATCACATGATGGCATAGATTTTTAGACAGGGAAATATTTTATTAGCAAGTTTATTTGCAACCTAGGGGCAGTAACTTAAAAAAAAAAAAATAATGTGGGTGCTGGGAAAATCATTTTTCCAAGCTGGCAAATTGCTGTCGGCAGCTTAACCAATATATTCTTGTTACCTACATCTTGTGATTGTTTCATGGAGATCCCTCTTTTCTCATCACCAAAATATCTTCTTAATTTATCACGTGTGTACAGAGTGACTACTTAGAACTAGTTTCTGTTCACTTACTGACCCATCCTCTCCTTTCCTGCCCTAACTTGTCCTAACCACTCGCTCACTTCATGCATTCTTCTCCTATGAATGATATCGATAATAACAATACTAATAGCTCCTACTTGCTAAGTGCCAGGCAATGCAATTAATGCCTTAAGAAGAGGGTTTAATGTAATCTTCAAAATATCACTATAAAACAGGTATCACTATTTCGATTTTGAAGCAAGTTCAAAGATGTTAAATGTTTTGCCAACTGGTAAGTGGCAGGACCTGGTTAGTTTAAACTGGATATGCTTGACCTGAGAGCCCTGGCCACCAGCTCATCGTACTGTCTCCAACACTTTTGGTGTCTTATTGATGTGGGTTAGTATTTTCAATTAAAAATGAAAACATTCAGTGAATACCTGCTACTGTAAAGTCCTGTCCTAGGTGCTCTCAGATGTATACAAATAAATGAGAGAATGTGTAGATAGCTGATGCCTCTAGTCATCCATATTTGACATATTTGACATATTTGACATCCTACATTTTGTAGCAGTGCATAAAATGGTATGTCCATGATCCATGAATTAGAACAACTAGGGCCAGAGGGAGTAAAAATGACTCAGTGTAGGAACGTTGGATGGTGACCACATCTCACAGACAGAAATCAGCCAACCCTGACCAACTGACAGAATTTTAATCATAAATTTCAGTCATAATCTGTAAGAACTCTCCCTGCTGATGAAAAATCTGTCCTATCACAAGTTCCCGACCAAATCTGCATAACAATCGATCTTCAATGAACCTTAGCTTCCTTTGAAGTACAATCAGCTTCTGAAGCATTTCAACCAACAATAAGCACATTGTGAGGCTAGTCCTCATACAATTCATTACCAAAAAGTAAAGATACTTGGTTAAAACACAAATGCAGTATCAAGCTCCTTGTGCCAAAGAGCAGGAATGTTGTGTAAAATTATATAGCGCTACATAAACACAGAAGAGTAATTCAAAAGTGTCCTCTTTTAAAGCTCTCCACTCTTAATATCACCATTACTAACCTCTGAATAAGTTGTTGCTAATATTCACAGGAGACTAGTTACATTTTTACAAATAACTATAATAGTCACAAAAATATAAGAAATTGGATAGGACACTGTTGAGCAGTCCTCTTTGGGCTGTAACCATATGTACTCAGGGAACATTTGGAAGGAGTCGCAATTTCGGATTCAGCCTGCCTACTCATCTCTCTCTACAAAGGTACAGTATTCATATCACAAGTTGCACAACTAAGACTCATCCAAAGATTGCAGTGGCAAATACTAACTGCATCTACTCGGCATTCTAAACTCCCGATACAACTCATGTTTAAGATAACAAAAGTCAATAAGGAGAAATTATTTCAAGAGTTCAAGAGAAATTATTTCAAGAGTTCAAGAGTGGTAAAAGAATTAGCAAGATATGTCTGGCTAACACAGTGAAACACTAGGCTATATAAAATTAGTGACACTGATACTTACTGTTCAATTCGGGGTGACAAGTACAGCTTGGGATACACCTGAGTGGCTTCGGTGTCCTCAAAACTGACAGAAAGGAGAGCCACATCTTCTCCAGGGTCTTCATTTACATCCTTAAGTAGGGAGTAAAAAACACACTGTCATCAGTCCCTGCTCTTATAACATCTTCCTGATGCTGAGCTCACAGTCCACTGGCATTGAGACTGGAGCATGTGAGGTACCTGGATTTGCATTTAGCAGCTCTGCATATCCTTTGCCACATGCCAATCACTCCTCTAGAGTTATGGCTTTCAAACTTTCTGATCAGAGCTGACCACAGCTAGGAAAAGACTCCCACCTATCTCATTTGTTCCCACGTTCCAAGAGGGGAAAAGTGAATCTGGCAATAAGCACGAACTGGTCAAAAACACAGTTAACAAATTGCAGCAAACATGTTGCTAATGATAATATGTAATGTCTTATAATTTTTATAATATATATAAATGGCTTATAATTTTCTTTTTACAGGAAGAATCAGAGTTATGAATGTGATTTATGTCATAAGACAACAACAAAATCTAAAAATACCCAGTAATTTTATTATCTATACCTTAAGAGTATGTTGTAAGTTATATAAAGAGCAAAAATTCCCAAGAAACATATCACTATGACCTATGGTACCACACAAGCAAATGGAAGGGGGTTACATACACATCTACTTCGCAAAACGACTGTGGATGATTCACATATGAACCACAAGACATACATTTCTTAAAAGCCCGGTTATAAGAAAATTATAAGACAAAAACATTGTTGATCCAAATATGTACCAAAGAAACACTGAAAGATTAACAACCCATAATAAACTAAACTGGTAATGATAAAGCTAAACTTCCTGTAATTTATAATTAAAAGCAAGAACAGTGATAATTGAATGTCATAACCAACTCAAGCCAACCTTGATCTAAGTGTCCTGAGTCAAAACTGTGGGATTTATAGGTTCACGATTATTGCCAAGCACTGCATGTTGCCAGATTTCCACAAATAAAATACTGAATTAGAATAAATTCTAGTAGCATGATGGTTTTACTTTGTGAAAACCAGATTTTAGTAACTCTTAATCATTTTACTTTTTGGTTGGTAGTGGCTCTAAGTCAAACATAAATTTTTGGAAAACTTAATTGGACTGCACATCTTTCACCCATAAGAACTGGTAAGAACTGGCATATGTTTCTGGATTGGTTCTTAGGTCCTCTGGAGGGCCCAGCTGCCATCCTAGGAGGGTCCCATCTAGACTTTAAGAATCACTACCCATGAATACTGAGAATCTCAGATACCAGGGTCCTTCCTTCGGTCTAAAACTAACCTCACTCCTTCCTTTCCTGCATTATGGGAAGCTGGTCATCACATTTACCCAGCTCAGCTCTGACATTATCCTCATTCTGCCTTCTATTGTGCCTAGAGGATGCGTGTGTAGCATGTACACAAAGAGGCAAGAACCAGAAATCTCACCCATCTTAAAAAATAAAAAATTTTAAAGGGGCACCTGGTGGCTCAGTTGGTTAAGCATCTGCTTTTGGCTCAGGCCATGATCCTGGGGTCCTGGGATTGAGTCCCGCACCAGGCTCCCTGTTCAGCGGGGAGTCTGCTCCTCTCGCTGCTCATGTTCCCTCTCTCCCATAAATAAGTAAAATCTTTTAAAACTTAAAAATTTTTTAAATGAAAATTCAAAAAAAAGAAAGAAAATAATCGGGATCCCTGGGTGGCGCAGCGGTTTGGCGCCTGCCTTTGGCCCAGGGCGCGATCCTGGAGACCCGGGATCGAATCCCACATCGGGCTCCCGGTGCATGGAGCCTGCTTCTCCCTCTGCCTGTGTCTCTGCCTCTCTCCTCTCTCTCTCTCTCTGTGTGACTATCATAAATAAATAAAAATTAAAAAAAAAAAAAAGAAAGAAAATAATCATGCTGGTTCTCTACACAGCATTCTCTCTCATCTCCTTCCTCTCTTTCACGGACTGCTTGAAAACGGTGTCTGCACTTCCAGTCTTTACTCCCTTCCCTCCTACTATCCTCTTAGCACAGGAGAATAGCTTTCTGACCCCACTAAGTAATTGGGATTGCCCTCACCAAGGCATCCACGGAACACAGTAAATGCTTCTCTGTGCTTATCTTCCCTGATCTCTGAACAGTATTTGACATGGATGATCTCTTTCTTCTGCAAATGCTCTCAGTTTCTTGCTTCAAAGAAACTATACTCTCTTGACCTTCTGTCTCTGGGACCACTTCCCTTCTTCTTTCTCATGGTTTGTGTTTTGTTTTTTCTAAACATTGAGAAAGTGCATGCACACGCTAGAGCGGGAAATGGAGAGGGCAAAGCAGGCTCCGCGCTGAGCAGGGAGCCTGCAGAAGAAGTGGGGTTCGATCCCAGGACTCTTGAGATCATGACCTGAGGTGAAAGCAGATGCTTAACCAACTGAACCACTCAGGCACCCAACATTTTGTGTTTTTTATCATTTTGCTTCTCAATTATTTTTTGGTTTTATGTGACAAAATTTAGGCTTGTTGTGTAACAAGTCAAGCCATACAGAAGTTTATATAGGAAAAGCTCTTCCACCCCTCACTTTTACAAGTAACCAATATTAACTGTGTATGGAGCCTCAAGCAGCTTTTTCTATGCTCATAAAAACATACACACTTGCATATAAATAGCTCTTTAACCTTCTGTTTTGTTTTCCTTAATGGAATTGTATTATACATATCACTCTACCAACTGCTTCCTAAATAGCCACACAATATTCCATGGCATGGATTTTTTTTTTTTTTAAACCATTCCCCTAGCAACATTCAGGTTGTTTGTAGTTCTTAGCCATGTGATAGAATTACAATAAATATGATCACATAAGGATATATATGTATCCTCTACTGGCAGAACTTATATTTCTGAATTGATAACTAACACTGAGCTAATTAGATCACAGGTTATGAAGATTTTACATTTTAATAGTTTAAGATTAGTTTTCTAAAAATTTTACAGCAAGTTACATTTGGACTCCTGAATTTGCATCAGTAGGAGAGAGAGCCTGTTTCTAGCTCATCCTGAATAAGCTGATAACACTAGCTGTTTTCACTGTGCAGTTTAATGTTGGCGGTCTGGCTACTGGAGAATGGCGTCTCAGCTGAGATCCAATGACTAAAGCTGAGCAACTTTTAATTTGCTTACTGGTCATCTCTTCTGTAACTTCTCTGATCAAACCCTTTGTCCTAAAGACTCTTGGGCTTTTCTATCCATTGCTATTTATTGGGTTTATTAACCTTGGTCTATCACATGTGTTATAATTTTTTTCTCTTCAGTCCAGCTTTTGACTGTTTACTTCAGGGACTCTTCTGACAGCACAGGAAATTTAGATTTCTAAAGACTTATATCTGGACAATAATTCTAAGGTTATTTAACTACTTCCCTAGCATCTCACCTAACATTTTATTTTTACATGTAGGTTTATAAAACCTTAGGTTGTATGATTTAGGAAGCATATAGAGAAAGACCTTAGTACAGTGCCTGGAACACAGAATCTACTCTGTGTGAGCTAAATGAATACAACAGTAAACAAATTAATGTTGATTTCTAACCTTTTTTTCTCCACACCTGGTGCTTTTTCAGGAACCTGCTTTACTAAAGTTGCTTCAGCAATGGTCTAGAAACTCATGACTGACTCCTTGCTCCTGCCCTCCGCCCCCCCCCCCCCCCCACCGTAACACACCAAAGTTCTAGAACTAGTGATTTCAGAAGGAAAGCCAAGATTGGAAATCTGAGTTTATCTACCATTTCGTGCTCTTTCACAAATGATAAAGTATTCAACCCTGAATGTTCCTTTCTGTACAATGAGGGTGGAAATTTTTTAAAATACAGTCTCAACAAATAGAAACTATGTAATTATATAATACAACTCCAGAACTCATACAGTATCTAAAACTAAGGTTGAAGTGAGTTTGAAAATACATTCAGAAAGACAAATTCATTTTATAACCCAAGGATTGAAGTAGTCCTCTTTAGAGGTATATTGGTCACCTTAAAGTGAGATAATAAAGAACTGACACTGACTTTCAGATTGAGTTTCGTTGTTAAAGGTCAAAACTCTGACTATAAGTCACAAAACCCAGTTAAAAACAATAGTAACAACAATATTGCAAAAAAAGTAGAGGCCACTGAAAACCTTTGTACTTAGTAGCTTCACTCCATATACATATGGATAATTTATAATTATTTCCTTTCCCTACTTTGTGACTTTTTATTTCATTGCTATTGAAGCAAGAACAGAAATGCTCAGAGACGGTCCTCCCAACAAATAGAATGACCCTGGTTTCTATAATCAATATCTATCACCTGGCATCCTGCAAAGAGTACATGAAACATTAGTCTCAATAGGAAAGCAGTTTTTCCAGGAGTTCCTTTTTTTTTTTTTATTTATTTATGATAGTCATACAGAGAGAGAGAGAGAGGCAGAGACACAGGCAGAGGGAGAAGCAGGCTCCATACACCGGGAGCCTGACGTGGGATTCGATCCCGGGTCTCCAGGATCGCGCCCTGGGCCAAAGGCAGGCACCAAAACCGCTGCGGCACCCAGGGATCCCCTCAGGAGTTCCTTTTATGAACCATTCTTAATGTAATTTACTTGCCTCGGTGTGACACATGAGTTTCCCCCCAAATTGGTATTCGATTTCTAATGGATCCCTAAGTTTGCTTAAATAAGCCCAAAGAGTTCCAAAAATACAAATCCACACAGTACTGTTTCCAGTTTCTGCAACCCTAACAGGCTTGTACATGTGTTCCTTCCCATCTGGGGAATTATAAAAGAAGCTCTTGTACTGTGGTTCTTAGAAGCTAACATTACAGATGATTATTGTAACCACTAATGGCAACATTTTGGAAAGCAGGGGGAGGTTATAGTGTAGTAGGGGGCATTTAAAAATGCCCAAGCATACATTTTCAAGGCTTGTTTTCTGTACCATCTGAAACTGCAGCAGGTTAAAATGGGGGGAAAGATGTTGAATCTGAAGCAAAAACAGAATATTGCCTTGCACCTTTATAAAAGTCTATCAGGCGCTGACATACAGATAGCAACACAATAATGGCCATGATATTTTGCTGAGATTTAACAATGGATTTTGCTCAGCACTTGGCTATAGAACAGAAATGGGTTCCTATGGCTTATAGTGAATAGTCACTAGGTGGTGAGTTCCTTGCAGACTGGGAGCTTCTCCTGTTTGTTTGAACATGTCTGAAAAAGCACATATATGACAAACTGGTTGGGGGGGCACTGAATTAATGCAGGAAAGATTGTGAGAATGAGTAAATGATGGGGTTAAATAGAAAGTACTTTCAGTTAAAAAGATTCTCAATATTTACCTCCTGTTTTCTTGAATCTATGACTACTTAAGATTTCATTAAAGAAAACTCAAATCTGAGCCATATATAAGCAAAGGCTGCACCCCTACTAATAAGAGGTAACATTCTGTGTAGGTCATAATGGCTTATTCATATAACTGTTCTCAGTTGGGGCTCTTTACAAGTATCAAAAGGGTGTAGGAAAAAACAAGGATTAGCCTTGGAAATGAAAGTAAACACAAGCACAATTTATCATTATGCTGCACCCCTTTGACATGCTAATTCCAAGTGAAGCTAGTGGCCCTAAACAAGCCCCCTATATGTTGAGTGTCAATATAGGTAAAAACTACCAATTAACTATTGCTGATAGACATGAGCTGAACAATAAATATTACAAGCTACAAGTCACATAAGAAGACTGTAAAAAAGCCACTGTATTCCTCAATTCAAAAGGCTTAAAACAAAGCTATAACCATTACTAGCAGAACCAGTTTGTAGACATAAGGACTATAAAGAAGTCATCATACAGTATGTCAAAAATCAAGTAAGAGCCATTTTGAGTTACACTTAAAGGGTATTAAACTAGATCCAGGACTAATCATGATTCCCAGAGTGACTAAAAACTAGGTCTCAGTAAGCACCTCATTATACAAAAGCTATCAGTTTTTGAAACACTGTAAACAAATTGAAAATTTCCAAAACAGAATCTTATTTTTAAAAATACTAAGTGAGTGATGCCTAGATGGCTCATTCAGCTAAGTGTCTGCTTTCAGCTTAGGTCATGATCCTAGGGTCCCGAGATTGAGCCCCACATAAATAAATAAAATCTTTTAAAAAAATACTAAGTGAGATTTGCACTTTAGAGGCCCCAGTATTTTGATAATATGGATTAATCATCAAATTACATAAATCCAGATTTTTCAAAGTCAAGTTTCTTCAAGTAAAAGAATAAGACTCTCACAGTGCTACCATTCATTAATGCATTTAACAAAGTGAGTAAAATATATATAGCATGTTACAAAGGTTATGAAGAAAAATTAAAGCAGGGAAAAGGGAAAAGGAAAGAGGAGGGAATAGAAGATTAAAGAGAGTGGTGAAAGGTGGACTCAGCAGTAGATTCTCATTAAGACAGGAGATTACTGTCTCCTGTCTTGGCTAGATAGAAAGATCTCTTGGCTCACTGTGTTATTTACCAACAGAAGCAGCCTCGATCAAAATTGAAATTTGGATTCTATTGGCATTAAGACATGGCAATGAATATGACAGAAATGGAATTAAATTTAAGCAAAAGAATATTGAAGAACAAGGAAAATAATGTCTGTAAGACCTTAGTCTCAGTGCTAAGGAGTCTCTGTCTAATAATGACACTGGTCATTTTGGAAATCAGGTCACCACTTCTTCACCAAAGTGCTGGGAAATGTACAAGTGCCAGGGAAAGCAGTAGATTCAGAAAGCAAAACTAATCCAAGAATAAGGAAGTTGAGTCAAATAGATGAGGAAGTGAAGTAAGCAGGTGTCATGTCTGCCTCTTTTGCCTTTGGTGTGGCTCACAACCCTGAGCCTCCTCTTTTCCATGCAGAAGGGGGTACAGCACAGAGGTACGAGTTCCGAAAGCCTAGTTACAGCCTTTCTCCACCAAATATTTAGTTCTTGGCTGAGAACTTCTTTGATATTTTGATATCTCTGACGAAGGTAGCATTTAAAAGAATTACTTCCAGGGGCACCTGGGTAGCTCAGTGGTTGAGTGGCTGCCTTTGGCTTAGGTTGTGATCCCGGGGTCCTGGGATCGAGCCCCACATCAGGACTCCCCATGAGGGAGCCTGCTTCTCCCTCTGCCTATGTCTCTGCCTCTCTCTGTCTTTCATGAATAAATAAAATGTTTTTAAAAACAATAAAAAAAATAAAAGAGTTACTTCTGATTTGGTTTCTCCAAATGGAAATGGGAACAAAAAGAATCTCCCAGTGTAGTCTAATCAAGCTGGGTCACTCCCCCCCATTTTTAAAAACCAGATCTTGACTAACACTTTCATGGGAGCCATCATCCCTTTATCAAAAAGCTCTTTCTCTCCTTTTAATTGCCATGGTTTTAATTTCTTTAACCTTCATTGTAAATTCACTTGCTGCATGAAGATTCCTTTGACCTGCAATGTAATCTATGCCTGCCCTTGGCAGTTCTCATTATGTTCTTATGTTTAAACAGTATGTAGTTTATATTCCATAGATTGTGAATTTCTTGAGGGTGTGGTAGAGATCTCCTACTTCCTATTATGCCTAATAATAAGAATTGATATTTATTCATTGTTCACTCAGTAGTCATTTTGCTTAGTGCTTTATATGCATTATCTCATATAATCATCATAACAACCTTAAAAGGTAGGTACTATTATTATACATTTGCAAATATAGACATTGAGGCTGAGAGAGATTAAATGGTGAAGATGAGTTTTGAAGCCCCATATACTGACTTTGAACCTGGACTCTTAACTACAATGCCATATCCCCTAGCATGCTGCTGGGCACAAAGAATGGACTATTAATTCCCAGAGAAAGGTATAAAAAACTTGAAAACCCATATGCAGAAAAGATATCAGAGATTTACCATACACTGACTTGTTCTCCATTTACTGTCTAAATCCTATATGCTCCAAAAGACCATATTAAGGAACCATTATTCCCTTTTTACCCAAACTAAACTACCCAGCCTATACCAGGCACATCCTGAGTATTCAAAACAAATTAAGAAGTATATGCTTTATTTATTGTAATGTTTACTTTTTATTTTTAAATTATTTTCTTAAAGATTTTATTTATTTGAGAGAGAGAGAGAGAGAAAACAAACAGGGGAAGGGCAGAGGGAGGGACAGACTCCCCATTGAGTGGGGAGCCTGATGTGGGGCTCGATCCCCAGACCATGGGATCATGATCTAAACCCAAAGTTAGACACTTAATTGACTGAGCCACTCAGGTGCCCCTAATGTTTACTTTTTAAAATTATGGAACAAGAAATTAAAATCCTTAAGAATATAAAGACTAAAAGCTATTAAAGGTCACTATGCCAAATAAAATGTATTCATTTGACATCTTTACACAGACCCAGTTAAGAAGGAAGGATGGCTTCTCTAAGAATACTAAGAAGGCCCGTAGAGTTCTAGGCTATAATGTCAACCTTTATTCAATTATGTATGGTTAGGCACATTCTATGATTAACTAACTATACTCTGAAAATGGGCAGAGCTGATTGTCAGGTCAGGAAAGGAAAACTGCAATGTTCTTGAAATAGCCAGCTTTTGGAGGGTGAGTCCAGGACACCAGGATAGAGCTGCTGTCACCTACCCATGTTTTCTAAAAGTGACATCTTGAGTTCATTACTACTAGATGTCGTGATACAGTATGGGGTTAGGGGTTTTTAAAATTTATATCTTGCTTATTATTTTCATAAACAAAGACCATTTCATTGCTCTCGTTCATGCAGGAATCTGCTTGCAAAGCTGTACTTACTCTTAACATTTTGGTTATAGCTTCTGCTTATAAAGCTAAATTGAAACACATGTTGTACAAACAAACTTCAGGAGAAAAAAATCCTGGCTCTTTTAAAATAATAATGATCACAATTTCACTTCAGGTCAAATCCTGTCCCATCAGTTACCCTACCTAATAGACACAGCCTACGATCCACCCACTTTCTTTGACTAGTCACAGCATTATCACTCTAAAAGGTATGTGAAATGGAGCCGTTGCTCTAGAAAAGGCTGCGGGGGGGGGGGGGGGGGGGGGGGGGCAGGGGGGACCTCTGAGGTAAGCCAGGGTCCTGGCTAGAAGCAAAATATGTTTCCTTGCTTCCACCTCCTTCTCTACTAACAAACATTTTTAGAAAATCTGGAATATGGGATTTTCTCTGTTGTCCTAGCAATTGTGTTCTTAATGAGTCCAAAAAGGAGCTGAGCTTATTAAAATAAACATCCATGTTTGCAACTGTTTTACAAATCATACTGAACCACATCTTCAGACATCCTCTGAGCTGTGATTCTATACACACCTACTGATACAAACCTTGCGCCAGACTTTTATCCAAGAGCCCAAGAAAACAAGTTAAAACAATAGTGAGTTTTACTTAAGCAGTCACAGAACAAATATGATCACCACTGACCACATCCCTTGTATGTCTCTGTCACTTAAAGAAAAGGTAATGAAGGCTTTTTTATTATTATTATTTCATTTACTTATTCATGAGAGAGACACAGAGACACAGGCAGAGGGAGAAGCAGACTCCATGCAGGGAGCCCGACATGGGACTCGATCCCGGGACTCCAGAATCATGCCCTGGGCTGAAGGCAGCGCTAAACTGCCAAGCCACCTGGGCTGCCCACAAAGGCTTTTATGTAAAGAGGTTACATAGCTCTTTATAAGCAATACAAGCATAGGTGTAAAGCAGTCAGTGAAATAATGGACACTTGTGATAAGGCTCGCCTGGCACCTTCTTTCTCCTGGGAAGCCCCTCTCTCTTCTAGCGCTCTTGATAAAGCTGCCTGTTCCCAGCTCCTAGACCAGCTGATGTGTCCAAGGAGGGGCCAGTCCTTTCTTCAAGATTTATGAACTTGGGAGTCAAGTGGAGGCCAGTCCCTTGGCAGAGGCAAAAGAAACTGTCAGTAATCACAGTCCTCCTACGTGGAAGAGGCGAGGCATAATATGAGAGAAGAACACCAACACGTGGAGAGACATGGGGACAAATGACAAAAGAGTCCTGGCACATCCTTCGTTCTTAGGCTCTTGGTCCAGCTACATCCTACTCATACTGTGGACTGGCTAACTCAACCTTCTCCTGGCTTTGGAAAGCTAATAAATTGCTGTATCTCCTTAAGCCAGTATGAAGTGGTTTTCCTTTACTTATAACTAACATTTTCTCTTGTAAATTATTAAACTAATATAGATGATAACCATGGCAAATCAAAATCTACAGAATTAAGTGCTAAAAAGAGACTTTCATCCCTGGGTTGTCACATACTATGGAATGTCGGGCCCTAATCAGAACCCAGGAAGGGCTTCTAGGACAAAGCTGAGTGGCATGCCTCTGCACATACTGGAAGAAAGCTTTGCTAGAGCAATCTGCTAGCAACACCAGGCTCTGGCTGCAACAAGGCTCTTTCTCTGGACTTACTGCTTCTCATCCTGATGGACACTAGCCCATCCTGGGTTGTGGGTGGAACACTTTGCACTGCTCTATATCCCCCTAGACCTCACCAGTGAACAAAAAGGTATCAGAAGTGCCAATTCTAAAGGCAGAAAATCCATAGCAGCATGCCATCTGAATACATCAAGTGTTTTGCAAATCTGTCAGGCAACGTAAAAACTGCATAAAAATGGTGATTTTTTAGTGATAGAAATAAGAATTTTTGCAATGAGTTTACATGTTTTTGTTTTTTCCATACGATATGCTAAATGAAGACATCATGGAAAGCAACAGGTGTCCCCAGCTTTGGCAAATAAATGTGAAAGTGCCAAGCACAGAAGCAGGCATGAAGGTGTTCAATAAATGTTACTTTCACTTTTCTCACTGCTTCCAGACTCTTGGCCTGATATCATTTCCATTACCATGATATTTTCCTACTATTAGAGCTACCTCCCCCTTCCTCTCCAAATTGCTTTGAGTTATAGGGTTTAGAGATTCTTCCCAGGTGCTTCTGTGTGTGAGGACAGAAGGAAAAGGAACCCTAGAAGTGCATAACATCTTGCACCCACCCACCCAGCAAGCCACTTGGCTCAAACAGCCAGGTGCCCATGGCAACTAGGCAACTGGTTACTTCCAAGTTCTTTCAGCCACCTGGCACCACACCCTCATTAACTGAAGACAATCACAAACCACAGGTGTTAAAACAGAGAATAGATCCTACCAGCAACTCTCTCTCCTTGAAGGAACCAGAGATCTCCCAATTTGCATATTGGTTTTATCTACAGAACCTAAAGGGCAGAAAGGAGCTCTGAAAAACACCTGGAAAAAGCCTGAAGCCCTACTCCTCTGCAACTGGCTGGAGGAAAGGTTTAGTACAGAAAACAAGCTTTGAGAAGCAGAGAAAATCCTGCACCTCCAAAGCCCACCTGCATCTACAGTGACCTGGCATTCAAGCCCCTCTGAGCTGTCTTTTCCCTACCCATGTTGACACATATTAACCAAGGCAGCTGCCCACACTTCACCTTGTCTCTACTCTGCCCCTCAATCCTGAATTCCTTCTTCCAACCCCCCAATCTCCTACACTATACCTTCCAGTCCCATCTGGATGCTGTGTCCTGTAGTGAGATTTCCTTAATCCCACTCTCTGATGTAACAGTTTCTCCTCTGATATCCCACAGGTCTTTAGCTACACCCTTTATAAATGTTAATGTTTAGGATTTCTTTTGTATTTTAAAGTAATTTGCATATGTGCTCTTACTTATCTGAGTGAGTTCCTTCCAGAGCAATGACTGTGTTGTTCCTTTTTTGGACTCCCAGTGCCTAGTATGGTGCCCACCACAAAAACAGGCACCCAAGAAGTATTTGGTGAACAAGTGTATGAATATATGTATGAGAGAATAACTCCACGGGCTTGCCAGCAAACTACTGATCCAAACGTAGGTTCCACAAGTAGATTTCCCTAGTAGAAAAAGCGTATGTAGATTATTAACTTTCCAATAGTAATCAGCGGGCGTACATTTGGGCAGAATGAGCCATTAACCCCTGGGTTCAGATCACCTCAGGAATAAGAGGAAAATTCAAGTTCAAACACTTAACAGATCAAACCCTGCAGAACAGAAAAGTAAGAAAAATCTTTTTGGCATTTCTAATAAACCTCCAACAATACACCATGTGCTATCACTAAGCCAATACCCATTTATGATGTACCTAGCATGTACATGACACTTTGATAAACACAATAAGGGAAGAAAAAAAAAGAACTGCTAGAATCAGTCCTCCAACTCTAAGAGGCAGATAGATGTAAACACATGAAGGTATGAAAAGTTTTTTTCTTCTTCTTCAATAAGGGATCCTGTAACGTAGTGCATGTTTAATCATCAAAAGCCCTATAAGGCTGAAAAACTCATCAGTTGTTTCTATGTATTAAGAATGAATCCATCAGACTCTTTCCTGGCCTTAGGCTCTTACAAGAGAGGAGATACAGAAAGCAGGAAAGTAATGGGTAAACCAAGAGGAAAAATGAAAAACTTATTAAAGTGATAAAAGGCAGGGAAAGAAGTTTTGGTTTTTCCAGCCTGCAGCTTTGGATGTTTTCCAGTGAAGACAGTTCTACCCCTTCCATGTTTCTGGCTATCTAATTCAAAATGCAGAGGGCCAAAGGGCCAGTACCAGACTGGCAATGCAGGTGTGGCACAACATCTGTGAACAGAAGACAGCTGAAGCCTGGATGAATGGAACCTTGCTACTCAGACCAAGAGCATCAGTTTCACCTGCAGGACACTAAAATTCCTGGTTGACTTCTACACATGTTCAAGTTTGAAAACCAGTGGCTTAGGGAAGGAACTGGCACTTAAGGAAAAGAAAATGGGTCAGAAGGTGAAGAGAGAACTGAAAATGGAGAGAGAGCCATCCTGTGATTAAACAGGAGAAGAATTCAAACTGTGATGTTTCTCCACTGGGTGAGGAGAATAGATGGTCTCTAAGACAAAAACAAGTTATCTAAGACATCTTCCAAAAACTCAAGGTTAAACGGAGGAAAGAATGGTGGTGGAAGCTAAAAAGTAGAAATATTCTTCCAACTAGCCACATCCATACTCTATGGAGGAGCAGAGAACATGCAGGAAAGAGCTGGCACTGCTGAGACTGGCCCTTTGGGGTTAGTGATTATGGGGAAACTGTGCAATGGGTATAATGATATAAGTGAAGGGTAAACAAAATCAGAGAATGTAAAGGTAATAAAAAGCTCCTTAAAGATCTGCTCCAGTGATTGTTACCCCGTGTTCTAGGGGAAAACTAGGGGTTACTGTACCTTAAGAGTATATGTCTTAAAAGCAGTTACTAATTCTATCTATTTTATATACTGGGCATTCAAGAAAGATTGCATTTGTAAAAATGTTGCCAGTACATTAAAAATAAAGTTTGTAACCATTGATTTCAACACCCACACTTCACAGATTTACAGATGGAGAAACTGAGATAAGGGAAGTGATTTGTCTAATGTGCAGAGCTAATTAGTCACAGGGCTGAAACCAAAACCCATGACTGCTGATTTCGGGCATCAACGCTTTTTTTTTTCATTCTATCATTCTGCTATATCCAAATTTGCTTTGAAAACTCTTTGTCACTTACTAAATGAAGCCTGTGTGAATTAAAAAGGAACTGTAAGATCCCAAAGAGGAGGGAATTATGAAAAGAGTGGAAAGATTCATATGAGGAAGAATATATTATATTAAAAGTTCCCAAAATGTAAAACTATAAATGTTGAGTTTAGCATAACTATTGAGTAGGTGGCTTTGTAAGAACTTTACTAATTATAGGATGCTGATGACCAGACTTAGGGGAACTATAAACTGAGATAGACTTTATCACTGACTTGAGTTAGTGAGGACTATTTGTTTCATTTCTAAACTAATAACAGGTTTATGATAGGCCAATTAACAAACATTTATCATTTCGTGCTTATGAACACAAATTGTGACATTTCACGATGCATAAATGATGATGACAGTACTGAAGCATTCCAGCAAGTTGCAATTCTCCAGGGAAGAAGCTATTAACAGCTTAACATTTCTAGTTCATGTTGGAATGTGGATTCAACTTACTGAAAAAAGTTTATACTAAGTAAGCAAGAAAGAAAGCAATTAAGATAGTGGACTAGGTCTGGCCATTAGCTTCTTAGGTTTCTTGGGTTTATTACCGAATTAAATGTTGGTAATGTACAAGTAAATGTGTGTAACAATCCAAAATAGGCTTAATGAACTATATTACAAAACAACACAAGAGCAAAAAAAACTTCCTAATGCCTCAACAAACTAAACTGGGCTTTTCCCCCAAATAAACCACAGCTGGACCTGCTGCTGCCTGTGCAGTGTCGACAATGTATGATGAAAATGGGATATTTATGTAATTTCAGAGGACCACCCCACCAAAATATGTACCACTACAAAGGGGAAAAAAATAACTTCAGAGTGAACCTTACAGACACCATCTGAAACAAGAAGTCCACGTGAGCACATCATCAGTAATGAGTCAAAGAGATAGGGTGTGCCACCTGAGAGTGGGCAATGAGACAGGGACAGCATCACTTCTGTGATGTTCCCGCCACAGACACATAATCAAAATCCAATCATGATGAAGGGGGGCCTGGATGGCTCAGATGGTTAAGGATCCAACTTCTGATTTTGATCATGATCTCAGGGTTGTGAGATCAAGCCCTGCTTCAGGCTCTGTACCCAGCAAGGAGTCTGCTGGAGATTCATTCCCTCTGCCCCTCCTCTCTGCTCATGTGCACATGCACTCTCTCTCTCTTTCAAATAAATAAGTCTTTTAAAAAAAATCTTTATGAACACCAGCCAAAACCAAATTTGGAGCCATTTTATAAAGTAATTGGCCTATAGTCTTCAAAAATGTTGTAAACATCCAGGAAAAACTGAGGAACTATCAGAGGCTAAAGAGATATAACTAATGAATCTAACACATGATTCAAAATGGAATTCTGCCATCAAGAAACCACTGGAACAACTGGTGAAATGTCAGTGGGGTCTCAGAATTGGATGGTAGTTCTATAGCAACATTATCTTCCTGATATTTATGGCTATATATAATTCTACCAAATACTGTAATTATGTCAAAGAATATCCTTGTTTATAATACAGGCTAAGTATTTAGAGGTGACAGGCATCAATCACATCCACAGCTCACCCTAAAATGGTTAAAGAAAAAAAGTGCTCTGTACTGTTTTTATATTTCTATCATAAATTTGATATTGTTTTAAAATTTTTAAAAAAAGAAAACAATTGAAGATGATAAAATCCAGACCTGACTATATAAAGACTCTATTCTCTTAGGAATGAAAGGAAAGAGAGAAGCTGGAATCTTAAGTCAGAAACCCATTAAACATACTTTAAAATTTTATGGTACATATTTATACTTTAGTGCATAATAAAGTGTGCATATTTCTCAACTCATAACATGGGTTTAGTAATTCACCCAAAATTGCTATTTTCCCCCGATATTGATTGCAATTTTCACCAAGTTAAGGAATCTTGCTAGGTTTGTCTATAGCTATCTACTTGGAATGGCTGGCCTCCACCGGATGCTGGCATCGAGATTTGAGGCCTAAAATAGTCAAACCTAGGTTAGCAATGGTCCTTAACAGAAAATGGCTTAATAAGGCTTATTTGTGTCTGGGTGCTATATATCACACTGAAATGAACATCACCAATGACCCTTTAAGACAGATACTGTATCATCTCCATTTTGCAGATTTAAAATTTTCTAAAAGACATTAAGCAGAATGTCCAGAGTCTTCAACTAGAAAGTAGAGCATCAGCACACAGTCAGTCCTTTCTAGCTCAAAGCCCATGCTTTTCCCACTGGGATCCAGTTGCTCCGTAAGCACATGGCACCATGCCAATCACTGTGCAAGCACCAAGAAGAATGAGAGCCATTCTCAGAGAACTGACCATTCTGACCCTCTCCCCCTCCCAGATTCTGCTGTAGTCAGAATCTTCTGCCTCTTACTTCCTTACTCTCACTCTCCCACACTCTGGTCCTCATCACAACTGAATGTAACACATGATGCACTCAGGGACACTATCTTTTCCCTCAACGAAGAGACACCTACAGCAATTCCAAAGATGTACAAATGTGCCTTAAAATACGAAGGTAAAAAGATGCTCTCTTCATGTACTGTGCTAAATGAGCTTACTGAGTATATAATGACCCCTTCATTAGCTAAAATTGTAAAGGACAAATGACACAGAGGGAATATAAAGAGAATAGTATTACTTCTGAATAATTTGATGTTGAATAAGAAAGCCAAAGACCAACTCAGGAAATGTGAGGAGTTCTATCAAGTGGAAACTGCTTACTCCCAAACTTTAAATGTTTCACTTAGTGGAAGAGACGGCCTGAGAAGCTTTCCGAACCCAGAGCCAGGCCCCTGACTAGAAGCAGTAGAACTGCTGCCCTCTGAAGAAGCAACAGGACCTTGAAGGCTTCCATCTATCTCTGTGAAGAACTGGTTTAGCAATGGTGAAAAGAAACTGACTCCTAGATGAAAGCAGAGGGAGGAGATTAAGACAGCAGTTTACTAAGTCAATAATAAATTCTCTCAACCACAATCATAATGCAAAATATGACATATTTAATATTTCTGTAATTCTGATTTATCCATCTGGAACACTGGACATAAAGTCTTGGTAGAATTTTGAAAAGCTTATATGTATGCAGTAAATTTTCCTCAGACAACAAATATTCTAAAATTAAATATACCATATAAGAAACCATATAATTACTTTTAAAGTTTATGAAAAAGGAAAAAGGAAACCCTCTCCATAAAAAAACAAACAGAACTATAGGCTTGTTTATAGATTACTCAGATTAATGTAACCTGGAAATGATGTTGACACAGAAACTTATAAGAAAACTCAACGCAGTTATGCTTCTTGTCGTTAATACTACGTCAGAGAGGGTAGTGGCTTTGGTTTACCTCCAATGGTCTCTCTTAAAAACTGACTGAGCCTATTCCTGGAATTGTTCTAACCTCCCTGAGCATTTCATTCTTTCACACACTGTGATGCACGGGGAATAGTGGTAATATCTGAGACAAGTTCAAAGATCCCAAAGTGGAAGACATTGTTTTCCTGCATCCTACCTACTGTAACTAAAAACTGGGAATTTACTGGAATTGAGGATTTATTATGAGTCAGCTGGTTGATGGCCTTTCCAACCAAAACATCTGCTCTACAAAGGCACAACTGCTACAATCCATTTCCTCTTGGATCTGGAGAATGACCAAGTTGTAGCTTGGCCCTTTCCTTAAAGACACAGGAACTTGAACTGGGAAATGAAATAAAAGCAGATCTCGGCATCACCTCCCGACTTCCACTACTTTCTTTGATGGTATTAAAATATGACAAAATAAGAGAATTCATATAATTTTTGAACATTAAACAGTTGCAGTCAGTTCAGTGGAATGACCACGGACGTCATCAGTGTTCAAATTGACAGCAGCACAGCTGAAACTAATTCATGCTTTGGTAGTTGAGGAAAGAAGCAACATGTATTACCCAAACACAGAGGGGGGAAAAGAGTCTCATTATTCATTCATTCATTTGACAAATATTTCCTGAGTGCTCACTCCTATGTGTCCAGCACTATTCTAGGAACAAGTGGTGAACTCCTCTTGGAGCTAACCTTTCAACAAGGGATAACAAACAATAAACAAGTAAGCCAATTCACAGTATTCAAAGCACTTCAGATTTCCAAAAGTCTATTTATAATAGTAGGCACCAACATTTGTTCTAGCAACTCCAAGTATGATTTTGAGGGACCATACCCTAGAACAGTGGTTCAAATTCTGACATTTGTTAAAAATCATATTCCTGGTCCCTACCCCTGGAGATTATGCTTCAGTAAGTGTCCAGTGGGTCAAGGAAATCTGAGTTTTATTTTGTTGTTGTTTTTTCATACCAGGAGACTGAGCTGCCCAGCCAGGTTTAGAATCTATTGCCCTAGAGTACTGATCTCCAAACATTTAAAATCATACCCCATCAGGAAACAGTATTTGAGTTCCACATCAGTATGTCTGCATGTATTTACTTATAAGCCATATACATGAATAGGGATGCTAATAATTAACACTGTGAACATCATGTAACATGCACCAAACAATAGAAATCCTAAGAGGGTGAGATAAATACTTTTCCCAGTCTGGGTGGCTGCCTGCACCAGACTATAGCGTACTACATGGGATTCCTAATATGGAAGAGCAAGCAGGACAACCACAAAGGAGGCCCTGGGATTCACAGCCAGCCTGGGAAGGTAGACTTTATCTCAGTCCGCCCTCTGCTCCAAAAACTTACAAAAATACCACTTTTAGCACAGGTGAGAGAATTAGGCAGAGAAGCAGGAGAATTCTAATCATCTCAGGGATGGGAATTTGGAAGACCCTGCCTAACTCTACCTGCCAACACAGACCTGCCAGTTCTTGTTAACACGCACTGAATAAAGTATGGAAAAACCAGACCTGGAAAACATATAACCTCAATCCTTGGTGCAGCAGCTGCAACCCTGTTGTGTCAATCATGTGAATCACGTGTGAATGTGTCTCTGCGTGTTAGAGCCCAGGCAACGTAATGTGGTTGATCACAGGCTTTGGAGTTAGGCTGGTAAGAATCACAGCTCCACTGCTTACTTGCTATGTCAACCTGGCTGGGTAAATAATTTAAAACTGGGATTAGCTTCTATTTCCTCAACTGTAAAATGGGAAAGGTTATAAAATTATTGTATCAGTAATGACATATGTAAAGGGTAGCCGCCACTATGGCCACCATCACTATCCTTGTAATCTCAGATCACCTTGGGAGAGCTGGCCCACCTGTGTCCTGCTCTTGATGCAAAAGGGGGCTGTTCCATTTCCCTGGAAATGATACTTGTCTATTGCCATCTCTGTGCACTCTTTGTTGGCAAATCCTGACCTGTCTGTGCAGAATTGCTTTCTCATTTGGTCCCTCCTGACTGTGATAAATGAGTGGTACTGCAACTGTCACACCCTTAGAACCCACAACCTGCTTGGCCAGACCTACACATAGCCCCTGGACTTTGAATTCAAAGTCATGGACCAACAGACATCATCTGCCCTTTCATTTGGCAACTAACTTCCTAGCCGTTTTTCTGCAAGCACAAAAATCCCAACAGGTAATAGCTTCTCTCTTCCAGGCAGAGTCTCACCTTCCAGCAGGTTTTGTGCTTCCTATTATTAATAATCAAATAGTTACATGGCAGGAAATCATCCAAGTTTGAAGATCAGAAGGCAATACTCAGATGATTACTCCTGACAGTAGGAATGGCCATACACATACCTCCAAAGGGGATATTTTCAACTAACAGGACATTTTTTTAGATAATTTGGCAAGAATTTTTATTTGAATGATAACCATTAGTGTTTTTTATTTTTTTTAAAGACTTTATTTATTAATGATAGACACACACACACACACACACACACACACACACACACACACACAGAGGCAGAGACACAGGCAGAGGGAGAAGCAGGCTCCACGCCGGGAGCCCAACACAGGACTCGATCCCGGGACTCCAGGACCACGCCCTGGGCCAAATGCAGGCACTAAACCGCTGAGCCACCCAGGGATCCCCCATTAGGGTTTTTTAAAGTCAGGCAGCCATCCTAAGGAAAGCAGTCCTCTTTTAACAAAAGAGTTTTCAACTGTCTAAATTACTGAAGAAAGAAATAAAAAAGCAATCAAGAATCTCTCTGATGGGCACCTGGATGGCTCAGTCGGTTGAGCATCCGACTCTTGATTTCAGCTCAGGCCATGATCTCAGGGATGTGGGATTGAACTGTGCATCTGGCTCCATGCTCGGTGGGGAGTCTGCTTGAGGTTCTCTCTTTCCCTCTCCCTCTGCCCCTCTCCCTGCTCACTCTCTCTCAGTCAAAAAATAAATATTTTTTTAAAAAGGATTTCTCTGAAAGAATCCTTACAAAGAGCAAAGAAGCAATAGCAAACTAAAATTAGGGAGAGCAAAAAATAAAAGAGCAGAAGAAACATAACAGAGAAGCTAAGTACCTGCAACCAATCCAAAAGAGAGAAAAAAATCTCTTATTGTTAAATCAGAACTCTTCATTAGAAAATAGGGTTTTTTTTTAAATTAGGGCATTATAAGTTTTAGTTATATGCTAATAAATGTAGTAATTCAATAGAAATAGATAATTCAAAATTAAAGAGAATAAAAGAGAAGTATCAGGGAGTAGCAAACTTAAATGAACAACTTATAACAACAAAAAGAAATGTTATTAAGAATTATTGTTTTTAGGGCAGCCCTGTGGCTCAGTGGTTTAGCGCTGCCTTACAGTCCAGGGTGTGATCCTGGGGACCCGGGATCAAGTCCCACATCAGGCTCCCTGCATGGAGCCTGCTTCTCTCTCTGCCTGTGTCTCTGCCTCTCTCTTTCTCTCTCTCTCTCGATCTGTCTCTCATGAATAAATAAAATCTTTATTAAAAAAATTATTGTTTTTAAAAAATGTCTATAGCCAATAAGTTTGTTGCAGAATGTTTCTAAACTTTCCAAAAATAGGTAAGAATGTTGTGTTTTTCAAGCTACTTCATTAGGCAAATACACTCTTATTTTCCATAAACACACAAGACATTCATAATGGGTTTCTTTTAAAGATTTTTTTACTTTTAAGTAATCTCCACACCCAATATGGGGCTTGAACCCACAACCCCAAGATAAAGAGTTGTACACTCCACCAACTGAGCCAGGCAGGTGCCCCCACAATGGTTTTTAACATAAGTATGGCTCTAATACTTAAATAAATGTCTTATTAAATCAATGCAAAACCACATTGAAATAATTTTCCAATATGAACAAGCAGAATTTATACTTGGGCTGCATGACTGGACACAGGGAAACAACATAATTCACGACATAAAGAAGAGAACTAGCAAGAATCCTACTACTACTGCAATAAGTGCTCACAGAAAACTAAAATAACCATTGCATGCCCCTTGACAGTGCAAACACTACAACCAAGTTGTCAGGTTCTCTCCAAGAGGCCTCAGGAGTGTAGTTTATGTTCCTGGTAAACCTTCTGAGCTCAGAAGGTACACACAATTCTGTTTGCACACCAACTGCACAGCCATTCACCAAGGGTAGGTGACATACAACCAGAATGCTAACTCATTAATTCACTATGGGAAATTAATTAGGTACTAAAATATTCTAAGTTCATATGGTTAGTGCATTCTTTCCCACATATGGTTAGTCTATTACTTTGTAATGATAAATCACAGTCACTAGGGAATGGAACAGTACAAGCTCCTAAGATCAGTGTGTTCATTCTCTTTCTATGAGGAAGATCCATGTGGGCTGTTGGTGAGCAAGGGGTCAGAAGAAGGGGAGTTAGAGGAAATGCATTTTAATAAAGGCTGATACACCAATCTTACTCTTGGGATAAACTTGTAAGTGGGACCAATGGGGATACCAAGAGTACTTATGTCTGAGTTACATCCTCTTGCATCCATCTCCACTTTCAGATTATTCAAAATTTACTGGTTAACCCATCCTTTATTCTGGGTTATGCTGGAACTTTAACTCTACAACATTCTTTTTTCCTATTCTTTCCCTAGCTTTGGTTTGAGTGATTCTTTCTTCAGAAACATGAACACATTCAAACAGGTCTAACATTGCTCACCTGGAATCCATTTCATCTTTCAAAGAGAATATCACATATTAATATCTTTATCCATTTATGTGCTGGCTGCAACTTTCACAGGGTAATCTGATACCCTTTTTTCCTAGTTCTTAGGGAAGCAAGAGGGCAATCAGGTATTTGAGAAGAAAAAAATTAAAAAGTATAACCACAGAAAGGAAAGAAAAAATATTTTATACATGAAATGATTCTATGTCATTAAGTAATAAGGTTATATGCTATATAACCCCATAACATCAATTTTAAATAATTAGTGTTAAGTGACTTCAGCAAAGATACAGGATAAAAATCCATTTCAGGGATGCTTGGGTAGGCTCAGTGGTTGAGCATCTGACTTTGGCTCAAGGCATGATCCTGGGATCGAGTCCCTCATTGGGCTCCCTGTGGGGAGCCTGCTTCTCCCTCTGCCTGTGTCTCTGCCTCTTTCTCTCTCTGTCTCTCATGAATAAATAAATAATCTTTAAAAAAATCCATTTCAAACTATTACAAGCCTATGTATCATGGCCCACAGCTAGAAAATAGTGGAAGAGATCCCACTTCTAACGCTGATAAAATATTCAGTAAGTGTGTATTAATTTAAATCAGAAAATTACAGGCTTATTCAAAGATGACATAAAGTCTGATGGCAGAAAGATGGATAAATGGAGAAATATAATTTGCTCCATGCTGAGGAAACTAAATACAGTAAAGATGACAACATTCCCTAAATTATTATGTAAATCAAATAAAATACTGATTTTACAGAACTTGATGTTTTAATATTGATCAGTGGATTCCATCCAAAAGAAACAATGAAAGAGCTATCACAACCACCACTACTACCATCATCATCATCAAATTAATCCTTACAATAGTCTCAAATGGTTCCTCTAAGAAGAGTAAAGACAACGATGAAAAGCAGTAATTTCTAGTTATCTTCAATTCTGTACCATCAAATGATTAGCATGAAACAGAATCAATACTGAGAATTTCAGAACAGCGTTTCTAAACATGTGGGGTACCTGGGGGTTCAGTCAGTTAAGCATCTGACTCTTGATTTCAGCTCAGGTCATGATCTCAGGGGCGTGAGATCTAGCCCCTTATTGGGCTCTGCACTGGGCGTGGAGCCTGCTTAAGATTCTCTCTCCCTCTGCCCCTCCCACCTCCTCTCTGGGAAAAAAACAAAAAATAAAAAACATTTCTAAGGGTGTGTGTTCAGCAATTAGCGTACTCGAGTCAAATGGCAATGCACCCCTACCCCTTGAATTTCCTGCTTTGATGGTGTGATAAGAAACATTTATCCAGGTACAAGGACATACACAACTACTCAAACTTAAAAAAAAAAAAAAAGTATTTGAAAAGTAGAAAAAATACCCAAAGGACAATGAAGTTATGATACCAGTTTCACACTATCAAATTTTAAATTGTTACAAAAGAAAAATTACGTTTTAAAAAAGGTATAGGGGCAGCCCAGGTGGCTCAGCGGTTTAGCACTGCCTTTGGACCTAGGTGTGATCCTGGAGACCCAGGATCAAGTCCCACGTTGGGCTCCCTGCATGGAGTCTACTTCTCCCTCTGCCTGTGTTTCTGCCTCTCTCTCTCTCTCTCTCTCTCTCTCTCTCTCTCCCATGAATAAATACATAAAATCTTTAAAAATAAAATAAAATAAAATAAAATAAAATAAAATAGGTACAGTATTGGTTGAAATGAAAAAAAAACCTCAAAATAGAATCCATAAATAAAAGCAAAGTGTTATTAGTACATGATAATCTAGAAGCAATTTTATTACAGAAGGAAAAATGTGAGTGAATAACTAAAGAGTGAACAGAAATGCAAAGAAGTAAGTTAGAGCTTAAGTTTATACCATATGTGCAGGCTAAAGAGTGAAGATATATATACAAAAAAACAGGACAGCATATTTATTCCAACCATGGAAGAGCCAGAAAAAGTAGAATATCATCATAGACAAGATATTTTCAAATATAAAGAAAAATCTATCCCCTCAAATATATCAAATAGCAATTATACCAATATAGTATTAAATATCTAAAAGACAGAGAGAACAGAAGAGCTAAATGTGATATGATGCTACTATCCACGGCACATACATAAAAATAGTCAACAGCCAGATTTTACTTGAAAAAGTGGTCCAAGGACATGAACCCTAGAAAAAAAGCACAACTTGACAAGGCAATAAAAGTCATTTGAAAAAAAAAATCATTTGAAGGCATCATCATATAAATATTACCCTCGCAAAAATAAATAAAAATTATAGACAGCCAATTATGCCAGGGTTGGAGTACACAAAACTTTGCCTTCTAATCCTATAACCCCATCTACCTCCCCAGCTAGTCCCAGATTCTCATTACTTTTGTGGGTCTCGTCTGGTTACATATGGTCAACAACTTACTTTCTATGCATTACAGTAAATAAACCTGAGTTTTATTTTCCTGACCCTAGGTGCTTTGCTGCCAGGCATCAGAGATCTTATATAACTCTGGCCCAACTTTGCTCTGTCCATGCTTTTAGGGACTGAAATAAAAATATCAATTATTGTAATTGGTCTCTCTTTCTGCCAGTTTGACTGTCTTGTGGTTATCTGGTACTGTTACCTTCCTGGATTACCATCCTACCCAATGGATCAATTTAGTTTCCAGGGCCAGGTTCTGGGCCAGACTTATCCCCCCACACACACACACACACAAAAGAATCTTAATTAATCATGGAGATATTGTTCATACTGTCGGAAATACAGTTGAACAATGCAGAGGTTGGGTGCCAAACACTCAACACGGCTGAAAAATCTATGTATAACTTTTGACTACCCCAAAACTTAACTACTAATAACACATTGACTAGAAGCCCTACTGACAACATAAACAGTCAACTAAAACATATTTTGTACGTTGTATTATGAATTGATCTCTTACAATACAGTAAGTTGGAGAAAAGATAATGTTACTAAGAACATAAGGAAGAAAAAGTACATTTAAAGTACTATTAGAAAAAAAATCGGTGTATAAGTGGACCTGCACAGTTCAAGCCCATGTTGTTCAAGGGTCAACTATACTATAAATTGGTATTACCTTTCTTTAAAAAAAAAAAAAATTATGTATTCATGAGAGACAGAGGCAGAGACATAGGCAGAGGGAGAAGCAGGCTCCCTGTAGGGAGCCCGATGTGGGACTCGATCCCAGGATCCTGGGATCATGACCTGAGCCAAAGGCAGAGCTTCAACCACTGAGCCATCCAAGTGCTCCTGGTATAATCTTAAATGCAATCTGGAAATATATAACAAACTGTGCTTTTCCTTTCTTTAAACCCAATAATTCTATTTAGGGAAATTATTCCAAGGAAATAATTCAAAATAAAACAACAGAAGTTAGTATAAAATGTTCAAGGCAGCACTACTAGAAATAAGAAGAGAGAGAAAGCAAAGGAAGGAATGAAAGAAGGAACGCTGGGTGAGACGGAGGGAGGCAGGAAGAGGAAGACTGGAAGAAGGAGAGATAATTTAAGTATCTAATGGTATGAGAATGGCTGGTAAAACTATGAAATAGGAACATAATGGAATGTTCTAGAACTACTTTAAAACGGCAACTATGTAAACCATATGTACATGGAAATGGAGGAATGTTTCAGTAATATCAGAAGTGAAAGGATTTGGAAATTAGTTGCCTGAACCCCCATGCTCACCCCAAAGCCTAGACTATCTAGTATTCTTTTTGTACCCTCCCTCGGCCCTACCAAGGAGGAAAAGATTTTTTTTCTACTATAGTATAAATTTTTTTTTTTTCAGATCAACAATACCTAAAAACTGTTGTAACTTACCTGCTTCTAGTGTCTAAACTTATGTGAATTAGGTTTCCAAGATTTGTGTAGTTCAATTTTTAGAAAAATGGCATTTTTGACAGATGTCAGACATTCAACCTCTGCTTCACCTAAATACTTCCTTTTAGGCCCCCATTTACTCTGCTCCCCAAGCAGTGAGGACTACTACTAGGTTCTAACCCACCTAGGCCCTGAATCAATGGGAGCCTGCACTGGCATATTCAGAGGCCCTTTCCTAATCAGTGAATAATGTAGGGAAAGGCAATGAATGCAGGGAGTAAGAGGACAGATTTGGATTTGAATCCAGACTGCACTATGTGATATCTGACCCTAACAAGTTATTTAAGTTTCTTGATTCACAGATTTCTTATCTATAAAAAGGGACACTATTATCTACTTCTTTGGACTACTGGGAGCACTGTAAAATGCCCACCACATAGTAAGTGTTCAATAAAGGATATTCTTTCTTAATTACTCTTCTTACTTGCATCCAGTATTCAATATGGAGTTAGCCATTAATAGCCACGTGGACATCGGACTACACTTACTGTGTGCAACCTTTCACATACCTTTCACCGGTGGCCAAGGGCATGACCGGTTCTCATGCTAGTTATCTCCTGAAACTAAAACCTAGCTCTGACAGGGGTATTGATTTCCTCATGCACATAACCTGACTCTATTTCCAACATCTCTTCCATTTCCTCAGAAACTTTTCCTGACATTGCAACCCCTTGGAATGGACCTCAAAGAAATCAACACCATACTTGTAGTAGTCTCTCCCTAGAAGATATCTCTCCCTGGAGTGGTACAGTCTTTGTATCAGCTGGGCTAGTCCCCAGTCTATATAAGTCTTGACACACTCTTCCTCACCAAGAGAATACAAAGGCCAAAACTTTTATGACAGTTCACAAGGCATTCACTTCTGGACTCAACTGAGTTGAATCTGCAAATCCATCATTTGGACTTAATAGCTCCAGTGTTCTCCTCTGAAACTACAGAAAAAAAATCCTCTGTTCTTTATGAAGCCTTTCAAAACACATATAAACAGAAGACCTTCCTTAAGTTGTCTCTTTGCCTACATAAATAACCCTAATTCTTCAAACATACTTGGTGGAAATTCAGAGGTCTCACTATCCTATTCACCTTCCACTGTTACTTGTCTTCTTCATCTAAATACCTGTTAGAATGCAGCACCCAGAATTAGGCTACTTAGCGCCTCAGAGACAGCTTTTGGAACTACCACCTCCTAGTTCTGGAAACAGCACTTCCATTAATGAAGTCTTGTATTACCTAAGATTTTTGACAGCTGACTCCCAAATTCTTTACATATGAATCCTAAATGCCCTAATTCTTTTTCACATGAACAGTTCTAAATACATCTCCCTTATATCCTGCATCTATTTGTATAGCTGATGTGTTTTTTTTTTTAAGTTGATTTTAAGAATGTGAAATGGAATATAATGATCATGGTACTATGAAAGAAGACCTAACTTATTACCATTCATTCATTCAATAAATATTTATTAGGAACCTATTCCCTATCAGACCCCATGCTAGGTATTAGGGCTGTAATGATAAACACACAGGAAGACAGGTAAATAAATCAACAATTACAACACATAAAGGCTTTGTATGGGGGGGGGGGCATAAAGGGTATTATAGGAACATGGAGGAAATGCATCTGACCTAAACTTGATCTGGAAAGACCTCCCAGAGCCAAGTCCTCACTTTGCCACTCATAGTAGGCGACTTAACTCCAAAATCCTCAGTTTCCACACCTATAAAATGAAAAGACTACCCTGGAGGAAACTTGGCAGTGCCCATCAAAATTACAAATGCATTTACCCTTTGACCTGGCAATTCTACTTCTGGGAATTTGTCCTACAAATACACCAGCAAACACAGAAAATAATGCATACACAAGGTTCATTCAACTACAGCACTATTTATAATAGCCAAAGTCCACAAACAACCCAGTCTATAGAAGATGATTAAAGAAGCTATGATATAATCACAATAGACAATTAGGCATTGGTGAAAAAAAGAGAAAAGAAAGGGGGAGCTATATAGTTGCATGAAAAGATGGTCAGGCTACTTTTGTTACATAAAAAAACAAGGTGAAGAGTAGTGTATACACAGTATACCACCTTTTGTATAAGAAAGATAAATAAGAATATATATAATACATAAGAACATAATAATATGTTTATATTATATAATAATATAGGGTTCATGTATATATAATAATATAAACATATTTTTATATTTATATGATTATATGAGTATATATATATAAACATAAATTTTATATATAAATTATATTTATTAGGGCAGCCCAGGTGGCTCAGCGGTTTAGTGCCAACTTCAGCCCAGGGCATGATCCTGGAGACCCGGGATCGAGTCCCATGTCAGGCTCCCTGCATGGAGCCTGCTTCTCCCTCTGTCTGTGTCTCTGCCTCTCTCTCTGTGTCTCTCATGAATAAATAAAATTTTTTTTAAAGTTTTAAAAAAATAATAAATTATTTTTAAATATTATTACATTTATTATGTAAAATTACATATAAATATGTTAATATAAAATATATTTTATGAATATACATTTGTTATATATTTATATAAAATATATTTATGTTATATATAATATAAAAATTTTATAATAAACATATATAAGAACATAATATACAAAAAAAAAGAACATAATATACACACACATGTGCATAAAGAAATTCTGGAATGATGGATGTATAAGAAAGTAATAAAAGTGATTATCTAGAGATGACCAGAAGGGGAATGGGTACATGGAACCGGGATGGGAATGAATTTTTTCCAATATATGCCTGTTTACATATTTCAATTTTTGAGTCCTGTAAATGTATTAATCACTTATTTACATTAATTTTAAGGTTGGACTAGATGATTTCTGAAGCTCTTCTACTCTTAATATTCTATAATTACATGACTTGACCTACATTTACCTTGTAATTATGCAGTCAAATATTTATCAGATTCTTTGATTATTTGTAAGTTAGGATGCTTACATTTATAAGTTTTAAAAACTGAATACTTAGGTCAGACCCTGTATTCTGTGGCTAGCACAATCTTCTCTTCCTATCTATATTTAAATGTTTCAAGTGCCTCTAAATTTATTGAAATTCAATAAAGATTTACTGAGCACCTACTCCGAGCCAGGCACAACCACTGACAAGATCTAAAAGGTCTCCGAATTAATAAAGCATTCACTGTAGTGACCATAAGTCATCCTCATACAGATGTTAATATTAAATTTAAATATAACTTTATCACCCCAACATATTTCTCAACATACAGGTAGATATTTGTGTTGTTTTGATCTTCTAATTTAAAACTTTTAAATTAAATTTGAGGAGGGGCCAGCCCATTTTTCTGATAATCCAACCTGGACCTATCCTGAATAGGCTAGAAAATGTTCTTGGCTATAACCTGGCTCAGGAGAGATAAGAATTTGGTTCAATTCACAAATTAACCCTCCCCACTTCCTGACTTCCTATTATTCCTATTATTCCTATTAGTCATACTACCAACCTCTCACAGCAGTGTTAATGTTCAATTTTTATACTGGATTCAAATATTTCATATGAAAGCTTGTACTTTTGTCTTAATTTTCGTAAGTGATTTCTTATCTGTTTCTCCACTAACTGTGAGCACTTCAAGAGCTCAGTCCCAATCTTATTCAATGCCTAACTAAAATACGTAGTAGATGGTCAATAAACATTTGCTGGAGGGATAAAATAATGAACACATGGAAAAAGGAATTATTAAATCACCACAAAACCAAATTAAGGATAATTAAAAACAGAAAAGGAACCAAGAAACCAAAAAGGAATTAATGTTCTAAATTTTTCTTTTTTAAAATATTTTTATTAGAGTTCAATTTGCCAACATATAGCATATAACCCAGTGCTCATCCCATCAAGTGCCCCCCTCAGTGCCCATCACCCAGTCACCCCATCCCCCTGCCCACCTCCCTTTCCACCAACCCTTGTTCATTTCCTAGAGTTAGGAGTTTCTCATGTTCCGTCACCCTCTCTGATATTTCCCACTCATTTCTCACCTTTCCCCTTTATTCCCTTTCACTATCTTTTATATTTCCCAAATGAATGAGACCATATAATGTTTGTCCTTCTCCGATTGACTTACTTCACTCAGCATAATACCCCCCAGTTCCATCCAGTTGAAGCAAATGGTGGGTATTTGTCATTTCTAATGGCTGAGTAATATTCCATTGTATACATAAACCACATCTTCTTTATCCATTCATCTTTCGATGGACACCAAGGCTCCTTCCACAGTTTGGCTACTGTGGACATTGCTGCTATACACATTGGGGTGCAGGTGTCCTGCCATTTCACTGCATCTGTATCTTTGGAGTAAATCCCCAGCAGGGCAATTGCTGGGTCATAAGGCAGTTCTATTTTTAACTCTTTGAGGAAATTTATTCCCTTTACAAGTATACATCATAACCTGCGCTAGACCCCAAACGCAGAGAGGGATGGCCATGCAGAGAACGGAGGTAGCAGAGTACCGACACTATGCTGCTGACATGCTGTCTTCAAAAGAAAGGCGAATGTCTCAACCGAGAGGGTAGAGAGTGGCATGGTGCAGAAAAGAAAAATGAGTTTGAAGTAAAAAGACAAGGGTTTAGGGGTACCTGAATAGCTAAAACGGTTTAGTGTCCAACTCTTGATTTCAGTTCAGGTCATGATCTCAAGGTCGTGAGATCAAGCCCTGCAATGGGCTCCATGGTCTGCACAGAGTGTGCTTGAGATTCTCACTCCCTCACCCTCTGTTCAAGCACACTTTCTCTCTCTCTCTCTCTCTCTCTCTCTCTCTCTCCCTCAATAAATAAATAAATAAATAAATAAATAAATAAATAAATAAATAAAACCTTGCCCCCCTCCCCCCCAAAAAAGACATGGGTTCAGGACCCAGCTTTACTTACTAGCTCAGAAACCCTGAGCAAGCTGTTCAACATTTCTGACACAGTTTCCTCCTCTAAGAATGGGAAAAACAAACAAAAATTGTCTACCACATAGAATTGGAATTGTTGGAATGACCATATTAAACACTCTTCATGAGAGTTTTTTGATGATACACAAATTTAAAGAACAAGACTGATTCTTCTTCAAATCTGGATCAAAGATTTGTTAATGATTAAAACTCAGTAAGACTAAACTGAACAAGGAAAAATTACATTTTAACAAAGGTGTCAGTTCCTCAAAAGTTACCTTTTTATACTTTAATGGTAACTATAAAGAATGACCTGAAGATAATACCAGCAAAAAGCCGGTGATCTTTACAGAGCCTACTCAGTGCCCACATGCCAGAGACTATGCCAGGTGTTGAGAATATGAACACAAAGACATGATCTTTTTGATCCTGGCCCTTTGTGAGGGTGGCAGAAATAAGTACAAATGATCAGGGTGCTGTGTGTGTGTATATAAGAGAAAAGGAGAAGGGAAAGAAGAAGGGAGGGGGAAGGGGGAGACTGGATGTAATTGATTAGGCACAAAAATACTACAGGAAAATTAAAAATCCATTTTATCCCATTCTTTAACCATGCCCCTATTTCAAACCATCCTAGAAATTTTGACAATTCCTAGGACTTACCCCACAGTATTATCTCTCCATTTACATATGTCTATAGATTTCTCAGTGATAAAGATTTCAGTGTAGAGATCCTCCACATCTTTTATTAAATATATTCCTAAATATTTTACAGGTTTTGATGCTATTTTAAATGGTACTATTTTATTTTCCAGTTTTTATACTAGCATATACAAATATAGGATCCCTGGGTGGCACAGCGGTTTAGCGCCTGCCTTTGGCCCAGGGCGCAATCCTGGAGACCTGGGATCGAATCCCACATCGGGCTCCCGGTGCATGGAGCCTGCTTCTCCCTCTGCCTGTGTCTCTGCCTCTCTCTCTCTCTCTCTTTCTCTGTGACTATCATAAATAAATAAATAAATTAATTAATTAAAAAACCAAATATAATAAATTATTTTTTTAAATTAATTTTTTTACTTATTTATGATAGTCACACAGAGAGAGAGAGAGAGAAAGAGAGAGAGAGAGAGAGAGAGATGCAGAGACACAGGCAGAGGGAGAAGCAGGCTCCATGCACCGGGAGCCCGACGTGGGATTCGATCCCGGGTCTCCAGGATCGTGCCCTGGGCCAAAGGCAGGCGCCAAACCACTGCGCCACCCAGGGATCCCCTAATAAATTATTTCTAATACTAGCCTTGTATCCTGTGCCTAACTAAATTTAACTTTTGTTCTAATAACCTTTTCGTAGATTTCATTTTTTCTACATATACAATTATAATGTCTGCAAAGACATTTTTACTTCTTCCTTGCCAATCATTATGTCTTTTTGTTTTTCTTGCCTTATTGAACTCATTAGCACATCCAGCACAACGCTGAATACAAGTGGTGAGAACAGATAACTTTGCCTTTGTCCTGATATTAGGGAAAAACATGGTCAACATTTAGTCAGTAAGTATGACGATCGTTATGGGTTTACTGTGGAGTCCCTCCATCAGATTGAGGACATTGACTTCTATTCATAGTTTGCTCAGTTTTTTCTTATACTATGAATGGGTGTTGAATTTTGTCAAATGTTTTTCATGTTTCTTCTAAGGTGATCATATGATTTTTCTTCTTTATTGTACTAATGTAGTTTATTACACTGCTTTTGAAAATTAAACCAACTTTGTATTCCAGGGTAGAACTCCACTTGATGTATTATTACCTTTTTAAATATAACATCAATTTTATTTGCTAATATTTTATTAAAGTTTTCTGCATCTATATTCACAAATGAGGGATAATGGTTTGTAATTTTCTATTCTCATAGTATCCTAGATAGGTTTGGTGTAAGAGCTATTCTGACCTCATAATAACCAGTCCTATTGAAATTCCCTAATGAGCTAAAATTTACAGCTGATTTTAGCAATGTGTAGACTGAAAATGCCAAATTCAGAGAATGGTTGCTAAATTTTGTAAGTAAAACTACTAGAGAAACTGTTATATAAGCAATTATATGCAAAGTATTGACAAAATATTATTCTCCCAAGGTAGCATAAGGAGAAAACTAAGCCATATTTTACTTTAACTCCATATTCCCTGGTGCTAATCATTTACCTTTCATTTTTTTTTTAAAGTTTTTTTTTTTATTTTATTTATGATAGTCATACAGAGAGAAAGAGAGAGAGGCAGAGACACAGGCAGAGGGAGAAGCAGGCTCCATGCACCGGGAGCCTGATGTGGGATTCGATCCCAGGTCTCCAGGATCGCGCCCTGGGCCAAAGGCAGGGCCAAAGGCAGGCGCCAAACCGCTGCGCCACCCAGGGATCCCAATCATTTACCTTTCAGAGACAAGGAGGTAATTTTTGGATGGTACTAAATATCAAATATTTCTATTTATTTACCTTTCATATGTTTATACTTCCCTGATTCTGAGAAAGAAAACTACCCTAAGTTTATTATTATTTTCAGTTTGGTTACCTTCCCTTAATATTAGGTCACAGACTCAATGAAGTCTAAAGCTGAAAGGAGCTTTGTAGATCACCAATTTTAACATCTTCAAATATTAAAAAATGAGTAAATAGGCACCAAAGGGAGAAATGACTTTTCCTAGTCAGCCCATACCCAAGTCCATACACAAGTAGAGATGAAATTGATTTTTCCTAGTCAGCCCATACACCAGTCCATACACAAGTAGAGATAGAACTGAGATCTCTACTCCTTTCCATCCTTACAATCACCCAAATACTCTTCTCCTCCTGTTCTATCCACCCCTACCAGGATAGTCAACCTGACCTTCCTATGCGATGGAAAACACTGTGAAACCCTGAGCCAGTAACACATAAGCATTATGTATCTGTTTGGATAAAAGACCCTGTATTAAAGGAGCTAGTATTTTTTTTTCCACACCATTTTTAATCAGAGCAAGGTCCTGATTGGCATAAGGCTTCATTTTAATTGTTGTAGGGTTGGAAAACAAGAGGTTCTGATGGATGTTAAAGGTGATGCGAAGACAAATGGACTTTCCTATCTTTATATAAAATCTGAAATTGGAAAATTAAATTTACAAAAGTAGTATAACAAGGGGAAAATATATTATTAAGGCTCAAGAATGAGGGGCTCCTAGGTGGTTCAGTCAGTTAAGCATCTGACTCTTGATCTCAGCTCAGGTCTTGATCTCAGGATCATGAGTTCAAGACCCACATTGGGCTCCACACTGCGCATGAAGCCTATTTTTTTAAAAAAAGGCTCAAGAATGAGGAAAATAATATTATCATATGGTTGATGAAAAAACAATGATATCTATTATTTATATACCACTTGGCAGTTAAGAATATGTTTTACACGCGTTTCATTTGAGTATTTAGAAAAATAAATAGTACTACTCTAATTTTCATGGTGAGAAAACAGGTCCAGAATGCTAAGGGCAAATGGCAAATCTGGACTTTCACTTTGTCCTCTAATTCCAGATAACAAAATCACTCTACTCTGCCAAGGGCCCATTGGTTGGCTATACATATAATTTACACATAAATAAGTCCAGAGGTAAACCTGAAGATAAATCTATCCTAAAGAACAGACCTTAAAGAAGTATAACCCCCTTGGAATGACCCTGAGCAGGAAGCATACTTCTCTATTTCAAGCCCCAAATTAAATACTCTGATAGGTGATACCCACAGGAAAGACAATAAAGACATGAAAATAACAGCTGGAATAGAAATTACAAGAGGTAATTTACTCTTACCAAGGACCTAAATTCTGAATACAGGATATAAGCACTCTGTCATTTGGCCATCTCTTGATTACTATCTTTTACTCACGCATTAGGATTTAAGAAGTTGTAGGTATAATTCCTGTTAACAAAGACAGGTGAAAATTATTCTAAGATTACCTGGAAATGGGAGACTGAAAAACACAGCCTAATGTGTAGTATCTGTGGCTCTGCCAACGCACTGAGCACACCTTCAAGTCCCCATATCTTTCTATAAAACAGTACTAACTTATTAAATACACACACACACACCAAAAACAAAACAAAGCAAATTTTAAAAACCCACAGTTTAACAATGATTACTGGTAGTAATTTTAAAACAAGTATTAATGGCAGTGAAACTAATTTATTGTGACTAACGTTTTTAACAGCATTTAACTTCAATACACGAAGTACAAAATCAACCCAGTCTGCCATTACCTAACAAGTGGAATATTAATCCTTCTCACTCATAAGATTTGAAGCCAGAGCTATACCGGTTATGAGTCCGAGCGAGTAGCTCAGTGTAGTTAAAAGTGTTTCCTCATCTGTAAAATAAGCACAATAGGAATATCCATTTTTTTTTCTCCTCAGGTTGTTTACTGTAAACTTCAAATGTAATTGTGGATTTCATCATCTGTTATAATACCTAGAAATCTATCATTTGGACTCTGGCCAAGAATCTAACCGTGAAAAGAATGAAAATCAAGCCCTAAAGTTGTTCTTGAAAATTACTTAGCAATATCTGGGAATGTGTGAAACTCATCTCAGCCTCCTGCATGAACAACAGGGAATAGAAGACAGAGATGGGCAAAACCTAAGTGTGAAATGGAAAAGTAAGGTGGTTTTCACTTTTATATTGAAATGCTTGTTATTTCTCTGTAGGTTTGGCTCTCCAAGCTTTACGTCCATCTAGGCACAATGCCTATGCAAACTATGGACATTCACTATACACACACTATGGGAATAAAGAAGAGGTCCTTCCTCACTGGGGCTGGTAGACTTCTTTTTTTTTTTTTTTTTTAAGATTTTATTTATTTATTTATTTATTTATTTATTTATTTATTTATTTATTTATGAGAGACATAGAGAGAGAGAGAGAGAAAGAGAGAGAGAGGCAGAGACACAGGCAAAGGGAGAAGCAGGCTCCATGCAAGGAGCCCGACGCCGGACTTGATCCCGGGTCTCCAGGATTACGCCCTGGGCCAAAGGCAGGTGCTAAACCGCTGAGCCATCCAGGGATCCCCGGGGCTGGCAGACTTCTTAAAAATCAAGGACTACAGAGTGAGGTAGTCGCTGAATAGCCATCTCCCATTTTCAGTAAAAAGGGCTGAACTTGTTACTTTCATAAATATCTTTTGATAATCTACTAGAACAACAAAATCTGTTCTAGACACTTGGGATACAATGATAAACAGAAGAAAAAGACTGCCTTTCTCTTAGTGCTTAAGACAGGTCACATTAAGGCAGATGTACACACACAGACGAGTGTGCCCTGATAGTCAAAGGGCATGAGGTGTCTACAGAACCCCACGAGGTACCTATTTTGATTATAGTAAGCACAGAGATTTTTTTTTTCAGATTAGCCCCGAAAATCCTTATGGCTACACAGGAACAAAAACGTTTAATTTGTCCTTTGGAGCAGTGACTTGCCATGTTATTAGCTGTGATCATTTGGAGAGTTTTAAAAACTAGAAAGGTCTAGGTCCCCCTTCCAGAGACTCTGATTTAATTGATATGGAATGCAACTTAAGTACTGGGAATTTTTAAAGTTCCTCAGGTACCATCAAGGTTGAAAACAGATCAGAATTTCCTGGGAATTCAATAACCATTTTGTCCTACAAAAGTCTCCTCTCCTGGGAGAATGGAATAAATGCACAAGCCCAAGGGCCATCTTCATCCACACCTGCAACTCCAGAACAGTTTAACTTAAAGACCTAACATGAGGCAGGGGACCCTAACAGTGAGCTTGCAGGCAGTCCTGGGGGTTCAGCTATAAAGAACTGTTGCAGTCACCACCTTACATATCCAAATGACAAGTTTTACTAGAATGCTACATGTTTACTATCCTTGATACCTAGATGAGAGCAAGCTGAAGAAAACAAACAAAAGAGAGTCTTCTAAGCAGTAGTGAATAATTGATATTTCTCTTGGCTGCATCCTCTTAAACATTTATTTGTAGCACTATAGAAAAATTTTAAAACAGAAGAAAAACATCTTACACAATCTATGATCTGTGTGTATATAAGTCATATATTTTTAGAAAGAGAGATCTACTATATATTCTCCTTTGTCATGGGCTATTTTCAGGGAATAATATATTGCAATGGAGACTTCTAGCTAAGATGACAGATTAAACTGCAGAGGTGATAGGGATAGAAGTAAATTCCCATTCACTTTTTTACACAGAGAAAGCCCCAAAGGGCAAGACAGAGGTATTCAATTCTGTGGAATTTGAGGCCAGGGGCAAGGCCTTTGTATGAATAAGCTTACAAAAGAGTGAGAGCCCCTTCTAGGACTGTGGGCCCCAGAAACTTCATGTTCTCAAGAGCCTTGGCTTCCAGCAACTGACGAAAATTTCTAGTTTAAACTTCTACAAACATCCAGCGACTGTGTCTCAGGTTAGCAAATGCTTATTTCATAAGTCCCACTGAGGGCCTCCGTCTCTTTCCGGATTTGGGGATGGCCTTTTGTTCTATGACTTCAGTTCTTTGATGCGTTCACAAAAATCTGTCTGTCCAGCTGTTTTCTTGTGGTAAGGATGGGACTCATGTTGTTCCAGCCCTTTACATCACAGAGCTGAAACCAGAAATTCACTCCTAGAATGTAAGCAGCCAGGCCTATATATCTTATACCCCACGTTCCATCCCCAGGCAAGAGACCAAAAATTTATACTCTGGAGAATTTTAAAATCCACTCCCAAGAAAGACCTACTGACAATGGCAGTTAAGGATCATCCAGTGAAAAAGACAGCTAACTGCCTAATCTTTTCATAGTTAGGCCCCCAGATGACAACCCCTCTCTCTACAACCCATGAACACACAATCTCACTCCATCACACACACAAACACACACACACAGCTTGTATAGCTTCTATTCAGACTTTTAGTATCTCACTCCTAAATATAAAAGAACCACCAGATTTTTGAGGAAAGCCTCCAAAACAAAAAAGAAGAAATTCTAAGAAAAGAGAAAAATTAAAATTAAAAAATTATTAAAAATGATAGTAAAATTTTAAAATTCAATGGAAAAAATTGAAGATAAAGTCAAAGATATTTTCCAGAAAGCAGAATAAAAAATGCAAAGAGGACCAGGGGAGATATAAGAAAACAAAGGAAAAAAACTGTAATTTAGAGTTCAATATCGAAATGGAGTTCTAAAGAAAGAGAACAAAGAAAGTAGAATGGAGCAAATTTTCAAAGGAAAAATATAATTTCCTAGAAATGAAAGACAGGAGTCTCCATACTGAAAGGGTCACAATGATCTATTGACACAACATGTTCTGTTCATCCACACTAAAGAAGAAAAAAATTAACAGGCAAATAGACCATAATGTGTGTTTTAACCATAGGTGTGTTTTAACAGCAGGGTTGCTTCTCTGCTAATTAAGATCTGCTTAAATGGATATTAAAATTAATTTTTTATTCTTGAAACAAAAATATATATCAAGAAGCTAATAAAGTATGGTGGCAGAGCAGAGGAAAAAAACATTTGTTTTCTCCTAATTTAGAAGGTAGGTGATTAAAGAGTTAACTCTTACATATATTTTGATGACATATGAAGCCATCAGAAACAATTCAGGAAACTATGTTGGAATCAAGGAATATGAATTTACTGGAGACGTTTAGGAGCATTTTTGTGCTTAAGAACCTTTTTGAAATTTGAAGAGGGAAAAAAGAATACCCTAGGTAAGTTCTTACATTGCTATTTCTAAGTGAAGTTTTATAGTAGAGTAGTTAAATAACAGAATCAGAGTACTAGGAAAAATAGATAAGGCCCTTGAAAACATAAATCAACATTTTCCCTTCTTTAGGCAAAACAATACCTTACTCAGTCACAAAAGTAACTATATGCGATGCGAGACTTGAAAAAAAATTCTTTTAAACCTGGAAACAAGTGTCCACAGGCATTAAGCAAGTATTTATAGATAAACTTGTCCCTCTGTAAAATGAAAACTATAAGCTCCTCTAAGACTGAGGCATATTTCTTTTGGGGTCTAAATTAACTCACTGTGGTTAAGAAATAAATTAATTAGGAAAAAAGAAAACCTGTTCTGAGACCTCAAAAGGGTTTTAAAGCCCGAGTTCAATTTTCCCTGTATTTGGGGGGGCTGCATCAATGTATTAGAGTACACTGGGTTACAGACCAACCAGCCTATTCTTAGACATGAGCTTTACACAGATTCAAAATTCTTTCTTCTATTTGTCTAAGCTCTAAATCTTTTTTTTTTCTCTGTACTTGGGCATATCCTATCCACAATTTACAGATGGACACGCTCATTTGAAAATTGACTAATTAAAATATATTGATCATAAAATATGTACTGTTATCTTTTTTCCTTAACACATCCTAAAGCTAATCTTAGTTGAAAATGTATATGTGCTTATCCTTGTACAGCACAAGACAAGAATATAATTCAATGAAACCTTTACAAAATGTCAGATTAATTACATTTTTTCAGTGCAGATGGATTTAAGGAAATCATCTCTGAAAACAGTACTTCATTTAAAGTAAAATAAAGACATAATCTTCCCTGATAAGTCAATGTGTAGGAGATGCCAAAATATTAAAACTGCCATATATTAAAGATGCTATGATATGAATTTCTAAAGCAAATACAAGTAGTTTGTGATGATGCCATAGTAATGTCCTAAAAACAGTAAGGTTCTCTTTGATAGCCCCAAAGGAAGGATTGATAACAAGCTACACAAGAAATCAAGTTTCAGTCACTGGGGCTAAAAATCTCGAATTTTAGAGGAATCACTAATACATAACTTGAGTAATGTGTTAAATATTCATTTAACAAACATTTTACTGAGTATCTGCAATATGCAAGTATTCAACTCTATCTATAACTCTTCAAGTCAAGTTGGAATGAAGTTGATCACATGGGCAAATTTTACCTCTTGCTCAGCACAGGTCAGCATGACATTTCTCTAAAAATGACTTCTTTATGAGGTTTTGAAATTCAGTGCCATAAAAGTCAGATGCATAAATCTCTTCTGGAGAATACACTTACAATGTACCATGCATTGTGCAATGATTCATGTCTTTGTGGACTTAAAAGATTTACTGTTACTTGAGTTAAGCAGTAACAGATACAAAATATTTATCTCTTTGCCCAATAAAGCTTAATATGCACCTTAAAACAATTTATATTTATGTATTTGTTGACACAACACAAACAATGTTCTATTCATCCCAAACTGAAATTTGGTATTTAAAACATTCCTTATGTTATGTCTTATTATAAATGACATTTAAAAGTAGTATTCAAGTTAGGAAATGCACAAAGGAGAGAGGCTGAAAAGTTATTTCTTATAAAAATTCTTTCCTTTAATTGTTTCTGCTATTATCTTTCATTCTGTAAGAGCAATCTTCTTTTTATTTTTTTAATAAAAATAAAGAAGAAATTAGTTTGATTTGCTTCTAACACTACACTACATAAAGTGACATTAGGGAGTGCCTGAATGCACATTTTGTCCTTTTAAGTAAATTACATGGGACTGGTGAAGAGTAAAAAACAGGAACTTTTAAGATTACCCTAGGTTTGTCTCTTTACCATGGTATCCTAAAATCTGTGAGAAAGAAGGGCTTTTCAGGCCAAGTTCTCATGGACCATGGACCATAGCCCCTAAACTACTGCCCAAGACCTGTCAGAGGCCACAACTTGGCCCCCTAGATTCCTCCAATGAATCAAATCTCTGGGATTATATTTTTTGGCAAAAGACTAAAATGCTGGCAACACATGTATAAAGCATCAACGCTATCTCTTCAGGAGACTACCCTCGATGGAGACATCCAAGAACTCTTGCATGATAAAACTCTTTACTTCTACCTACCCATCAGCTCCTTCAAGACCCATAAGTACATTTAAAAAAAAAAAAAAAAGACCCTTAAGTACAGAAAGGAGGAAAGGAATCGTGTGAATTGTAGATCCCATCCAAGTTCTACTTTCAAATGCAATTGAACACAAAAATAAAATGATGAAAATTCTACGTATAAGGAATGTTGACATTTACATTTCACTCTAGAGAAATGCCCTGTGCCCTCGTCACTTATCAGAGTCAAGGCCAGCTCTCAGCCTGTTCTCCAGCCAACATTACCACTTACATCCCTGCAATATTCTTTGCACACTACCTCACCAAATGATATTTCTCCCCTTCAAGCCCAGCTCTGATTTCCCTCTTAACACACCCTACTGAGAGGCCTTTCCAGGCCTATTACTTTAATCAATTTCATACCTGCTACTACTCTCCTGCCTTAGACCCTCTCCAAATCTTTCTTTAGCACAAGTATAAAAATTCTGAATGGTTGCTAGTGCATCTCTATCACTCATGGGTATAATAGCAGCTATCATAGCTCTGGAATCAGGAGGAAAAGACAGTCATGCTACCTATAGAATTGCATCCTGCTCTACCCTACACCACAAGAAAGGGCAGGACCTTTAAGGTAACCAAATTTATGGTTAACCAAGTGCATAATAATGAAGTTTTACTTAAATTAAGCAGGGTTGTTTCCTTCATTATCAGTCTGGAGAAAGGGAGGATGGGCTCTGTGTGTTACTCTTTTCTAACTGTCCAACTATCTGGTTACTTCCAGACCTGATCAGACCTCAGGGACACAGTGCTGCTGTGTAATATTTTATTCATCAATTTCCCTGGGACACACACAGCAGCAGAAAACATCAATAATCTCAGGAAAGTAAGATGGAAGATCACCTCCCAAGAGGGAGGGTGGCCAGTTACAACTGGAGGCATAGGGAAATAGAAAATATTTATTAGAATGGGCTACTAAGAAGAAACTACATTAAGTCATAATAAAGGCCTAAAATGAAATCAGAATCACAAATATGTAGTCGACCAAATCAGTGTGGTTCTAGGACTTTCTTCCAAAATGTTCTATCATCACAGGGCAAAAAGAGAAAAAGCATGCTGTGACTATCACAGTGGACCAAGCACATGGTTAGGAGGGCCCTGGCAGGTCTCTGGGACAAGTTGGGCAGGGAATCAGTAGCGTCTAGGAGTGGATGGTCCAAGGCAAAGATCCAGCATCACAGACCTGAATGCAACAAGCAGCAGCAGTTGAAGACTCTGCAAATCAAGGAGAGTACTGAGATCTCGGACACAGAACAGTGATGATGAAGCACAAGGTACACAGGAAAGAGGAGGTGGAGAATAGAGATGGAGGTAGGAAGACCCTAGCAGGCTGAAGAACAATGAATGGATCTTCATCTCAAACACCAAAACTGGTAATGTGGAGGGTAGAGAATGGAGAAAAGATACATCCCAGGTACTGTGGTTGACTGATAAAGTAGGGATGAGTCTGCAGGTGGAGAGAGCAATGATTACTTGAAGATAATGATGCAAGTAGACAAATGACAATGTTTTAATACTTTCTCAGTGAATCAGAAGTGGGAAAAATGAGGCCTTCACAGAAGAGGGAACAATCAATTTTCACTAAGGACAAGAGGAGAAGCCTTATAAAGGAGTAAAGATAGGACTTAAGATTGAGGAGGTATGTGTCCAGATGAAATCACAAAGAAAAGAACCAACTCTAGATTGTCTCCATAGCGTTACTATTAACTCATTACTAAAAACCACAGGACATATTATGTATTAGTACTTTAATTCTTATACACAATATAGAATAGTTTAAAAATTAAACTGCATTCAAAAAACGCCTTTAGAAGAGTGTTTGATAAAACATATTCTTGTAATGTTGGCTGGATTAATCAAGCTTAGAGTCTATTAGTAAAATACTCTGAAAGCCTTTAAAAGTACCGCAAAAATAACAGCTATCAAATTCCTCAGCTATTACTCTCTAAGGCCTTTATATTGCACCAGGCACTAGGTGAAATGGTACATGCCTTATTTTATTTCATCCTTACAACTGGACCATGATAAAGATGCTGCACTCACTTTAGACAAGAGGATGCTAAGGCATAAATGACTGCCCAAGGTCAGAGTCGATGACAAAGCTTGGACTGGAATCCAGAAGGAACCTGGCAGCCCTCATTGTTCTTGACCACTGATGGATTCAGGTGGTATTAGCTATTCCCACTTCCCATAGTTCTGCTCTTCACTCCTTTATCTTTAAAACATTTCATTTAACGCTATGCAATACCAATTCTCAACCACATCCAAGATCTAGCAGCACATATTTATTTGCATTGCACTGAGAAGGCACTGTAGCATCTTCTCAGGAATGCACCACTTTTAACTCCAAACTGGAGACACATTAGCTTGAAGAATGACTGCTCCCCACTTTCACATCATTGATGTCACAGTGAATGGCTTGGGTTTTCCTTCCTGGTACAGCACTAGGCCACAGCCATGTCATGAAATTACTGCTTTGTGTCCATGTTTGTTTCCTCGCCTCCAAAGAAAATGGTCAGCTCTGGGTTGTCTCCACAATGTTACTGTTAACCCATTACTAAAAAGTACAGAACATATTATGTATTAGTACTTTAATTCTTATACATGGTACTGAACTGTTTAAGAATTAAACTGCATGTAAAAACACCTTTGGCAGAGCACATAATAAGACATGTTCCTGTGCTTTTTCGGTACCAGAATCATCTCTACACCTGGAGAATGCAGCATGTGTGAGGCACAAACTAAAGAAATGGTGGGCCTCTTTGAATTTGGCTTAAAACATTTCTGTCCTGTTTCTGTTTTATTTCTGTTTGGCAACCTCAGCTGTTTTAGGGATGAAATGAGGGAGATACAGGGGAAAGAAGCAGGAGTAGGATAGTATTAAAAATGAGGGAGGTCCCAAGGTAAATGAGGTGGGTGGGAAACGTGGGCCCCTAAGACATGCAAAGTGTTACCACCACTGGAGGCCATCCTCGAATCCACAGCTGCAGCACACGAGCCTCATGCAGTGGTGCCAGTCTTCCAGGTTCAAGTTGGAAGACACTGGAGACACGAAATGCAACCTTCTTTGTACTGAGTCATTTGCCTCCCAGAAAACATCCCAACACAATGGATACTTCTCCCTCATCTTAGCCACAGACTGGCAATTAGGGAAGTGTGGCCATAGCCTGTCTGCACCAATTATCTGTACCACAGACTGTGACAAGTTTCTCTTCTAGAAGAGAGGGAGCTACCACTCGTCCTCCCTGCCTCAGTGGCCATGAGAAGGAGGACAGGACACCAAGGCCCGAGCCCAGGAGAGAGCGCTGTGCAGAGAGGGAGAAGCAGTTCTGGCTGGAGCCAGGCACTGGGGACCAGCCCTCGGGTCTGTGCGACTGCACCGTGCTTCCCTGCCTTCCTCTCCCATCACTACATAAGATTGTTTTTTAGGCTCATTATTGCTTCACACACTGCTAGGAAGGAAATATTTCTATGCAATAAAAATTCTTTCAGTGTTTTTTACTCCCTTCTCATCCATGCAAAACAGGAAAGCATGATACATTGCCTTTTATGGCTAAAAAAGATCCAGACTAAGGTTCTTAATGTTCTGAGACAATTGTAATCACAATATCACAATACTTCCCTAGCTTAACACTGAAGGGGAAAAGATGCCTTACATGCTCCAGGCTTAATACATCTCCAGGGAAGACACATCCTAACAAATGTTTACAGCATCAGGTCACTCGTTAATCAAATAAGGAGTTCAATGAAATAATAAAATTAATATGTGTATAGAGAGCTACTTAAAATGAGAATGTCAAGGTAATTTTACATGGTTTAAAAGTAAACTTTCTATCTTTTTAAATCATGCTTTGAACAATGTGGTCTATAAAGCATTGAGCACTGAAGGGCATGGGTTGGTCTCTCAAACAGGTCATCTCAAACAGTATGACTTGTTTGTTCACTCTATTCAACAACCACCACAAAAAAAGTGCTGGGGAAACTGGATATTCACATGGCAAAGGAATGAAGCTGCATCCTCACCTAACACCATATACAAAAGTTAACTCAACATGGACCAAGGACCTAAATGCAAGACTGAAAACAATAAAACTCTTAGAAGAAAACACAGGACAAAAGCTTCACAACATTGGATTTGGCAATGATTTCTTGGATACGATACTAAAGGCACAACTAACAAAAGAAAAATAGATAAACTGGACTTCATAAAAATTTTAAATTTTGTGCATCAAACAAGTATCAACTGAGTAAAAAGGCAACCCATAGAAGGAAAGAAAATACTTGCAAATCCTATGTCTGTTCAAGGATTAATGTCTAGACTATATAAAGAATTCCCAAAACTCAACAACAAAATTAACAACCCAACGCAAAAATGTGCAAAGGACTTGAAGAGGGGTTTATCCAAAGCAGATGTATGAAAGGCCAAAAGCCTTAATCATTAGTGAAATGCAAAATCAGAGATACCACATCACATCCATCAGAAACCCTTCTACACTGTTGGTGGGAATGCAAAATGGTATAGCCACTGTACAAAACAGCATGACAGTAGTATTACTGTCTGATCCAGCAATTATACCACTTCTGGGAATATATCATAAAGAACTGAAAACAGGATTTTGAGAAGATATATGTACGTCTATGTTTATAGCAGCATTAGTCACAAGAGCTAAAATATGGAAACAACCCATGTCTGTTGACAGATAAATGGATAAGCAAAACATGATATATACATACAATTGAATACTATTCATCCTTAAAAAGGAGAGAAACTGCAATATGCTACAATATGGATGAACCTTGATGACATTATGCTAGATGAAATAAGCTAATCACAAAAAAACAAATATATGATTGCACATGTGTGAAGTACTAGAATAGTCAAAATCATATAGACAAAGAGTAGAACAGGGTTTTCCAAGTGCTGGAGGGTTGGGAGGATGGGAAGTTATTGTTTAATGGGTATCGAGTTTCAGTTTAGCAAGATGAAAAGAGTATGAAGATGGATGGTGGTGATGGTTGCACAATGATGTACATGTATTTAAACCACTATACTATATTTGAAAGTGGTTAAGATGGTAAACTTTATGTTATATATTTTTTACTACAATATTTTTTAAAAGCCATCAGCTCATGAATAGCTCATCTAAAGCAGTACTCTCGGGGATCCCTGGGTGGCGCAGTGGTTTGGTGCTTGCCTTTGGCCCAGGGCGCGATCCTGGAGACCCGGGATCGAATCCCACATCAGGCTCCCGGTGCATGGAGCCTGCTTCTCCCTCTGCCTATGTCTCTGCCCCTCTCTCTCTCTCTCTGTGACTATCATAAATAAATAAAATTAAAAAAATAAATAAATAAATAAATAAAGCAGTACTCTCTTGCCCATTATTTTTGGAGATGTTTTTCCCTTTAAATTGAGGCAGGTAGTCTGTGGATTCCTCTGCCTTATCCATGTAGTCTGCCCAAAAAACAAATCTATGCTGCTGAGATCAATCCCACTTTTTAAAAAAAAAAATTTCCAATGTTCTAATAATACTGCTTTCATTAAAGAATACACAAGTCCTTAATAACTTTTTTAAATGCTGAATGGTACAGTTATTTTTAAGATAAGCATCACAGAAATTCAAGGCCAAACCTCAGAGATTATCTGAAGTAATTCTGGAATTAAAGATAAGAAGGCTAAAACTCAAGAGAGGTTTCTTAAGTTCCCTAGAGTCACATCATTAATCAAGGACAAATATGATAAAGGGTATCCAACGTTAACTACTTTGAAAAATGTAATCTGAAAATGTGAGCTTACAAAAAGTTATTTGCTTCATAAAGGGGCTGCCTGAACAATTTCTTAAATAATGAGCTCCTATAGTTTAAGAATTCACCATGCAAAATAAGTGTACACTAAATCTGTAGAAATACATTTATAACATTAAGCTAACTATAAGCCTAAATTCATGATTGATTCTTAGATAACACATTTGTAATAAAATAGTATAAAATAACTTTTACTATTTATGCCACTATCAAAAAACATTAGGATGATTCTGCCTTCTTCAAAATGGGTCCATTTGAGCACCATAAAATAAACAGTTTACCTTCTAATATTAGCCTTTGAACTTGTTTCAATCAATAAAATAAAATCCGCCTACCTTTACTTCAAATTAAAGGTAATGCTTACATTTACAAAGAATTATACAGCTTAACAAGTACCATAAATAATACATATAATAATAATATAATGGACCCTGAGTTTCCCATGAAAATTATTATAAAGGAAAAATACTAACCAAGGGCCTAGAGCTCAAAATTTTAGTAAAAACATATACAATGGTCAACAGTAATATACTTATTTACTAGTTACCACACAGGATAAAGTTTACATAAAGAATATTGCAATTCCATAATTAATCATAAAATCTTTCAGTAGTAAGCTACATTTCCTAGTAAAGGAAGCAAATAGCTTTTATTTTACCTCTTTTTAATTCATGCCTTGCTTGTACTATGACAAAAAGAAAATAAAGAAACACTATCATTGGAGTCACCAAATTCTGATGACTTTCTCAAGAGAGATGTGTGTTTTCTTTCATGAAATAATACAGACAGATATAATTAATACCAACCTACCCACCATACAGATAAAGAAAGGCATTAAATACAAAAGAAGTGCCTCTGGGTTCCCTACCGCATTATATCCCCTTCCCAATTATCTACCACCCTGAAATTTCTGTTCTGGGACTAATGTGGCACACTTGATGGCTTTTTGAGAAATGTTCTTTATTGTCATTTTTTTCTCTGCAAATTTCTCTTACTTAGAGAAGCTGAAATCAATATTCCCCAAGTTATTTGAGAATATATGTTAATTTGCATGTTCAATTGACAAAGGGGTTAAAAATTGGTTCATGCTACAAATATGAATATAAGATCTAAGTTGAAAAACCACTTGTTCAATGAATACTAATAAAGAACAAATGAATGAATGAACGGAGAACAAGCAAGCTAGCCACCACACTGTTAACGCTGTTTTCCTCATCACTCAGCAGCATTAGACACAGTTGACCATGCTCTTTTGACTTCTGCAATCTACTCTCTCCTGGTTTTAATACCATTTCAACAATCATCTTTGTCAGGCTCCTTTACTGACTTCTTCCCCTCTACACAACTTCTAAATATTCCTCAGGCCTTGGGGCTCCTTGCTGTCTACCTTCTCCTCAGGTGACCTCAGGCATTCCAATAGATATAAAAGTCTTCATGCTAAACACTTCCAAGTTTATATCTCTACCTCAACCACTCTTCTTAACTCCAGACTTTCATATCCTACTGGACATTTCCACCCAAATGTCTATTAGGCAGCTCCAAGTTAACATGTCCAAATTGGAATGCTTGATCAACCCTTCAACCTGCTCACCCACCCCAAACTGTATCCCCCTCCAGTCCCTATCCTCCCCATCGAAGGCACCACCATCTACCCAGTTACTCAAGTCATCAATCTGTTAATATTTAATTTTCTTAACATAAAATGGATTTGTTGAAAACTACATTTAACACTGTCCTATCTTCCCAAGATATTGGCACTCTGGTACAAAAAGGAAATCTGGTAACATGATATGCTGCCTTTGTTGTATTTTCCTGAGCATTTGCCTTGGGGTGGGGTTGAAGGAGTGGGAGGGAGGTTAGGAAAGGAACTGAAGTGATATGATCAAATAAGGTACTGCTAGACATTCTGGGTATTCACAATAAACCATGCTGAAAAATACTTGTTCCTCAAAACTAAAGATAGTTGTCCTTTAAAAAAAAAAAGTTTAAATACCTCAAAAAGAACAGCCTTTATTTTTAGAAAGTTCTAGAATCTTATGTGAAATTTTTTTTGAGATAAACAACTCTTCCATACACTACCTTTTCTGAAGTCTGTAATCAAAGATAATTATACTATGAAATAAAAGCCAAAAGTTACTACAATCTTAATAGCATCTTATACACTCTATAAAAATATTTTAAATTCATAAAACATACAGGAACAAAGAGCAGCAGTCTTCTCTTAAAACTTTAGTCCTTAAAGAGGAAAAACTTTACTTACACATGCTGTAAGAAGATATTCAAATATAGAAGGTTGTACTTTGCTATTCCAAACATTTATGTCCTTATATAACTAACCAGTCTCTTCACTCCCATTAATTACATTTAATTCTATTGCCAGTTAAGTAGACAAATCTCTGGATAATCTTAGCATTTGTCTCTAAAAGCTAAAGGCTGAGAGGTCTGCTTAGGCTCTCTTAAAATGAAGGATGATAGCCTTTGAGAGACTATAGATTTTCTAAGTCATTTCTCCCACTACCAATTTCCAATTAATGAAAGAATACATCAAACTGATGAATACTGCTGATCACCTACATTAGGTATTGATGATACAATGATGAATAAGATACTGAATCTGTCTTTGAGGAGCTCATAGTATCGATATACTTTCATACATGATAAAATTCTGTATTAAAAATGTTAAGTGGTCATCTAAGATTCAAATGACCTCAAACCATATGTTAAATTACTGAAACAGGTTATTTTCAAAAACATTTTTAATCTAAAATTTTACAACAGGGGTGAAATTTTCTACCTCAAGTTAATTATATCTAATAATCTATAGTATACAATTTATACAATATAAAATATACATATAAATATAAAATTTATATATAAAAAGGGAAAGTACATGAGACAATATGGAAATAGTCTCATGCAAATGAAGTAAAAACAATTATTCTATTTTATTATAGGAATCATAAATGCTAAAGAACATTCTATTTGAGTTAGCTGCCTATTAGTGATCTCTGAAGCACAAGTTGCAAACATTGTATACTGCATTCAAATAATTAGTCACAATGACTGTCCATACCTGCCAAACCTTCAGAACACAAAGACTTGTCTGGTAATCAAAAGCAAGGGATAGAGCCCAAACAGATATCCTGTGTATGCACATACATGCACACACACACACTGAGAGTCTTTGTCTGATAGTAACTACAATCTGAAATGGCAATAGGAAGGTTCAAATGTATCCTTAGTTTTATCCTTTTTTCACTAAGTACAAATTTTCCCTGCCTGGAAAGGAACACCATTATGATTTAGGGAGTCACTGTTTACCACAGGGGTGGGGCCCCACAGTTGTAAAGCTCCATCCCCAACTTGTTAGGAGCTTGAAGGCCAATTAATCTGCATTTTTTTAAAAAGCAGCCCTTTCCACTTTCAAGCAGAGGTGTGGTCCAATCCAGACAACTGTGTGTCCCAGTAAACTCTACTAGATCCAAACAGTTTCTGTTGTGATCAGGAAAAAGGCTTACTAAAAAAAAGAAAAGAAAAAGAAAAGAAAGAAAGAAAGAAAAAGGCTTACTTGTTAAAACTTGTATCATCTATATTGGGTGCACTTTGTATTAAAAATGGAGGCAGGCAAGGGCAACAGCTGGCTTCATAACTCAGTGGTATCGAAAACATACAGGGTTCAATGAAGATGTGGTCCCAAGGTCCATGAATTGAGAAAATCTGTGATGACTACCTTAGGTAGAACCTCCGGGAGCGTCTTCAAAAATGGCTGTCCTTTTTCCTGGTCTGTAGCAAACCTCCTATTCCCAAAAAATCTTGGCAGAAGCATGGTCTCAAATATCTATTTGGTTATGTCTGTGCTGAAAGTACAAATAAAGTTTACTATTCAAGGAAAATTTACATCTCAAACAAGAGCTTGAAATTCCAAATTAATCTAAATTAATGGAGAAACTTTGGGTAGTGAACAGGTAACCTCCACCAGTCTAGGTATGACCATGGCTTGGGTGACCATTCCCTCCAGTAAGGTCTCCATGTTTTTCATCTTCCCTCATCCTTACTAATGTCACGGAGGGCAGTAAAGAAAACAGAGAGTGCAAAAGTCCCAGAAAGCGAAATCAGTGTACTGAAGATTTACCAATAGTATGATGGCATTGTTTCTTTGGAAGAGTTAGGGAAGTCAAAATCCTGTTTTATCCATGAACTTATGCACAAATCTACAAAGGGCTAACTCTTGATTTGCTCCAAAAGCACTGGCCCTAGCCCTTGCTCTGAGAAGTAAGGTATTCTGTAACTGTTGAATGAAGAAATGTAAGTGTTACCAGTGGAATCCATAGAGACTAGAGGGAACTCTGTGTGGGGGCAAGAGATGTTAAACTGAGCAAACAACAAGTTCTAAATATGAATTTACACATAACTCAATAAAGAGAAAATCAGAGTTCAAAGCACAGCTATCAAATTTTCTGAAAGCGAGTACAAGGAAGAATCTGAAGGTCAAGGAGGTTTGATCACTTGGGAATGTTACACAATTGAAGGCACAGCCTTTCACCTGGTTCAAGCACCTCCCAAAGTTGGTAAGTGGCTGTTCCTTTAGAAAATGCATTTGCAATCCTAAATCCCTAGTACTAATTGAGCTGAAGCAGAGGCTAGAGTCCTGGAGAGGAAATCAAGGTCAGGGAAGGACTCTGTTGTCATGCCACCAGAGTCAAAAGTAATGTTGTCGCAAAAGTAATGTTGTGGTAACAAATGATTCCTATTTCTTAATATACCATTTCAAACAGGTTTCAAAAGTACAATTGACGAAATGCAATCTGCTAGCTACAACATTTGAGATCTGGTCTCTATCAGCTTCACCAGATTCAATTCCAATGGAAACACCACATAAGCAATTTTCCAAAAGCTGAAATAAAGTTCCAAGACTATGCACATTGAATTCATTTGTGATTGGGAGAGGAGAAGAGGAGTGGGTTAAAACTCTTAAGTGAGATCATGGCCAGATAGAGAAGAAGCAAAAAGCCATCATGACTGGGGTAAAACGGGCCCTCAGTGCACTGAAGTGGACATGGGGAGGGTGGCAAACCCCAGCAGACAGCTTCACAGAGGCGAGGCATGGGCTGAACACAGCAGGACGATGCCACCCCAGTTAGAGAACATGTTAGATCATAAGTGACCAAAATGGAACAAAAGAACACTGTCATTCATAAATAAGTTTTCGATACATTTCAATTCCCATGAATTTTCTTTACCGTTAAAGGAATAAGGCAAGAACACCCATAGTTCTTACCAAAGGAACTGAACTCAGACTGTTTTCTCCCCTGAGACTACTGTGACAAAAAAGAGAAAATACTTCTTAACTACTTTACAGGAATTTAATTATTGGGATGCAGAGACTATGAATTAAATTTAACAAACAGATTTCCATTACAGAAACCAAATTAGGGGGGAAAATTCAGTGGTTTTTCAACCTGGGGCAATTTTGCCCTACAGGGGACATTTGGCAATGTCTAGAGAAACACACAGTGTGTTGTCACAATTGGGGGGCAGGGAGAGAGTTCTACTGGCATCTAGTGGGTAGAGGTCAGGGATGCTACTAAACATCCTACAACACTCAAGACAGCCCCTCACAAAAGATGACACAAATGTCAGTAGTGCTGGAGTTGAAGAATGCTAAATGGCAATCCGTCCCCATAAATCCAGGCCTACTCTTTATGAATTGTCCACCACTCAACTCCTACGGGTCCCAGCAATTTACTCCCAAGTGTAACCAAGCCTTAGAATACTAACTGTAAAATTCAGAGGGACAGTAAATCAATACAATCTTCTGGAAGAAAAAATATATAGAATACAATGTAAATATAAATAAGTATTAAATATTAAAGATGTATATTATATAGATAATCTTTCTCTTTCTCGCTCTCTCTTCCTTGTATATTCCTTGAGCCAGCAATGCCACTTCTTTAACCAAAGTTAATAAATAGGATTGTTCATATGTGCTCAGAGATTTTCACTGTAGCACTAAGAGTGCCACCTCTCCCCCCGAAAAAAAAAAATAGAACAATCTTAATACCTAGCACTGGGCCATTAGTTAAATTATGACTTTTTTGGAGAATATGGAGGATTAGAAAGTTTAAGTAAGACCCACCCACTAAGTAGCAGAGCCAGGTCAATAAAAGAGGGTTCAACTTCACAAAAGAGAAGGAAAGACAAAGGATAGCATAAAAACCCAAACATGAACTAGAGTATTTATAAGTAAAGTCACATCACGTATGGGATTTGCTTCCCAATAATCCAGGATGGGGGGCAGGAAAAGTAGAACAGAATTAAAATAGATCAGCTTTCTGATGGTAATTACTGAAACTAGGTGATGGGTTACCTAATGACACAATATAATGTCCTCTCTATCTTTGTGTACATTCGAAATTTTTCATCACTGAAGTTGCTTAAGCATGTTAAATACCTATTTCCTAGCTCTGTACCACAAAAAGGCTTAAAAACTATAGTCAACCCAGTAGCAATAAACACCCCAAGAGCCTAACATGAAAATGAAATATTTTCAGCTAAAAGAAATCAGAGTTTCTTAGAAAAATTATTGACTTCAGATGTGTGTCAGGAAATACTCAAGATGAGTCTCATCTCGTTCTACCAGACAGCAAAGACTACTACTAGGATCATGCCAAAGGGACTCGGACACCAACCTGAAAAGGTTACTGCTGGCCAGAGATGGGACAATTTGAATTTCAATCCATCAAATATATTTAAAGTCCAAAGTTCAAAATGAATCTGAATATAGACAATCAGTCAACTTCTAAGAGTGACAGAACAATTCATTATCTTAAACGCTGGGCAAATAATAGGAAAGAATCAAGCACTTACCCTGCCTTTTTTATATGAACTGTACCACTGGGTAACCAAATAGTAGATAAGAGAAATCATCTCCTTATAAAATTATTCTAGCTAATAAATAAAAACAGGATGAAAAAATTACAGTATCACCCTTTTGTGACCCTCAATGAATTAAAGGATCTAAGCATTAAGCACCAAATCCTGCTAACATCATAGAAAGATGATGATGATTTACATGCCTCATGCTAAAAGAACACACCTATAGTCTTGCCAAAGGCACTGAACCCAGATCTGATTAAGCCTTTGCTTTCAGCCACCAGCTTACAGAAAATACATAGGAACTGCACAATAAGTGTGCAATCAGCAAAATCTAAGACTAGGGGAAGCTCTTCAAGTAAATTACCTGGGTTCCTCAACAAATAATTGTAAGGAAAAGAAAAAGAATGAAAGGAGGAACCTGTAGATGGAAAGAGACTTAAAAGACACATCAAATTTTAAAACAATAGGTAAAACTCAGTTACAGTTAAGAGATGCACACTTGGATGATGAACCTAATATAGAATCTCAGGGTTTCTTTCTAAAACTCAGGGTAGTGAGAGAAAGGTGGCTGTGATTAGGAGGAAGCATGTGGAGTCAAGACAGAACCCTAACACATGGTGACATTTGGGACAGAGATTATTATTCTCATTTTATAATTAAGGAAAATGAGGCTGGAGGGGTTGAGCTACTTGCCAATGTTACACAATAAATGGTGACTACAGAGTTCAGACACAAGCAATCTGACTATAAGCTTAAGCTCTAGCCCAAAATTTAACTGAATTAACACCTCTTTTTCTTTGAAGTGTAAGTTACAAAAGTGCACAAATCTTGAGTGTAACTTTGAGGGTAAAGTTCAATGAACTTTACATTTGAAACACTGTTTTGCTCTGATGGTTTTAAATGTCCATGTAAAGAGAGACCCACATAATCGCTTTAAGATCACATCTTTGTTGGTGCCAACCCAAGTTGTTGGCAACTTAAGGCTGATAAGGAAGGTACTTCAAAGACTGCGGTAGTAAGCAAGCTTTTCCTGGAACTGAGTATAGGATGGTTAGGAATGATGCTTCGTATCAGGATCTAGTGCTTTGGTTTTCTTTTTTTACTGACCAAAATAAAAACTTCCGTGGGGGAAGAGAGCCAAGGTATGGCCATTAGAGGTGGAAAATGATGGAGCAGCCTCTCTCCAAAGTAAAAGAGACATGTGTGGGGGATTAGAACAGGAGGTCTCTGGGTAGATAAAACCTGTCAGGGTAGCTAACAAAGGGGAAAGTTTGCAGAAGGCCCCAGAACACACAGGAAAAGACTTATTAAAAAGCTTTTTGTCGATTGAACATTTTTTTCTTAAAGCAATAAAGAAAACCAGAGCACAGAACTAATTCGACTATAGTTAGGTTTCATGAAGTTATTTGAAACTGTGCCTTAAAGTAGGTCTGACTCTTTTAAGTTTATTTCATGTAACATCTAGGCTTGAATTTGTTGTATAGATCATAATAATTAGTAATAGCAATTAGTAAATATTTTTCCTGTTATTGTAAGAATTAATTCTGATCCCAATCACAGTAACAGGAATGATAACAGATAACATTTAGGGAGTGCTCTGTGGTAGTCACTGGACTAACTGGTGACTTGCATTAACTCACTTAACCTTCACAGCCACTCTCAGAAGCAGGTAGTTATATGCTCGAGTTTTGTTGTTGTTGTTGTTGTTGTTGTTTTGGATGAAGAAACCAAGGCACACAGCTAGTAAGCAGTAGAGCTGGAATGCTGACATTTTGGTGTGTTTACTTTTATCTACTGCTTTGCAGTGACCTGGCAGTTAATCTTCCTGTTAGGCCAATCCTGCTCTAAATTAGCACCACAGTTCTCAGAGCAGCAGGACAATCTTAATGGAATTTAGGAGAAACAAAGAGCTCCCTAGAGGGAATATCTATCTGGATCAGTTCCATTTCAGAGAAGGAAATATTAAAAGTAAACTTGACCTGAAACTTGACCTACAAACTTAACTCGCTGTAATTCTTTGACCCATTATATACCAAAGACCTCTGGAAATATATCAGACAGGATTTGGCCCGTAAACTATAAGTTTCTCTAGTATAGTGCTTGGCACATAGCAGGCACTCCATATTTATCAAATGAAAGTAATAATGAACAAGAGATAACCTCACGGAGCATTAAGACATATTATATAATCTACCTAACAAAAAGGAAATAAACCAGACCAACTCTAGTGGCCCCTTTCTAAGTAGTACTTGAAAGATTTAACTGAAGAAAAATTTAACTAAAGAAAGACAAGGGATTGCCTGAATGGAGGGGAAGGAAAGAACAAATGCAGGGAATATATAGCTGAGAGAAACAATAATGAGGAAAATAGACACTGAGGGCATGTTCTCACTAATACATAAATTTACATGGATATTTGTTTTTATTTTCAGTTTGCTAGAAGTCTCTATTATCCTAAAAGGTGAAAATTAAGAGGTACCCCCCTTCATCACCCCTGTACACAGACACATACCTACTGACTCCATTAAAAACATCCTCTGAAATAAAAGTGAAAAGAAAAAATCAGAGAAGAATTCTTTAAATTCACGCATTTTCTCTCTCTCTCTCTCTCTCTCTCTCTTTTTGGTTTTTATCAACCCAGTTATTTTGGGTTGCTATTCACTAAAAACTATAAAATATGTCAGTGTCGGGGCCATATGTTGAAAGTCAACGGGATTCTTCTTCTAGCATTCTCTCTTTTATTGGCAGGTTTTCTTCGTAAGATCTGTCATCTGGAAGAGCTCATTCTGAACAGTTGATGATTCTCCATAGGTTATGTTTTCAGGCTGAATCATAATCTTTTGTAGCCATAATCTGCTGAAATTCTCAGCACATTCATATAGTATTTAAGACATTTTGTTTTTCTCAAAATTGAATATGAGTTTTCCCCCACCTTCACAATTAAACCAATATCAAAATGTCTTGGCAGAATTAGTTATGGGGTGGCGGGTATAATTAAATTTTAGAACTCGAAACTCCAAATCTACCACAGTTTTAAACTTGGTATTTTACGCATTCTTAACAAAGGTTGTCTGCATCAGCCAAGCAAGCTCACAAATGTTACATTGCGTGACTCGATTCTGACTTACTGTTAAGATTGTTAGAACTTTTATTTTGTGCCCTTGCTACACATGTACATTGTAAATATTGCATAAGAATATTGGAATGCAATAACCATAAAAATAATTGCGGGCTATTATATAATCAGAAGTCAGTTTCTATTCTTTATTAGGCTAGTTTCATCACACCAAATAAAATATAGGTTCTGAATAAAAATAGAATGACTTCTAGGATTATATTTCCTTTTATGTTTTCTTTAGATTTAGGATTTTAATTGCTGTAATTACAGATCATGTTTCTTTTTAAAAATCAGTTGAAAATTTAGGGTTCACTTGAATAATATAAGAACTCATCTATAATATCATTCAATCATTTTAATGTACTATACACACAGACATATATGTATTTTTCAAGTGACATCTTACTGAGGAAATACTATGTTCAGGGCACTGTGTTATAGAACATAGAGAAATTTAGAGGTGACTTAGACTAATTCTGCCAGTAGGAGTTTCAACTTTTACAAACATCAGCCCCTCCTTCCTGTTTGCACTGCTCCAGTCTATTCCTTTACTTCTAGATGACTGCAGTCTCCTTCAACCTGTACTCCTTGCCACCCTTTGTCATTGCCAGTGAAACCTTGACTGTATCCTGCCTCAGTTTTCAAACGTTAAGTGACTTTTCAGCATGTGCTAAATGAGGTTCAAGTCTTTTAATCTGACAATCCCTACTGAACAATCTTGTTTCTCCTTGAACAGAAGTCATATTTGTCTACCTTTAGGCCCTTCTTCAAACATTCAGTCCTCCCAAACATGAGAGCAATAGAAAGCCACAGATCATAGGGAAGATTTTAACAGAAATTGTATGCAATATAAAGTATTCCAGATTGAGGGAGACACAAAAACCAAGAAAGAGTAAGAAAAGTTCAGGCTAATTTTCTAGTATGGCTGAAATACAACGTTAATACAAATAAGTAGAGAGATAAAAGGATAACGTAATGCTTGTGAGCTTTTAGAACCTAGTATTTATCTTTGCATCTCTCGACCTACTTACCTACTTATCACCTGTGGTGGTTTTAAAATATGTCTACAAATTCTTTAATACTCCTGCCTTCAAGAGGAAAGCCTAATTCTCCTTCCCTTAAGTGTGAGTAGGACTTAAGTCACTTCTAATGAAGTGAATAAAAGAAAGTGGCAGTATACACCTTCAGACACTAGATCTTAAAAAGCACTGCAGCTTCCTTCTTACATTCCTAGACTGCTTGCTGTGGAGGAGGTCAGGTGCCATGTTGTGAGGATACTCAAGCAGCCTATAGAGAGGCCCATGTAATGAGGAATTAAGCCCTCCTGCCAAGAGCCATTAGAGTAAGCCATCTTGGATTCTCCAGCCCCACTTAAACCTTCAGATGACCATAGTCACTGCCAATATTCTGACTGTAGCCACACAAGAAATTCAGAGCTGGAACCTCTCAGCTAAGTCATTCCCAAATTCCTCACCCAGAGAAACAATGACATAATGAATATTTATTGTTTTAAGCCAGTAAGAGGTTTCACAGTAATTTATTATGCAGCATTAGATAACTCCTGTGCTACCTACTGATAAATGTCTAGCAAGAAGAATGTCAATGACTTCAGATATAAATATAAATCATTACAATATTCTCAAATGGTATACTAAAGGATAAATACTTTCAACTTGTGATATCACTGACATAATTAAAAAGCACAGTGAGGACACAGATCACATTTATCATGTCTATCAGATATGAATATAAATACACACACATACATACGCACACACACACACTATATATATATATATATATATATATATATATATATATATATATCCTCAGCATCAAGTAAAGTACCTGACTCACAGGAACAATTCAGTAAGTGTTGAATGCATGAATGGACTCCTTCCTAACGGTGGCTCTGAAAGGAGATTTTCTTACAATATTACAACTCTCACAGCCTTGGGTTTCTTTTTTTTTTTTTTTTAATTTTTATTTATCTACAATAGTCACACACAGAGAGAGAGAGGCAGAGACACAGGCAGAGGGAGAAGCAGGCTCCCTGCACCGGGAGCCCGATGTGGGATTCGATCCCGGGTCTCCAGGATCGCGCCCCGGGCCAAAGGCAGGCACCAAATCGCTGCGCCACCCAGGGATCCCACAGCCTTGGGTTTCTTAGCAAAAGACTAAGGCAGAGCAAATAGAAAATTCTACAGTCAATAGATTATTTTTATTTTACCTTTTTATTCAAAAATACATATACAGAAAACTTTGCAAAAAATATCTATAGCTGAGTGAATTACTAAAAAACAGACACCCTTGAAAGAACCACTTGGATCAAGATACAGAACTTTGCCAACTACCCTAGAAGCCCCTCCAAATTGGGTATATGTGTAGATGTAGTTTCCCTTCCTGCACTCTACATCTAAGAAAGGAAAGAACCAGACTACTTAGCCCTAGAAAATAGAGAGGAAATTGAAGGAGAACCAGTATTGAAAGGGCACCCTTGTCATGGCAGGATCTCATGAACAGAGTTCCTAGGACACCAAGAATTGGCTGCAAGCTTTAGTAATTCCAGGTGAGAACAAGAGTGTTGCAATAGGACCATGAATGGGAAGACTCTCAATGTGAAACTATCACCTTTTTTTTTTTCCTCTTAATAGATGGTATAAAAGAGGTATGGATGCAATGTTGGAGTGAGAGGTGTGATGGGGATGGTAGGTTCAGAACGCAGACTCGAAAACCAGACAGTACACTTGTTTTGCAGATTTTAATTTGGGGTAGCTTTATGTTACACTGCCCAAGTAAGTTAAACTGCTTAGAACTGTTATATCACTGTCTAATAATGAAATATCTGATAGTGTGCTAACAAGGTAAATAAATTAACTTGAACTTTGAGCTATCTGCCATCAAGTACAAATTTTTTACTGCAATTATGGATTGCTTGGGTGTCCTAGCGTAAAACCTCAAGCCTCATTCACATTAATTCTCAACATACGGATTTATGACAATTTGTTAAAATGGATCAACTATCAACTCAATATTAGAGTATTGTAATCATTCAAATGAATGATTCTGAAATACAGAAAAGAGCCTCTTGTTGATTTCCAGTTTTTTGCAACATCACTTACAGCAACTAGAAAAGACTGAACCATTCGAAACTTATTATGAGAACTTGCTTAATTTTTATTCAGGGTAGAAAATAGATGTTGGCCTTATCAGAGTTTATAAATCCTGTTCTTTAATGACAGAACTGTTTAGAGGTGCCAATAAAGTTTCCTGGACAGGCTATAATGCATTTTAAATGAAATAAGGTTAGATTACTCCACCAATCTACAGGGCGGCATGGATGTGTCCACAAGATATGCAGGACTGGAGTTGGTTCCACTGACTGACAAGTGACTTGCTGAAGTCACTTTTTAGAAAGGGGTGGAAGTAGAATGTGTTGACAGGACTACCATGCATTCCCACCAAGAAGTTCCTGTCAAAAAAGAAGTATTTTCATAATTCCATTATATCAAAAACTAGAGAGAACTGTATTGGGCTTGCATGAGTAAAAGTAAAGTTCCATCCTTTTCCCCAGAGCAAATGGCCTGCTCTATACCTAGCTCCCATGCAATCTCTTGGGGGTGGAAAGCACATGTACTTTTGAATAAGACAAACCTGGACTGAAACCCATGACCTGCAGTCTATAGTTAAGATAACCCTGGGTAACCCATTTAACTTCTCTCAGCTTGTTTCCTCCTTTAAGAAAAAAAAAAAAAAAAAGGAGATTAAAAATGCCTTCCTAGTTATAAATGACAAAACACAAATCATACTCACTTAAGCTAAAAAGCTTATTTACTAGAAAACTATGAAAGAAGCTCAGACTCCAAAGGACAGCTGATAGTAGGAGTTAAAGCCAAGACAGCTCCTCAAACTTCAAGGACTAAAACCAAAACCTCACTACTGACAATACTCTAAGTCTCTACCTCTCATTTTTACTTCCTTTTCTGTGCTGGGTTGCCTCACTCCCACTGTGTAGAGCTGCACTGTCCAATATGGCAGCCATTAACCATATGTGACTATGGAGCATTTCAGATAGGAGAAGTTTAAATTGAGAGGGTACAGAGTAAAATACACATCAGGTTTCAAAAACTTAGTACCAAAATGTGACTCCATATACTCTCTCTCTCTCTCTCTCTCTCTATATATATATATATATACACACACATCTAATATCTCATTAATAATTTTAACTTTGATTACATATTGAAATGTTTTGAATATAAGTTAATTAAACACATTTTTAAAATTAATTTCACTTGTTTCTTCTTAATTCTTTTAAGGTAACTACTAGAAATCACATGTGGCTCACATTGTATTTCTCCTGAGCACTGCTTGACCTAGAAGCTTTCCCACATGGTGAGGAACATGACTGCCTACAGTTATGGACTCAATTTATCCCAGCCTACAAACATCACAACACAGAAAGTTTTTCTCTTCCTACTTCAATTTTCAAATGTTTTAGGGAAGACTCTGATTGGGCCAGATTGGATGATATACCCAGATCTTAGACTAATCCCTTGCAGGCAGAAGAGGAACTGTAATGTACAGCCCTAGTGGAATCACATGGATGGCACAGGGTAAAGAAGATGAATGTGGAATAGTATTACAAGAAGAAGGGGAAGAGAGATGCCAGGCAGACAACAGATACCAGATATCCACTATGCCCCCTTGTATGGCAGCAGTGAGGATTAAATATAAATTTATGTAGCACTGCCCTATCAGTGGCAAGATTCTGACCAAAATCCCTCTCTAAATGCTAGCTGTAACACTAAACCACATACCCTGAATAGGTAAGTGGCTCTGAGTCATAACAGAAAATGGCAGATATACAAAAGGGGATAAGCACTCTAAATTTCTACATTTGAGTATTCATCAAATGTACCTACACAGACCATACTTTTGCTAAAACCTAGAAGTTGGCAGCTTACAAGTAGAATTAATTTTAAAGAGCAATTTTAATGATCTCAGGTTTACTTTACATTAGTAGGAGCTGATAATACTTTTTTAGCACGATTATCATGACATAATGCAGAAGGTCCATGAAGCATGTTTATATTACACTATGAATCCACTGGGAAATACAACAGGCTATGAAGCCTATAGCAGCAGTCCTCAAATATTTTGGTCTCAGGACCTTCATTGCACAAGTATTGAAAACTCCAAAAAGCTCTTGTTTATGTGGGTTATCTATTTTGACACTTAGTATATCATAACTTAAAACAGAGATTTTTAAAAAGCAGCTTTATTGCAGTTTTATCATATTTTTTTCTAGATATTTTCTAGTTTTAGGGTTTATATTTAAGTTGATCCGTTTGGAGTTAAGTTTTATATGGTTCAAAGGTATGGATTGAAGTTTCTTTTTTGGTATAGATGTTCAATTGTGCTAGCACCATTTTTAAGAAAGATCATTGTTTTTCTTCCGAACTGTCTTTCCACATTTGTCAAAAATTGTTGTCTATGCATGTGTTAGTTATTTCTGGATACTCTACTTCTGTTACATTGATCTAAACGGATCTATTTATCTCTTTAAAACCATATCACACTGTCTTAATTACTGCAACTTTTGCGTAAGTCTTGAAATCAAGCAGTGGAAGTCCTCCAATTTTGTTCTTTTTCAAAATTGTTTTGGCTATTCTAGGCCCTTCCTATTTCTAAATAAATTTAGAATCAGATTGTTTGAAAAAAAATGCTGGCTGGGTTTTGACCTGCTAGGATTGGGTCAGATTTATATATCCATTTGGGAAGAACTGATATCTTACAATATTGAACCTTCTAACATATGAACATGGCAGATCTATTAGCTTAGGTCTTCTTTAGTTTATCTCAGCAAGGTTTATATATTTGTTTTTAAGATGGCACTTCTCTATTTCAAATTTTTATTTAAATTCTAGTTAGTTAAGATATATGGTGAAATTGATTTCAGGTACACAGTTTAGCGATTCATCACTTACATATAACATCCAGTGTTATCTCACAAGTGCCCTCCTTAATACCCATCACCATTTAGCCCATCCCTCACCCACCTCCCTCCATCAACCCTCAGTTCTTTCTTTATAGTTAAGAGTCTCATATGGTTTGCTTCCCTCTGTTTTCCCCTACCCCTATGTTCACCTGTTTTGTCTCTTAAATTCCACATATGAGTGAAATCACATGGTATTTGCCTTTCTCTGACTGACTTATTAGCATATAGGTCTTTTTTATCTTTTTTTGATTGATCCCTAAGTAATTCCTATTTTTGATGCTATTATAAATGATATTTTTAAAATTCCAATTTCAAATTATTTGTTGTTAGTACATAAAAACACAGCTGATTTTTTATATGTTGATCTTGCATCCTACAACATTAAAAAATTCACTTATTGGGATGCCTATGTGGCTCAATCAATTAAACATCTGTCTCCAGCTCAGGTCATGATCCTGGGGCCCTGGGATCCAGCCCCCGGAATTGCTGAGCAGGGAGCTTGCTTCTCCCTCTCCCTCCCCCTTCTTGTGCTCTCTCACGCACACATGCTCTCTAGAATAAATAAATAAATAATTTTTTTTAAATTCATTTATTATTCACTACAGCTTTTCTGTAGATTCCTTGGGCTTTTCTATATAAATAATCATACCACTTGTGAATAAAAACAGTTTTGTTTCTTCCTTTCTACTCTGCCTTGTATTCCTTTTTCTTGGCTTATTGCACTGTCCAGAATCTCCAGTATTAAATAAAATGGATGAAAGTAAACATCTATTAACCAACTAGCTATTAACCTTAGGGAGAAAGCATCTGATCTTTCATCATTAAATATACTAGCCACAGGATTTTCACAGATGCACTTCATTAGGTTGAGGAAGTCCCTTTTCAGTTCTAGTTTGCTGAGAGTTTTTATCAAGTGTCAAATGTTTTCTCTATGTCTATTAAAATGATCATGTAATCTTTTTAGTTTGTTAATACGGTGAATCAGGGCAGCCCGGGTGGCTCAGCGGTTTAGTGCTGCCTTCAGCCCAGGGTATGATCCTGGAGACCCGGGATCGAGTCCCACGTCAGGCTCCCTGCATGGAGCCTGCTTCTCCCTCTGCTTGTGTCTCTGCCTCTCTTTCTCTCTCTGTCTCTCATGAATAAATAAATAAAATCTTTTAAAAAAATACGGTGAATCATACTGATTTTTAATATTCAGTCTACTTTCCATCCCTGGGATAAACCCCACTTCATCATGATGTATCATCCTTTTAATACAATATTGTATTTTGGTAAGGTTTCCTTTTGAATTGTACATCTATATTCATGGGAGTCATCTGTAATATTGTTCTAATTGTCTGGTTTTTGTGTAAGGCAATGCTGTCTTCATGGAATCAGCTGGAAAAGTATTCCCTCCTTTTTGATTTTCCAAAAGAATATGTGTAGAATTTGTGTATTATTTCTTCTTTAAATGACTGGTAAAACTTACCAGAAGTCATCTGTGCCTAGAGTTTAACTATGATAGATATAAGACTATTCAATTTATCCATGTCTTCTTGAACACACTTTCATAAAACTGAGAAATTTCTAAAATGTTAGGACACACAAGCAAACATGCCATTGGCCATCAGAGTAATGATGACATACTAACATAACATGTACTCCTGGAAAACTCCACTATTCATTCATGAAGTAAAAAATTCTTAATTTTGAAAACAGTTTTTACTTTATGGACCTTCTGAAAGGATCTTAGAGATATGAGAGTTCCAAGACCACACCCTCTGAAGCCCTGGTCTATAGAACACAGATTAAGAATACCATCATCATCAGTATTCCAGGATTTTATGTTAAGATGTCAATCCACATATTGAACAGACATCTGGGTCACTGTAGACTACTTTTAGAGTTAGCACAAAACTTGAAAAACCTAAATCATCATCTCATCCTGCTTCAAGAGAGCCAAAACCTTTTATAAGCGATTTTGGAACAGAGAATGACACCAACTTTATTTCTGGGTGTCACTCTTCCAACACTATGGGCAGAATGTAAAAACAAAGCCACAGTCAATGGATTCAAGAAAGAAAATGGGTCTTCAAAAAATGGGAGAGAGGATAGGAATCATCGTGACATTACTTTATCATGAAACATCAAAATATAAGTATGCTGTTAAAATCTGTTTAAAATATTTTACATGAGAAAAAAAATCCCTCTCTCCCAGTTCTATGTTAAACATCATTCTAATCAAGGGCTGCTGGTTCCTTCTCCTCCTCCAAATCCTGGGAATACATTTATAATGAGAAAAAGGGGAGAAGAACACTGGGTAACAGTGAATACAAAACCCAGCTCCGCAGAAAGAATAAACCTGAAAAACCCCAAGATACTTAAAAGACTGCTGTGACTCAGGATAGGAGAGGCAACAGCAGCCAGGAGCTGCAGAAGACAGTGTGGGCTAGAGCAAGGCTTCTCAAACTACCTACAATGAAAGAGCAGTTATCATTTGTTTTGTTTTGTTTTTCCTAATCCTTCACAGACTGATGGCTTCATAAAAAACATTAAAAATGAGTTATTAGAAAAAGAAAAAATTTAAAACATCAAAATGCAAACCCAGTATTTTTATCATTACAAGACAACAGACATATGATTATTCCATCAAACTGCTTTAAATGTTTCTAAAGACTCTCAATTCTGTACTTATCATTAACCAAAAGAGATAAACTTTGGGTAGCACTGCCTGGAAGATTCCAACTGAACTCCTTCCTCTCCCTCATTTTTCCAGGTTGATCGCTGAGCTAGGTGAGCAAGCACTTCAACTACACATCTCAAAACCTCAGCAAGTCTGAAAAGTGGCTCACCTGGAGCCACTCAAATCCTCCAAACCCTATCAGGCCCTTTCCCAATGATGTTATATATTGTTTACTGGCAGATTTCTCTTCCTAAAGACAATCCCTATCACAGTACTACTAAAAGCAACCAATTAAACTCCTTAGCTGAATATTTAAGGCTCTATCTGTATCACTGTATCTTTAAAATGCCTTTCCTTACTTATCTTCCCCTACTTCGGACACATGTTCTACGATTTAGAGAAACCAGACTGCTCTGTTGTCCTCCAAATGTGCTATGATTGTGAGCCGAAATCATGCTCGTTCTTTGTCTCTAGCTTCTATCAATACTAACAATCTTTCAGGGCTCATCCCAAATGTCACTTCTCTCCCAGCCAGATGTAATCTCTCATCAACCCACTAAAAGAACCCTGTATTTCCCTTGTACTACTTGAATAATTATGAATTGCATTACTGTTGTCTATGAAGTCATCTTATGCACCTAACTTTTATTTTAAAGTATAAGGTTGCTGATTGATGAAAATGGATTCACGAGAACAGATGACAGTGAGAAACTGATCTCCTTCAGTACCAAGGGGTGCCTTCATGATGTGGATAGAGAAAAAAAAAACACCACAGAGAAAAGCAACTCCAGATTTAAAAATGGTCACCTATAATAATCACATTCTCTGATCCCTGTGCCACCTGGTTCAAATCTATACCTCCCTTTGTGGTTAAAGGTAGTAATACCTCCCCCATACACAAGCAAATTCAAAAAGACAACATGATATAATTATGTTGTCTTAAAAACCAACTGCATAAAAAAAGATTAATAAAACAAGGAGGGGGATGCCTAGGTGGCTCAGCGGTTGGACCTCTGCCTTCAGCTCAGGATGTGATTCTGGGGTTCCAGGATCGGGTCCCACATTGGGCATCCTGCATGGAGCCTGCTTCTCCCTCTGCCTAGGTCTCTGCCTCTCTCTTTCTGTGTTTCTCATGAATAAATAAATAAAATCTTTAAAAAAAACAAAAACAAGGAGGTCTTGGTTTTTTACCAACACAATAAATACTAACTAATGGTGAAGAGTTCTAATGGAACACTGACCTGATCAATTCTATCTCATGTTTTGTGCTTATTTCTTTCTAGGCACCACAATTTAAGAGAGATAGCAATCTGGCACACTTCCTGAAGAGAAGCATGAGGATAGAGAAGAATTTAAAACTTATTATATATATATATATATATATATATATATATATATATATATATATATATAGAAAGTGTAAAGGATTAAGAATGCCTAGCCTATAAGAGAAGAGAATCTCAGGTTGAAAATACAAGTGTTTTCTTTTTTTTAAAGATTTATTTATTTATTTATGATCGACATAGAGAGAGAGAGGCAGAGACACAGGAGGAGGGAGAGGCAGGCTCCATGCCGGGAGCCCGATGTGGGACTCGATCCCGGGACTCCAGGATCGCGCCCTGGGCCAAAGGCAGGCGCTAAACCACTGAGCCACCCAGGGATCCCCTACAAGTGTTTTCTATTACAACATTATATATTCATTCATTTAAAAAAAAATCTGCATTCTAGTAAACTATATATTAAGAATAAGAGGTTGATGAGAAAAATATGGTAAGGCTTACCTTACAGTTGCTTATATAACTTTGTAACCACAAAGTAACTCCAGTTAAAAATATTAAAATCCTTAAAACACCAAGCCATATTCCTAATAAACAATTATTACAGTAAATATAAGACTCCTGAAAATGCAAAGATAACAATGAAAGGGACTACAAGGAAAGGTTGGACTGCTTAGTTATAGGAAAGAGTTGGGGGACATTATCTCAACCTGTGGAGAAGCAAGTTGTAATGACATCAGAGAGGGAGAGCTCTGGCTCACTGCCTTGAGTTTGTTTCTTTTCACAAAGAACAGGGGAAACCATGCGATAAATACTTAAGTACAAGGTATAGGGCAAAATTGAGTCAAGTAGAAGGATATGGAGTGAATGTACATTGTGTGCAACATCACATCCCCCCACAGCTTGCTGTGTTCATCTGTACTGCCGTCCTTTGGATTCAGCTGCTGTTATTTAGTAGTCAAAATATTAACGTGAGAGGAAAAATCAACTGTGGTAACTTTTGTATTATACTGACATGCTTCCACTACCAACCATATATGAACTGATTCATGGTACTAAGGCATGCTCTGTAGCAGAACAGACTATACTTGAAGGATTATCACCACATATGGTGATAAGGTAGCAAAGCAGGTCAACTGATGATCATTTGACATATATCTATATTCTAAAATTCTAATTTAGAAAACAAAAACACAAACACACCATAAAAAATAAAGGCCAAATAAAACTATAAAAGAACACCCAAAGAAAGGAAGTTCACAGAGCCAGCTGTGACAGTTCATTTTTAGTAGGAAAATATACTATTGTCAGAACTACCATAAATCTTATCTAGAAATCTGGAGCAAGAGTAAACCTGGATTTTGAATTCTAGATGAGGAAAATCAGGAGAGGGGAATAGAGAAGCAACAAATATAATTTATCTTCCTTTCAGTGGAATACCTACTCTCTTCCTAGTCCACAATACATTCAATACTTTGAAATATAATTCAATGACTCAATAAAATCAAAACCATTTCTATTCTGCATCTACTCCAAGCTCAGACATACATTAAATACCATCATATTCATCATCTCATTAGTATATCCAACAATTTGGTGGGTGTGCAGAGCCTGACCATATTTTAGCAGGGAGATTAAGACTTGGAAGAGAAGTTAGTAAATTATATGTTACTAACAGGTTACTTAAAAACAAAAGAAGATGGAATAAAGGAAGGAAAGGAAACAAGGAGGAAAGAAAAGAGAGAGGGAGCCTTCAACGTTGAAGATACTTGTACAATATAAACTAAGAGACCATGGTATTAAAAACCACTCATCCTCATTGAACCAAATCCCTTTACTTATCTTTCCATGCTGTTCCCAGTGCTTTGTGAAGAAATATTCCCCTCCAGAGTCTAGAGAAGGGATTGGCAAACAACTGCCAACAGGCCAAATCCAGCCCCGGGCCTGGTTTTGAAAATAAAGTTTTATTGGAACCCAGCCACACTCATTCATTCACATATTGTCTGTAGCTGCTTTCATGCTGTGACAGCAGAACTGAGTAGTTGTGAAAGAGACCATATGGCCTGCAAGCCTAAAATTTTACTATCTTGCCCTTTAGAGAAGACGTTTGGGGGCCCCTGATTTAGAGTGTATTTTTCTCTGAGCCCTGCTTTTGTCTCTAGAAGAGGGGGGTGGAACAAGGGTAACGAACTAAAAGCAGCCAGGGGTCCCCTATTCCATGAAGGAAGAAAAGGAAGTTCCCTGCACAGTAAGTTTTCAGTCCATCTCACTACTTTCTTGGCAGTTAGGTCTCAAATGCTAAATTTGGCTCCAACTTAGCACTGATAAATCAGCCTTATTTCAAGAATAAACAGCACCCTACTTTTACAGCACTTTCTTCCAGGTACACACTCCCACTTTTATAAAAGTATGTCTGCTCCTATTTGACTAGACAGAAACTATTTCCTTTGAGATAAGATGAGGGTTCCCTGTGAATTCTTTATGGTCTTTCAAGCAGCAAACTGTTTTCCTTTAAAACCAGATTTCACACAAATGAGTTAAAGTAATCTTTATTTCTAACTGCGTGATTTTATTGGAGCCAAAAAATTCCCTAAACTAAAAGGTCTCAAATTCTGAGCCATCATTTAATCTGTGGTTTAGAGAAAAACCTTTGTGACGTCAGTCTTTGAATTTATAGTCATTTATCAGGATCAGAAAACTTTTTAATGTTTGCTATCTTATGCTTGCTGAGAAATGACTATAATCAATATATATTGCCCTAACTAGCTGGCTGGATGTCAAATAAAGAGAATATTTTGGGGGAGATTATCAGTTTCCTTCCTAGCAATATGTAAAACTAAATGGACTTTCAAACAATTCCAAATAATAAAGGACAATGCAAGAATTTATCAAAAAAAAAAAAAAACAAACACCCAGGGAAATTAATCAGCCTAATTCTCTTTTCTTGGGTGCACAGAATGCAAAATCTTCCCCCTGGTCCTAAAGGAAGGTAAGAATGAGAAATTTCAAAACTGTGAACTTATGAAAACTCAATCTTTGATGACAAGGCATAAAATGTGACTGTCACACACACACATTTTCCAACACTCACACCGTTACCTATTTTCCCTGACCATATGAAAGGACCAAAGCACCACTTGAAACAGGTTTCCCCAGCAACATTCCCTCTAAATTTTTCAGAGAGAACACCAGTAAGATTATCATATTCAAGTCTGTCATGAATTAAAGCTATTTCTTGGGACACCTCGGTGGCTCAGTGACTGAGTGTCTGCCTTCAGCTCAGGGCATGATCCTGGAAACCCGGGATCAAGTCCCACACCAGGCTCCCTGCAGGAAGCCTGCTTCTCCCTCTGGCTATGTCTCTGCCTCTCTCTGGGTCTCTCATGAATAAATAAATAAAATCTTTTTAAAAATAAATAAATAAAGCTATTTCTTGAAAAGCCTTCTCTATGACTCTTTTAGCCAGTATGCTATCATTTCAATTGTGTTTTTTCACAATTTACTTAGTCATTTCAGTTTTTCAAGTTTCCATCCCATTTCCACGACTCATTTTGTCAAATACCCACTGAGTATATCTCCTCACCTATGTTCTCATGAACAGCAACAATCTGGTCTCTCTCAAACATTAACACTGAAATCTTTCCTATTCTCACCATCCCTGTGACTCCAGCCAAATCCCCCTCCTTGGGCCTGTTCTTGTTCATTCAATGGCATTTGGGCATTGTCTTCTTCATTAACATTTTAAAATCTTTGGCTTACACAACTCTGGGCTCCTGGAGTCCTTCCACCTAGATGACAACTTTCTTCCATCAGGTCCTCCAAGTTCAGGTCTTGGCTTTCCTGTAGTTGTATGTTACACTTTCTCATTTGGGTTTCATGATCCCCCCCACCCTTTTTTTTTTTTTTTTTTTAAGATTTTATTTATTTGAGAGAGAGAGGCAGAGACACAGGCAGAGGGAGAAGCAGGCTCCATGCAGGGAACCTGACATGGGACTCGATCCCAGGTGTCCAGGATCACGCCCTGGGCTGAAGGCGGCGCTAAACCGCTGAGCCACCTGGGCTGCCCACATGCTCCCCTTCTTCTCCACTTAAATCACTTAGCTCCTCTCTGGTTCCAGCTGCCAAAAATTAAGACTAGATAGTCTGTCATTAGCTCCAAATAAACATTTAACGGTCTTGGGCAAGTAAATGGAACTTCTTTGGGCTTCCCTATATTCTTACGACAATTAAGTAAATTCTCTCTGAAAATATTAATCTATTAATTAATTAATGTAATAATCTAATTAACCCGGGGAAAGATTAAAGAGTAGAGGTTTCAGGGATACCTAAGTGGCTCAGCAGTTGAGCATCTGCCTTCTGCTCAGGTAGTGATCCGGGGGTTCTGGGATCGAGTCCCACATTGGGCTCCCCGTAGGGAGCCTGCTTCTCCCTCTGCCTATGTCTCTGCCTCTCTCTTTCTCTCTCTCTCTCTCTATCCTTCTCTGTCTCTCATGAATAAATAAATAAAATCTTTAAAATAAATAAATAAATAAATAGAGAATAGGGGCTGTGATTGATAGCATGGCCTCACAGTAGTGGCAGGAGAATGAGGAGAGCTGCCGATTTCAGATTAATAACAGCACAGGTTGGGGAAGAGTATAAAACAGCGTTGCATGGATGGGTAGGCTCTGAAAGCAGGATCCAAGAAGAAACCATCATTTGTTTCAAGAGAAGATTAAAGGAGACTACTCTAGCAGTAACACTGCAGAGAAATTGGACAAGGGAGGGCTTGGAGCCAAGGAAATGAACTAGGAAGCTATTACATGAAAATCCAGGTGTAAAGAGATTAAGACTACCTGTTTAATGAAGTTTGAAGTAATTCTTCAAGCACTCAAGATCTTTCCAACTCATCTTTTCAGCTTTTTCTCTCATTATTCTCTGCAAGAAACTTCTCTACCAGTCTAGATTATTCCCTGTACCCTAAATCAAGTATGCCCACAGTCCCACCATGAGTGAACTGATCAGCCCCAACTTAACTGTCCCTCTTCCCTTTCCTGCCTTTAAAAGCTATGCCTCTTTAGGGGGTCTAGTTTATGCCTAAATTTGGTCACAAAGGTTTCTCTAACCATTCCAATCTATAACAATCTGTACATTTTTAAAGGCCTACAATTATCTTCTTTCTTTTTTTTTTCTTTTTTTTTTTTTTTTTTTTTTTTTGGTTTTTGCTTGTCTAATCCTTGACAGATTCAAGGATTTGAATCTATCACTTTAAATCAAAATCAATTCTTCAGGATTCTGCACAGTAGTACTGCACTGAAGAACCAAGTCAAGCCAATATGGTCAGGGTCAGGGTCAGGGTTAGAATATAGATGGATGGATAGATGGATGATGGAAGGATACATTCATAGGCAGACAGACAGATCAATAGGGGGATGAAGCCAAGCCTGTTCTGTACACTGTGTTGCAGCTGTAAGCAGCTAAGGATGCTGGGGCAGAGGAGGGGCTCTGGAGCTACCTCTGTTCAAGATTCTCCTTCTGCCACCCCAGTGGGTCACACTAAGATCCCCCTTAACATCACTCTACAACATAAGTCAAGGAAAGAGAAGAAGGGCTTGGATCCCATCTCTGCCTCCTCACTAATTTCTCAGCCTGTACCTGCTCCAGCGTCATCCCCATTTCCAAGTCTGCCTGACCTCCTTACTCCAGTTAAAACAAAATGACTCATGTATTAACACAATTAAACTCTCCTACAGTGGCAGGGAGCTTCAGTATCCCTTCACATTTCCAGCCGTCTTAACTCAGAATTACATACCACAAGAAGCTGTCTCCGGATCCCCCACAACACCTTCGTCTCTGTACCACTGTTTCCACTTTACTCCTTTAGGACTACCTTCTCTTTTCTCTCTGCTGTCCCCGGAGTCCCTGTGCACTGCATCCCCCACTTTCATCTGACTCAGTGACATCCACGTCACCCTCCTCCTTTGTCCTACCCATTTCAGGGCTTCACAGAGCACATCAACACCTTGCCTCTGAAAAAAACACTTCAGACAGATTTACTTTTTTAAAGATCTTTGTAAATCTTTACAAAGTAAGTCTGTAAACACAGACCACTGCAGCTCTCACTTTAGCATCCTTCCTCAATCTTTATTCTTTCTACTTCAGACAGATCTAAAGAGTCCTAGCTTACCATTCTGATGACTCAAGTTAAAATAATCTAGCTATACAGAGTATTTCTTGCTACAGTGTGGTATGTTGGAAAGACCCCTGGCTTTAGAGCCAAGGAATCTGCATCCAAATCCTAGTTCCACAAATGGCTACCTGGATCACTTACATAATGGTGCCTGCAGAGTCCTTATCTATTTAAAAACATGCAGGGGAAAAACTACCCTGCAGAGTTGTTGAGAATATTAAAGGAGATAACATCCATAAAGCACCTAGTCCAGTTCCTACAAACAGTATGTATTCAATACCAATTAGTCCCCTTTCCTTACTCTCACCCTTCTAAGCTTAGCACTGCCAGTCCATTAATAAATGAGGCTGGAGGTGCTAGACAGGGTGGCAGTCATGCCATCATTGTGCCAATAAATCCATTTACATTTGAGTTTACTGAGCCAAAGTAGAAAGCCACAGCTTCTGCTTAGAGCAGAAGTTCTTAACCCTGGGTGCACATTAGAATTACCTGGAGAACTTTTAAAATATAAGAATATTTGAGCTTTACTGAGAAAGATTCCAGTTTCACTGACCTGATGTAGGGCCAGTATCAATGTAGCCCAACGTGAGAACCACTGATTAAAATTAACTGGCATCGTCCAGAGTTTAATGGAACCCAAGGACCCCTGGCACTTGTTGCCCACTGTTACAAGTTCCCCCCAGACAAGACCATGCAGAACAGATGCAATCTCTCCAGATTTACTTTGGTTCCATAGTCTCCTAAAATAATCTCAGGGAACCAAGCCACTTCATATGTATCTCTATCCTTTAACATGATAGCAATCGGGGTAGAAAAGTATCCAATAAATATGTAATAGAATTCTGGAGTATCATACATCCCAAAAGAAAACACAATACGTACCTCCTGAGATAATTGTAAAATATACTTTCTATGTCCTAGAATACCCAAAAATCTAGGCCTAAACTGCTCTCTCTATGAAAATATACTTTAGTTATCTTTCAGTTAGTGGCTCCAGTCATGAATTCACCAGCCTTATGAACAGAATGTGTATGTGATGGTTAACATTGTTTCAACTTATCAGAACTAAGCAATGCCCAGATAGCTGGTAAAACATGATCCCTGGTTGTTTCTCTGAGGGTATTTCAGGAAGAGATTAGTATGTGAATCAGGAGACAGTAAAGAAAATCCACCCTCATCAATGGGGGTGGGCATCACCCACTCCTTGAGAGCCCAAACAGAACAAAAGGTAGGATGAATTCTCCCTCTTTTTTTCTCTCTCTCCTCTTCCTCCTTCCTCTCGCTTGCCTCCTCTCATTTTCCTTCTCCTCCCTTGAGCTAGAAAGTCCATTTTCTCTGCCCTGGAACAGCAGAACTCCTGGTTCTCTTGCCTTCATACTTCATGCCTTATATCAGTGCCTCCTCTCCTCCCCTGGTTCTCGGGCTTATCCTGGTTCTCTAGCCTGCAGAGGAAACATACTGGACTTCTCAGCCTCCACAACCTTGTGAACCAATTTTGTAGTAAGTCTCCTTTTACATATAATCTATTTTTTCTGCTTCTCTGGAGAACACTGACAAATACAGAGTGGTTCCTGAGTTCAGAATCAGCATCTGTACATCTGAAGGCAAAATGTAGTGTTAATCCATCTACTGTTCTCATAGTCCAGCAATCAATGACTGCCCTGTGCCCTGGGGAGTTATATCTTATCTACCTGAGATATTCTTCAGAACTCCCATGGCCAACACACAGAGGCATTCTGTTTGGCCATCAATGTTTTAAAAAAATATTTATCCATTGCCATCACTTACAAAGCAGCCGTTTTCTCATACTAAAAACAAACAAACAAACAAACAAAAACTGAGATTCCAGGCTCTTTTTTATAACATCTGCATATCTGGCAACATGAGGCCCATATTTTCACATGGGAACAACGGTGAGGCTGCATAGTAGCTGCTGCTCCACATGAAGCACACACTGGCTGGCTCCCTGGAGCTCTCACCACTTCCTCCTGTATTTTATCAAGCCAGATTCACTCCTTCTCGGTACCTGCCTGGTCTTGTGAGCACCTGCAGTTTCGAACATACATGTGATTAGAAAGGGGACTGAGTAAGCTGGTGAACCCGCCAGTCACAGTCAGGCTGAGGAGGCAGCTCCTACAGGATAACCTCAGCACGCATGTAGTCTTAGATGTTCTCCTCCATGTTAATGACCTTCTTAAGCCATGTATGATTCCAATCTGGAGATCTCCCTGAGACTCTCTGCCTGTCCTTGATAACCCAATCATAATTGCTGCTTTCTCCCTCTGCTAGACACAGGAACCTGTGTTCCACAACCCTGAACTTAGTGTGCTCTGACTCATCAGCATAGCCACAGTGGCTTCTAAAGGATGAGAAGGCTGAGAACCTTACCTCCTGACATAGATGGCCAACTTCAGCTCTTTCACCTTCACTCCATATCTATACTGTATCATGATTCATATACCATAGTGGGGCTAGACTGCAGCAAGCAGTCCTTCAGACTGCGGGAAGTTAAATGATGCCAAGAAGATTCCTGTAGAAATTAGAAGTCGAAGCACTTCAGTCATAGTAAATTGGTTATAGTCCTACCTCTGGGCTGGGCTAGGGCTCCATGGAACCTGGTGTAGAGAAGTTCCAGCAACTACTTAGACTACTGCTATAAAATGAATCTTTCGTGTCCCTCCCTAAATGTATTTATTGATGCTTAATCCCCAATGTGACAGTATTTGGAGGAAGGGCCTTTGACTGGAGCCCTCAGAATTGGATAACAGCCTTACAAGAAGAGCCTGGAGAGAGAAGCTCTCTCTTGGCCATGTGAGGATACAGGGAGAAGATGGCTGTCTACAAGCCTAGATGCAGGCCCTCACCAGACAATGGATCTTCTGCTGACTTGTTCTTAGACTTCCCAGGTTCCAGAACTGTGGGAAATAAATGTACATTGCTTAAGCCACTTAGTCTATGGTGTTTTTGCTAGAGGAGCCTGAATGGACTAAGACAACTATATAAACAATTATGGTCTTATCAAACAAAGAAAAGTTAGCACTGATATTCTTTAAAGGTTATGTTTGTCACATCCATTATCAGCAGGAAATGGTTACTATTTAGCCCTCTACTGCAGTGAGATACTGCAATTTTCCTAGACATTTCTGTATCATCAACTGAGAGGGGTCCTAACTATAAAATTTTAACTTGACTATATTCTAAATAAACTGACTTATTAAAAAAAAAAAAAAAAACTGACTTATTATTTTAAAGGGGCTAGTTTCACACACATATCATGTGTACAAGTAAGCTTCTCCTCTTCCCAATACACTATATTCTGAGTTTCTCAGTTTGTTTGTTTGTTTTTTTTTTTTTGAGTTTTTGAGTACTTCTGACTCAGATGATAAAAAATTTTAGTAGACAACTAGAAATTTTCCTTAGTTATCTCACAATGGAGTATGCTTTTCCTGAAGAAAAAAAATGCTTTCCCACCATCATATACTCAAGTTTAATAATTCTCAGAATGAGAATAAAGACAGAATACACATAAGTCAATTTTCACCACATCCGGAATAAAATCAGGGCAGCATCTTCTAATGATATATGATTCAGCTTCATGACCAGTTCTTTAAGAAAAAACATACAGGTATAAAACACTCTTTCTCTGGTTTAGTAACTGTAGTGAATATTACACTTTGTCATTTCAAATAATCTCCCCTTTATTCTGGGGACCACAGATTCGCAACATAAACCTATCAGTTGAAAAGTTCAAGGGCGTGGACCTGGCCCAAGTTGGACAGACCTGGGGAAACTGATCCATGCCTATCTGTAGATGATTCAACATGGGATCCATTTCCTGCTATGTAGACTATGGAAGTAGAGGATGTGTAGTACATTTCCCATTTCATTTATAGTAGTTTGTGCTGGATTTCCACCATCCACAGATAAAAAACCCTAATACAGAGGTGTTTTTTGTTTGTTTGTTTGTTTGTTTGTTTTTACTGAGTTCTTATGTAAATGATTTATCTAACCTACTGACTTACCTCATCCAAAAATAAAATTTAGACACTGAAGTCAGTACTCATTTTCAGAATAAATTCACTCTATTCCACATAAGAACCATATATACCTAAAGCATAATATTAAGTAAAATCGCTGGCTATTTAATGGTTTTTTTCATTCTAACATCAAAAAATTCTATTAGTAGATAAAAGAGATATGCTTGTAAGTGGATGACGGCTTCATCGTGGCATAATTAAATCTCACTCTAGCAAATCAGTATGCAGTCAAACTTCATGCTATTCCAATATTTAAAAGGTCTACTTTACCATTCATTTCTTTGGGATGGCAAGGTAAAAATACATTGATGCTGGTGAACAGTATCCTCATAAAGAATTTACTTGGGGACTGAGACTATTGGACAGCAGCCTGATAATCAGAGTAGGAGTATCGGAATGCTAATAATATGTAAATCAGTTCCTGATTCAAACTTAGTTTTAAGAATAGTATAGCCAAATGTTCTAAGGTTCTGATAAAACTTTAGGAACTTAGATCTTAAAACTTTCAACAGGTATTCTGGATTCCTTCTGGGATGCAGGTATTTTTCCCCGGATGTTTTGTGTTATACAAGAGTCGCTTTCTTTTCTTCTTCTTTTTTTTTTTTTTTTTTTTTTGTCCTTGTTGCTTTGCTCTCTTTGCATGGCCTAAAGGTCCAGAAAGATATCAGTACTGCAATGTAGGCATTTCATCTGCAGTAGAAATGTCATTTCATCATACTTTGGGGGCGTGGGGAGAAGCTTTCCCATTTTGCCAAATAGGTCTCACTTTTTTCCTGTCTGACCAGCAAAGAAAGTAAGAACATAATAATATAAAGTTAGAACTCTTAGAACAGAAAATATGGAAATTTTATTTTGAAGAGAAAAAAATTAGATTATATTCCAAGAAGCATTTTTTTCCTTTGATCCTCAAGAATATAAGAAGAGGCAATGTTAGGTTCAATAAACAAGATAACCATTTAAACTGATAAGGCCCAACAAATCAAAACAAAGATACTATAACTATAAATTGTGGATTAAAGTGATTATACAAATAATGTACTCTTATATACTACTGAATTTGACTTTAATAAGCTGAAATAGAGCTTTATCTGGAATATACAGAGGTCAATGAATCTGCCATCTAAGAGTTACCAAGGAGACTGCTTGCCACTCTAATAGAGCATAGTAATTGCTTAAACCAAATTAATTATGCTTGGTAATCACAGATCTCATATGTATATTTTCCACAACAGGAGTGTGGAGAAACTAAGATAAATTGCTGACTTCCATTCTCATTTGGACTTCATAATCATTTGGATATGGAGTGGAAAACTAGTCAACTAGAAACTTAAAATGAAAGTTTAATGAGACACAAAAATCCTATGTTTTACTTAGAGGAAAAGAAAATAATTTCCCCACCTTGAGTGGAATGTTTAAAAAAAAAAGTGTTCCCTAATCTTTTTTTATAGTCTATATTCCACGAGACCATGCTTCCAATCATTATCAAGATTAATATCTAATATTAAGCGTGACTACCACAATATATAGGAAAACTTGTACAAGGTTTCTATCTTCTCTCTAGGTTGTAATAAATACCATTAACTCTCTGAACAACATCAAATTAGGAAGGCAGACATTTTTCTTACATTACACTAAAGCCATATAACTCTAGGTTAGAAATATGGGGTTGAGGGCAGCTAACCATATCTTAAATCACAACCGAAATCCTCATTTCTGATGAACCCAGGTCTTGTGTTAAGACTTTCTGTTCAGAACCTGCTCCCTGGTCCATGTGGTTTCCATCACACTAACCATAGCCCAGTCACTTGACTCTACCTCTCCTGTGCAAAGCACCTGCAGACTCTGCCCTAAAGTAGCTGCTCTCCCAGCCATACCTTGCTTGAATCACATTTTAAAGAATCCCATATATACTGGTCTAAATCAATTCTGGACAGACCAGCTATGAAGGTGCCTGAGATGAAGTGCTGACGTAAAAAAGGAAAATGAGATGCATTTTGGCACAACAGAGTTAATATGCAATCCTACCTAAAGACAGAATGCTTATTAGATAATTTCCATGAGAGTCTTTCTTCCCAGTAAGATTACTAACAGTGACTTTCCCCAAAATTTAATTTACTTATACAAATTTTACCTTATAAGGAAAATTCACTTTGAAATTACTTTTAGGACTACTATTTTAGTTTTTACATAACAAATTCAGTGAATCTTCATATAATAAATACCTTTAATAAATGCATTATGTGAAAATGCTGACAAGCCAATCATACAAATATTCAGAGTTAAATAATTACTTTAAAAGCTCCTTTACATTATCATACTGAGATCACATATTTTTACCTTGAGGAGGTATGTGGGAATATTGCTGAAATCCACAGGCAACTTCAAAAGGAAACGTGCTGAAAATTCACCCGTCTGTAGGACAAAAGGTGTAATAAGATTAAAATAAGAAAGTGATTGTGAAGTGACAATTATAGCCAAGGCCACAAGTTCAACCTGTTCAAACTGGAGGTATTTTCAATTTGGGGTTCCTAACATTAAGCAAGAAAAGAAGATTGGAAAAGCAGGGGAAGATCAAAAAGAATTATTAAATTATTAGCTACTAAAAGCATAATTAGAATTTTTAAAATCTGCATTTTTAACATGCAATAAAATTATAATGTCTCATTACCGTTTTGGTTTTTTTAAGTGTAGAAAGAATACATGAATGTATGATTTTTTTTTTAAATTCAAGCAAAGAGACAGACCTCTCCCTTTGATTCATTTCTTTTTACTAAAGCATTCAGACAATTAAGATTTATAACCCACAGACGCTGACATATATCACTATCCTTTATAGTGTGTCTGGAAGTACATACAAAGTCAAACATCTACCCATATAAAGCAGTCTATCAGTAGGTACCCCAAATAAGATTCTAATCTCCTGGAAAAATCTATTAACATCATTACCATCAACTAATCTTTTTCAGCAATTCTATGAACTAGTCTCCATATATAAAGATATACAGAGGTTTAGAGATTTAAAACATTTTTTTAAATTTTTATTTATTTATGATAAGTCACACACACACACACACAGAGAAAGAGAGAGAGAGAGAGAGAGAGAGAGAGAGGCAGAGACATAGGCAGAGGGAGAAGCAGGCTCCATGCATCAGGAGCCTGACGTGGGATTCAATCCCGGGTCTCCAGGATCGCGCCCTGGGCCAAAGGCAGGCGCTAAACCACTGCGCCACCCAGGGATCCCCTTAAAACATTTAAATGATGACTTCTACTTAAAAAAAAAAAAAAAAGAACTCATATAGAAGAAGAGTTTTCCTCTCAATTTATGATGATGTGAAATCATAAAGTTTTTTTTTTTTTAATGATGGAAATGGCTAAGGTATCACATTAAAAAAAAAAAAGCTTTGTCATACTGTGGAGAAGGAGGCTTCCAGTTGGGCTATCAGACACCTAGGGGTTTCTGGGAACCTCTGCAAAGGTCACAGAGAAAGGTGATGAACTGATGCGATCCCAGGTTTTCCAACCTCTTTCACTGGAAGCCTGCAGGTCAGCTTCGGATTTTAACATACTGGGTTTCGCTATGACATGTTTGAAAAAAGAACTTTGGGGATGATCCAGAACTGCTCTGAAGAGCGGATCTCTATCCTTTTTATATTTTGTGAACACTAAAGAGCTCCCAATATCTCTACTTCCTTTCCCTCTTAAAAAAAAAAAAAAAAAAACAAGCACCTCAAACTCCTAAAACACATGCTTAAACACATCAAGCATTTACAAATGCTTAGATCGGCAGATGAAGGCACACAAGCATACCTACACACCTCTTATGGAAAATTCCATATTAATCACCACGCCTCTCTTACAAATACCCTAGCAAATGGCTGTCATTTTTAAACTGTGACTTGAAACCTTGAAAATGCCGAGAGAAATATAAACCTTGAGCTCAAAAAATAAAAGTAGTAACTACCATCTGCGTGGCGATTCATTGTTTTACTGCTTACAACATCTTTTTTTAAAAATATATATATGTATTTAAAAGATTTATTTATTCAGAGAGAGAGAGAGGGGCAGAGACACAGGCAGAGAGAGAGAGAGAGGCAGAGACACAGGCAGAGGGAGGCTGATGCGGGACTCGATCCCGGGTCCCCAGGATCACACCCCGGGCTGCAGGCAGCGCTAAACCGCTGCGCCACCAGGGCTGCCCTGCTTACAACATCTTTTAACTTACAGGGAACTCTAAGGACAGGGCACTTTCTCACTGCCCCAATCCTAACCCCATGACACAAAAAGCAGAAAAGAGAGAACTGCATGGACAGACTCAAAATTGAGGCAGGCCAGATAGACCCACAGAAGCCACTATGCCACCAGAAATGCCAGTGGTGAGAAATAGGAGGCATTCTGGGAGCTAAGCAGCTATACTCAGTATGGCACACTGATATGTGTGGGCTACTTGAAAGAATAGTTAAGAGCTACCTAAGGATCTACAATTCATCAGGGTGGGTGGGAGGAAAAAGCTTGTGAAAGAACCTAATACAATTCTTGCATTCTATTACAGTCCAAGATTACTAGAAAGGTATTGATTTTGGTGTTTTGTTAATCTCCTAGAGGACTCCACCACAACACCCCCTCTTAGGTATGATTCTTTGCTTATACACTGAAAAAGGTGAGTGTAGGGACAACGTAAAGCACTACAGAATTAAAAGGGAGTTTTTAAGAGGGACATATAGCCCAGTGGGAATTTGGGGTGTGTGGGAAGAAAAGTCTTCCTTGAGGGCAGCCCTGGTGGCTCAGTGGTTTAGTGCCATCTTCAGCCCGGGGTGTGATCCTGGGGACCAGGGATCGAGTCCCATGTCGGGCTCCCGGTATGGAGCCTGCTTCTCCCTCTGCCTGTGGCTCTGCCTCTCTCTCTCTCTCTCTCTCTCTCTCTCTCTTTCTGTGTGTGTCTCTCTGAATGAATAAATAAAATCTTAAAAAAATAAAGAAAGAAAGAAAAGTCTTCCTTGAGTGCTGGTACAGTGCTACAAAGAAAGGGACACTCATCAAAGAAAATAAATTCCCAATTACTGTCCCATCTTTTCTCTTGTATAATCATTTTTCCCTCTTCACCCATCAGCATGCCAACAGCATTTAAAAAGTCTTTACCAAAAATAATAATAAAAAATAAAAAGTCTTTCATAACTTCATATCTTTCTTCAGGTCCCATCTCATTTCTCTGTTCTACTTTACAATCTCCTGTAAAGAACTGCTCTGTATTTCTTCTTTTACTATGCTCTCTGGAAACTCTTCCTGTCACCCTTTCCCCCTGAACCAGACAACCCCAACAACTCATCAAGGTCACTGAGGACCTCCCCACTGCCAAATCCAACTGGCATTTCTCAGTGCTCATTTTTTATTACTTGTTTTCTCAGCAGAATTTTGACACAGCTCATTATTATTCCTTTCCTGGAACATTTTTCCCTGGTTTCCAGGATCCCTCTCTTGGTTCTACCTTACATCACCAGCCCTCCCTACAGTCTCCCCAGCCTCTGAACACTGGAGTGTCCCACCATGGCTCAGCCTCAAGATCTCCCTCCTTCCTATACCCTTCCCAGGAGGCTTCATCTAGGCCCAAGACTTTTTTTTTTTTTTTTTAATTTTATTTATTTATGATAGTCATACAGAGAGAAAGAGAGAGGCAGAGACACAGGCAGAGGGAGAAGCAGGCTCCATGCGCCGGGAGCCTGATGTGGGATTCGATCCCGGGTCTCCAGGATCGCGCCCTGGGCCAAAGGCAGGCGCCAAACCGCTGCGCCACCCAGGGATCCCCTAGGCCCAAGACTTTTGATACCATTTATATGCGGATGATTCCCAAATGTTCTCTCTCCTCCCAGACCTTTCCCTAACTTGTTTCATTTATCCAACCATCATGAATGAAACCAAACTCCTGATTTCCTTCCTTTACTATCTGGTCTTCATGTTAGTAAATGGCAATTCCATTCTTTCAATTCCTCAGGCAAAAAAACCTCAGAAGCATCCTTGACTCCTCTCTTTCTCGCTCATCCTCAGTTCAAAGTAGCAACAAATCTGGTCGATTCTACCTTCAAAATAGATCCTTAGTCTATCTCTCACCACAGTACAACCACCTGATCTGAGCCATGGCTATCTCTAGCCTGGATCACTGCAACCACCCCCGACAGCTTCAGCCACTGTTCATCTGGAAGTTTGCTCCTGTCTCCATAAGGCACAGCAGCCCTTTTGACACATTAGTCAGATTATGATCCTCCTTTGCTCCTTTATAGAATAATATGACAAGGTAACAATTGAGCAGAGATGTGAAGGAGGTGAGGAAGAAAATCATGTAGAATGTGGAGGAAAAACATCCCAGGCAAAGAGAACAGAAAGCATTAAAGAGCTGATGCAGGAGCAGGACTAGATAGACCAAGGACGTCAGTGTTACTGGAGCAAACAAGCACTAATACTGATCAGAGGTCACCCAGAAACTCTCTTTTCCTAACCCCTATAGGATGTACAACAATCACTCATAACATTAGTAAATACCAAAATGACTACTACATCTATATGGAACTTTGTTAAGTCAATCCTGGGGATATTGAGAGAGGTTTTTCAAAAGTGCCAAGGAATTACAAGGGGTGGCAGAAGGGAGTTAGTTGGACAGACAATAATGAATCAAACTCAATTCATCTTCATTTTCAATTTGGAGAAGCAAACTATTTACAATCAATAAATAGCCATTTCTACCTACTGGTATACCATGGCAATCTGTCAGTTAAAATGGCACTCTCAAAACTTTCACATTGTTAGACTCAATGGCTCTTCTATATTTTTTTTGAAAACAATAAAAAGGAGTAAAATGTAGGATTTAAAAATTAAAAGAAGTCTTGTACATATAAGGTAATGGGAAATATAATTACATACTTAGCACTTGGACTCATGTGAACTGCTAGTTATTTTAGTCCATGTACTACATTTTAGCTCTTTTGCCCTATTTCAGTTTGTACAATATATTTTTATTCTACCAGCTATTTTAGACCAACATTCCTTTAAAAATGCTTTGACAATCCCTACTTTATCCCCTCTCAAAATGTTGATCCTAGAACGAATATAAATTTATGTTTATTGGTAAAAGACTGATTTACACAACTAAACTCATAGTAAAAGGCAAGTTGATCCAAGGACTAACAGGATTTTCTGTTTATCAGCAATGAGCTAATTTACACAACTAAATTTCATAATACGAGAACCTTCAGACCGTGAAAGGAATTTGGTGCTCTTGGAAACCATAGAAAGTGCTTTTTGATCTCCAACTTTCCAGTGGACTATACATTCTTTATTTTGCCATTGAGAGAATAAAGAAAACTTAGCATTTGTTTCTAACAGTGTTGGAACCATTGGGTACTACAACTCAAGAATTCAGTTTTCAGTTCTGCCACGGATTTTCCCTGTGACCTGGAAGTATCTCCTTCTGTGTAACTAAGGAAATGCTGACTTATAGCATGTCTTAATATAAAACTTAAGCTATAAATTATATAAGGAGCAAAATATAAGTGAAAAATCCATTCTGAGTTCTACCTCAGATGACTTTTTCTGTGTTTTTATATTCAAAGTTCCAACGGTTATTCAAGCAATTTACGGCCACTCTATTGTAACATCAAAAATTGCTTCCATTTCAATCTTTCCTGTAAGCTGAAAATGAGACATTTAGATGCAGCCAAGTGAACAGAATAATTTGATTATTTTGTCAGTCCTTGGTCAAATCTTCTCTTGGATAGATGTGGAAAATTATCTGACCTATGACTGTTAAAATGTCAGCCGTTCTGCCAACTGCCTTAATGGCAATTTCCCCAGCTTAGCAATAAATATGTGCATCCTTCCTTTTTTTCAAGTTATAGTACATTGGCAAGTTCCTTAAACTAACAAGACTGAGTTTTGGCAATTTATTAGGTCTAAGCTTTTCTTCTGGTAATAGCATCTGTGTCATGTGACAGGTAGTGACAGGTAGACATCTTGTGCAGAATGGGCTCCAAACCCAGAATGCTCTGTAAAGGGAAATGTCCCTTTCTTTCTTAGAGGCTGTTCCCTTGTCAACAAACAAGCTGTCATCCAAAACTGACTGCTTCTACCACTTAGATAGCCAAAAGTGAAGAAACACTCAAGAATGACTACAGCTTTCACAGGGTGACAGTCAGGCAAGCGCGATTCTTCAAATGGACTCTAACAACCAATAGCCCAAGTCTGTAGCCCGTCTATAGCCTGTTCCTTGGCAAATACATAATTTCCCATTATATGTGAAAAGGAAAGCCAAAGTCAGTCTAACTAGGATTTCATAATATCTCACACTTTACAAAATGTTTTCTAAGGTACATTATTTAATTATCCAAAACCCTTTTCAAAAGATATAAATTCCCTTATACCTATTTCAGAAATGAGAAAACTTGGTCTTAGAACAGTCAAGAAATTTGCCCACAGCCACTCAAAGAGTAATAAGGAGTCAGAGGCCAACCTCAAGACTCAAGATCCATTCATCCCATTCATTACTATGGATTAAGAACCTAAAAAGTGTCAGGCCCTAGATAAGGCATTCCAAATATAATGAGTAAAAGAGGCCCCTGCCCTCTTAGGGCTTATCATCTAGCAGGTGAGTCAGACATTAATCAAAATAATGCTGCTATAAATTACAACCTGTAAAAAATCTATCCAAGAAAGAGCAAAGTGCTCTGATATTTTAGGAAGACCAGACCTGTCTAGGCTTTGGGGTTCATTACATTGAGGGAGCTCTTAGAAAGCCAAGTCATAAGACCATATGGAAAAATAAACAATTAATACCATCAGGAAAACTTCAAAGAAGCAAAGCAATGAGAGGGGCTAGTTATAGCAGAGACTAAAGACACAGTAATTACAGGAGGGTAATACTGATGTTAACAAACTGAAAAGTTAAGTCCAGAAATAAGGCCAAATACATTTAGTGTATGACTGATGATGTGGGACAACTGAACTGCCACCTAGGAATAAAGTTAGATCCATATTTCACATCATATATGAGGATAAAGTCCAAGTAGATTAAGAATTTCAGTGTACAAAACTAAAAGCATAAGGAAGAAAACACTAAAGAATGCCTTTCAAATAGGACTTTAAATTCAGAAGCCAAAAAGGAAAAGATAGGTAAATTTGGTAGCCTGAATATAAAAATTTTGTGGATGGCAAAAAACCACCATCAGCAAAGTCAATAACAACTGACAGAGGAAAATATATCTGCAACTCTATCATACAAAGCTAATGACCTTAATGAAAAAAAGATGAAAAATCCAAGACAAAAACAGGCAACGAATATATAGAAAATACAAAACACTCTTAAACATGAAAAAGTACTTAACCTCATTCATAACAAAATGAATACAAATTAAAACTAAACTGAGTATCATTTTTCACCAGAGTGGCAGAAATCAGCACTTTAAAGATACCACTGCACTGTGTTCTCACCTCCACTGTTTTTGATGACAAATCAGTGTTGACTCAAATAACTGCTCACCTACAAATAGTCATTTTTCTGTGATCACCTAAGATTTTCTCTTTATGTTGATTTTCAGTATTCTGACTTGCATTTTTCTTGGTTAGGATTTGTTGAGATTCTTGAATCTGTAAATTTATGTCTTTCACTATATTTGGAAATATCTAGCATTATTTTATCAAATATTTCCCTCCTTCCTCTTTATCTCCTTTCTCTCACTCCAGGACTCCATTTCCATGTATATTCGATGTTTTGATTTTGTCCGGTAAACTCCGCCTTCTCCTCTTCCAAGTATCAACTCCTATCCAGTATCTAACTGATTTCAATCACTATCCAGCATCTTCAGGCACATGTCTTTATGTTCTGTCCAGAACTTACAGTTGTTGTTTGTGAAAGTGTTGGTCCAGGAGCTACCGAGCCATTATGCAAAGTGGAACTTGACAGAAATCTACAAATATATTAATTCATTGTTGACAATATTGTGGAGGAATAATTGCTTTCATATATCACTGCTGGGTTAAGAAATGAGTATTAACTTTACGGAGGGCATTTCAGAGATAAAATTATAAACACACAAGATCTTTGATCTTGCAATTCTTCTTCTAGCTATTTATCTTACTTGATAATAAGATATACTTGAACACATGCAAAATGACAGGCCAGAATGTCAGGTAAAAGAATAAAGGAGCTTTCTATATTTGGGGGAAAAAAGTCCCTGAGCTATGATTAGGTCAAAAGCAAGATGCCGAACATAGTGTATAATATATGTTACTATTTGTATTAAAATACTATTTGTATTAATATATATATTTGTATTTCCTTATATGTGCATACAGAAACTCTGAAAAGCTATATTAGAAAAAAGCTATACCAGTGCTTACCTGGAGTGGAGGAAGAAAAAGAAGGTAGCCTTGATTTGGATGGACACAGGACAATGACAGGAGACTTTTCACTACATGTATTTTCAAAGATTTTGATTTTTCAAGAGTATGAATTTATTCCCCATTCAAAAATTTTTAAAAAGTAATTTGCAGGGGCACCTGGGTGGCTCAGTTGGTTGAGAGTCCAACTCCTGATTTCAAGATAGGTCGTGGTCTCAGGGTCATAAGGGTTGAGCCCCAGGTCAGGTTCTGTGTTGTTCAGCTTGAGATTCTCCCTCTCTTTCTGCCCCTCCCCCTGTTCACACACACTCTCTCTCTCTCAAATAAAGAAATAAAATCTTTTTTAAAAAGGAATTTGCAAATTAAAAGTATACATAATGAGATGCTCATAATTCATGCATTCATTCATTCATTAATTCAACAAACATTTACTTGTGCCAAGTACCAGGTTGGTGGCAGATGGGGTGATGGAAATCTCAAGACAAACAAAATATAGAGCCTCTGTACTCATGGAACTTAAAGTCCACTCTGAGAAGATGAACAAAATACTATAATGTGATGCTCTGACAGAGATATTCACCAGATGCTCTGTAAGTAATTCAGTTAGGACTCTGCATCTTAGGTGACGGAATTCCATTTCAAACTTTCTTAAAAGGATATGAGGCATCTCACAGAACCTCAGACTAAAAATGCAGGCCAGCCTCAGTTCAAGAGATGTTAATACCCTCAGCAGTTTCTCCTTGTCTTATCTCTGTTCTGTTCGCTTTGTGCTTTATCTTACTTTCTCTCTACCTACCACTTTCTGATTCTCTTGGCTAGATAATATGAGAAAAAACTGATGTGTGACACACCAGTTACTCATAAGGAAACCAACTTCACTTTCTCAGTGCTAACTCCAAACAGCCAGGCAAGAATTCTGTTTGGCTTCCGTGCCTTCTGAACTAATCAACAATACCTCCACGTTTCTTTATAGTAAAAGAATTAGTGGTACCATAAATTCACTGAAAATAACTGAAGAGCTAAGAAACATTTTTAGGAGTGAGGGGGTTAAGTTATGTGTACACTCTCCCAAAGCCATAAAATACTCTGAGGGGTTTCCTGATAGAACACTTCAAAGACAGGATTCTTCGCCTTTTTCCTCTTACTACATGGAAAGAAAGCATTAAAAACTCAGGGCAGCAGGTCCTTTGAAGACCCTTGTAGGTCCTTGTGTAAAGACTGCTCCCTACATCCAGATGGTCATCTACGAAATGAGGCAGGGCACCCAAGGTTTCAGAACAAACATGTGGCCTCACGAACAAAAGCAAGGGATATGATTCCAGTCCTTCTTCAGATGCTGCTCTGTAACATGCAGGCAAAGGATTTCCTTTGTGTCTCTCATCTGCTTTCATAAAACTGGATCTTTTCCACGTGATGCACCCTACTGCTAAAAGAAATGTAAATTCCCTAATGGTATGTCTATTATTTAAAAAATAGTAATAAAATTCCCTTATAATGTCAGTAACATTGAAAAAGCTATCATATTCACCTTTAATGTCTTTAATTTAGGTACACACACACACACACACACACACACACACACACACTACTTCTTGGGAATGAAGTCACAACCTGAGATATAAACTACTTAGAGCAAGATCCTAAGTACTCCTACTGACATACAGGTCAAAATTCAATATAACAAATCCATTACAAAAATAATAAAAATGTGAGCCCCTGTCATGGGTTCATTTATTTTAAATCATGTTCAACTCATAATAGTTCCATGTGGTTCACAACAAAAACAAACAAATCTGTCAGTTCCTAGAAGTATGTATAACACAGCTGACTACCACGCTACACCCTTTTCGCACAAGTTTATCCCGGTCTACAAATCAAATCCCTTTAGGGTGTAACTTCCAAGTAGCCGTAAATTAAGCAGGGATTAGGAGAGAAGCTCCTTGGATCCCCTGCTACATATGGCTGACAGGCATCACCAGAACACCTACTCCATCCTCATGGCCCAAGGCAAAAAGGCCACATGCTTCCAGACCCTCCAGATATTTTGATCCCTCTCTTAGCATTCTGGTCCTCCCCTCCCACCATTCTAGACCAGTTCTATACAAGAGAAAGACAATACAATGCACAAAGGTTAGCTACACATGCATATGTAATTTAAGATTTTTAATATTTTCTAATTGCCACATTTAAAACCATAAGTGAAAACAATTTTAATACTATATCCTAATATATCCAAAATATTCTCATTTTCACAAATAATCAATATAAAAATTGTTAATGAGATCATTTTTGTATGAATTCTTTGAATTCTGGTATGTATTTTACATTTGCATACATCTCAATTCAGAGTAACACTGCGTGTGCTCAACAGCCATATAAATGTGGCTGGCAGCTCTTGTATTGGACTACACAGTTCTAGACATTCTTCCATTAATACTAATCCCCACATTAAGTTAGATACTCTCTGTCACAAAGACCCGAAGATCTACTTGAGCTACCAAGTACCATGAACTTGGAACTTTCCTAACAGGAACGCTGATACCCATCATCTGGGTAGTGGGAAGGGATAATGGGACCCCACTGCCTCTTCCAGATAATATGGCATTCATTCTTCCTCTGAAAACTGTTGAAACCTATGGTCTTTACTTTCTTTTCTCCACCTGCACTCCTGATACCCTGCAATCTGCTCTCCTCTGCCCAGGACTCCATCAGAACTGCTCCTGGAAAGATAAGTACCACTCTCTCTCTCTCTTAAAAAGTAACTTTCCCTTTTCACCTTGCTTTCCATTCCTTATCTGTATCTTAGCGACATCAACCTCTACTAGTCCACATATGGTACTTTATGATTAACAGCATTCTCAGAGATAACAGAGGAACAATCACTAACCTAGAATTTATTGAGCTCCTACTATCATAGGGGCTCAATAATTGAGCCCCTATATCATATCAATTATTGAGCCCTCAACTATTTACAAGAGGATGCTAATGATAATAATGCCGTGTATTACATAACCCCATGTTTGCTTAATTCTGTTTGCTTCCCACATACAGGTTCTAATTTATCTTTGTGTCAAAGTTGGGTGACAAGGGAGTTAGCTCCAAGAAAGTGACGTGGGGAAAACCTATAGTCACATGTACATAAAATTAACAGAATTAAAACAGAATTAGAATCTGAAGTCACATGTACATAAAACTAACAGAATTAGAACAGAATTAGAATCTGAAGCTTCCACTTTTCAGATCACTCTCTCTCCAACACATTTCTTCTGTATTGGCCTCTGCTCTGAAGGACCTTACGCACTCTGACACCTACTGTTACAAAAGTAATCAAACAAGGAGCCCACAAGACTGAGGTAGCTCTAATGCTGTGGTAGCTGACTTAAGCAAACTGAAATCTAAGCCAGTCATTTCCTATAAATGCCTCAAAATTAAGAACACTCAATCACAAACAGCCAACTGGGCTTTCCCAAATAGTGCAACCACTTAGGCTATCGCCAAGTTAAGTCCCCAGCTTTGCTTCTGTATCTTCTCTACAAAAAGAGAAACACCAAGCTTTTATCAGCAGAATGCTCTTAACCACTCTGAATCGATGTTTGCTCAAATAAGCTCTTAAAAATTTTAATATGCCTCAGTTTAATTTTTAACAAACTTCATATCCTTTCCCTTCAAATGTCACATCACAGCAGGTGATGACAGAAGTCTAGGTCATTAACTCAAATGGGGAGCTCCTCATGGAATGGCTCCTTTCTATTCTGTACAATATTCTTAAATGCTGCCAGAGCTTAATTTATAAGCCATAGATTCCTAGATTCTTACTGGGATTTGGGGTCAACTACAGTAACAAAAAAAGATAATTGCTTCACATTCTCTATTATATATGTCATTATTAAGAAAATTCCCACAAAAGGAAAAAAATGTTGCCAAAACACTGTTTTATCTCACAGATCACCCACTGGTATTCTTTAATATGTAAAAAATGTGAAAATATGTGGTTGTGAAACATCTCAAAACATTCATTTCATAGCAGGAAAGAAAAATGTCTTTGATCAAAATATTAGGTATGATAAACTAACTCTGAGTTCTGGGAATTAAAAGCCAAAGGAAAAAAAATCACAAATTTCTTTACTGTGCTTTGTTACAAGTAACAAACAATGGTTCTTTAGATATAACAGACCCCTGCAGGAAATGCCAGCAAGGCAGTAGATATATATATGTAATATAAAATGACACCTTAAACTTTACCCATTGAGAAAACTTATAATGTACCCTTAATTTGATATATCTTATCAAAACAGTATATATGATCTTCATAGCTGTTTATATTGTGGCATTCATCAAAATTAAAATTCTAATCTTAAAACTAACTCTGCTCAAACAGGTAGCAGGAGGGAGATCTTTGTGGTGATGGAATAATTCTATATCTCCATTGCAGTGGTAGTGACAGGAAATGATGCATGTGGTAAAATGGTATACACATACATTGTGCCAAGGTCAACTTCTTAGTTTCCATACTGTACTATCATTATGTAAAATGCAACCACTGGAGGAAATTGGGTGAAGGGTACACAAGACCTGTGTACTATTTTTCAACCTTGTGAGTCTAGAGTTATTTCTACATAAATAAATAACTATACCTTAAAAAAGAACTCTGACCATGCAGACACATAAGAGTTGTTCATTCTAAACATATAACCTTACATTCCAATGTATCACCTGTTTTCTCCAGATTTAAAAAAAACAACAGTGCTTACTAAAAATTATAAAACCACCATAGGCAAAGAACACAATGTTCAAAACTAACATCTACTCATTCAAGGAGATGGGCAAAGCAATAAAAGAAATGACTTCATAAAAGACAGAAGCAGAGAACAAAGGGTTTTTTTGGTTTTCTTAAAAATGTTTACTTTCAAGTGTGCACTTGCTAAAACCTTCTAGATGAAGTTTGAAGCAGGAGGAAGAAGAGTGTCTGTCTTGGAGGTGGTATGGAGGGAACAGTGAATTTCAAATTAGCAGGCTTGTAAGAAGGCTGACAGATCAGAACCCTCTTCCTCTTTTCCATGGCTATTAAAATTTTCCTTTTGCAGCTGGCAGTAAAATGGAAGTGGCATCTTGGGTTTTTAAGAGCCTCACTTTTAGAGCAGAAATGGAAAGTTAAGAATGTAAATATATGCAGCAGAAGGAAATATTCAGTGATGACAAAGGTAAAGACAAGCAGTCCTCATCCTCTCAAAAGAATACAGGACTTTATAATACAAAGGTATTGAATAATTGTGCACAGTCTTAGATTCATTACAGAGAGTATTTGATAAAATCGACTAGTCATATCAGGAGAACCAAAATAAATGGATTTACACTTAGGCAGGTAAGATGTATTGATCTCATGGTGTTTTATTTAGAGAGCATACTAATGTTTTCATTAATAAACATCAATTTATTTCATATAAAAAGTCTTCATGCTTCAATATTCCAATAAGAGGTAACAGATGTGGAGCTCTGGGTGGCTCAGTTGGTTGAACATCCAACTCCTGATTTTGGCTAAGGTCATGATGTCAGGGTTGTGGGATTGAGCCCTGCATCTGGCTCTACATTCAGCAGAGAGTCTGACTGAGGATTCTTTCTCTCCTCCCTCTGCTCATCCTCCTCCCTTCTTCCATGCATACAGGAGCACTCTCTAAATCAATCAATCAATCAATCAATCAATCAATCAATCAATCTTTAAGAGAGAGAGAGAAATGTGATTTACTAAGTAAACCAGTCATACATGTGTGCTTATAATTCTTGTTCCCTGTGGATGTCATGCTCCTAAGTTATTCTCCAACCATTACCCACTGACCTCCACTACCCATCATGCCATCTGTGTCCACCTGTCCTTATGGCGTTGGCCAGTTCCACTTCATCGGGGACAGCTTTCCATTGTCACTTCACTCCTCAGTGACCAGGTCTTCTAAATTCTTAAACAAGCTATACTTCCACTTGAGACAACCGATCTGGCACTGCTATTTCATTTTTTACAAATTTATGTTGAGTCTTCTGAACTGGATTTTAACACCTTCAAGACCGAAAAGCTGAAACTTGTGTCCTGCCTTTCTAATCCAAAACTAGCAGAGTATACTTTCCGTGAATGCCCATCAGTCCTGTACTGATTTAGCCTTATCAAACTGCATCTATGGTTTCGCTACAGCATTCCAGTACAGAAAAATATAAAAATCATTTTAAATGGATTTCTGTAGTTTTTCATAACTACCTTTACAAACTCCATGTTATCAGAAAATTTAAAAAGCATGCTTTTCAATGTCCTAATAAAACAGTGATCAACAACAAAAAACAGGGTCAAGGAAAAGCACTCTGACATTCCACAAGACACCTGATGGCTAATAAGAGTTATATCCAATCTTTTAGGTGTAGCTCTTCCATAGAGTCAAACAACCAAGAAAGGAACATACAGTCAGTAGAATACTAAGGGAGAATAATAGAATGTTTTATTGAAAATGAGATAATCTGGGACACCTGGGTAGCTCAGCGGTTGAGTGTCTGCCTTTGGCTCAGGGTGTGATCCCAGGGTCCTGGGATCAAGTCCCACATCAGGCTCCCCGCAAGAAGCCTGCTTCTCTCTCTGCCTATGTCTCTGCCTCTTTCTCTGTATCTCTCATAAATAAATAAAATCATTAAAAAGAGAGAGAGACAAGAGAGAAAGAATCTAAGTCAACAACATCCACCTTCCTTAAAAGGGAAAAATAAACTGCCATGACTGTTTCTTGGTTACCCGACTGTTGTTTTGACTCCTGCATTCTTTTTTTCTTTCTTTTTTTAATTTATCTTTACTTTTTTATTTTATTTTTTTAATAAATTTATTTTTTATTGGTGTTCAATTTACCAACATACAGAATAACACCCAGTGCTCATCCCGTCAAGTGCCCCCCTCAGTGCCCGTAACCCATTCACCCCACTCCCCACCCTCCTCCCCTTCCACCACCCCTAGTTCATTTCCCAGAGTTAGGAGTCTTTATGTTCTGTCTCCCTTTCTGATATTTCCCACACATTTCTTCTCCCTTCCCTTATATTCCCTTTCACTATTATTTATATTCCCCAGATGAATGAGAACATATAATGTTTGTCCTTCTCCGATTGACTTACTTCACTCAGCATAATACCCTCCAGTTCCATCCACATTGAAGCAAATGGTGGGTATTTGTCGTTTCTAATGGCTGAGTAATATTCCATTGTATACATAAACCACATCTTCTTTATCCATTCATCTTTCGATGGACACCGAGGCTCCTTCCACAGTTTGGCTATTGTGGACGTTGCTGCTATAAACATCGGGGTGCAGGTGTCCCGGCATTTCATTGCATCTGTATCTTTGGGATAAATCCCCAACAGTGCGATTGCTGGGTCGTAGGGCAGGTCTATTTTTAACTCTTTGAGGAACCTCCACACAGTTTTCCAGAGTGGCTGCACCAGTTCACAGTCCCACCAACAGTGTAAGAGGGTTCCCTTTTCTCTGCATCCTCTCCAACATTTGTGGTTTCCTGCCTTGTTAATTTTCCCCATTCTCACTGGTGTGAGGTGGTATCTCATTGTGGTTTTGATTTGTATGTCCCTGATGGCAAGTAATGCAGGCATTTTCTCATGTGTATGTTGGCCATGTCTATGTCTTCCTCTGTGAGATTTCTGTTCATGTCTTTTGCCCATTTCATGACTGGATTGTTTGTTTCTTTGGTGTTAGAGTTTAATAAGTTCTTTATAGATCTTGGAAACTAGCCCTTTATCTGATACGTCATTTGCAAATATCTTCTCCCATTCTGTAGGTTGTCTTTTAGTTTTGTTGACTGTATCCTTTGCTGTACAAAAGCTTCTTATCTTGATGAAGTCCCAATAGTTCATTTTTGCTTTTGTTTCTTTTGCTTTCATGGATGTATCTTGCAAGAAGTTACTATGGCTGAGTTCAAAAAGGGTGTTGCCTGTGTTCTCCTCTAGGATTTTGATGGAATCTTGTCTCACATTTAGATCTTTCATCCATTTTGAGTTTATCTTTGTGTATGGTGCAAGAGTGGTCTAGTTTCATTCTTCTGCATGTGGATGTCCAATTTTCCCAGCACCATTTATTGAAGAGACTGTCTTTTTTCCAGTGGATAGTCTTTCCTCCTTTATCGAATATTAGTTGACCATAGAGGTCAGGGTCCACTTCTGGGTTCTCTATTCTGTTCCATTGATCTATGTGTCTGTTTTTGTGCCAGTACCACACTGTCATGATGACCACAGCTTTGTAGTACAACCTGAAATCTGGCATTGTGATGCCCCCAGCTATGGTTTTCTTTTTTAAAATTCCCCTGGCTATTCGGGGTCTTTTCTGATTCCACACAAATCTTAAAATAATTTGTTCTAACTATCTGAAGAAAGCCCATGGTATTTTGATAGGGATTGCATTAAACGTGTACATTGCCCTGGGTAACATTGACATTTTCACAATATTAATTCTACCAATCCATGAGCATGGAATATTTTTCCAACTCTTTGTGTCTTCCTCAATTTCTTTCAGAAGTGTTCTATAGTTTTTAGGGTATAGATCTTTTACCTCTTTGGTTAGGTTTATTCCTAGGTATCTTATGCTTTTGGGTGCTATTGTAAATGGGATTGACTCCTTAGTTTCTCTTTCTTCAGTCTCATTGTTAGTGTATAGAAATGCCACTGATTTCTGGGCATTGATTTTGTATCCTGCCACGCTACCAAACTGCTGTATGAGTTCTAGCAATCTTGGGGTGGAGGCTTTTGGGTTTTCTATGTAGAGTACCATGTCATCGGCGAAGAGGGAGAGTTTGACTTCTTCTTTGCCAATTTGAATGCCTTTAATGTCTTTTTGTTCTCCGATTGCTGAGGCGAGGACTTCCAGAACTATGTTGAACAGCAGTGGTGAGAGTGGACATCCCTGTCTTGTTCCTGATCTTAGGGGAAAGGCTCCCAGTGCTTCCTCATTGAGAATGATATTTGCTGTGGGCTTTTAGTAAATGGCTTTTAAGATGTCAAGGAAAGTTCCCTCTATCCCAACACTCTGAAGGGTTTTGATCAGGAATGGATGCTGTATTTTGTCAAATGCTTTCTCTGCATCTAATGAGAGTATCATATGGTTCTTGGTTTTTCTCTTGCTGATATGATGAATCACATTGATGGTTTTACAAGTGTTGAACCGGCCTTGTGTCCCGGGGATAAATCCAACTTGGTCATGGTGAATAATTTTCTTAATGTACTATTGGATCCTATTGGCTAGTACCTTGTTTAGAATTTTTGCATCCATGTTCATCAGGGATATTGGTCTATAATTCTCCTTTTTGGTGGGGCCTTTGTCTGGTTTTGGAATTAAGGTGATGCTGGCCTCATAGAACGAATTTGGAAGTACTCCATCTCTGTCTATCTTTCCAAACAGCTTTAGTAGAATAGGTATGATTTCTTCTTTAAACGTTTGATAGAATTCCCCTGGGAAGCCATCTGGCCCTGGACTCTTGTGTCTTGGGAGGTTTTTGAGGACTGCTTCAATTTCCTCCCTGGTTATTGGCCTGTTCAGATTTTCTATTTCTTCCTGCTCCAGTTTTGGTAGTTTGTGGCTTTCCATTTCTTCCAGATTGCCTAATTTATTGGCATATAGCTGTTCATAATATGTTTTTAAAATCTTTTGTATTTCCTTGGTGTTGGTAGTGATCTCTCCTTTCTCATTCATGATTTTATTAATTTGAGTCTTCTCTCTCTTCTTTTTAAGAAGGCTGGCTAATGGTTTATCTATCTTACTAATTCTTTCAAAGAACCAACTCCTGGTTCTGTTGATCTGTTCCACAGTTCTTCTGGTCTCGATTTCGTTGAGTTCTGCTCGAATCTTTATTAACTCTCTTCTTCTGCTGGGTGTAGGATCTATTTGCTGTTTTTTCTCTAGCTCCTTTCTATGTAAGGTTAGCTTCTGTATTTGAGTTCTTTCCAGTTTTTGAATGGATGCTTGTATTGCAATGTATTTCCCCCTTAGGACTGCTTTTGCTGCATCCCAAAGATTTTGAATGGTTGTATCTTCATTCTCATTAGTTTCCATGAATCTTTTTAATTCTTCCTTAATTTCCTGGTTGACCCTTTCATCTTTTAGCAGGATGGTCCTTAACCTCCACGTGTTTGAGGTCCTTCCAAACTTCTTGTTCTGATTTAGTTCTAATTTCAAGGCATTATGGTCTGAGAATATGCAGGGGACGATTCCAATCTTTTGGTAACGGTTCAGACCCGATTTGTGACCCAGTATGTGGTCTATTCTGGAGAAAGTTCCATGTGCACTCGAGAAGAATGTGTATTCAGTTGAGTTTGGATGTAAAGTTCTGTAGATATCTGTGAAATCCATCTGGTCCAGTGTATCATTTAAAGCTCTCGTTTCTTTAGAGATGTTGTGCCTAGAAGACCTATCGAGTATAGAAAGAGCTAGATTGAAGTCACCAAGTATAAGTGTATTATTATCTAAGTATCCACCCCATTTTTTTTATACAAGAGGAAGCAAACAAATCAAAAAGCAAAAACAACAACAACAACAACAACAACAAACACGGGGGAATATCTTCTGATTCTGTATACTTTAAGTCCCTTGACTTCCCCTGGAACTTGTCCGTCTAGCTGGTCTTCTGGGGGAGGGGCCTGTTGTGCTGATTTTCAGGTGATAGCACTTGGGGGAGCTGCTCTGCCCCCTGCCTGGTGCAGCGCTCAGTAGGGGTTGTTTACCCCGTGAGGCCCCAGGAGGAACAACCGCAGTGGCGGCCTGCTCTGGAGCCTTGGATTCAGCTCCCGCAGTAGCTCCGGAGCTCTCGGTCTGCAGGGCCTGCAGGCTCCGGGGGCGGGGCCGCTGATCTGCTCAGCTCCGGGCAGGAGCGTCATTGCTGTCCTGGGCCCTCCCCGTCTCTGCCTGTCCCGGGAGGCCGGATCCGGGGCTGTGTCCCGGGACCCTGTGTTCCCGGGCCTGCGCTGTTGGATTCACGCTCCAGGAGCCACACAGCCCCCTCCGCACGGAGCCTCTTCCTCTGCCCGAGCCCCTCCGAGCTGCTCCCGGGCCACGCAGCCCCCTCCGCGGAGCCGCCGCCCGAGCCCCTCCGAGCGGCTCCCGGGTCAATGCGTGTGCGCGCTGCAGCCCTTTAGGGAGCTCGGCGCGCCCTCCCTGGGGCGTAGGTGTCTGTCAGTGTCCCAGGGATTCCGAGGGCATCCCCGCCCTCCTGGGGTCCTGCTCTAACTCCCTGCGAGCCCTTCCGCGGGAAGGTCGGTGCAGCTCCTGCTTCTCCAGGACGGGGCTCTCCTGTCCTGGGGACACTCGCCCTGGCCTTAGCCCGGCTCCTCGCGGGGCCCCTACCCCTTGGAGGCCTTTTGTTTCTTTCTTTTTCCCCCCCGTCTTCCTACCTGATAGAAGCGCAAACTCTTCTCACTGTAGCATTCCAGTTGCTCTCTCTTTAAATCTCAGGCCGAATTCGTAGATTTTCAGGATAATTTGAAGGTTATCTAGGTAATTTGGTGGGGACAGGTGATTTGGAGACCCTACTCTTCCGCCATCTTGCCCCCCCCTACTTTTTTATTTTAAATTAGCCAACATATAGTACATACTTAGTTTCAGATGCAGTGTTCAGTAATTTATCAGTTACAGTTACATATAACACCAATGCTCATTACAGCACATGCCCTCCTTAATGCCCATCATCCAGTTACCTCCATTCTAACTTAAATGTTTGCAGATCATCCACTTAAAACCTGAGTGTAATTTCTTTTAAAAATCTCCAAAACATTTTTACTTTCTACAGTCTTCTAGGATCTTTCTGAGGCTCCACAGTTTCACAAGATATCTCTGAGAGCGTATCTGCTAATTTCTTAAGGACCTTGAAACAGTCTCCCCCAGAGTCTCCAAGTGGAACACAGCCTTGCTGACACCTTGATTTTAGCCCAAGGAGATCCATTTCAGACTTAGGACATCCAGAACTATAACAATATTAAGTCTGTATAGTTTTATGCCACTAAGTTTGTGGTAATCTTTTACAGCAGCAAAAGGAAACTCATATAGTCTCAGAATCAAAAAATCTCAGCTCAAAATCAAGTTCCTTTCTTTCTGCCAGGGTCCTGTGTTTATTGTCCAGATTCTTGGTCTAGTTTTGGAATCTATTAGCAGATTGCCCTTTAATGCATTCCTGAACCAGTCTGCCAAGTTTGAATGTGTTTCATCCCTTAAGACACCTTTATATTCTGTTCCTTGACCAGTGACCAACCCGTACACCTCTTTATTTCTGCAATCTCCGCTCCCACTTCTAATAGGCCCTTGCTAGGCCCGCTCTGCTATAAGCTTAACCTCTACCTGTCCACCTTGCCTTGTTATGGGATTCTCAGTTTCTTTCCCTGAACTCATACTCACAGCCCTAGTGTTTACAAATTATTCAACAGTAAATCAAAATAAACTGAGGTAAGTACAGCAGGTTTTTTAAGTGAAGAATATAGAATCAACATTAAGTACGAAGTTTTCAAAACACTATAAACTATCTAGATGCTTTAAATGAATTTGAACTTCAACTTCCAGATGGATTACAAATATTAGCTGAGCCAATAAATATAAGGTTGACCCTTGAACAACACAGGTTTGAACTGCACGGGTCCATTAATATGGAGATTTTTTTCAATAAATATAGTACAGGACCAAAATGTATTTTCTCTTTCTTAAAATTTTCTCAGTAACATTTTATTTTCTCTAATTTACTTTATTATAAGAAAACAGTATGTAATATATATAACATACAAAATATGTGTTAATTGAGTGCTTATGTTAGCAGTGAGGCTTCTGGTCAAACAGCAGGCTATTAGTAGTTAAGTTCTGGGGAAGTCCAAAGTTATATATGGATTTTGACTGCATGGGTGGGGGCGGGGATGGTGTACCTAACCCTGTGTTGTTCAAGGGTCAACTGTAATTTTTAAATGTTTTAGATCAGAAATGGTGCCAAAAAACTGGATATCCTTAAATTCAGCCTTAATATTCAAAGGGTGAATTGGATGGGAAGGAAAATCCTAAAAACTAAAGACCAATTAGTTTGACAGTGATTCCCATTTTCAAATGAGTCAATCAGCACTAAAGACAACACAAGTTCACCAAGAAGTCATGCCAAATTAACCTAACATCTGTTTTTGAGAGGAGAATAAGATGACTATTTGATAAGAAAAATGCTAGAACGAGAGGATAAACTAAGTTCAGTAAAGTTTTCCTTACCAACCGTGAACAGATTCAAGCTGCAAAATCATCAATAGTTTAAAACCAAACTCTGCACTGTTGGTGGAAACTGAAAATGGTGCAGCCATTATGGAAAAGAGTAGAGGTTTTTCAAAAATTAAAAATAGCACTGGCAATATGATCCAGCAATCCCATTCTTAGGGATATAATCAAAAGAATTCAAAGCAGGATCTTGCAGATGTATTAGCACATCCTTATACAGTGCAGCATTATTCACAGTAGCCAAGAGGTGGAAGCAACTCAAATGTCCATCAGTGAGTAAATGGATAAAACAAAACGTGTATATCTTCACAGTGGAATACTATGCGATCTTAAAAAGGAATGAAATTTATCATATACTACAACCTGCATGAACCCTCAAAGGCATTACTAAATAAGCCAATCTCAAAAGGACAAATGCTGCATGATTCCTCTTATCTGAAGAATCTAAAAGACTCAAAATGATAGAAACAGAAAGTAGAAAGGTAGTTGGCAAAGGCTAGAAGGAAGGGGAACTGGTACTTACTGGGCAGTTTAAAATTTGTAATATGAAAAAGTTCTAGAGATCAATTGCACAACAATGTGAAAATACTCAACACTACTGAACTGTACACTTAGAAATGGTGAAGGTGGTAAATTTAATGTGCCATTTACCACAATAAACAAAATAGTTAAAAAAAAAAAAAAAACCTTGAGCTGAACAAGACAATCTGTAACAACAAATATTAGACCTACTAATTCAAAGGCATCGATCTTGTATAAGACCTTGGGAAACATGTCCTTTAAAAAAAGGCTGAAAAATAAAATAAGAAAAGGTATATTTAACTTAAGAAAGACTAAGTGACACCTAAAAGAATTAACATGGAGAAGGTTATTCTAAATAAGTTATTCTAGGTTAACTAGACTCAGGCTTATTCACTCATTCATTCAACAATGTTCATAGAATGTAAACAATGTGGCAGGCAGTGTTCTAGGCATTTCTGATACAACAGTGTGCAGAGCAGAGATCCCTGCCTTGTGAAATTTTATATTCCAGTGGGGAGAGACACACAAATAAAAAACATAATAAATAAGTGTGGTAGGTTGCTTCTAAGTGGCTCCCAATAGTCCCTGGTCTTCACATTCTCATGTAATTCCTCCCAAGTGTGAACTGGACTTAACAAACAGAACACAGCAAACCTGATGAGATGTCACTTCCAAGATTAGATCATAAAGACTGTTACATCTTGTCTTACTCACAAGCTCTCTCTCCTGTTTATTTGCACCAAGGATGGTGAAGCCAGCTGCCATCCTATAAGCTGCTCTGTGGAGAGGACCTGTGAAGAGGCAAGGAGCTGAGGGCAACCCCAGCCAGCAGGCAGCAATAAGCTAAGACCCTCAATCCAAAGGCCCACAAGAAACTAAACGGTACCAACAACCACATGAATGAACTCAGAATGGATCCATCTCCAGTTGAGCCTTGAGGTGACTGCAGCCCTGGCCAGTACCTTGAGTTCAGCTTATGAGAGACCCAGAAACAGAAGGTCTATACAGATTCTGACAAAAACCATGGTAATAAACGTTGTTGTTTTAAGGCACTAAATTCTGGAATGGCTATTTTATGCAGCACTACATATTAATATAACATGATAATTATATGGTATGTTAAAAAAATATGCAAAACAATGTAGAGCAGAATAAAGGTGGGGGTGTATGAGATATGATGTTAAAAAGAAGTGTTATGCAGGGGGCCTGGGTGGCTCAGTCCATTAAGCACCTGCCTTTGGCTCAGGTCATGATCTCAGGGTCCTGGGATCAGGCCCTAAGCCAGACTCCCTGCTCAGTGGGGAGTCTGCTTCTCTCTCTCTGTCTGCTCCCTACCACCCCACTGCTCATGATCTCTCTCAAATAAAAAAATAAAATATTTTACAAAGTGGGGGTATTATAAGGACTTGCGCATGAATGTTTGTAGTAGCATTATTCATAATAATCAAAAAGTGGAAACAACCCAAATGTCCATCAATAGGTAAATGGATAAACACAATGTGGTATGTCCATACAATGGAATTACTCAGCTACAAAAAAGAAAACAAGCAGTGATACATGCTACGACATGGAGGAACCTCAAAAATATTATGCTAAGTGAAAAAGCCAGCCACAAAAGACCACATATTAAATGATACCACTGTATGAAGAAAATCTATACAGAGAGAAAGTAGTTCAGAAACTACTAAAATACTTTCTCTTGGGGTAGGGATAGGAAAAGGGTTAACCATAAACGGGCATGAGGGATCTTATCAGGGTGATGGAACCATTCTCAAACTGGATTTTAGTGGTGGTTGTTCACCTTGGCAAATATGTTAAAAATCACTGAATCAGACACTTAAAATAGGTGAACTTATGGTATGTAAACTATATCTCAAAAGAGTTGTTTAAAAAAGCTGGGGGTGTTGAGGCACCCAGATGGCTCAGCAGGTTAAGTGACTGACTCTTGATCTCAGCTCAGGTCTTGATCTCAGTGTCATGAGTTCAAGCCCCACGCTGGGAGCCCAGCATGGAGTCTACTTAAAAAAAAAAAAAATTGGAGGTGTTAACACAGGCATCACAGAGAATTTAACACATGAGTAAAAACTAAAAAGGAAGGGTATCAGCCATGAGGATATCTAGGAGAAATATGCCTGACAAGACAAAGCTACACAAAGACCCTAGGGCTGGAGCACTCCTGTGTGTCTGCAGCACAGCAAGGGTGCTAATATGGTGTACAGCTGAAAATTTTTAGACAGGGAAGTAAGAAATGAAGTGAGAGAAGCAATGATGGGTGGAGGATGGTGGTGATGGGAAGCATGTAGAGCATTTATACCCCACTGGAGGGATTTTGACTTTACCATGTAAGAAAAATAGAAAATATTTAAGTTCTGGGCAGAGGAGACCTTTGATCCGACTTGCATTTTTAAAAGATCCTACGAAGTTGAGAAATTATAAAAAGAGATTATAAAATGCTCCATACAAGCTTGCTATCTCCAGTTACTGACCTCTCTTATCTGACTGCAATCTAGAGACGTTCTACACTGAAGGGACATTTGGGGATCCCTGGGTGGCACAGCGGTTTGGCGCCTGCCTTTGGCCCAGGGCACGATCCTGGAGACCCGGGATCGAGTCCCATGTCGGGCTCCGGTGCGTGGAGCCTGCTTCTCCCTCTGCCTGTGTCTCTGCATCTCTCTCTCTCTCTGTGACTATCATAAATAAAAACAAAAAAAATAAAAAATAAAAAAAAAAAGGGACATTTGTTGGTGTCTCAAGTATGTGGCCTGTGTAACCTGCATCAGAACCTCCAAAGGACCCTTTTATACAGGCAGGTCCTCAGGTGTCATCCCTGACTCGTGAACATCTGAAGCTGAGGATATGAGGCTCCAAGTTTGACAAACTTCCCCAGGTATAATTTTGAGGAATACCATGAACCAGATGAACATTCAAGTCCCTTCAAATTCTAAATTATGGAAAGTACACAGGCAACCAAAGCCATATCTATCTAAGGAAATGGCTGGGGTTTACTATAAATGAACATCTCAATTGATTACTTTATTACAGATGAAGTTCCTTTTTTCCCCCATTCTCAAAAAACCTTACCCAGTTGTTTTTCTTCCCAGCATAAATTTCCATGTTCTCGCCATACTGTGGCTCTTCCAGTAATGTCTGGTATTCAAACATGAGACGAGAGCTCTCACGGAGGCGGCTGCATTGGTATTGGTGATATTGCTGCACAAGTTCCTTCACCACAAGTAACAGACATTCAGGATTCGAAGGATTCCAGGAGGCAAGATTCTGTAGAAGGCATAAGTAAAAGACCAATTAAAAAGGAATTCTGATACAAATCCAGTATCACATGAGCACATCAACACAGAGGAAAAGAGTTATGAAAATCTAAAAGAAACAGATTTAATTAGCAATAAAGCTCAGAACTGAGGTTAGAAGGGTCTTTTGAGCTTCCTGACTTCTCCTGCCTTCTAAAAATCCTTGCAAAAAATCAAGGAGGAATTCCATCATGAGGCAGAAACAGTAAAGTGTAAAGCAATGTAGTACTAAAACAAGAAATCTAGATATCTTAGAAGACCATCATTTTTAGCCCTAGAAAAATTAATTTCTTTCTTATTCTCTTATAATATTATTTCTTCTCAATCTGCACATAAATCCAGCGTTCTATGCTAGCCTCATTCAACCCAGATCCACAAACCATCTGCATCTATAATACCAGATATAAATAAATGCTCTGTAAACACCAGAGCACCACAGAAATTTAAGCACACTGGTGATGGTTTACACTGGAAATGCTAGGAATGGAGTAGAGAAGAGGGAAAAGTAAATTAGAAAATGCAAGGTTCAGAGAAAGGAAGGAAATGGCCATGGTAGCTTACGAGCAGGAGAAGAGCTGAGGGTAGAATAAGATCCGGTAAATAGTCATTTTTAAGCTCACATTCATTCATTCAATGATAGGTATCAAATGTCTATTATTAAGCATCAGCCACAGTTCTAGGCAGTAAAGAAAACAAGCCAAGCCCTTGCTCTCCAGGAGTTTACACTTTAGTGGGCCAAAATAAACAACAAACAATGAAATAAATCAGATGGTCATAAATGCTACGGAGGACTATACAGCGCGCATCCCAGAAGCCTAGGGAAGGGAGGGTTCAGGGAGAAAGAGGTGATCAGCTGTAAGAAATGGTGTTGACAAGGTGAGTTAAGGAAGCCTGAGAGCTGACCTTTGGACCCACTGACATGCCCATCAAAAGCATCCTCAACAGGTGCTCTTCGGTAAAGTAAAATATAACTGTCAAGCATTTAAGAAAGAATGGGTAGAAAGCGCACATAGGACAATTTGAACTGGTAATTAGTGTGGAGTGTGGGGTCAAGGGAAAGTTTTGCTCAGATGTCTGTACCTGCTGGAATGTCCATGTAGAGAAAGAGGGGAAATAAGGTAGGGGTGGGAGGCAGAAGAGTAGGAGGAAAGAAAGCAAATGGGTAGATAAGGATGGGATCTCCAAGAGGGCTGGCCTTAGCAATGAGCACAGAGAACCCATCCACAGGAACAGGAGGAAAAGCCAAATAAATGAGTGTAAGTGCCAACAGACTATTCCGTGTAGTGACAGGAGCTTGTGGCAGTTCTCTCCCTGGAGCTTCTATTTTCTCCTTGAAACAGGAAGGAAGGTCATCAAATGGGAAGAAGGAAAGGATACCGGAAGTTTGAAAAGAAAAGTGTGAAAGAGTCATTTAGAAGAGTCATTTGGTAGACTAAATGGACTGGAGAAATGTAGGAGGAATTCCAGAGAGCGCTAAAAGCTCCACGGAGGTTAGAGGTATGGTTTTTAAGTGAGGCTTATTAGCATAAATGTCTTTCCTGGGTGTGAATGTGGAGTGGATCGAGAGGAATTAGTATTTAACAAAGCCTGAGACTTTGCCAGAAAAGCACAATAGAGAGCCCAAAGATCTTAGAGGGTTTGCAAAAGAATGAATATAGTTATGGACCATGGGCGTTAAGCCAGGAAAAAGCCAAGCAAGTTTCTAAGGGGGGTGAGAATTAGTGAAAGGGTGGCAGGACCAGTGGTTCTGGGTTTGGCAGGAGTTAGGTATTCTTAAAACAGAGAAAATACAGAAATTGAAACTAGGGCTGCTGCAAGCTCAAGGGCAGTGAATAGAATAAGAACCTGGTGGGCTGATGCTCTTTAGGGCAAGTTTTGCTCCTCCAATTAGGTCAATCAGTAGGTGTCTGGCAGTAACACTGGCAGTTAATCCCACACTAGTGCTACGGGTTGAATGAAAAGACTAATGCATTTGATTAATACTAACAGAAGAATCAGTAGAAGGGAGGAATTGCTGGAGATGAAATGCTGAAGAGAATGAACTGGAAAGACAGGAGCTGTGGTCCGAGAACAGGATGGTTACAATCAAGAACAGAGGTGGTCTATAACTGGGACTGGCGAGGTGTGGAGTACCACCAAAAGGGTGCCTGCCTCAGAATAATCATTTATATGAATATTCAATCATGTATTTAGAGAATTTCAGGGAGAAGGGAATGACAGTCTCCTTGGCAGCAGCATTGAAGAGCAAGAAGAACACCTACTGTACCTCCAGGCACAGTGGTAGAAAGAGGGTGAGAGAAAAATAGGCCCCAATTGATTGGAGAACATGGAGGAGAAGACAGAACCTCCAGGCAGAGGGTCAGACTCTAGAGCAGTGGTTACCAATCTGTGAAATGAAATCACCTAGGGAGCTTCAAAAATACTAATACTTGGGCCCTAATCTGAGGTCCACTTTGAGGTCTTGTGTATTGGGTATTTATTTTAAGTAAGGCTCCCCAGGTGACCTGAATGCACAGCAAAGATTGAGAACCACTGACTTGAAGGAAAAAGGATTACAGAAAAGGTGGCAAGTATCTTGAACTCTACTGATAACAGACCATGTTAATACCCCAAAACACCCAATCTCTAGAAAGCTAGAAATTTAGCATCAATAAAGGAGAACACATGTCACACTACCAATGTTCAACAGGTGATAATATTATATTATATTATATATATAATTATATAATATTTATATTATATATAATTATATAATATTATATTATATAATATTATTATATAGCTTGTCAAGTGCTATATAAATCCTAAGAACCTTTCATATATTCAAGTTAATCCATATCACAACCTTACCAGGTCTACTACTACAGCACTTTATAGATGAGGCAAATAGTTCAATATCTTGTTCAGAGCTTTTATTTTTATTTTTTTAATAAATTTATTTTTAATTGGTGTTCAATTTGCCAACATATATTATATCACCCAGTGCTGTTCAGAGCTTTTAAACAATCAAGTTGAGTTTCAAACTTAAGCAATTTGGCTCTAAGTCACTGCTTAAGCACTACACCAGAGGTTCTTAGACATTTTGGTCTTGGAAACTTCTTACACTCTTTAAAAGTATTGAGAACACCAACAAGCTTCTTTGTGGATGAATTATAAGGGTTAAACTCAGTATATTAAAAATGAAAATCAAGAAATTTTAAAAATATTTATTAATTCATTTTAAAATAACCAACCTACTACATGTTAACATAGGAACATTTGTAATGGAATCACTAGGATTTCCAAAAGACATACAGCATGGCATTGTTTTACATTCTTGCAAATCTTTTTAATGTCTGGCTTAATAAAAGAGCTAAATTCTCATATCTGCTTTTACATTCAATGTTGCAATATGTTGTTTTGGCTGAAGGACATGAAAAAAATCCAGCCTCACTCAAATATGTACTTTAAAAAGAAAGGAGTATTTTAATAGCCTTGTCAAATAATTCTAGATATATTCTTCTTGAATACTATACCAAAACTCAACAAGTGGAAGTTTCTTAAGGATTAGTTGCAATATGGAATCTGAAACTATATTAATAAACATTTCATACTCTTACATTAAATTCATTCATCTATCCTGCATTTTAAATGTATCTTCTACTTAATGTATGATTTTGTACCATCATGCATTTGGTCATTTAGAAAATACTGATTCACAGAGTTATGCAGATCTTCCACATGTTGACATGTTTATTTAGTACCACATAATCACATTCATTAATATCATAACTTATCTCACCAGAAAAGTCTTCTATCAAAAGAAAACAAACAAAAGATTTAAAAATGCATCCTTTAAAAGGAGAGTAATTACTCTGGTCTACTAAGTGGGTTGATTTACAAGCACCAAATAACAATAGGGAAATCACGTAACTTGCTATGCATTTCCTTCAGCGATCATCATTAAACATTAATAGGAAAAATATACAATCTTCCATTTCTTTTTTTTTTCTTTTTCTTTTTTTTAGGATTTTATTTATTTATTCATGAGTGAGAGAGAGAGAGAGAGAGAGAGGCAGAGACACAGGCAGACGGAAAAGCAGGCTCCATGCAGGGAGCCCGATGCGGTACTCAATCCCAGGACTCCAGGAGCACACCCCAGGCCAAAGGTAGGCACTAAACCACTGAGCCACCCAGGGATCCCCCAATCTTCCATTTCTTAGTCAAGTAGTCAAGTCCCTGTTCTAGGACGAAAAGAAAACAGTGTAGTTGCCTCAACTTGTACTTTTTAAATTCTATCATTTTTCGTAAGCTGTTTGGCAAGTTCCAGCTTATATCCCACAATAAATATATATATATAAAAGGATATAAGTTGGCAAACATCTCTTAACAATTTGAATTCATTTCAAGTAATTCAACCTAATTGTTAAATGCATAGAGATATGCCAATAAATCCCTTCCCATTAAAATACAATCTCCCAGTACATGGAAATATATTTGATCTTTTTGGCCATTCAGCACACGCTGCACTGAGAAATGACTTAGCCAAAAAGCATCCCCATCAGGGCAGATACAGATAGGCTCAACAAGATAAAAATCCCCCCACTATTGCTACATGACCACTTTCACTTCTGTAATTTGTGGTTTGAACCACTTTGTTTAGAAGGGAAGAACACAGGGGTGCCTGGTTGGCTCAATGGATTAAGTGTCTGCCCTCCACTTCAGTCATGATCTCAGAGTCTGGGGACTGAGCACCGTATCAGGCTCAGCTTGCTTCTGCCTCTCCCTCTGCCCCTCTCTCCTCCACTTGCGTGGGTGCTCTCTCTCTCAAGACTTTTTTAAGTCTTTAAAAAAAAAAAAGTAAGGGCGGGGAGAATCTAGAAGATAATTACAAGATTGTGATCACTTCTAAGAGTAGGACATTTGAAAAAGGGTCTAACAAGGCAGATGATGGAGCTTTCCACTCTCTTGAGCAGAGACAGAGAAAATGTCCAAAGTTTCTTCAGGGAAGTTTGCAGGCCAGAGTGGGGGCAGGGGTGGGGAGGTGGTTGTAGCTCAAGGCGTAGATTAAGAGTCCTCAGAGAAGAGATAAAAATAAGTATTTCCTTCTATATTACTAATATGTGTGTGTGTGGTATGTATATTGTTCTATACATACTAAGTTCTATTCTACTTATTTTTGGTCATGCATGAAAGAAGAAATCTGAAATGAGGATGGCCACAAGGAGTAAGCACAGGACACATATTATCAAAGAGAATAGAAAAGAGATTTCAAAAATGAGGAATGAAAAACACATTAGAAGAAAGTGATAAAGCCCAATAAAAGTAAATAAACAAAAGTAAAAGAATTAACTACTACCATGAAATTTTACTCAGTCTCATTAAACACTGATAAAGCAGTTCGGGGAGGTGTCATGTCAGCTAACTAGGAAGGTTGAAGAACTCTGTTGATTTTCAAGTGTGTGGGTAAGTGACAGTGTAGAATACAAATCTGCAAACCTTCTCTTCAGTTCACCGAAATAATCAGTTTCTAACCTTACAATTGGCACCTGCCTCTCTACAGCCATGATGTATCTCACACCTAGTGCTAATTCTGGGTTCTCTACTTTGGCTCCCCTGCTGAGGCCACCTAATTTGAGGGAAGCTCCTGCTCCTGGGACTCTCAACCTTCATCAACATACTCACCAGACCTGTATACTCCCAAATCAGTGGCCACACAACCTTGAACATGCCCAACCAATCCACAGTTCCTTGTCAGTTTCCTTATGTGAGAAACATAATGAGGAATACCGTTTTTAGAGGCCTAGATCACCTCCAATTCACATCTCACTTACTGATAATATGGTTTCTGAGCCATACCAGGGCAAATGTCGACACACACAAGGACATCAATCATGAAAGAAGTTGGGAAACAATGTATTTTTATGCATAGATGTGTTTTGGCCTAGGGGCTTAGGAAGGGATGGGGATAATCAAAGTTAAGATCATGGGATCCCTGGGTGGCTCAGCGGTTTAGAGCCTGCCTTCGGCCGCGGGCATGATCCTGGAGTCCAGGATCCAGTCCCACATTGGACTCCCTGCATGGAGCCTGCTTCTCTCTCTGCCTCTCTCTCTCTCTGTGTGTGTCTCTTGTGAATAAATAAATAAAATCTTAAGAAAAAAAAGTTAAGATCATAATATATATGCAGTTTTATATCTGTCTTCATTTATATTTTGCCAGTATTTAATAGTATTTTTTATGCTATTGCCCAGTATTTATACACATACTAGATGCATTATTCCTTTGAGTGACCATTACAGACTTTCAACTATTTCTTATTATTAGGCATTTAGGTTATTTATAGCTTCATGATATTTTAAATGACTGTACATTTTTTGTCTATGATGCTTTTTCCCTCCCTTATTTTTGTTTTTTTTTCTTAGATTCTCAGAAATAGGACTTATAGTGGGTTTTGAGACTGAACATTCTTGTGATTCTTGAAAAAAATATAGATATATAACCTGCTTGTATCAATTTTCACTCTCATCTGTCAAAGTATCCATTAAACTACATCCTTACCAGCACTAGTTATTTGCTTAAAAAGTGAGGACCTGGCCAAATCATGAGTCCCATGACAGCAAGAGACAATTATGAGGCTAAGGCTCCACCTTGGAGTAAAAGTCAGGCTACTGAGTTCAAATTAACACCTGATTCCAGAGGCCAGTGGAACCATGGGAGCCAGAGTATGTAACTTCAAAGAATAGGGGAGAAGGTTCAGAGTAAGCAAAGCTAGAGGTGATCTAGTAATACCCAAAAAGGGTCAGACATTGGTGCCTTACACAGTCCCAGTGCGGCTCTTTCTGGGAGATAAGAGCAGTCTTCTTGGGGAATGGGGGGATCTAATATAAGTTGTGAGGGAGACTTATTTTGTTCTTGATGCTCTCTTATGCTATTGGAAAAATGCTGTTTCTTCTACCATGTATATATTATTTCTTCAGTGAAAGAGGCTTTATGAAAAAGAAAAAAATCAAAGAAATTACATTTCCTTGATTATTAATAAGGTTGCATACTTTTCACATATTGTTAATCTGCTTCAATTTCTATTTTATCTGAATGTCAGATAGTGTGAAATTTTGTATGAAGTATCAGATAATTCCTTTTGTTAATGAAAAAAAAATTTATAAGATTTATTTTTGTTAAAGAATTTCTTTTCTCTCCCTTATTATAAGCAGTGATGGGTCCCAGGGCTCATTTGCTAATTTGCTTATTTTCCTCCTTTATCTCCCCAAAGAAATGAATTTAGTACCTTGTTAGCAACTGATATCTACATTTGGGGGCTTTTTAGGAGAGTTCTCTTTCCCTTCTTCCTAATGTTCTATATTTTCCAAATTTTCTAATTGTATTGTTATACATATGTATGTATATATGTGCACATATGTAACACATGCACATACTTTCATAATTGAAAACTATAAATTTTTAAATATAGAATAGCAGACTTCAAATATTTCATTCCAAACTGTGTTTCAGTCTCAAAGTTTAAGAAATTCCACTTGGCATTTACATATTTTATAAGGTCACACTTCAATTGTCTCTTTTTATCAACTCAAAGTTACCCAATTCCATAGCCTTCTGGAGAACAAATCTTGCATCACTTAACCCTAAATAAATATGCTCTAAGTAACCTTGAACTATTTCTTAAATTCCAAACCTCACAGAACATTTCCAGAAAGCTACTGCAATATGCCAAAATGTAATGGCAACAGTTGTAGGAATTTATTATGCTTCTCTCAACCAAAACTTTTTTGTGTTATACTCCTCTGAATGGAATTCTTAGGAAATGACCGATGACATTTTATATTTCTAACAGAACTGTAACTGGATAGCATGAATTTTTTAAATGTCACTTCATCTATGGAATACAAAAAATAAAAATAAATTTTCTAACTGACCTATTTGTAAAAGGACCAAGTATTATTAAAAATGAATATCCACACTGTACATTATAACTCCTCTAACACATCACCTAAAATAATTTAAATGAAATTATTTTCAACTTTTTTTATACTTTCTTAAAATATAGCAACTACTTACAGTAGAGTTAACATAACATGAAATTTAAGGGTCAGTGACAGAGAAGCTGAGTTAAAAGAAGCTAACTTTGGGACTACTCAGAGCACGTCTACTCCCACTTCCATATAACTACTTTGCACACATCTATAGTCATGCCACTAACAAAAAAGACAACACAGCACTCCCAGTCATATCCCTTATAGTTAACTGGTAGTTGATATTTTGAGATTTTATTTTCAAGAAATTTCAAGTGTTAAAAACAAAACAGAGTGTGTGGAAGGAGAGAGTACACTAGTTGTATTCTGTTCCACTAAAATTTGTAGTCTACTCAAAGAAATAAATACTAGGAAAGCAAAAAATTAAATAGGGTCATTTTTGCAACCCCCAGTGGGTTTATTTTCAAGTACTCTAATAAATATCTTCATCCTTATAAGTAGGGCCTATTGAATCGGAGATCTGAGATTGTTGCCAATGATGTTTAAAGCTGTTATTAATTAAATTTGGCTTTATGGGATCCCTGGGTGGCGCAGCAGTTTAGCGCCTGCCTTTGGCCCAGGGCGCGATCCTGGAGACCCGGGATCGAATCCCACGTCGAGCTCCCTGCATGGAGCCTGCTTCTCCCTCTGCCTGTGTCTCTGCCTCTCTCTCTCTCTGTGACTATCATTAATTAATTAATTAATTAATTAATTAATTAATTTGGCTTTATTACCTAAGATATCACCTGAAAAAAAAATTCTCCTGGAAAAAATGGATCTTGTCTAATTCATAGTGAATACTTTGGTGAAATCTTATGCTTCTCTGCCCCTCCTGTTTATGACCATCTTCATCTTGGTACCAGAAGCCCTGATAAGAGGAATCCAAACTCACAAAATAACCTAGAAGACCTACAAGATGTGCTGAACAAATGCATTTTCTCTAGTTTAAGACATTAGCCCCAAGTCACCAATTGGTCTACAAATACACAGCTCATGCCTAGAGTAAAAGGAATTGTCACCTTATATCATACATATCTTGACAATAACAAAATGAAATTGTCATCTTCCCCAAAAATCTAGTCTATCTGGGCCAGCCATGGAAGCTTCTGGCTGTGATTTCTCCCCTAGCTTGCTCTTAGAGCTCTCCAAGGTTCTGATCTGCCTCAGAACCAAAAACCAACTTCCCTGATTTTTTTTTTTTTATGTTGTTCACTTTTTGTGACCTAGGATCTTTCTAAAAGGGCTTTGTATTGCCCTAAAAGATAAAATACAGCAGTCCATTCTATGGCTTACAATCAACAGAATCTCTTGGCTAGTAATGGTAAAGTGATCCTGATTGTATGTCAGTCCAGAACATGACACTTATATATCCTTGAGAAGGACGAAGGTAATGTCTCAAACAAAATCCACAATCAATCTTTGTAGCTGAAAAATCACTTTCCCACATGATTTAGCCCCGTGATAGAACTGACAGACTTGTAACACAAAGAAAGCAAAATAAGGGATCTTAAATCTGAACTTTAGAAATGCTGTTCAATAGACAGCCTCACCCACAGTTGATAGGTAAGCAAAACTTTAAATTAACAGAAGAGTTCTGGAGAATTTTCAAATATCTACAGACAGATGACCCACTGGCACATCACATCAGAATTTTTCTATCATCCCAATTTTGTGCTAGGGTGTCAGAATCGTTGGAACTGGTATACTTTGCTTAGTCTCTTTCACAGGTAAACATACTTTTAATATCTAAATATTATATCTAAAATTATACCTTTGGTTCCATTTAGCAAATTCAAAGAATTGCAATATCCCTTCTTGCCCATCAGAAGTTACTGTAACATTACCTTTCAATTCTTCTTAAAAGGTGACCAGCATGCAGCCCAATGTCATGTTGAACTGCCACTTGAAATAGGCCTTTAATTCTGTTTCTTTCTTTGGAATTGGAGGTAGATAGATGACAGGAAACAAGGGTTGAAGAGAGCAGGGAGGGAAGGAATCTCAAGCCATATCCTTTTGTCCAGCCTTTCTTGTTTATTAAGAGGAAGAAAGCAGAGAGCAGATTCCTTTCTAGCTTGGAAACCCAGGCACAATAGGGTTGAAAAGAAGGGAAAAAGTACCCTCTACAAAACCTTTATTAGCCTTTCTTCTCTCAATGGTATAACCACTTAGAGAACAGAAATGGTAGCTTTTCTATGACATGGATAAAAGACCTAAGACTAGGAACATCAACATCACTGAATAGAAGCACTCTGGAAAATGAGGACTTGAATAATAACTAAATCCATTCTAGTTCCTCCATAAGATGTTGTCTATACCCACACAACTTTAAGCTGCTGTCTTCTGAATATAAAATCAAATATATTTGGGGCCAAAATGCTCAAGTTTTATACCTCTTTTTGGTCAAAAAAGTATGAATAAGGGGCACCTGGGTAGCTCAGTTGGTTAAGCATCTGCCTTTGGCTCAGGTCATAATCCAGGGTCCTGGGATTGAGCCCTGAATCAGGCTTCCTGCTCAGTGGGAAGTGAGCCTACTTCTCCCTCTCCTCCCTGCTTATGACCCTCTGTCACTATCTCTCTCTCTCAAATAAATAATAAAATCTTTTAAAAATGTTTTTAATTTTAATTTTAAAAACATTTTTAAAGTATTTTTAAAGTATGAGTAAGTAATATGAAGTTCAATTTTGCATAAAACATCAGTGTAGCTAAAATTTGATTAATAAGCCCTAATTATCAGAAATCCTTTTGTGGGGGATCCCTGGGTGGCGCAGCGGTTTGGCGCCTGCCTTTGGCCTAGGGCGCGATCCTGGAGACCCGGGATTGAATCCCACATCGGGCTCCCGGTGCATGGAGCCTGCTTCTCCCTCTGCCTATGTCTCTGCCTCTCTCTCTCTCTCTCTCTCTCTCTGTGACTATCATAAATAAATAAATAAATTTAAAAAAAAAAGAAATCCTTTTGTGTGGCCAACAAAGTATTTTAAAGAGCATAAGTTTAAATCCCTTTAAGCTGAGCACACATCCAGCTCACCAAGATCCCATCAATTACAAAAAAAAAAAAAAAACCCTTTGAAACCCAAATTAGTTGTGCCTCTGAAATGAATGTTGATATCTACCTGAGTCACTAATGCCTCATACCTTCTCAATCAATGCTACTCAGATTCCAAGAATAAAAGGCAACACTGCAATAGCAGAAAGAAAATTGGCACATATGATTTCTAACTTAATTCAAATTGTTTTTCCTAGGGATGTATTTAAATTGTCCAGGTTGCTCGAATATCATCCAGGGATGTGATTTTGAAGGAGACAGCTTGCTACTGGTTTTCCTGGCTGTACTACAAGAAACAACAGTGTGAGCTTATTTTAAGTTAATGTGTGCTTCTGTGTTTCTTTACAAGGAATTAACTGCAATCATTTAGTTAAAGCAAACACTTTGTTGGGGTTTCATTTTTCATTAGAAAATGTCTTCAGGAGCCTTTTAAACTTAGAGGGTTACGAATCCCAACTTCTGCCCATAGATTTTGAGCTTGGAGCAAATTATTTATATCACAGTGAAAGATCATTCAAGCTTAGTGACCCTTTGTGGCACTATTTTTTAGCCATAGGTGAGTCACAACATCTTAGGAGTCCTATCCATTCACTTGAATCAAAACAGTAATTCTTTGCCTGCCTCAGTCAGAACCAGACCTCAGGGCAAATTCTCATTTCTTTCCAACTCTATAATCACAAGGAGACCCATAGGACTGGGCGATATGGAACAAGACAGAACAAAGAGCTTCAACCAAGTTATTTTTAACTAGAGAAACACCTGCAGGCTCTGGCACCTGGTTTCTGACCCCTGCCCTAGAGGATTTCCCTAGCTAGACTTGGCCTCTGGGCTACAATGATTTATATTATACCACTGCTTCTCCTGACCTGAGCTAAGCTCCTTGGACTGAATTCCAGACTTGTGGACTTGCCAGATGCCTCTCCTCTTAGTCAAATCCCCGATCTTGGGCATTCCTGGCCAGTGGTCTTAAAGTCACCAGTGTCCTGGTAACACAATTTGTGTAGAAATGAGAAAAAATGTCAGCTAAAAAGGAGGCTACCCCAGGCTGTTTCTGTTATCCCAGCCACAAGCAGCAATAAGAAAGAAAAAAGCAATGCAAAGTAACACTAACTAAATGAAAAGATATCCACAAAAATACAATGTATGGGGTGATAGAAGCTTTCAGTGTCTTTACCCTTGCCCCTAAAAACTCTACCCTAGCCCCCGGAGGGGCTTGTCCATATAACGTCCTTATTCAAAATCTACATTTAGTAGACACCTATGGTTTGATGCTCAACATCCATTTCCCTCCTTCTGGTAACACAGATTTCCTTTGGAAAACCACTCCTCCCCATTCTCAAGTGGGGGTTTTGAGTGAGACCTTCCACTCTAAGCTTCATGGGCCCTGACTGACTAACCCTATCAGCATTTCCTGTGCACCTAGCATCTATAATTGATTCAACTATGGGCACATACCAAATCAAACCCAGTGAGAAAAATGAAGACATTGGTTGAGATTTCTGAGAAATAAAAGCATTCTTTCTTTCCACAGTAGGAGAATATAAAGTCTGAACTGGAGTAACAACTCTATTCACAAGAGAAGGGACTGAGCTGCTGGGTGGATATGGAGGCTAAGAATAAAAACACAGAAAAGGCAGAACAGAAAAGAAACAGAAAGATACTAGGTCCCTTAATTACATTATTTCAGCCACTGAACCAAGCCTTATCTGAAGCCCACCCCTGGTCTTTAAGATCTGTAAGCTGATGAATTTCCTTTATTGTTTAAGCCGCTTTCACGAAGACTGAATTCAATCAATTCAATTAGATTTCACAGTTAGATTTTCTGTGAAAGAAGAAGAGGGAGAGGGAGATAAGGAAGGAGGAGGAGGAATAAAAGAGTGCTGATATACCATAACACCATATCTATATTTTACCTCCTCCAAGAGAGAAAACAGAGGGAGAGGGACATGAACTCTTACTGGGCCATATAACAATTCAAGAAAACTATAATCCAAAGTATAGATTCAGTTTGGGTCCTGATATCTTCTGCGAGAGAGAAAAGTTAAGTTGTTCCTTACATTATCTGCAGAAAAATCTACATAGAAGAACAACCAATTTCCACTACCCAATAATGATTACAATCATTTCTCTTAAGAGAAAAATAAAAGGAAAGAATAAGGGAAAGATGGAAGACTCTACCCGTGTATATTACAATTCAGTCAATGAACTTAAGATAAAATGAATCTAAAATAGGGCTCTTGAAAACACCAGTAAGGTCTTAGATGGGGGAGAGGGGTGGGTAATAAAGTAAGACTTCTGTAAAAGCCAATATTCCTGTTGAAGGGTGTAGAGGAGAAAAATGAGCAACCATTCAAGACCAGATAAAGACATTCTGGTTACTGACATGTGTTTGGGGGCTGTACACAATAAGCAGCAGCACAGTACTTTGTCAGCACTGAGCTTAGAGAGGAGGTCTTCTCTGGGTTTATGGTCCTGTAAGTAGGAGTTATTTTTACCTTTCCTCTGGTTGACTGAAACATACCAGAACATATAAACTATTCTGTGGTGTCTCACAAATGCTGGCTTCATGCCAAGCTTGAAATGTGTACCTTTGACTAGTTTAGCGTTTGTGACTTTTGCACATGTTCCCTCTCCAGAGAGACTAAAACAGGGCTCCCCACAAAGCCATCACAGTGACTGCCTTTGAAGCATTTGTAAACTTAGCAATACACGATTACTCAGTTTTATCAATTTTCATTTCCTTAAACTCACCATCCCTCTCTAGCCCCCAAAGCCATTTCTTATCAGTTCTTTCAAAGCTGTGGGGCCCCTCACAGCCAACTAAAGAAAAGCATCTATCTCAAATGGACCATCCAGGCAAGCCATCCCTGGATCTCAGGTAAATAATCATGTGTACCCCTCCAAAGAAATGCCTCAAGAACAAAGCTCCAATATATCAAGCTACCAACCAATTTCTATTGCTGACAACTCACTATCATCCAACAGATTGGAGTTCTTTTTATCACTAACCACCAATTAAAATAATTCCCTTATTAGAGGGCTGTAAATATGCAATCTTCATTGACCAAGAAAACCTGGTATCTTCCAGCAAGTAAATGAAAAATTTTCTATCTACAGCTTCAGTTCCCATCCTGGCTATCATCAGAATAACCGTGGAAGCATCTTAAAAAGGCAGATTCTCGAGTCCTACCCGTTGAGACACTGATTTGGTGGACCTGAGTAATAATACATATTCCCTGGCCCTAGATAATCTGTTTCCTGATTTGGAGAATTGCATTCAGGCATTCTGATGCAAGGCAGAAACCCAGAAAATCTGATCATCTTTCTGATGATTTTTCTCACAGAGATCAAAGACTCAAGTAATTTCACATAAATTCATTAAGCCTTCATGTAAGATCCACTGTCTAAATGATGGCAAAAGGCTCCATCCACTAACGCTTTCCATTAAAGTTGCCTCACACATTTCCCAGGTTTAGCAGAATGTCTCCAGACCTCTGACCTACCTCTGATGATTAACACCTGGAATTCAGGGCTTTCCATATCCAGGAAGAAAAGAGTCTTCAGCAGTGGGAAGTCAACACCATTCTTATTAATTTCTGTTTCTCCTACACTAATGATTCTCCTAAACTTGATCCCCTCACCTGCCTATATCAATATCTTCCAGGCTCCTCCTAAAATCCCATTATCCTTAATTTAATGTCACCTAAGACCCGGGTGGGGGGGGGGGGAGCACCAAATAGATTTCTAAATGGTGTGATCATTCTTAAACTGGATGTATTTAATTTTAAATCATCATATTTTCCCTCAAATATTTTTGTAATGTTTCCATTAATATTAAGGAATTATAATGGGGTTGCAAATTGGCAGCCTCAGATTGCAGACATGCTTTATTTGAACCACATGAATTTTTTATTTTAAAATCTTTAGACAAAGTGTACATGCTTCAGTAGGTCACAATCTCCACCAATTAAAACTATCTTTATACTTCTGTTTTTCACTCATTTTTATTACTTGGCTGGCTCCTTTAGGCATCTGAGTTTGCAACACCTTAATTAAGATTTTAGGGCATTTCCTAAAGATATTTTTAGTTCTTCCCATGGCTCCCTCATTTGTTACCAGTAAATACATAAGGTGTTTATTAGTATAAGCAAAATGCAAGAGAATAAATGGCTAAAGTTTCTCAGGCACTGAAACTGAAAGATAAAAAGAAAGTTCGCCTACTCAGTGTACTCGTTAATGTTTGTAAAATAAATGATGTCTGGGTTATACAGTTATTTCATTTTACCTTCTATTAGACCATAAGTGGTCAGTGGTCTGAGAACAGGGACAGCACCATTCATATTTGTGCAAGGTCTAGGCTAGACACGGGCTCTTGAACATGGACACTCAAATTACTTGTCAAGTGAATGATCACTACTATTCAATTCATTATAAACTAAGTTAAATGTATTAAAGGATTCAAAATTTTTCCAGGGTCAAGAAAGATACTGGCTAGTGGAAGTTAAGTTGATCTGCATTTTGAGCAGAAGCAGGCAAGAAAGACTGAAGAGCAACTCTGAAAATACAATATTGCAACATGACTAATTATAGTCAGCAATCATGAAAAGTTTGAACAGTATGAAAAATATTATCTTAAAAGCATTTCAGGATATCATTTCTTTCCAAAGGTTAGCACACTTAAAATAAGGATGTTAAAAAAAAAAAAGTTGTAAAAACAAATTATCATGGCTCAATAGACAAGGTCTAATGGATACAAAATAACACATTAAATCAGTTCCCAATTCAAAAAACCTGCATGAGATGTTGATCTTCCTGTTTTTCATAAACCTTATAATTGTGCTTCCAGAAAACTACCAAGCATCTGCCTCTATGTAGCTAATTCATTTAATCTTGGAGCTCTCACAAGGAAATAGAGAGTATACGGTGCCAGGATACTATCTTCTCTAGCCAAAATCATAATGCCTTGGAGCCAATTTCCTCTTGGTAAATTTTGATCAAATTCCTTCAATTTGCAGCTTCCTTAGTAGTGGTAATGGCTGCACATGTCACAAGTTAGCATATACGTGTGTGTTTAACAATATACATCATAAAGTTAACCGTAATATGTACACATGTGCACACAGGTGAACATAACCGTGTATGCACCCACACATATATATACCCATGAATATTGGTTCCTATACATCTCTTCATTTGACGCTCTGTGAATACCCCAGTCACAAAGCCCATTCAGACTTCCTTAATCCAGTAATAATTCTCTGATAATTAACATGACTTTGGAAATCTACATTAATCAACTATGCATAATTAACTATGCAGCTACAATGTAGGGATAATCAAGGTTAATAATAATTCTGATGTGATAAACCCTTAAAATCTTCTGAGTCATCAAAGAAAGATCATATTATGTTCTACTTTTAGTGGAAAGGGTATTTTATCAAAATTCAATTATTTGAAAAGAATTGGTGATCCATATATGACTTATCCAGTAAACTTTTAGAGTATTAATATTTGATTAATCAGTATACCATATCTCCCAGTTATTCTTGATAAACAGAATTTCTATGATTTTTAACATATGGCTCCTATACTTATTGTGCACATATTACATGCATTATTAACGAGGACTGCAGATTAACCATAACAGCACATTTCACAACTATAATATATAATTCTTCAATCATTGAGATGCCAAACTGTTGACTCTCTAGTTGTGGTTGTTACTCTTTAAAATTAAGCCACATTACATATAATTTGCCTTTCTTGATGAATCAAGCTCATTATTATGAGAACGTATTATACTGCTGCCTTTTTTAAGAGTGGTATCATAAGGAGTTTTTTAAGTGGATAGGGCTATTTGTCCTTAAATAACTCTAAGATAATGCATCTTTAGAATCATTGTTGTTTTTTACAGTTCTTTTCAAATTACTATACATACATTTGTCTCATTTTGCTACATAGCCTGTGTCATTGTAGATCTTAATCTTTAGTCATATGTTATACACAATCATCTAAGTAAAAACTAAAGATGCCTCTGTATCTCATGTATAAAATACAGCACATAGTCCCTATGATGGGTGTTACAAAATTAAGAACCTCTCTTTTTTAGGGGTAGGTGTTATTTTTGGTTTGTGATTATGACCAGGTAGTTAAAGGTACATGAAATAGGAGACATGTATCTAACCTACCAATTTATAAGAAAGGCAGAGGAACAAATGAACATGTTAAACTATGCCAGGGCCTGATACAATCAAGAAAATTCAGTCTGTGGTAATTGCACACAAAAAATGCCCTGCTTCTTCAACCATAAACTGCAGATGGAGAAAAAAGAAAGATGGAGAAAATTTATCAACTAAAAGAAACTTAAAAGACTTTAACAATCACAATGTACAGATTTTGGTTCAGACAATTTGAAATTTGAACACTAACTAGTTACTGGATGATACTAGGGAATTACTGGTAATTTTTTAGGCAAGGTAACAGTATTTTGGCTACGTCTTTTAAAAGATTCCTTATAGGGGCAGCCCAGGTGGCTCAGCGGTTTAACACCGCCTTCAGCCCAGGGCGTGATCCTGGAGACCTAGGATCGAGTCCCACGTCAGGCTCCCTGCATGGAGCCTGCTTCTCCCTCTGCCTGTGTCTCTGCCTCTCTCTCTCTCTCTCTCTCTCTCTCTCTCTCTCTCTCTCTCTCTCTGTCTATCATGAATAAATAAATAAAATTTTTTAAAAAAAGATTTAAAAGATTCCTTATAACCTCACACCTGTCAGAATGACTAAAATCAACAACATAAGCAACAATAGGTGTTGGCAAGGATGTGAAGAAAAAGGAACACTCATGCACTGTTGGTAGGAATGCAGACTGGTGCGGCTACTCTGGAAAACAGTATGGAGTTTCCTCAAAAAATTAAAAATAGAACTACCCTACAATTCAGCAATTGTACTACTGAATATTTACCCAAAAGGTAATAAACAGACAGCTTAATTTATTTTTTTATTTGATTTACTTATTAGAGACACAGAGAGAGAAAGAGACTCCATGCAGGGAGCCCGACGCAAGACTCAATCCCGGGTCTCCAGGATCATGCCCTGGGCCGAAGACGGCACTAAACCACTGAGCCACCGGGGCAGGACAGCTTAATTTAAAGGGACAGCTGCACCCCTCTGTTTATAGCAGCATATTTACAATAGCCAAATTATGGAAGCAGCCCAAGTATCCACCAATTGATGAATGGATAAAGAAGATGTGAGATAGATTTAGATACAGATATAGATATAGATATATTGGAATATTATTCAGCCATAAAAAAGAATGAAATCTTGCCGTGTGCAATGACATGGATGGCCCTAGAGTGTATTATTACACTAAGCAAAGTAAGTCAGAGAAAGACAGATACTGTATGATCTCATTCATATGTGAAATTTAAGAAACAACAAGCAAGCAAAGTAGAAAAAGAGACAAATCAAGAAAGAAACTCTTAATTATAAAATCTAACCACAAACTGATGGTTTCCAGAGGGGAGAGGTTGAGGGGTTGGTTAAATAGATGATGGGGATTAAGGAGTACACTTGTGACAAGCACCAGGTGACATATGGAACTGTTGAATCCCGACATTGTACACTTGAAATTAATAAAATGCTGTATGTTAAAATAATAATAAATAAAAGACCCCTTATCTTTTTGAGCAAACCAAAGTATTTACAGATGAAATGACATAATATACGAGATTTACTTCAAAATAATATGGTAGGGATGCCTGGGGTGGCTCAGTGGGTTAAGCGCCTGACTTTGGCTGAGGTCATGATCTCAGGGTCCTGGGATCAAGCCCCGTCTTGAGCCCCCAGTCCCTCAGGCTCCCTGCTCAGCCAAAGAGTCTGCTTTTCTCCCTCCCTCTGCCCTGCTTGTGCTCACACACACACTCTCTCTCTCTCTCTCTCAAGTAAATAAAATCCTAAAAAAAAAAAAAAAACCCTCCCTGGGAGTTGATAATTCTTGAAGCTAGGTGATAGACCTATAAGGACTCATTATACATATAATACTGTCCGCTTTTGTATGGACTCATTAAACAATACTGTCTGCTTTTGTATTCCTTTGAAATTCTCCATAATGTGAAGTTTTTTAAAATGAGGCAATTCTAAAGTTATAAAGAATATTGTTTTGTTCTGATTTCTAAGAATTGTACCTAAGAATTATGCCTTGATTTCCAAAAATGGCTAGTTACAAATTTACAGTCATAAAATGATGCTAAAAGTAAAAAAAAAAAAAAGGAGCTGTATTATTAAACTAATCTTAACTTTTTAATCTGACTAAAGGAGTTTCTCAACTTTCAAAATTTTCATTAACCCTTTACCTTAAATTTTATAAACATCTTCTACTACATTATTTTCTTAGAAAACAAAAATTCTCACAGAACATGTTGTAAAACAGTATAAAAGTTTAGATTACAACTTTAATGGTTATAAATAAAAAAGGTCTAAAAAAAGTATTAACAAAAAATAAAGAAATGGTTCCTAGGCTCTCTTCAAGAAGTTAAAGTCATTAGATTAATGAATAGTATTTCAACTGTTTCTTTTTAGTATTAAAAGTTTGAAAACTACCATTATGGATTTTCTCATTCAAAAAATATTAAGGTGCCATGGTTTATTCACTGTGAGTTAGAAAAGATACATTTACAACATAAATCTATAGCTAATGTCTCAACATTATTTCTATTCAGTTCTATTCATGTATCAGTATAAACATATAAGCTCAAATGTTTGAAATAGTTATTTCATCTTTTCCTTACCCTGAAATGCTTTTAATTTAAAGTGAGTGGATTTAATGAATTTGGGCTCAGGAGTAGAACCTCAGTAGGAGTGGAAAGTAAAACAAATGATTAACTTATACTTTTAATATAATAAATTAGTTTTTAAATTAAACTCAAACTTCCTTGGAACAAATTTTGCATTTTCAAAGTAATTCCTACAGCGGCTGACTGAGCTCATGTTCATGCTAACCTTGCAAACAACTCCAAATCAAGAAAATAAATAAACCCTTTTAAAATGTACCTTTAGGGCAGCCTGGGGGGCTCAGCAGTTTAGTGCCACCTTCAGCCCAGGGCCTGATCCTGGAGACCTGTGATCGAGTCCCACATCAGGCTCCCTGAGTGGAGCCTGCTTCTCCCTCTGCCTGTGTCTCTGCCTCTCTCTCTCTCTCTCTCTCTCTCTCTCTCTCTCTGTGTGTGTGTGTGTGTGTGTGTGTGTGTCTCATGAATAAATAAATAAAATCTTTAAAAAGTAATTAATTGACTAATTAATTAATTAAATGTACCCTTAAACACACAAACTATAGACAACTGCTATATTAATCACTATTCTTACCAATTAATTTTTTCAAATCTCCTAAAGGACCCCTTTGATTTAAAATTAGTGATGATCTCTGGTAGCCTATTTTAGATACTATAAGTAATTATCTGCCTTTCTTTTTTAAAAAATCTATAATAATCCATATTTTTTACTTTGCAATATGTCTTCTTCATAAATGTTCCTGAAATACAGTTAAGAAACTGCATTAAATGTGTTGAATGTTTTGCTTATAATAACATTGTGCTTCTATGGTATTTCATAATCCCAATGATTTAAAAACATTTTTTTAATGTATACAAGGTCTACTGAGTCATTGTCAGTTCAAGGCTACAAATCATTCTGTGGTTAAATGATTACATCAGACCAGCGTAAGGGTTGAGCTGGCACTTTGCAGGTTTAAATATCTTGGCTCTTCAAAGCTTGTGTGGGGGCTGCAGTTTGGCATAAAATTCTCAGCCGGATGCAGATAATTTCTCTGAAAAATGTTTTTAAATGGCTACGAGGTTTTTTTTTTGTTTTTTTTTTTTTGTTTTTTTTAGCTTTTTGAAAATGTTGGAGAAAGCATACATTAGAACCAGGCTCAAATTTATAAGGCTCTTTTCATTTTTAATGTTCTCAACACCGTAGATAATCCAAATACAGCAAAATAATCCCAAGCCTAAAGACTTTCTATAAGTACAAAACTTCACATTTATATGAGTTTAAATGTAACCTCAAAAATCAGAATAAGCTGCTTCAAATTGTATAGGGAAACTAGAGGACTTTTTTGAAAAATACAAATATTTGCTAAGCCCTCTGGAGTTATGATTATATGTTGACCTTGGTCATTTTGGTTTCCATACCTCCAGTTTTATTTCCATTTTTCCATTCAAATGTTACTTTCTTTATTCCCACAACAGCCACCAGTGAGACTGGTACTAATATTAACAGTTTTAAATAAATACACACATAAATACTAAATACCTTGGTCAGCATAATCAACCCCAGTAATCAACAGAGCTGACCAGTACTCCTCTAAACTGTCAAGGTCATCAAAATCTAGGAAAGTCTGAGAAATTGCCATAAGCTACAAGGAGTCTAAGCAGACATAAAGATTAAATGTAACATGGTACCTTGGATGGGATCCTAGACAGAAAAAAGAACATTAGAAAAAAAACTAAGGGAATCTGAATAAAGTATGGGCTTCAGTTAATAATAATGTATCAAATATTAGTTCATTAATGTTCACATATGAATCACAGTAAGGTGTTAACAACAGGGGAACTTGGGGTATACAGGAACATTGTACTATTTTTGCAATACTTTTGTAACTCTAAATCTCAAAATTCTAAAATGAAAAGTTCTAAAATTAAAAGTTTATTAACGTTTATTCATTCATCAGGCTTTGTATACCAAAGCACGCACAGCAAACCAGTTGTAAAACCAGCTTCTGAAACAAGTAGAGAATATAAAATTATCAATTTGAGATTCTGAAGGAATATAATCAACAATTAACTGTACATTTTTCTTTAAAAATATATAATAAAAATTTGACTTCTCTGCAAAACTAATGTTTACACATGAAGTTAACTATTTCCAGAAGTGTACTTAGCAGCAGGTGGCTAAAAAGTAAAGGTATCAAAATCTCTGTAATCTTCAATACTACAGGGAAAAAATGTTATCTTTAGATTATGAACACCTCACAAAGGCTTCAATATCTTAGTAAACCATACTTTTTTAAAAAGGTAAATAAAACCTATGGCTTCAATAGCTTCTTAAAATCAGAGCCTAAACGAGTAATGAATAATCTTTAGCTTTGTATTCCAGACCCCTTATGATTTCACTTCAATCTACTTCTGTAACTATATTTTCTAGTATGTTTATGCAAACTCTCCTCCAACAAAACTGGTTTGCCCAGTGCTTCAAATATGCTCTCCTCAGTTTGTGATGCTTCTCTGTAAGCTCTGTCCCCCTACCTCCGCTCATCTAAATTCCACCCCCTGCTTAAAGATCCAGCTAAAACCCTCCCTCTTCCATGAAGCCTCAGATCACCACAGCCTCAATAATCACTACTTCATCAGAACTCCTCTGCCTTTATTATGGTACTTAGCAAACTCATTCATTAAAAAAAACAAATGTTAGTGTGTGCTTACTAAGTACCTACACCACAAATAAGTGCTGGGGAAATTAAAGATGAGTAAGATATAGTCTCTGCTCTGGGAAAAGGCAAAAACAGAAACAAACTATTACTACACAAAATAGTAGTGGCTCCAGATGTAGTATAAGGTGTCATGACAACATACTGCCATTTGCTACAATATTCCCCCCCCCCTTTTTTTTTTTACAATTAAGTCCTGTTTCTCCAGATAAACCAAGGTCCTCTTGATGCCATATAGATGCTGGCCAAAAACAAGTCTATGTTGTTTTACTAAAATTTCATTCCACCCTTATTAAGAGAAACATGAGTAGAATCTGATCACAGACATCAGACTTACGATGAATTGTTTTTAGTAAGTAATTAACCATAACCAATTATTAGTTATTAAGAATTCACATATTGGGGCACAAACATCTGCTTTGGCTCAGGTCATGATCCCAGAGTCCTGGGATGAAGCCTCACATCTGGCTCCTGGCTCAGCTGGAAGTCTGCTTCTCCCTCTCTTTGTGCCTCTCCCCAATACTCATGCTATCTCTCTCCGTATCTATCTCAAATGAATAAATAAAATCTTAAAAAGAGAAGGGGGGGGACGCCTGGGTGGCTCAGCAGTTGAGCACCTGCCTTCGCCCCAGAACGTGATCCTGGAGTCCTGGGATCAAGTTTTGCATCGGGCTCCCTGCATGGAACCTACTTCTCCCTCTGCCTATGTCTCTGCCTCTCTCTCTCTCTGTCTCTCATGAATAAATAAAATCTTTAAAAAAAAAAAAAAAGGAAGGAAGGAAGGAAGGAAGGAAGAAAGGGAGGGAGGGGACTGGTTTGAGATACATCTTATCTTTATTTGCCTGGGGAACTAGTAACCATCAGAGACAGGTCAATAGTATAGAAGCCAATCTTAAATCTGTAATGTCATCAAAGGCATGCTTATGATAATATATAAAGTAAAAAAAAAATACTGACAACTGCAGAGGACATATGTGCATGTGACACAGACCCAGCACACTGGGAGTAAATACATTAACACAGTAACTATACTCATCTCTAAATTGTGCACGATTATAGGTTTGTTTTCTTGGCACTCGCCTGTGTGTGTGTGTGTGTGTGTTACTAATAATAAGAATACATTATCATAATTTTAAAACCCGACTCTTTAAGAAGAATGCAGGAGAGGACAGGGGGTGATTAAGAGAGGATGACAATGACAACCAACCAAAGACAACGAACAATCCAAAAGCCGATTATTAAATAACTCCACCGGATAAGCAAATTCTTGAGCTGAAATGCTTCACATGCAACTCTGTACCTCATTTTCCCAAAAGCATTTTTACAAATTCAATCGAGTAAATCAAAACTGGTAACATCTGCTAAATGTTATATTTGCCATTGGATTTCAAAAAATAACTTAGTTTGTCTTTTTTTTTCCATTTGTCTTATGAGAGTGAACATTTTAAATGTCCCTTGTTTGTACTTTCAAGATGTTCTGTTTTTCTACAACTGTGCTTTTAAAGCCCTGTTTATAACACATGCCTTCAAAATTATATGTGTATATACACATGTGTATATATTAATACTCCTTAATCTACAACTGGTTATAATAGCAATACCTTTGAAAAAATAGATGAAATCATAAATCATCATCTTTAAACCAGGGCCTTCCACTATCTCCTCTTAGGAAGTACATCTTACAAAGAATAACATCAACATTCTTCCTACCTCATAAAATGCTTCCATGGCTGATAAGTAAAAACAGATAATGGTAGAAGTACAAATAGATAATTCATCAGCACATAAACCAATTTTGCATCAAAATTTCTAGTAACTTTCCCATGTTCACTTGGGTAATACATTGATGCATCCTTTTAATCCAAGCTGCATTCAATTCAATAGAACTAGATATGCCACCTCTAAATAATGTTTACCCTTACTTCTATCTTAGAAAAATCTACCAGAACTTAAAATGTAGGTTTTCATTAAAAAGGAAGTAGACTGTTAACACTTTATTAATTAATGCTATTGAATATTTTTATGAACGTCAAACATTTTTATTAATTGATAATCTTTAGTAATTCTGTTTTCTTGCCAACAAAGAGAATAGTATTTTATGGTTCACTGAAGTTTTTTATGTTTTTGCTATGAAAGTAAAGGGTAAAATTGTATGTTCTCAAATATGTAAGACAACTTACTTCTGCTTTTACCCTGGGGACATTTGCAAATTCCAGGCAAAGGAGAGAGGCTGAGAATCCAGGCTTTGCACACTAACAAAGCTGCTGCTGGACTCAGAAAAGTCATCACAATTTTTGGCAAGAGCCTCGAGAGACTTCAAACATGTAGCTAGTTACCCTAAAGACATCTGATGAATTCTGGGGCAGCCTGTGGGCAAAAAGCTAAAATTAAGCAAGTACCTCTGAAAAACAGAGCAGAGCTATCAGCAGTCTTAAAATATAAACCTTAGGATTTCAAATCTATTGGGGCAATGATCCATACTGTCTGTGTGTCTAAATATTTGATAAATGATGTGGAATTCTACTTTAAAATATTTTATAGGCCAAGGCACTTAAATGTGCTAGGAACACTGGCCACTCCATTGGACCTTCAGAAAAAAACTCTGAAGAGCTCTGCTTCAGGAATTGCAACGAACCACAGACAGATGACCCTTGCCAAAGATACATCAGCCTCAACCCAGCAAAGTCCTCATCTGCATTAAGGTTATCGATCAATCAACACTCTCTGCCTATGAGAATGGACAATGAACCCTCTCTCTATAAGACAACCACATCATCTGAAGCCTCTATAGTTTGTTTGGTTTTTTTTAACAGGAATGTCTGACATTCACTCAAAACTGAAGAAATGCCAAATACAGAACCACATGATTGAAAACTAAAGAAAAAAGCACCCAAAATAAATAGACCCTAGGATATTCCAGATAGCAGAACTGGCTCATAAGGGTTTGCAAATAAATATGATTACCATGTGCAATAAAATGAAGAAAACTAGAGATGAAAAGAATAAATTACCCCAAAGAATTGTGAATTGAAAAACATATGACCTAAAATTAACAACTCATTAGACAGATTTAACAGCAGATTAGACACAACAGAAAACAATAAACTGGAAGAGAAGTTTGGCATTATCTAGTTGTGCTAGTTATTCATGTATTGCCACTCATCTTCCAAATCTACTCTTCTTTGTCCTGTTTGTGAAACCGGGACTGGAACCTGCAAACACTTCTCCTTTGCCAGCTGGTGCAATGTTTAGCTTGTCCAGAGAAAGTGATGGAAGAACAGTGCAAAGCATAACAGAGGAAGGACCTCCTTATCCTGGTTCTGATGTACTTTTCATAGCTGTTCCTATGGTGCAACTGCCAGCAGTATGCAGGAGACCCTCCAGCCTGCTTACTGGCCCACCAGAACCCAGCAGGCCACACCAGTTCTGGCCTACAGCACCCCCAAGCACAGGTAGGTCTAACATCCAGTGGGCTGCAGCCACACCCAAGCTCCAACAAGGAGGATGGCGCCTCAACCTGAGGCCTTCCAAGTTCATTACCTCTTGGGTATTCTCTCTCAGCCACAGAGTAGCTGCTCTCTACAACTGCTATGTTTGCATTCTTTAGAGTTCTCTTCTACTCCTTTTAAGTATACCTTGTTCGTACTTTCAAGATGTTCTGGTTTTGTATAACTGCTTTTAAAGCCTAGTTTATACCACATACCTTCAAAATTATATGTGTGTATGCACATGTGTATATATCAATCCTCTCCTTAGCGCTCTACACCACATGACCTGCAAGTCCACCCTCCAGTGTATGCCTCTCAGAAATGCACACATATTTGCTGAAACATGCATAAGAATATTCATGGTAGCACTATTCACAACAGCAAAGACCAGAAAAGAATCCAAATGTTGATCACTACTAGAACGGACAAATAAACCATGCTATGCTCACACAATGGAATGAGCAAACAACAACAATAAACCACAGGGGTGAAGTTCACAAATAAATGGTGTGCGGAAGAAGTCAGACACACAAGTACATGCTGTTTGATTCCATTTGTAGAAAGATAAAAAAGCGGCAAAATTAACAATGGCAATATAAGTCAGCAGAGTGTTTACTCTTGCACAAAGTGATCACAGTGAAGGAAGGGGGAGTGAGTGGGGCTTCTGGAACCGGAAATACTCTGTTCCCGATCTAAGTGCTGGTTACATGCTATGTTTACTTTTTTGGAAATTCTCTATGTAACACACTTGTGATTTGTACACTCTTCTGTAGGTACGTCATTGGACTATAAGTTACATAAAAACACAGATGATTTATAAACAATCAAAGAATGTTTCTAAGTCTCTGACACTCTACAGGGAGCTGGTAAAGTTCTCCTTCCATATGTCCCCAAAGCACAACATGAATCTACCTCTACCCCCGCACATATCACCTCAGGCTGCAATTCAGTTCGCTTCTCTGTCTCGAGCATTATGTTCAGCTTTAGGGCTACAGTTGCGTCTTTTAAAGATCTCAAATGAGGCATTAAATAAATATTTGAAAAATGACAGAATTCTGCTTTTAAATGTACTATAGGCTACCACACAGGGAAGTGTCTAGGAACAGCAACCACACATCTGGCAGTATTTTTCAGCAGCAGGCCATGCAGTCCACCTCAGCAAAGTGTATTCTTCACACATATTTCATGTACAGAGGGGATAGGCACTGTTTTGCAAGGAGACATTCTAAATATGTCCTTCTGGAGGTAGTACAGTGAACAGTAGGGCAGAAGTGACAAGGTGTTGGCATTCTTCCTACACATACATTCCATATGAGCAGAACAGAATCAGGGAAGGAACTAGTAGATTAGATTCCTAGCCTGAAGATGCTTGTCCCAAACCCCAAATCACCCTCACCTTCTCCAAACTAGGAGTTCAGATATCAGTGGTTTCCAGTTCTGCTATAATTGCAACATGTCCTTCTCATTTAAATCTATGAACCACCCTTCCTCCTTTATGCAATTTTATTTTAAATTAAAGTGAATTATCATTATTACTTTTGGGGGAAAGAATTTCACAATGCCGTTTGAGGTAGCCAAACATACCACAGGGCATTGCAAAACCAAGGATGAAAATCACTGCTTCAGAGATTCTGCTAACTGATTTTTATCTCCCAGTTTCTCTAAAACTGAATCTCTTCTTCTATTTTGAAATTTCCATCTAAAACATATTTCTAATCTTGGAAACCAACAAGTCCCCTAAGAAATATACAACATTAAAGGAAATCTAGCAGACATGTACTGCACACCTCTACACACCTGGCACTCTTCTAGTTATTAGGACATAGCAGTGAAGAAAACAAATTCATTCTCTCATGAGGTTTCCATTCCAGTAAAGAAACAAGAGTAACCCTCCATCCCAATTTACCTGGGACTATCCAATTTCAGCACTGAAGGTACTACATCCCAGAAAACCCATCAGCCATTGGTCATCCTAGCAGAGAGATACCAAACAAATAAGCAAGGAAAAAATTATCAATAGTGATAAGTGCCATGATAAAAAATGAGAGTAATGGGGGAGTGTGCTACCACTACTTTGTAGAGGGACATCAAGAAAGGCCTCTCTGATATAATGACATTTGAAGATAGAAGAAGAGCAAACTATTCAGATTAAATGAGGGGAGGGAGTTCCAGGCAGAAGTGAATGAAAATAGTGAATAGCAAATCTCTAGCTGGAGCTACAGATTCAATTGCAATTCCTATAAAAACTCCAGCTGGATTCTTGACAGAAACTGATAAGCTGATCCTAGGGAATGCAGGGACCCACAAAGCAATCTTAGAAAAAAAGAATAAAGTTGGAAACCCATACTTCTCAATCTCAAAACTTATTATAAAGTCATAGCAAATCAAGACAGTGTGGACTGATATAAGGTCAAAAGACAGATCAAAGTAATAGAATTGACAGTCCAGAAATACATCCTCACATTTACAGTCAACTGAGTTTCCATAAGAATGCCAAGACAACTCAATATGGAAAAAAATAGGCTTTCTAATAAATTATGTCTAGACATCTGGATCTCCACTTATAAAACAATGAAGTGGGGGGCACCTAGGTGGATCAGTTGGTTGTGTCCGACTCTTGATTTCGGCTCAGGTCATGATCTCACAGGTTGTAGAATCAAGCCCCACGTCAGACTCTGTGCTCAGCAGGGAGTCTGTTTCTCTCCTTCTCCCTCTCCCTCTGCCCCTCCATGTACTCTTTCTCCCTGTCTGAAAAAAATAAATAAATCTCAAAAAAAAAAAATGAAGTGGGGTCCCTACTTCATACCATATACAAAAATTAACCCAAAATGCCCAAAATACCTAAATGTAAGAGCAAAAATTACAGAAGTATTTAAGGGAAGATAACAGTAAGATTTCATAACCTTGGACTAGGCAATGGTTTCTTAGATATAAAATCAGTAGCACATGCAACAAAATAAAATATAGATAAGTTAAACTTAAATTTTTGTCTTTTAAACAATGCTACCTAGAAGTGAAAAGACAATCCATAGAATGGAAAAAAATTCTGGCATGTATGGAGATACAATATACAAAGAACTCTTATACCTCAACAATAAAAAGCAAGTAACCTAATTTTTAAAAAGAGCAAAGGATTTGAATAGATATTTCCCCAAGGAAGGTATAAAAATGGCCAATAAGCACAAGGAAAGATGCAAAACATCATCCGCCATCAGGGAAATACACACCCAAACCACAATGAGATACCACTTCATAGGCTACAATAAAAAAAGACAGACAATAACAAGTGTTGGTGTGGAGAAACCAAAACACTTAGATGCTGGCATGGATATAAAACAGTATAATTACTTTGGAAAACAGTCTGGCGGTTCCTTAAAAAGCTAAACATAGGTACCTTTGACCTTGCAATTCTATTCCCTGGCATATATCCAAGAAAAATTAAAATATGCCCATACAACAACAGTATTTATAATTGCCAAAATATGAAAACAACCCAAATGTCCATCAACTGACAATGGATAAATAAAATGTGGTCTATGCATACAATGTAGTATTATTTAGCAATAAAAAATGAAGGAGTGATATATGACACATTGAAAACTGTATGCTAATGAAATTGGTCAGTCACAAAGGACCACATGTTATATGATTCCATTAATATGAAATGTTCAGAACAGGCAAATCCACAGAAATGGAATGGAGAACAGTTAATGCTTAGAGTGAATATGGGTAGGGGTGTGGAGGAAGAGGAAGTGACTGCTAATGTTCTAAATTTGACTCTGATTATGATAGATGGTAACTAGACACTATAGGGATCATTTCACAACATACACAAATATCAAATCATTATGTTGTACACTTGAAACATAATATTAAATGTCAATTATACCTCAATTTAAAAAATTAAATTTAATAAGGTAATGGTTGCACAACTCTATGAATATACTAAAATCCACTGAATTATACACTTTAAATAGGTAGATTATATGGCACATGAACTATGCCTCAATAAAGCTTTTAATCTAAAAAAAAAAAAAAACAATAGAGCTGTCCCCAAAATAGAAAATAATACCTCACTGTAAATACAACAAACAAAGACAAATGGGCCTTCTGTTGGAGATGTTACTATAAAATATGGATTCAATCAGTGATTCCCAATGGCAGTTCACCTAATACAGAGAAATGGGCCAGAGAATTTAATGACTTCTCAGCTCCCTAACAGGTCTTATTCAGATTCCAGTGGGATCCAGGAATCTGTATTTTTAACAGGCTTCCTAAATTATTATAGTGGATAGCCAGAAGTAGGAACCATTGGACAACCACAATTACAACCCAACTGGACATTTGGGTTGTTTTCTGGTTCCCCAATACCTACGAGATACCTATCTCTGGTATCTATCTCATATTTATCTGGATCTAGTATCTCTATCTACTATTTTCCATTCACCTCAGGATCTCAAAGTTCTTAGTGAAACTCATCTCTGTGAATGAAAAGCCTAAAGCCTGGTTAGTCTGTATATGGTTCTGAATGAAAGGGAGATTCCGTATTTTAAGTTTAAAAAGAGGTGGCTCCATCTGATGGATTAGAGTACCTCGCATATATTTTTATTAACCTTATGTGTATCCTTTATTTAAGTTACTTCAAACCCTTTTATAAAAAGAAGCTGGTTTAAATAAATTGAATAAATAATAGATCATACATATTCTCAAAAATTATATTTCTCAAACTGGGACATGTTTTTTCTCATATATTTATAATTTAATATAATTTTTATTAAAAAGTACAGGTATATTATAGAATCAAATGCAAAATAATTTTTACTAATTTTTAAGATAAAACCCAGAAGCTTAAAAAAAAAAAAAAAAAAAAAAAAAAACCCAGAAGCTTCAAGGAAATTCCATACTTGCCATAGCAACTACTTTGGACTATGGACTCTGCTCCCAGAACTTAAGGGTACATATTCATTCCCTCCTATAGTTAGTACTTCAGGGAGAAAAATCTAGACATTCTGCTCTCTCCTCCATGGGTGATAAAATACGGAATCTCCCTTTCATTCAGAACCATATACAGACTAACCAGGTTATTAGTGATTGTGCTCTGCGCATTTCAGGAAGGAGGGGGAGAAAGGCTGAGTTGAATTGAAGAAGTAAACCACAGCCTGTGAACTGTTGAGTGAAAAGTCCTTCAGAGGCATGCTATGCTCAGAGAAATGTCTGCTGACATGTATCCTGCCCTAGTGTGTTAGCCAGATGACAGACAACGAACATAAAGGGCACCTATAGAGCTGGGAGGATCTCACCAGCTGGTGGAGGGTATACCCTGATTGCTCTACTAGGCTTACCCAAACCAGTGGTTCATGAAGAAGCACTGGATAGCCTGCCTGAGTGCTCAGATTGACTACAGCTAAAGAGAAAGTATTCCCCTAGATTTGGAATCTCTCTTTTAGATACAGTGCTTTGATTTCTTTTATTTATTTTTTGGTTGTTCCTCTTCAGCTAATCTCAAAAACATCTGTGAAAACTTCACTCAGGGACTAAATATCAGAAGAGTAAAGTTATAACATCAACTCTGACACAATTAAGTAATTACATAATTCTAGGTCAATTTTCTCAATACTAAAATAGATAAGTGGAATAAGTTGAACTTCAAAGTCCTTTTTGGCTTTTAAATTCTATGCTCTCACAATAGTTATCACTATTGAAGATGTGTCTTGCAAATTTTAAAGGCAATTCCCCCAAAAAAAGAAGTTGTAAACACATTTCTTATCCTTTTCTTCAGAGTATTCCCTCTTGGATCATCCTAGCTCAAAGCCCTTTCCTTCTCCCTCCTCCAGATTTTTGCAACAGTCCTCAATTCTGATCCTCAATCTTTCCTTAATCCATTATGTTGACCACATTGCTGTGAGATGATTCTTCAATTATCATTTCCTTCTGTGACTCTTAACTTAAAACTCAATGCTCTTCACAATCTCAGTCCAATTTCCCTCTCTAAACTTTCCTAGCCCTTCCTTATATTGACTTACACTTCAGCAAACCTGTCAGTACCTTCTTCTATAACATACCATATGCTTCATTTGTTTATGTCACTCTCACTACTTGAAATGCTCTCTGCCATACTCTCCACTCATTCTTCAAGAATGAGTCCAAGTCTCACCCCTACTACAGAGCCTTTTCTGACAACCTTCTTGAAATTCCTGGAGCACTTAGCCTACAATACATCTTTGGCATTTAGCATATGCTAGCCTCCACTGGCAGTGTTAACACAGAAGAGGCCTGTAGAGATACTTCCGCCTCATTTTCTCTAGATAACCCCTCAGCTTCAATATGAGGTGAATATGCAACATATAGCATCTAAAGGAATCATGTTTAAACCACAAATTTTTAAAAATCAACTAACAGTTTGAGTGTAATTACTAAAAATTTTGCAACAAACCTACCCTACTCTTGCCAATTGCATTTTTACAGCTGTGTTCTAAAATTTAAGATCGTTCTTTAGGTTTGGGTTCATACTTCCCATTTAACACTTCCCTTTTTAAAAAGGGAGGAGGGCAAAATTTCAAAGTAAGTCATCAAAATCTTTAATTACAAAACTTTGAGACAAAATGTGTCCAAAAAACAAAGCAAAGAACATAGTTTTGAAAAACAAAACCCTCTTACAGTATAGGCATCAAAGCAAAACTGGACTTGGGAAAGAAAGACATTTTGTCTGGTCAGACCTTTTAAACAAAATGGCACATGTTTTTCTCCACCAGCAATGTGAAACACACAATTTTTTATGTAAACCACATGTGCTCTGACAAGTACCACCACTCCTTTCCTTGCTTTTAACCCCAGAAACATTTAACTTTAACTACAAAGTTTTTGGTCTTGCTTAATCAAGAACACTTAATCTGGTCTTTACCCTTCTGATAATAATGAGATAATATGGATACAAGTCCAAATTTGCCACTTTCACTTCTATATAAAAAAAGGCCTCTTGAAGAGCCAAGAAACACTCCCCTAACAAGCTCTGTGATGAAGTGTTAGTAAACATCAGAAAATTGATTGCAGGCATGAAATATTAAATTAAAATAAAGAAATGTCTTCAACATGTCTCTTTAGGCTGAAGTAAAAATATTGTAACCAATATGCTAGAGATTTGAATTCAAAATAGTCTGAAAGTAGAACTGCAATGAAAAAAATCTTTTCCTTAAACTATTTTGGCACAGGAAGAGCTGTACTTATTGCAGAGGATAGAGAAAAAAAGGGGTGGAAAAAAACCCCACATGTTTGGCAAATTTATCTTTCAAGCAATTGTCAAAAGCTAATTTTATTTTCCTTCAACAAATAAAGATCGTCCGAAACAAGCCTGCAGTACTCACATGCAGGGCCGAGGGATCTGGCAGGAATTCAGCATCTTCTCCAAAGATAAAATCAGGGGGCAGCTCTGGGTATTGGGCATTGAAAATGATGTCCCCTGAAAAAAAAAGAAAACATCAGGCCCTTATTATTTCCTTGCTAATTTACAAATGTTCTGAGGCATACATCAGAAACACTTCTAAAAGAAGTTTAGTTTATAGTTTATATTAGTTTAACAAAAAAATTTGAGAAGCACTCTCTGAATGATTAATTCTTCAAATGAGAGAGCTGATAATGTCTTTTAAAATTAATATCCACAAGGGCACCTAGGCGGTGTAGTCAGTTAAGCATCTGACTCTTGGTTTCAGCTCTGGTCATGATCTCAGGGTCGTGAGGTCAAGCCACCACCACCTCCCACTCCCAAACCACCCCCCCATCCATAGGGCTCCACACTCCATAAGGTGCAGAGTCTGCTTGGGATTCTTTCTCCCTCTCTCTCCTTCCCCCTCGCCTCCTCCCCACTCTCATGTGCAATCTCTCTCTAAAATGAATAAATAAAATCTTTAAAAATAAAATAAATAGGGATGCCTGGGTGGCTCAGCGGTTGAGCGTTTGCCTTTGACTCAGGGTGTGATCCCACTCCCGGGATCGAGTCCCGCCATCACGCTCCCTGTGAGGAGCCTGCTTCTCCCTCTGCCTGTATCTCTGCCTCTCTCTTCCCTCTGTGTCTCTCTTGAATAAATAAATAAAATCTTTAAAATAAAAAATAAAATATTCACAATATGCAATCAAAAAAGTTTTATCTCCTACCACATTATAAATACAAACACCCAAGCAGAAAAGCAGAAGCAGCCACATCCAAATTATATGCAGATTTTTCTATAGGAAATGTTACTGTTCAGTCACTACCTGCTAATTAATAAGCCTCTACTGGGGACTATTTCTCTAAAGATAAAGACTTTACCTTGAAGAAATTAAACACATAAACCTTTGATATAATGGAAAGAATATCTGGCTTAGAATCAAGAAAGTCAGTTTTATATCCACAATGTATCCTAATTATTTATTAGCTCAACTCATCTTGGGCAAATTTTAACTTCTTTAGACTTTAGTTTCTTTATCAGTAAAAGGGAATCTAATAGTACTGATATCATAAACTGGATGTGAGGATAAATAGAGATAGCATCCCTTATCACAGTGTCTGGCACACAGCAAGCACTTAGTAAGTGATATGAGAGTTCTACTAGTTATTATTAATATCATTTTGAAACACAAGACAAATTACAGCGTCTCCTTAGCAAATCTGTGTTAAGTTCTTCTACCTCTGTTCCTTTCCTGTCCCCTCCTTTAGCTTTTTTCCCCTGCTTACCCAAGAACCAGTACTCATCATTCTGCTAATGCCAACCCATAGATTAGTATATCAACAATCAAACACACATATTGGATTCTAGCATATAAGGGTATGTATATGTGTGTACATGCACACACAATTCTATCAGTCCAATCATTTTTCCTGCTCAAACAATATCTTCATAATGATATCCAATGATATGCTGATCTCAGTTCTCATCTGAGCCTTCTTTCCTCTAACTACATTCTATGTATTTTAATGTCAAACTCAGCAAGTCTAAAAACATGCTCATGACTGTCCCTTTTCCCACTCCTCTCTTCCCCTAGCTGGTTTCTCTATTTCTAGGAATTCCTTAATCTCCCATGCTGTGACTTTAATGTCTTCTTTGACCTTACCCACACCCTTTATACTCTTAGAAAACAAGTCCCCTCAATTTTTCCTCCAAAATGTTTCTCATATGGTATTTCCTGCTGCAAACAGCTCTATCCAGGCCCAGATGACTTAGTTCATATATTCATGAATCCAATGAAAAAAAATTTTGAACCCTGCTCCAACCATGAGTCCATTTAATTACCTTGTCTTGCATAAAGACTTTCCTAATAAATCCAGTACACACTGATCATCATTACCCCTGACATTCAACAGTACTGATTGGTTATGCCATTCAACTTCAGTATTTCATTGTAGTATTATATGGTTTTTCCTGTTCTGTTAATTTCAAGAATTCATAATAAACACATGGCATATGTGAGGCACTATGACACTGTATCAATACAAAGATGGTTCTCCTCAAGGAGCTTACATTTAGTTAGGGAGCCAGGAACATTATACACAGAACCACAAATGCAGAGCAGTGTAAGATAAGTACATATGCTTGATCTTCCTAAATAACTTGCAAGCATTCAGAGAATAAACATGCTTATATTTATTTCATATTTCCAATGGTCAAAGTGTTACATGCAGAGTATATTCAAGAAATGCTCTAATACATGAAAAAAAATTCTATTCTCTGAATTGGATATCTAAGTACTGACAAAAATCTATAATAGGAATAAAGTTCAGAAGATTATTCATTATTATTCAACTATACTCAGTACTCACAATTCCTGAAGAGGACATTTACATTAGAGATATGTTTTTAGAAGTCCCACAATTGGCTTGCTTTAGTGAGATTTAGAAAACAAATTTATAAAGCTAAAAAGGAGAGGCACCAAAGTTTTGGGGAAAGTCAAGTTAGAATCTATTGTGTCTATTAATGTTGAAAAAATAAACAGCATTATAAATTCCAATAGAAGTTTGTTACTTTTGTTACTACAAGAGGACATAAAGCTGGATTTACAAGTTCTCAAACAATCACTGTCAGTATACATATTTCCAAAACACTACAGATTAAAAATCTGATCCAAGGAAATTCACTCTTGGCAATTCTACTCAACCCTGGATTGGAGGTTCTAGCTAGGGCAATTAGGCAAGAAAAAAAAAAAAATGAATGGCATCCAGATCAGAAAGAAAGAGCAAAATTATCTCTGTGCACAGATGACATGATCTTGCATATAGAAAATCCTAAGGCATACACACACACACACATACATCCAAATAAGTTCAGTAAGGTTGCGAGATACAAGATATGTATAAAACCAACTGCACTTCTATACACTATCAATGAATAACCTAGAAATGAAATTTTTAAAAGAAATTCCATTTACAACCAAAAAGAACCAAAAAGAATAAAATACTTAGGAATAAATTTAGTGAAACAAGTGTAAAACTTTTACACAAAAACATTGTTGAAAGACATTACTTGTAAAAGTGCAAAACTTGTACAATAAATCATTGTTGAAAGACATGGAAGAAGGCCTACATAAATGGAAAAACATCTCATGTTCATGGATCAGAAGACTTAATATTGTTAAGATGGAAGTACCACCTAAATTAATCCACAGGTTTCATGCAATCCCTATCAAAATCCCTACTGGCTTTTTTTGTAGAAATTGACAAACTTATCCCAAATGTCAGACAGACATGCAAAGGTTCCAGCATGGCCAAAAAGCAATCTTGGAAAAAAAAACAAATTGGAAAACACATTTCCCAATTTTAAAACTTATTACAGAGTCACAGTAATCAAGAAAGTGTGCTACTCTCATAAGAACAATGGAATAAAATTCAGAGTCTGGAAACACTTTCACATTTATAGTCAATTGAATATTTTAATTTCAAGTGAAGTATTTTTGCCATATAATATTAAGTTAGTTTCAGGTGTACAACACAGTGATTCAATAATCACTATATACATTATATACATTACAAAATACTCTCCATGACAAGTGTATTACAATATTATTGACTATATTCCCTGTTTTATACTTTTCATCCCTATGACTTATTTTATTATAGTCAATTGATATTTGACAAAGCTGCCAAGACAATTCAATAGGGTAAAAAGAGTCTTCTCACCACCACACACTCATAAAAAATACTACTATCAAAAAAAAGAGATGATTATTATTTTTAAGAGAGAGAGAAAGAGAATATAATAAGTGTTGGTGAGGGTGTAGAGAAATGGGAACCCCTGTACACCGTGGATATGAATGTAAAATGGTATAGCTGATGTGGAAAACAAAAATTTAAAAACAAAATTACCATATGATCAAGCAATTCTACTCTCTTGGGTATATACTCAAAAGAAGTGAAATCAGTGTTTCAAACAGACATTTGTACACCCATGTTCACTGAAGCATTATTCAGAATAGCCTAGTGGAAACAACCCAAGTGTCCAGTGACAGATAAATAAACCAAATGTGGTATACACACAAATGGAGTATTCTTCAGCCTTTTAAAATAATATGGATGAAACATGAGGATGCTATCTATGGTAAGTGAAAATAAGCCAGTCACAAAAAGACAAATACTTTATAAGCCCACTCATATGAGGTAACAAGAGTAGACAAATTCAGAGATAGAAAGAATGGTGGAATGGTGGTTAGCAAGAGCCGTCAGAAGGGAAGAATTAGAAGCTGTTTAATTAGTACAGAATTCCAGTTTTTAAAGATGAAAAGGGTTATGGAGATTAGTGGTACAACAATATGAATGTTATTAACACTACTGAAATATACACAAAAATAAGATGGCAAATTTTATGTTATTTTTACCACAATTTTAATTTTTTTTTAAATAAAAGAGTCTGCTACAGACTGAATGCATCCCCTTAAAATTCACATGTTGAAACCTAATCCCTGATGTGATGGCATTTGGAGGTGAAGGCCTTCAATAGGTGACTAAGTCATAAGGGCAGGACCCTCATGAATGGGATTAATGCCCTTATAAAAGAAACTCAAGAGAGCTCCCTTGCCTCCTGCCATGTGAGGTAAGTGAAAAGACAAACTGTCTATAAACTAGGAAGTAGACCTCACCAGACACTGAACTTGCCAACACCTTGATCTCAGATTTCCCAGACTCCTGTGAAAAATAAATATTTGTTTAAGTCACCCAGTGTAGGTAATTTTTATAGTAGCCTGAACAGATTAAGAGTCTTTTCAATTAATGGTGCTGGGCCAACTGGATAGCCACATGCAAAAGAATGAAACTGAGTCCCTAACTCATACCATATACAAAAACTAACTCAAAATGGATCAAAGACCTAAGTGTAAGAGCAAAAACTATAAAACTCTTTGAGGAAAATATAAGAATAAATCCTCATAACTAAGCAATGTTTACTTAGATATGAGATCAAAAACACAAACAACAAAAGAAAAACTATATAAACTGAACCTCAGACAAAATCTCAAACTCCTGTCTTTCAAAGAACATTATCTAGAAAATGAAAAGACAATCCACAGAAAAAGAGGAAATACATGATTTAGCAAATCACATTATCCGACAAATAACCTATATCCAGAATATATAAAGAACTCTTATACCTAAACAATAAAAAGACAAATAATTCAACTTAAAAATGGGCAAAGAAGCATTATTTACAATAGCCAAACTATGGAAGCAACCCAAGTGTCTATCAATAGATAAATGGATAAAGAAGATATGTGTGTGTGTGTATACACCTTGCTATTTGCAACAACACAAATGAAGCTAGAGAGTATAATACTAAGTGAAATAAATCAGAGAATGACAAATACCATATGATTTCACTCATATGTGGAATTTAAGAAACAAGACAAGGGATTCCTGGGTGGCTCAGCAGTTTAGGGCCTGCCTTCGGCCCCGGGACATGATCCTGGAGTCCCAGGATCGAGTCCCGCATCGGGCTCCGCTTCTCCATCTGCCTGTGTCTCTGCCTCTTTCTCTGAGTCTGTGTCTCTCATGAATAAATAAATAAAAATCTTAAAAAAAAAAAAAAAAAAGAAAGAAAGAAAGAAAGAAACAAGACAAATGAACAAAGGTGGGGGGAGGAAGACAAACAGACAACAGACTCTTAACTGCAGAGAACAATCAGATAGTAACCAGAGGGAAGGTGGGCAGGGGGATGGGTGAAATAGGCTATAGAGATTATGAGTACTCTTATCTTGATGAGTACTGAGTAATGTATGGAATTGTTACTGACTAATGTATGGAATTGTTGAATCACTATATTATACAGCTCAAATTAATGACACTGTATGCTAACTATACCAGAATTAAATGTTTTTTAAAAAAGAAAGAAGGTGAACTTTCATTAATTAAAAATTAAAATGGACAAAATATTTGATATTTCTTCAAAAAAGATATAGAAATGACTCATAAGCACAAGAAAAGATGCTCAACATCATTAGTCATTAAGGAAATCAAAATCAAAACTACAATTTGAGGGGCCCCTGGGTGGCTCAGTTGGTTAAGCATCTGCCTTCGGCTCAAGTCATGATCCTGGGGTCCTGGAATTGAGCCCCACACATCAAGCTCCCTGCCCAGTGGGGAGTCTGTTTCTTCCTCTCCCTCTGCCCCTCCCACTGCTCATGCTCTCTCTCTTTCTCTATTTCTCAGATAAATAAAATCTTTTTTTAATGTTATTCTTTTTTTAAGATTTTATTTATTTATTCATGAGAGAAGCAGAGACACAGGCAGAGAGAGAAACAGGCTCCCTCCAAGGAGTCTGATGCAGGACTTGATCCCAGGACCCCCGGATCACAACCTGAGCCAAAGGCAGACACTCAACCACTAAGACACCCAGGTGCCTCTTGAATAAATAAAATCTTAAGAAAAAAAACACAATACTACCTCACACCAACTATTATTGCTACAATCAAAAAGACAATGGTAAGTGTTGGTGAAGACGTGGAAAAACTGGAATCCTCATACTCTGATGGTGAGAATATAAAAAGGTGCCATCACTTTGGAAAACTGTTTGGCTGTTTAAAAAAATGTTAAATATAGAGTTACCTTATGACCCACCAATTCCACTGCTAGGTACACACCTAAGAAAAGTGAAAACATGTCTACACAAAAGCTTGCATATGAATGTTTTCATCAGCATTGTCCACAATAGCCAAAAAGTAAAAAAATTAAAACAACCCAAAGTCCATAAACTGATCAATGTAGAAATAAAATGTGGCAAATACATACAATGGACTATCATTCAGCTATAAAGAAAGAAGTATTGATACATGTTACAATATGGATGTCCTTGAAAACTTCATGCTATGTGAAAACTGTCAAAGACAAAAGTCCACAAATAGTGTATGATTATTGAATAATTCCATTTATATGTAATGTCCATAATATGTAAACCCATAGAGATAGAAAATAGACTAATGGCTGCCAGAGGTGGGGGACGGGGGGGCTGCTAATGATAATAAGTACACAGTTTCTTTTACTGGTGATGAAAATCAATGTCGAAATTAATGAAGGTTGTACAACTTTGTGAATATATTAAAAAGCCACTGAATTGTATCCTTCAAAGAGTAAGTTGGATGCTATGAGAATTATATCTCAGTAAAGATGTTTTTTTAATCTGATGTAAAAATTTGTTCCACTTTAATCTTGACTTAAATACAAATAAATTAGAAAGTGTTTACTCAATGGTTATGAGTTAATTTATTTTTTTATAAGTAAAACCATCTTGAAAATACAGTTCGGAAGTTTTCCATTTAAACTCTACAGTGAGCCCTTTTTAAAAGCAAAGAATATTTTTATACGATGAATACTAAAAAAGAACTTTATTTTTCAAGAAGATCCCCCAGGGGTGCCTAGGTGGTTCAGCTGGTTAAATGTCTGACTCTTAATTTCATCTCAGGTCTTGATCTCACGGTAGTGAGTTCAAGCCCTGCCTTGGGCTCCATGCTGTCAAAGAGCCTACTTAAAAAAAAAAAAAAAAAAAAAAAGTCCCCAAGTAGCCCTTTTTGAGGATTTTAGTTATTTATTTATCTGACAGAGAGAGAGTACAAGCAAGAGAAGCAGCAGAGGGAGAGGGAGAAGCAGGCTCTTGGCAGACAAGGGAGCCCGATGTGGAGCTGGGTCCCATGACCCCAGGATCATGACCTGAACCGAAGACAGAAGTTAACCAAATGAGCCACCCAGGCACTCCCCAAATGGCTCCATTTTAAAGGAAAATATTGGAGAATGTTAATTTTTAATTTTTATTGATTTTTAAAAATTTCTAAAGCAGTCAAAAGTATTTGAATACACAATAATTTTTTTAAAAACAATGTATACCAGATTAGCACATCTTCAACTAAAAAGATCTCTTTGGAGAGAAAAAAGGAAATTACTATACTGCATACAGGAAAAAACATTATATAAGCATTTTTCAAAACAAGGAAGTAATTTAAATATATTTCAGAATCTCACACTCTTACATTTCAGAAATTCTCAGATACTTACCTTCAACCTCAAAGAACTCTTGAAACACTTTGCCTCAATACACGATAGCCTCTTTGGAATAAAACGTGGCATTGTTTTCTTGCTATGGTGAACAGTCAGTAAATCAGTCAATAACATTTATTAAAAACCCACCATGCACAGATGGACATATTGGACACCTGGGGAGTTATACAGGAAGGAGAAAACATAGTACCTGACCTCAAGGCAGAGATGGCAGAGAAAAGACCAACACAAATAATACAGAAGAGCAATAACATTGTATTTCCTCTATTTCACCCTAGAGAAGATGATATGAACACAGAGCATACATAACTTGGATACTGCTTATTTCAACTTTTCATAAAATGAAAGAATAGGCAAGAGTACAAAGAAATAAAAAAATAGGATAAGAAGTGATATAAGGTGAGGTTAAAAAACAAAGTAAAAAGTAAAGAAACAAACACCTAGAATGGCTAGAAGTGTTATGACCAACCGACAACAAAATGGTAGTTTCAGGTCTTATTTTTCATGACTCCCTAAAAATGGCCCAGGCTACCATAGTGGGACCAACAGGTACAAGTTCCTCCCTTTGAAAATACAGACTTACCATTACTCATGATATTACATTTACATGAAATCACAGAAGTTCCAGGTGGAAGATAGCTTTGATTCACATTATACCTTGGAGGCTGACAATCTTTAGAAGCTATCAGCACCATCTCCAGAAAGCCCAATCACCAGATCTGCAGGATCGACCAGATGTCCTGCTCCCCAGTTACAGACAGTACACAGCTTATCCACATGCTCCTTTCCTTATTCTTTCACCAGTGAAATACTATCATGCTGGTTTGTCTGTCTTAAAGTTTAAGTGCCAGGAAAACCAACTTTCAAATAAACAATTCAAATGGTAAATAACTGGAGTTTTTGGAATGATTAAAGAATTATTCCTATCAATTGTTGGATAAAATGATAACTTACTGAAACTCCAAAAATAGGAAGTAAGAGTCAGATATGAATCTTGTGAAAATGCCAGGGTAATGAAGATTTTCAATGGAAAGGTAGGTTCAAGCAATAGCTTTACAAAAGACTTCTGAGAGGAGACTCATTTCCAAGAGTTAGCTCCAACTCTTGATAATGTTTCCTTACACTTAAATTTAATTCTTTCTCTTCAAAAATGTCATCAATTGGATCTTAAAAATTTAACGAACAACTCTAGTTTCACTTTAATATCATAACCCTTCAATGATTTGCAGGCAGTCCTTCTGACCTCTCTTTTAACCCCACCATGAGTCACCTCTTGGCCAGGCTAAATAAATACTCCAGTTTCTTTCATTATTCCTCATATAACATGGCCTCAATTTCCTTTGCTGCCCTGTCCTCTCTCTTCATATGTACCAGTTTGTCAGTAATCCTCTTCCAGGATAACCCAGAACTACACATAAGATTCCAGGTGCACTCTAAAGAACACAGAATCAAGAGGAAAAAACCCATGGCTTCATTTTAGATGCTAAACTTCTATTAATAAATACCATGGCAAACTGAAATTACTTTTTTGGCAGCCACATCAGTGTTGATTTGTATTGTGCTTCCTATCAACTAAAAGCCCGAAGACTTTTATATACACACTATTGCTAAGCCACATATCCCTCATTCTTAATTTGGACAGCTGAATTTCAGAATCCATTTCAGGATTTTAAATTTATCCCTATTATATTTCAATCTTGTTAGATTTATCTCTCTATTTACAGCCTGTTACAATATTCTTAGATTCTATTCCAATTTTGGGTTGGCACTCCCAGTTCTGAGTTATAAACAGATATAAGCATGCTTCTGGAAAACTCCCTCTCTGGCAGCCACAGTTCAATTAATCAGTACCTCTTGGGTACAATCTTTTAAATAATATTTACCCAATAACACTATGAGACTAAACATTCATCACAAGGATATCACGAAGAAATTTAACAAGTGCCTCAAAGATATACTCTGTTTGTCCTACAATTTAGAGATAGTGTCAATGTTCCATTGTACAACACAGATTTTGTCTTGAGAGGTAGAATTTCTTTTTTTTTTTTTTTTTGAGAGGTAGAATTTCTTTTCCTGTAACAAGGGAAAGAAACTATAAAGAATTATCATATCTGAGAGTTGGCATAATTTGCATGAAACATGTCTTCAAAAACTACCTGTAGAAGAAATGATGGAAGTGGGGACAAATAAAACAGGTCATTTAAATTGGCCTTCTTTCCTTATGAGACTTCCTTCTACAGATCCCTATCTCTAGATTGAGACTATATCTAATCCTTCTTTGCATTTCTAAAGTTATGCTATGTAACAGAAATATAATACAAGTGTACCTTAATATACCAATATTCCAAATACATTCCAATACCAATGTACCAAATATAATACAATATGTACCTAGTTTTAAACTTATTAGTAGCCACATGAAAAGAATACAAGAGTGGGATGCCTGGATGGTTCAGTGGTTGACCCTCTGCCTTTGGGTCAGGGCATGATCCTGGAGTCCAGGGATCGAGTCCCACATCGGGTTCCCTGCATGGAGCCTGCTTCTCCCTCTGCCTGTGTTTCTGCCTGTCTCTCTCTCTCTCTCTGTCTCTATGAATAAATAAAATCTTAAAAAAATACAAGGGTGAAATTAAATTTTAAACTATTTTTTAAAATTTTATATACAGTACAATTCTCCCTTTTTGTATACATGAGTTTTATCACATGTACAAAGATTCATGTACATAGATTTGCGTAAACCACCAAAACAAGGATACAGAACAATTCTATCACCCTCCCAAATTTCCTTATGCTATCCCTTTGTAGTTAAATTTTCCCACTTTGTAGTTAAATTTTCCCACTTTGTTTTTTTTTTAATTAATTTTTATTGGTGTTCAATTTACCAACATACAGAAAAACACCCAGTGCTCATCCCGTCAAGTGTCCACCTCAGTGCCCGTCACCCATTCCCCTCCAACACCCGCCCTCCTCCCCTTCCACCACCCCTAGTTCGTTTCCCCGAGTTAGGAGTCTTTATGTTCTGTCTCCCTTCCTGATATTTCCCACACATTTCTTTTCCCTTCCTTTATGTTCCCTTTCACTATTATTTATATTCCCCAAATGAATGAGAACATACACTGTTTGTCCTTCTCCGATTGAATTATTTCACTCAGCATAATACCCTCCAGTTCCATCCACATCGAAGCAAATGGTGGGTATTTGTCGTTTCTAATTGCTGAGTAATATTCCATTGTATACATAAACCACATCTTTATCCATTCATCTTTCGATGGACACCGAGGCTCCTTCCACAGTTTGGCTATTGTGGCCATTGCTGATAGAAACATCGGGGTGCAGGTGTCCCGACGTTTCATTGCATCTGAATCTTTGGGGTAAATCCCCAACAGTGCAATTGCTGGGTCGTAGGGCAGGTCTATTTTTAACTCTTTGAGGAACCTCCACACAGTTTTCCAGAGTGGCTGCATCAGTTCACATACCCACCAACAGTGCAAGAGGGTTCCCTTTTCTCCGCATCCTCTCCAACATTTGTGGTTTCCTGCCTTGTAATTTTCCCCATTCTCACTGGTGTGAGGTGGTATCTCATTGTGGTTTTGATTTGTATTTCCCTGATGGCAAGTGATGCGGAGCATTTTCTCATGTGCATGTTGGCCATGTCCATGTCTTCCTCTGTGAGATTTCTCTTCATGTCTTTTGCCCATTTCATGATTGGATTGTTTGTTTCTTTGGTGTTGAGTTTAATAAGTTCTTTATAGATTTTGGAAACTAGCCCTTTATCTGATATGTCGTTTGCAAATAACTTCTCCCATTCTGTAGGTTGTCTTTTACTTTTGTTGACTGTATCCTTTGCTGTGCAAAAGCTTCTTATGTAGATGAAGTCCCAATAGTTCATTTTGCTTTTGTTTCTTTTGCCTTTGTGGATGTATCTTGCAAGAAGTTACTGTGGCCGAGTTCAAAAAGGGTGTTGCCTGTGTTCTCTTCTATGATTTTGATGGACTCTTGTCTCACATTTAGATCTCTCATCCATATTGAGTTTATCTTTGTGTATGGTGAAAGAGAGTGGTCCAGTTTCATTCTTCTGCATGTGGATGTCCAATTTTCCCAGCACCATTTATTGAAGAGACTGTCTTTCTTCCAATGGATAGTCTTTCCTCCTTTATCGAATATTAGATGACCATACATTTCAGGGTCCACTTCTGGGTTCTCTATTCTGTTCCATTGATCTATGTGTCTGTTTTTGTGCCAGTACCACACTGTCTTGATGACCACAGCTTTGTAGTACAACCTGAAATCTGGCATTGTGATGCCCCCAGCTATGGTTTTCTTTTTTAAAATTCCCCTGGCTATTCGGGGTCTTTTCTGATTCCACACAAATCTTAAAATAATTTGTTCTAACTCTCTGAAGAAAGCCCATGGTATTTTGATAGGGATTGCATTAAACGTGTAAATTGCCCTGGGTAACATTGACATTTTCACAATATTAATTCTGCCAATCCATGAGCATGGAATATTTTTCCATCTCTTTGTGTCTTCCTCAATTTCTTTCAGAAGTGTTCTGTAGTTTTTAGGGTATAGATCCTTTACCTCTTTGGTTAGGTTTATTCCTAGGTATCTTATGCTTTTGGGTGCAATTGTAAATGGGATTGACTCCTTAATTTCTCTTTCTTCAGTCTCATTGTTAGTGTATAGAAATGCCATTGATTTCTGGGCACTGATTTTGTATCCTGCCATGCTACCAAACTGCTGTATGAGTTCTAGCAATCTTGGGGTGGAGGCTTTTGGGTTTTCTATGTAGAGTACCATGTCATCGGCGAAGAGGGAGAGTTTGACTTCTTCTTTGCCAATTTGAATGCCTTTAATGTCTTTTTGTTCTCCGATTGCTGAGGCGAGGACTTCCAGAACTATGTTGAACAGCAGTGGTGAGAGTGGACATCCCTGTCTTGTTCCTGATCTTAGGGGAAAGGCTCCCAGTGCTTCCTCATTGAGAATGATATTTGCTGTGGGCTTTTAGTAAATGGCTTTTAAGATGTCAAGGAAAGTTCCCTCTATCCCAACACTCTGAAGGGTTTTGATCAGGAATGGATGCTGTATTTTGTCAAATGCTTTCTCTGCATCTAATGAGAGTATCATATGGTTCTTGGTTTTTCTCTTGCTGATATGATGAATCACATTGATGGTTTTACGAGTGTTGAACCAGCCTTGTGTCCCGGGGATAAATCTTACTTGGTCATGGTGAATAATTTTCTTAATGTGTTGTTGGATCCTATTGGCTAGTATCTTGTTGAGAATTTTTGCATCCATGTTCATCAGGGATATTGGTCTGTAATTCTTTTTGGTGGGATCTTTGTCTGGTTTCGGAATTAAGGTGATGCTGGCCTCACAGAACGAATTTGGAAGTACTCCATCTCTGTCTATCTTTCCAAACAGCTTTAGTAGAATAGGTATGATTTCTTCTTTAAACGTTTGATAGAATTCTCCTGGGTAGGCATCCAGCCCTGGACTCTTGTGTCTTAGGAGGTTCTTGATGACTGCTTCAATTTCCTTCCTGGTTATTGGCCTGTTCAGGTTTTCTATTTCTTCCTGCTCCAGTTTTGGTAGTTTGTGGCTTTCCAGGAATGCGTCCATTTCTTCTAGATTTCCTAATTTATTGGCGTACAGCTGTTCATAATATGTTTTTAAAATCATTTGTATTTCCTTGGTGTTGGTAGTGATCTCTCCTTTCTCATTCATGATTTTATTAATTTGAGTCTTCTCTCTCTTCTTTTTAATAAGGTTGGCTAATGGTTTATCTATCTTATTAATTCTTTCAAAGAACCAACCCCTGGTTCTGTTGATCTGTTCCACAGTTCTTTTGGTCTCGATATCATTTAGTTCTGCTCGAATTTTAATTAACTGTCTTCTTCTGCTGGGGATGGGGTCTGTTTGTTGCTTTTTCTCTAGTTCCTTTATGTGTAAGGTGAGCTTTTGAATTTGAGTTCTTTCCAGTTTTTGAATGGATGCTTGTATTGCGATGTATTTCCCCCTCAGGACTGCTTTTGCTGCATCCCAAAGATTTTGAACGGTTGTATCTTCATTCTCATTAGTTTCCATGAATCTTCTCAATTCTTCCTTAATTTCCTGGTTGACCTTTTCATCTTTTAGCAGGATGGTCCTTAACCTCCACGTGTTTGTGGTCCTTCCAAACTTCTTGTTGTGATTTAGTTCTAATTTCAAGGCATTATGGTCTGAGAATATACAGGGGACTATCCCGATCTTTTGGTATCGGTTCAGACCTGATTTGTGACCCAGTATGTGGTCTATTCTGGAGAAAGTTCCATGTGCACTTGAGAAGAATGTGTATTCAGTTGAGTTTGGATGTAAAGTTCTGTAGATATCTGTGAAATCCATCTGGTCCAGTGTATCATTTAAAGCTCTCGTTTCTTTGGATATGTTGTGCTTAGAAGACCTATCTAGTATAGAAAGAGCTAGATTGAAGTCACCAAGTATAAGTGTATTATTATCAAAGTATTTCTTCAGTTTGGTTATTAATTGGTTTAAATATTTGGCAGCTCCCACATTCGGGGCATATATATTGAGGATTGTTAAGTCCTCTTGTTGGATAGATCCTTTGAGTATGAGATAGTGTCCCTCTTCATCTCTCACTATAGTCTTCGGGGTAAATTTTAATTTATCTGATATAAGGATGGCTACCCCTGCTTTCTTTTGAGGACCATTTGAATGGTAAATGGTTCTCCAACCTTTTATTTTCAGGTTGTATGTGTCCTTCTGTCTAAAATGAGTCTCTTGTAGACAGCAAATAGATGGCTCCTGTTTTTTTATCCAGTCTGAAACCCTGCGCCTTTTGATGGGGTCATTAAGCCCGTTCACATTCAGAGTTACTATTGAGAGATATGAGTTTAGTGTCATCATATCTATTCAGTCCTTGTTTTTGTGGATTGTTCCACTGAACTTCTTCTTAAAGGGGAATTTTAAGAGTCCCCCTTAAAATTTCTTGCAGAGCTGGTTTGGAGGTTACATATTCTTTCAGTTCCTGCCTGTCTTGGAAGCTCTTTATCTCTCCTTCCATTTTGAATGACAGCCTTGCTGGATAAAGTATTCTTGGTTGCATGTTCTTTTCATTTAGGACCCTGAATATATCCTGCCAGCCCTTTCTGGCCTGCCAGGTCTCTGTGGAGAGGTCTGCTGTTACCCTAATATTCCTCCCCATAAAAGTCAGGGACTTTTTTTCTCTTGCTGCTTTAAGAATCTTCTCCTTATCTTTGGAATTTGCAAGCTTCACTATTAAATGTCGAGGTGTTGAACGGTTTTTGTTGATTTTAGGCGGGGATCTCTCTATTTCCTGGATCTGAATGCCTGTTTCCCTTCCCAGATTCGGAAAGTTTTCAGCTAGGATTTGTTCAAATACATATTCTGGCCCTCTGGCCCTTTCAGCGCCCTCGGGAACCCCAATTAAACGTAGGTTTTTCTTCCTCAGGCTGTCATTTATTTCCCTTAATCTATCCTCATGGTCTTTTAATTGCCTGTCTCTTTTTTCCTCAGTTTCCCTCTTTGCCATCAACTTGTCTTCTATGTCACTCACTCGTTCTTCCATCTCGTTAAGCCTCGTCGTTAGGACTTCTAGCTTGGATTGCATCTCATTTAATTGATTTTTAATTTCTGCCTGATTGGATCTAAATTCTGCAGTCATGAAGTCTCTTGAGTCCTTTATGGTTTTTTCTAGAGCCACCAGTAGCTGTATAATAGTGCTTCTGAATTGGCTTTCTGACATTGAATTGTATTCCATATTTTGTAACTCTGTGGGGGAGAGGGCTGTTTCTGATTCTTTTTTTGAGGTGAGGTTTTCCTTCTAGTCATTTTGCTCAGTGCAGAGTGGCCAAAAACAAGTTGTATTGGGAAAAGGAGAAAAAGAGAGAGAAGAAAAGAAAAGAGAAAAAGAAAAAAGAGAAAGAAGAAAAAAAAGGGAGAAAAAGAGAAGAAAAAGAGAAAGAAAAAGTAAGAAAGGAGAAAAAAAGGGGGGGGTGGGGGAAGCAATCAGAAATCAAGAAGAAAGAAAGAAAAAAAAGCACAAAACAAAACAAAAACAAAAAACAAAAAACAAAAACAAAAAAACCACGGGGGAGTATCTTCCGATTCTGTATACTTTAAGTCCCTTGACTTCCCTTGGAACTGGTCAGTCGCGCTGGTCTTCTGGGGGAGGGGCCTGCTGTGCTGATTCTCAGGTGTTAGCACTTGGGGGAGCTGCTCTGCCCCTGCCTGGTGCAGGGCTCAGTGGGGGGTGTTGACCCCGTGAGGCCCCGGGAGGAAGCCACAGTGGCGGGGGCAGCTCTGGGACCCTGGAGTCAGCTCCCGCAGTAGCTCCGGGGCTCTCCGTCTGCAGGGCCTGGGGGCTCCCGGGCGGGGCCGCTGATCTGCTCAGTTCCAGGCAGGAGCGTCCTTGCTGTCCTGGGCCCTCCCGGCCTCTGCCTGTCCCTGGGGGAGGCCGGATCCTGGGCTGCGTCCCGGCGCCCTGTGCTCCGGGGCCTGCGCTGTTGGATTCGCGCTCCCGCCCCGCAGCCCCCTTCGCGGAGCCGCCGCCCGAGCCCCTCTGAGCTGTTCCCAGAGCCGCGCCGCCCCCTCCGCGGAGCTTCTTCCTCCGCCCGAGCTGCTCCCGGAGCCGCGCAGCCCCCTCCGCGGAGCCGCCGCCCGAGCCCCTCCGAGCTGCTCCGGGTCCCGCCGAGCGCTGCAGCCCTTAGGGAGCTCGGCGCACTCTCCGGGGCGCAGTTCCTCTGTTACTGTCCCCGGGAGCCCGAGGGCATCCCCGCCTTTCTGGGGATCCTGCTCCAATTCCCTGGGAGGCCTTTCCGCGGGGAAGGTTGGTGCAGCTCCTGCTCCTCCGGGACGGGGCTCTCCTGTCCTGGGGACACTCGCCCCGGCCTCAGCCCGGCTCCTCGCGGGCCCCTCCCCCTCGGAGGCCTTTTGTGTCTTTATCTCTTTTTCCCCGTCTTCCTACCTTGATAGAAGCGCAAACTCTTCTCACTGTAGCGTTCCAGCTGGTCTCTCTTTACATCTCAGGCCGAATTCGTAGATTTTCAGGATGATTTGAATGTTTTCTAGGTAATTTGTTGAGGACAGGTGACCTGGAGACCCTGCTCTGCCGCCATCTTGCCCCTCCTCAATTTTCCCACTTTGTAGTTAAATTTTCCCACTATCCTCTGCCCTGGCAACCTCTGATCTGTTCTCTGTTCCTTCAATTTCACGTTGCCCAGAATGTCATACAAATGGAATCATATAGATTGTAATCTTTTGAAACTGGCTTCTTTTCACCTAGCACAGATTTGAGAATGTGTAGCCAAATATATTGATATATGTAAGTGCATGTCTCGGCAGTTTGTTCCTTTTTATGGCTGACTAGTGTTCCATCCTATGAAGGTGTAGTCTGTTTATTAGTCTGTTTATCCATTTGCCCAATGAATGACATTTGAGTTAGTTCCAGTTTTGTTTTGTTTTTAAGATTTTATTTATTCATGAGAGACAGAGAGAGAGAGAGAGAGAGAGAGGCAGAGACACAGGCAGAGGGAAAAGCAGGCTCCATGCAGGGAGCCCGACGTGGGACTCGATCCCAGGTCCCAGGATCAGGCCCTGGGCTGAAGGTGGCGCTAAACCGCTGAGCCACCCAGGCTGCCCGCTAGTTCAGTTTTTGATAAGTCATGAATGATGTTACTACTAATATTGATGTACAGGTTTTTTGTGTAAACATAAAATCTCCATTTCTAGAGAAATGATTGTCATTTCTAGATACCTAAGAGTGGAATCAGTAGGCAACATGAACAAGTGTATCCTAAAACAGCAGGTCATGTGAAAAAGTGTAGCCCTAAAACAAACTACCAAACTGTTTTCCAGAATGGCTCTTTCATTTAACAGTCACACAAACAAAGCATGAGAGTTTCTATTGCTACACATTCTCACCTACACCTGATGTGGTCAGTCTGTAGTTGTCACTGTCCTTGCTTTTCACTCCTTCTAATACGTGTGTCATGGAATCTCGATGGTTTTAATTTACATTTCCTTAATGACTAATGAAGTGGAGCATCTTTTCATGAGGTTGCTTGCTATCTATATATCTTCTTTGGTGAAATTTGTCTTCTGTCAGATATGTGATTTGCAAATACTTTCTCCCAGTGTGTCTTATCTGTTCAATGCCTCAAAAGCATTTCCAGTGGAACAAAAGTTTTTAATTTTGGTGAAATCCAATTTATCAACTTTTTATGAGGATTGTGTTTTTGATGTCATATCTAAGAATTCATTGCCTACCTCCAGTTACAAAAACTTCCTGCTATGTTTTCTTCTCAGAATTTTATAGTTTGAAATTTCAAAATGTGGTCTGTTATATTTTGTACATGGTTTAAGATACATGTCAAGATCCTTCTTTGGGGTAGGGAGGGCATATGAATACCTAATTGTCCTAGCACCATTTGTCAAGAATACTATCCTTTTTCCATTGAAGTGCTATTGCATAACTGTGAAAAATCAATTGACCATATTTATGTGGTTCAATTACTGGACTATTTTGTTTTATTGATTGGTATCTAATCTTTTGCCAATACCACTGGCCCTGAGAATCAGTCTTAAAATTTAATAGTCTGACTTCTCCAACTTTCTTTTTGGCAAAATTATTTTGGCTGTTGTAATTCCTCTGCCTTTCAAAATAAATTTTAAAGTAATATTTTTCTAATTTTTTATTTAAATTCAATTTAGTTAACATGTAGTGTGTTACTAGTTTCAGGGGTAGAATTTAGTGATTCATCTGTTGCATATAACACCAAGTGCTCATAACATCAAGTGCCCTCTTTAATGTCCATCACTCAATTATCCCATCCCCCACCAGCAACACAGTTTGTTTCCTATAGTTAAAAGTCTCTTACGGTTTGCCTCTTTCTCTGTTTTTATCCTACTTTATTTTTCCTTCCCTTCCCCTATGTTCATCTGTTTTGTTTCTTACATTCCACATATGAGTGAAATCATATGTTATTTGTCTTCCTCTGACTGACTTATTTCGTTTAGCATAATACCCTCTAGTTCCATCCACATCATTACAAATGACAAGATTTCATTCTTTTTGATGGCTGAGTAATACTCCATTATGTATGTGTGTATGTTTGTATGCATATATGTGTGTGTGTGTATATATATATATATATATCCATTCATATCCATCCATATATTATGTATATATGTATTTATCTATTCATCTGTCAATGGACATCTGGGCTCTTTCCATAGTTAGGCTACTGCAGACATTGCTACTCTGAACATTGGGGTGCATGTGCCCCTTCGAATTTTTTTGTATCCTTTGGATAAATACCTAGTAGTACAATTGGTAGGTCATAGGGTAGTTCTATTTTTAACTTTTTAAGGAAACTCCATACTATTTTCCAGAGTGGTTGCACCAGTTTGCACTTCCACCAACAGTGTAAGAGGGTTCCCCTTTCTCTACATCCTTGCCAACATCTGTTGTTTCCTGAGTTAAAATAATATTTTTAATATCTTACAAAGTCCTGCTGGGATTTTCATGGGGATTGCATTAAAACTGTAGATCAATTCAGAGAAAATAATTTAAATATATTGAGTCTTCCAATTCATGAACATGATATCTTTCCATTTACTGAATTCCTCTCACCTGCTACATATAGATCCTGAACATATCTTATTAGATTTATAACTATTTTATTCTGGGATGCCTAGGTGGCTCAGCAGTTTAGTGCCTGCCTTTGGCCCAGGGCATGACATGGAGCCTGCTTCTCCCTCTGCCTCTCTCTCTCTCTCTCTCTCTGTGTCTCTCATGAGTAAATAAATCTTTTTAAAAATCTATTTTTTCCTTTCCTTTTTTTTATAGGGTAGCTATTATAATGGCACTATTTTTAAATTGTGTTTCTAATTGCTTTGCTAGTATAAAGAAAACAGGATTTAAAAAAAAAAAAAGAAATAGGATTGACTTTCCTATGCTGACCTTGTATCCTACATCTTTGAAAAACTTGTTAGTTGTAGAAGGTTTCTAGAAATTCCTTGGGATTCTCGATGTAGACAAACATGTTATATGTGAATAAAAGCTAAAGTTTTATCTTTTCCTTTCCAATCTGTATGGCTTTTATTTCTTTTTCTTGCCATAATACACTGTCTACAACTTCTAGTATAATGTTATATAGGAGTTATAGAAGTGAACATCCTTGCCTTTTCTCAAACTTGGAGGAAAACATTTAGTCTTTTATCATGTATGATGTTAGCTGTAGGTTTATTCCCAGGATAAAATCCACTTGGTCATAAATGCATATGCATTTCACATACATTTTTTTTCTGTTGGATTCAAGTGAAGAATTCAAGTTTCTTCAAGTGAAGAAACGGCAGCCCGGGTGACTCAGTGGTTTAGCACCCCCTTCAGCCTAGGGCATGATCCTGGAGACCAGGGATCAAGTCCCACGTCGGGCTCCCTGCATGGAGCCTGCTTCTCCCTCTGCCTGTGTCTCTGCCCCTCTCTCTCTCTCTCTCTCTCTCTCTCTCTCTGTCTCTCATGAATAAATAAATAAAATCTTAAAAAAAAAAATGTCACTATAGTCTTCAAAGCCATTTAATGCTATTCTGGTTTTCTCCAAGTGTGTGCTACCCAGAAACCAGTCTGGGATCTAGGCAATGGTCTACACTTACAGATCAATTCTCAATGGCTTTGCTACATTGATTCTGTCTGGTTCCATCCATGTGCAGCTTAAGGATAGCCTGAGGGGCCTCCTCCTTTTGGTCTTATGACTCAAGAGAAAGAGTATTCACTGGAGCTTTTTCTGTTGATGCCTATAGCATAGTTCTAGGATCTAGGGTGCCCTAGGGTCTAAACCAGGAGATAAGAAAGAAAAAAATGGGGGCAGGACACAGAAAACTAACTTTTATATGTGTCATTCTTTGAGTTTTGATTTTTGTTCTTAATATGTCTGCAATTATTTACTTTCAAGGGTTCTCAGATATTTGCTATATGTATTCTTCAGGTATCCTACAGTTTTTCACTGCAACTGCTGAGAGAGATAAGGTGGAGAGTATTTACACCTTCTTATCTAGAACTGATCATTATTCTTAATAAATCAATATTTAACACATAATCATACATAAAAATAACTAATTAAATACATATATTTATTTAGCCAATAGATATAAAATAGTATTGTTTCAACACGAATAAATGTCGGAGTAATTAGTGAGATGTTTTACATTATTTTTAGAACTAGAAGTTCAGAATATATGTCATACAACTCATCTCAATTCAGACTCATCATATTTCAAGTACTACATTGCCACGGGTGGCTACTAGTGACCATGTTAGGCAGCACAGATCTAGAGGAACAAATTAAAAGAAGAGAACAAAGGGAATGAAGGGAAAGTCATGTAACCTTCTATGACTCCTTCCTGGTAAAATGTGCTCACTACATCATTAGGCAGCACTTTCTGTTGCTGAGCAATTATGGGTTGATAGAAAAAATTATTTCATGTGTTGAAAATATACATATGCCTACAAATCACTTTTATCTATTAAGGGTGGTCCTACCCTAAGCATTAATCTATGTGGCCGTCCCCAAATCCATCTGCAAATGACTGTTCTTTTAGTTTTCTCCAAGTTAAACAGGCTCCATTATTTCAGTAGTTTATAATAAAAGACAGTTCTCAGGAAATTAAGCTACATGATTCTTAGGTATATCAGAGGGAATTTTCTATGTTGCTGATTCTTAGAAACTTGAACCAATTAGGAAAGGGGTATAAAGTCCCATCTTCAGATGTTATAATATGTTTTAAACGAATCTTTAAGCTTGTGTTTTATATATTGATTTCAGTGCATAAAATAACAATATCTTAAGCCAAATGCTATGAATTAGCATTACTTTATTGAATAATAAATATTCTACTGCAGAAAATTTTAGTCTTAATAATTTTCTACTGCATATTCACAAACTGTTTCATTAATACAATTTATTACCAATTCTTTTTTAATGACTGTAATGCATTGACACCATAAAAAGAGAGTACTCTTTCTCAACCTTTCTGTGATTTTTTTTTATAGTCTTAAAAGGTAGTTAGGAACTAAAGATAATTTTATAACAAATCAGTAATGATGATTTGTCACAAAATTATGAGACACTGGGAAAACAACAGTAAAGGAAACCTTAGAAAATAAGCTTGATTTTTATACACATGCCATTAATCTGGGTATAGCCTCTACATGATCCTGTATTTACATTTCACTTTCTGGGAACTAACGGTCAGAGAGATACATAAAAAGGCTAGTTTAAATGTATAATGTAAGCAGTTCTGCATTTACAGAAAAGAAAAAGGGACATATCCTTTAGAGAACACTATGGAAAAACTCCTGAAATGTGAAGCAATGTAAACAAAATGGTAACGATTATTCTAGACTTGAGGAAGCTTAAGAAAAGGGACACATGACTGTAAAGATTGGAGTTAAGCTGACAGGATAAAAGAAGACTTCTCTCATTTTCTAGAGAAATAATCTTCACTTATTAATTCATTCAATACCTCAAAAACTATTAAGTATACGTAATCACTCCACACAGCGTCAGTAACACAGAAGTTAAGAGATTCTGCCCTGGATAAAGCTTGTAATCTAGGATATATGATCTTAGAGGTAAGACATTTATAAAAATAACTACAGACGCTAATGAATTATTGATTCGGGATAGGATCATCAATGGATACTAAAACCACTGGACAAAAGGTCACCAGGGAATAGTCTCACCCCACAGACTGCTAATAAATTACAATAGAAAAAGGTATCTTTAGAATGGAGAAAGTTGGCAGATACTACCTTAATTTAACCACAGGGTCAAACTGAGCAGACCGACAATGGAACAAACGGGACATCATGCGCCCTGTGACTACCGCCCAGGGGACAGAACATCACTTATCTAGAAAGCTTGACAAAAATGTCTCACCAAAATACAACCATGAAGAGATAATCAGACAAGCCTCAATTCTTTAAAATCACTGATATAATGAATGACAAAAAAAAAAAAAAAGACAATTGTTCTAAAGAAAATTCAATAGATACAAACAGGAAATACATGATCCTTCACTGGATCATAGACCAGGGGAAAAAAGCTAAAAGGACATTAACAGACAACTGTGGAAACATAAACACGGACCACTTACTAAATAATCTTAATCTATCAATGTTAAATTTCTTGAGTGTGATAATGGCATGGAGATTCTACAAAATAAAAATATCGTTTTCTTGGGAGATATATACTGAAGCATTCAAGGTGAAGTATCGAAATGTTTACTACTTACTTTAAAATGGTTCAGCAAAGATATTTTGATATATAGATATATTGATATATAGGTATCTATCTGCATGCATATGCACATATGCATGTGAGTACAGAGAGAAACTGGCAAAATGTTAACAACTGATAAACTAGATAAAGGGTTTACAGATACTCATTGTACATACAATTCTTTCAAAAATTTTATCAGAGAAATGTTATTTTTACAAATTACAATTTGAGAGGCACCTGGGTGGCTCAATGGTTAAGTGTCTGCCTTTAGCTCAGATCATGATCCTGGGGTCCTGGAATCAGTCCCACATCAGGCCCCCTGTGGGAAGTATGCTTCTCTCTCTGCCTATGTCTCTGCCTCTCTCTGTGTGTCTCTCATGAATAAATAAAATAAAATCTTTTTTAAAAATTTACAATTTCAGAGAAAAAAATAGTAGAGGGTAAAAACTGATTAGTGTCGCAAGAAATGTCACAAATAGCAATCCATGGTAATTCTGAAAATGGAGGAATTAATAAAGAGACAGCTTCATCAAAGAGTGGCACTTGAGCTGGATATTAGGCAACCCAAACAATTCTAATAAAAACAAACTGTATAAAACACATTGAACTCTTCTATAAAAAAGTGAAATTTTAAAAAAGTGAAATAATATAGAATATACCCCAAACATTAAAAAATAAAAAGGATTCAGAAGTGAGGATATGAAGGGAACATCATGAGCAACAGGAGAGGGGCAGGAGACCTAGAACATACCTATGGAAGCAGAGCAGATACCATTGACACCCCAGCTATTTTCCCTCAGTCCACCCATCCCCATGGTCATCTGCAGCTCTGGATTCCCGTACATCTGTTTTTTCAAAATCAGCACTATTGACATCTGAAACTGGATGATGATTTTTTTGTTGAAAGCAGCTGCTCTATGAATTGTAGGAAGTTTAGTGGTATCCCTGGGCTCAACCCACTACATGCCAGCCAGTACCATGCTCCTCCTTCCTCAGTTGACAACAAAAATGGTCTCCAGATATTAATAATCTCTGGGGAACAACACTACTTCCTCACTCTGAACCCCACTCTCATTCCCTCATTCCTCCCTCTCCTCCTCATCCTGCTACATCCTACCTCACCCCTATACACTCTCACCCCTACCCTGGCCATAGCTATAGTCCACCCAGCTCAAATAACTTTATCTGGCCTAAAAGGGAGCTAGGTGGGGCGGGGGGCGGGGGGGAGAAAGCCCCGATGTCTGAAAGTAAATGACACTAAGAACAAGAGATGAGAGTGAAAATATAAACAATTTCCTTGCCTTTCTTGAGACAATGCTGAGATGAATTATACACAGTTGGGGAGTTGGAAGTAGGATTTAACCCCTCTGACCACATTAATAACCCACTCATTTATGTACCCTTTTCTGGCTTTTCATCCTCCCTGGCTCTCTTCCCTACTCCCTCACTGTGCTCCCAGGGATCACCTCCCAAATAAGCTGTACATACCCAAATCCTTGTCGTGAGCTCTGTGTTTTAGGAATCCAAACCAAGGTAAAAATTTGACTGTTCAATAAAGAAATATATTCTGCTCCTAAAGAAACGACACATCTAATACTGAATCATGGCTATGTATGATTTTCCAAAATCTCATTTCTCACAGTTCTGTTCATTCAGTGATGATGACCTCATAAGAAGGGAGCACTCAGTAGGGGCCACTCAAGTTCCCTGCCATAAGACAGGGCTTCAGTACCTCCATTTCTATCCCACAACCAATAAAGAAATGCAGCAGGTAAAAGACAAGAAAAGGAATAAAAGATGAAACAAAATTATTTCCAACAGAGGAGAATGGTTCAAGCTATCAAAGATGCCTGATACACCAATTTAATCAAACCAAAGCACAGCTTGAGACCTCAGAGAATCTGGCTTAACAATTCACTAGACACAGACACACAACTGTGCAAAATCCAACAATTTTATACAAGAAATTGCTTCCCTGCTTTCCCCTGGAGGATGAGGAAGAGTGATGAGGCTGGCCTGAGGCCCAGAATGAAAAAAGCACAAGATGAGCCTGGAACATCTGGTCATGCCAGAAAGCACAAAAGCTATCAAAGGCTTTTGGGGTCATATTAACAAGACTCAGGAACATCATGAAGAGTCTCTCTCACTAGCCAAAGATGGGTTACTTCAAACTTCAATAATAATAATGTGTAATGGGCTAAAACACATTGAACTTCAAACCCATGAGTTAACGACAATATTCTAAAGAACCATAGTTAGAGTTATCTTTGGAAGATACAAAGAAACATATGCAATATTTTAAAACCAGAAAAAAAAAAAAGAATCAAGCATTTCTTCTCACCTTCTAAAGGAACTGTACTTAGGAGTACCAAATAGTTAATCAGGAAAAACTTCTTTTTATAGAAATATTTCAGCTAACAAGTAAGGAAGAGATAATAGAATATCACCATTTTGCAACTCTTAACAAATTAACGAATCTAAGCCATGACCATTTTAAAGGCTCTGTTACATCAAAAGACAACCAGAGATTATAGGCCTCCTAATGGAAGAATATGTGACCCTGTAAGATATTCTTGCCAAAAAAAATTAATAAATGAACCTGAATCTGATTAACCCTCTAAATCAAATTACCAACACTACTTCCTCACTCTGAACCCCACTCTCATTCCCTCATTCCCCCCTCTCCTCCTCATCCTGCTACATCCTATCTCACCCCTATACAGCTCAGACAGCTCAGAATTATCCCCTAAAACACACAATATTTCCAGTAAAGAAGTTATATGGTATCTACTTCAATTCTTCCAATAACAAAAAACTCATTTCTCAAAGCAATTCCTTATAAGACAACACCAATTTTACTATGTTTTTTTTTTTAAAGATTTATTTATTTATTTATTCTTGATAGACGCGGGGGGGTGCGGTGCAGACACACAAGCAGAAGGAGAAGCAGGCTCCACGCCGGGAGCCCGACGCGGAACTCAATCCCGGGACTCCAGGATCGCGCCCTGGGCCAAAGGCAGGCGCCAAACGGCTGAGCCACCAAGGGATCCCCTTATGGTTTTTTTAAATTAAGTAATCTCTACACCCAACATGTGGCTCAAACTCATGACCTCAAAATCAAGAGTTGCACACTCTACCTACTAAGCCAGCCAGGTGCCCCAGACCTGGACCAATTATTAAAAATTCTTGTGCAGAGTTGAAAGCTGCTTTCCTAATAACTTCTCCCTGGTAATACTGGTTTTACTTTCTGGAAAAGCAAAGTGTGATGAGTAGAAAGAATCCTGTACTAAGAGTAGAAAACTAGATCTGCCATTAGCTAATACCATCTTGGACAATTGACTTACTCTCTCTTGAGACTCCATTTCCAGTCCTTTCTATCTTTAAAAACTAGTACTCCTAGTGTCTTCAAGCACTGTTAACGTGTCAAGCACACACTAGTTTGATAATGTGTCTCCTACACTGTGGCACACAAATGTCAACATAGCACTTATGTATGGCCTGCTATGCCACAGGCTCTGCACAGGAACCTCATTCCAAGCTATAGACAGGATGTTTCTGTTAATATAGAACAAGATTGTTAGTTTTTCCATACTGATATCACATTAGTGGTTCATACTATATATCCCAGATCTTTCCTCATGTAACTGCTTCCATCTACCCATGCAAGTAATTTTTGAAATCTAAATAAGGGACTTTACATTTTCTGTTAAATTTCATCCTGTTGTTTCCTATCCAATATAGTAACCTACTGGGATAGCCTACTTGTCACATACCACAGATCAATCTCTTTAAACATGTGCTCTTCTACAAGTTGAACAAGTATGTCAATATCGTTCACAAATATACTGAAAAAAAAAAAAGCAAAACATACGACCCTAAAGACTTTCCAATGATTAATCAATATATCATTTTTTGGTTCAAAAACATAAAACATCCTGGAAACAACACAGAGAAATGGTCAGATTTCCTGCTGAAATGATTTGCTATGTCAGTTGATCAACCACCAAAAGAGAAATTAGGTTAGTTTGACATAACTTGTTTCTAAGTAAACCTATGCTGGCTACCAAAGATATAACATGTTTCAAATGCTCTCAAACCATTTGTTTAATAATCCAGTCTTGACTCTTACCAAATTCCAATATAAAAATTAGACTAATTTTAAGAATATATCTCTCCTTCCTTTTCTCTAAATATCGCGACCATGTTTTTCTTCATCTGTAGTCTGTTGCTACTATCCACAATTTCTCCACCCTGATGGCTCTTTGGCAATTCTAACAATTCCATTTTTCAAAAAGATCACCACTACAAAAAGAATATGGATATGGCTAGTTAATTTAAACAAGAATTCTACTGAACTCTCCTTTCAGTATCATAAACTATCACACAGATGAGGAAATAAAGTTGTTCTGTCCCTAAGACAACAATATTTTTTTTTGACAACAATATTTTTTAAATGAGCATTGTAATGTCTCAACATCTGAACAATAAGATCCTAGTTAATGATAGTAGCTATAGACTCACTTACCAAGGACACTACCAGAGAAGCTGCTACAACAGGTAGTAAAATAGATGGCATCAAAGCTTCTTTAGCTCTAAAAATAGAATGCTTTCACTTTAGTTAATTATTATGATGACATAAGTTCTGACAAATCCATGTCTCTTAAGAGGAAATGTAGCATGACTAACAGGTTGAGGGGAGAATATTCTATTTTAATCACATTTGACTTTGATCCTACCTAATTTATTCCAGATCTCTTCTGAATAAAATAAAATAAAACTGGGTACGTAATCAGCTAGTCACTTAGACTCTACCCTAAAGTACAGGCTCAGGTTAAAATCTTTTGATAATTTCATTTGTAAATAAAATTTAAGTACATTTTAAAATGAAAACCCAATGTTTTCACTCACAAATGTCCAAAGAATTAAGCTATATAATCTTATTATCTTGACCTTTTAAGTTTTCCTCCCTCCTCTTTTCCACGTTAAAGAAAAATCACCCAAGTGATTTTACAAAGTGGTTCACAACTTTTTTAATTTGTGATCTGACTGTAAGTTAAACAACAGTTTTTATTATATCAGAAAGCTATAATTAAGAGAGTTAAAGACGTATGAGGCGAGATAACAGAACAGAATCATAAAGCCATGTTACTAGGTCAGGGCCTCCAAGATAACTTCAGATCACAGCCTAATTAGCCTAAAAGACACAGAGAGTAAAATATAGCATTTAATACTATCCCCTATCTCTCAAAGCTGAAACTGAGCCTTTATCGCTCATAAACCTGATTAACTTCTCACCCTATTTTCTCGAACTTCTTGGGAATTTTGCCCTCAGAAAGAAAACCATCCACAAGTGTCCAAGAGACATCTACACAAGAACAAAAGTGTAAGTTTGTCAGTTAATTTCCCAATCAGATTTTAGTCAACAGACCACCACCTTTCCTAGTGATGTATGGCACATGCCATTAGCATCTGATGTTGTGTTTACTTCCTATTGAGTGATGCTATTGCTTGTTTTTACTTCCTGCTGCACTTTCTCTCTGTGAGCCACTGATTATTCATGTTGATTTGCTATTAATCTGCTTCTACTGTGAGAAGCACAGTTACCGTAAGGTAATAAAAAATGGTATTTATTTCCCAGCACATTATGGTGGGAAAAGCACTGGGCTTATACTCGGAAGTCCTGGATTTGAGTTCTGGGTCCCTGACTTCCCAGTTATGTGACCTCAGGCTGCTAGTCATTTAAGCCTCTGTGAGCCCTCCCTTATATGGGAGCTTAGAATGAGATCACTTAAGTAAAAATACTTTGGAAAATACGGACTGCTATACAACTGTAAATACTTCTTTCTAATTCCTCACTGAATTATACAAAGCAGAAATTTAAGGCTGATGTGGCACAGCTTGACACAGATAAGTAACACTTGCCAAAAAATCAGGAGAAATAACCACAGAATGAAGATGGGGTGTTGGGGGAGAAGAAACCACACCAATCTTCCTTTCAGTTCTGAGTTCATTGTTGAACAATGTGACTTCTGCTGACTGCAGCCACAGGCGCAAACCGGAGCCTCAGCAGCAGAACCAAACTAGCGCACAAAGAACATTCTCAGGACAGACTTTGTGCTCCAGCTCCCACAAACAGAGCTTGGAAGGTCGTGCAAAAGCCCACTCATAAACTTTCAGAAACTTTATGAAAACCTAGCTTTAGCCTGTGGAATTCATGAAAAAAAAAAAAAAAACACTGAATAATACTTGCTACTGTCAAATAATTCTGAAATGCCCAGCAGCTGGCCCAAGAAAGATATTTAAAAAAAAGACAGCATGAAGGATCCTTTGAGTTCACACACGACAGAGCTAAACAAGTCTAACAATGAACAAAAGCAAGTCCCTAAGCCACAGAAGCGAAAGTGGGGAAAATCTATGGAAATGAATGAAAATTTAGGATGCTGAAAAATAAGGATGAATAAACTGAAATTTTTCAAAAGTAGATATAAGAAAATGCTTTTCAGAAACAATGAATGAAAATATTTTTACAAATAAATCTACTACCAGAGTAAAAACAGTTAAAGGTGCACAAAGTCTAGCCAATATTCACTGAAAATATGAAAAAATAAAAAATCAAGCAACAGAAAATAAGTTGTTTGTTTGTTTGTTTTTTAAGTAGGCTCCATGCCAGGCGTGGATCGAACTCACAACCCTGAAATCTGAGCCGAGATCAAGAATCAGACACTTTACCCACTCAGCCACCCAGAGGCCCCCAAGCAGTTTTTTAAAAGCAATGGTATCACAATGACAACACTTTCTGTTTGATCATTTAAATCTAAGTTGATGATAACAAAGGACAAAGACAGTCATGCTCCTGCCAGGAAAATTTCGCAAGTCAAAAAGAAACAAATCAAGCAGGGTCTGTAAGAGCAAGTTATCTACATGTACCGCAATTTTCAGGGAAAGGGTGGAGAAATACGCAAAACACAAGTCATAACAGCTCAGAAGTGCCAAGGTCACTCCAACACAGTAAAAAATAAATAAATAAATAAATAAAAATAAAACATTAAGAAATCGTGAAATAAAAGCATCTAACAGAGACCAACTGAAATATAGTGGAATCTCCAAGGGCATGAGGGCAAATGCTATAAGACCATAGAATTTCATATACTCTGCCTATAATCCATGAAGTAAAGGTTTGATCCATGATCCACGGTCACCCTGTCATGAAAGTAGTGTTCTTTTATCCAGTAATAGTAGTTCAATGAGGTTCTAGAGTAGCTCTGCTCAGTACAAAATTAATTACAAGATTTCAACAACAAATCAGATAGTCTACTACATGGTTAAAACCTTCTAAAACGGGATCCCTGGGTGGCGCAGTGGTTTGGCGCCTGCCTTTGGCCCAGGGCAGGATCCTGGAGACCCGGGATCGAGTCCCACGTCGGGCTCCTGGTGCATGGAGCCTGCTTCTCCCTCTGCCTATGTCTCTGCCTCTCTCTCTCTCTCTCTGTATGACTATCATAAATAAATTTTAAAAAAATTAAAAAAAAAAACCTTCTAAAACTTCCAGGATTACCAGACTCTTAAGAGTACATGGATACGTGGAGCATGTAATCCTTCAGAGGAACAAACTGACTTACATGTGGCTGGTGGCCAGACCCTTGGATGCTCCAGAAAACAATTATTTTACATAAGCCATTCCACCACTCAATTAACAACACTTGCTGAGTCCTTGGTGTGGATAAAAGCCCTCTGAAGCTCATAACTAGAATGGGAGATTTGTTCTCCTCCTCTCAGGAAAACTGCTACTTAAAATCAAACTCCCTGCTTTAAAAGGTAGGATCCCTTCCATTTCCCCAAACCACTAGTGGCTTTGGTTATCTGAAACCCTAAAGAGTCATGTTGAGGTTCAGAATTCATAAACAAAGAGCCACAGTGGCCTGAGGCACTCCTCTGAAAGAATCACTTTTACTTCTTCTGAAGGGCTCAAAGCACTTCACGCTAATGGTATACACTACGCATAAAGCTCTTTTGAGGAAGTCAGGCCATAATCAAATGCCATGCCTCTATTTTTCCTCACAAGAGTATTTGCTAAAGGCAAGAAACTGAAGGCCAATAATCTATACGGTTTTCAATATTCTCCACTTAGGCTGCCAGACCCTCTCCAGACCTTCTGCTTTTTGGTAAGTGACCTCAACCCCAGCTCCATACAAAATAAATATAAATATATTCAAATATATTCACAATTATATATAATATGTATATATAATTATATATATGTGTATATACAATATATATGTATATATAATTAATAATACATTGATGCATTTAATAAATATATACAATTAATATATAATTAATAATATACAATTAATAAATTTTGATATGCATTCTCCACCCTTTTTCCTCAAAATTTACCCAATTCTTTTCCAATTCTTTGATTTTCTCCTCCTCCCTCTGGAGCCTGAGCCTCTGTATGTCTGCTCCTACACCCATCTTTTCCATCTTCCTACAGGCTCCTCTTCTGCTCCTGTTCTCCAATGACTATGTTCTAATTACTAATGCTACCTATAACAAACTACCCTCAAACTCAGAGGTTTAAAACAACAACCATTTTATTATATTCACAGATTCCATGGGTTAGAATTATAAGCAGAATGCAGATAGTGCTACAAGGTGGCCCTTGTAGCACTGAGATCACTAAGTGGTATTCAGCTGGTTCAATACAGGTTCCACTCCGGTGTCTGGTACCTGGGCTGTGGTAACTCAAAGCCCAAGCCTGCCAACCACATGCCTACAAGTGGCCTCCCCACACAGCACAGCTACCTGGCAACATGACAACCTCATAGTAGTCACATGTTCTTTTTTTTTTTTTTAGATTATTTATTTATTTGAGAGAGAGAGAGAGAGCATGAGCGAGGGAGGGTCAGTGGGAGAGGGAGAAGCAGACTCCCCAGTCAGCCGGGAGCCAGATGTGAGGCTCAATCCAGGACCCTGGGATCATGACCTGAGCCCAAGGCAGATGCTTAACTGACTAAGCCACCCAGGTGCCCCAGTCAGACATATTCTTATACACAGCTCAGTATTCCTCTGAGAAGTCAGAAACTATGTAGCCTCAGAAATCAATGCAACATTATCTGCATCACAATCCACTGGTCAAAATCATCATAAGCCCACACAGAATCAAGGGGAGGAAAACTATACTCCAATTCCTGAACGAGGAGTGACAAGGTGACACTCAGTAGAGAAGAGCATGTAGGATAGGAGATTCAGTTGTGGCCACCTCTGGACAATCCAACACAGAATCCTACTTCATTAAATATTTCATCTAAAATCATGCTCCATCTAATCCTTTTTAAAAATGTCCACTCTCTGTTGCCCAGAGTAGGCTGACATAAAGAAACATGAGAAGGTAATTACAGGCACGGGTAAAAGAATTAGCAAAACTGAGGGAGCAGAAAATCATGTGTCCCTAGGAATGATGAGTAGACGACGCTAACAGGAACAAGATGTTCAGAAGGGAAAACAGCAGAGTTGAAAACAAAGGTTAGAGGCAAACTATCAAAAAGTAATCTGGTTTGGGAGAAGAGAGAATGCTGGAAAGTTTATGATGGTGCCAAACAATGGAGGCCCTCCAATACCATGCTTCAGAATTTGGACTGGGTGGATAGGTGCTCTGCTACAAGGCAGGTGGGGTGGAGAAGTGAAAGCATTCTGACGTTTGTAGATTCTTTCCTTTCCTTTGTATGGGAGATGGCCAACTCTGCAAAAGCAGGTAAAAAAAGAAATCTGACGTTTGGGTGCAGTTGCCTGGAAATTGTCTTACCCAAGTACAGTGAAATTACAGGAAGGAAAAATATGAGGATAAGAACAATAAAAATAAATAAATAACCACAGAAGAAACAATTGCTCTACAGGGCCTCTACATCCTAACTGCTCCATGTTAAGATGGCAAAATGTTCTGATTTCGACATTAAGTAGCATTCATTCTTTAGTTATGAGATTTCGGGCATGCTGTCAAGCAATAATTTTATGTCTAACTAATTTCATTATCTGCTTACTGGATCCATCTCAAAGACAGAATCAAATGCTCTGCTATCCTCAGGATAGATTCAACTTTATTCTTTTCTTCCCAAGTTAATACTATTCTCATCATTCTATAGTAAGACATTCATCTATTGAGTCATTCTTTACAAAGTAAAAGTGGTTAGTCCTATTCTAGCCCAAGTGTTACTAAACTACTTTTGTGAGTCTTTCTTTCTGGGTTCTTTCTAAATATGTATATTAACCTGGTTAACGTATATAACCTTTCCTAGTTTTCTTTCCCTTTCCTTAATAAGGAAACTATGCTGCTCTTTCTCAGATCTTTAGATACCCCCTAATCCCAATGAAAGATCACAAAAGTTAGTATCCTTCCAATTAAGACTTTCCACACAAGACATAATCTTTTACTGTCCTGGTTTCACTCATATAATAAACAAACATTTCCTGATCAATTACTCTATGGGTTATACGGACCTTAGAGTTCAAAGGGGTTCCCACCCCTAGAGTTTAATAACACACGATCTCACGAACTACAGATATGATTTGATACAAATAATCTAGATATCAAATTCTCCTATGTCTTGAATACAAATTTCTTCCTTCAAGCCATCCTCAGTGCACTAGCAGAATTCAGGAGGCTTCTCTGATGATACCGCCTAATGTCTGTAAATCTGACATCAAATCTATTGTCATGGTGTTCACTTTTTTTCTGTAAAGCATCACAATTTATCTTTCCTTGGCCCTCCATTCATCTTAAAAACCAAAATTAAAAAAAAAAAAAAACAGAATACAAAGGACACCAAGAGGTACACTAGTGATGGTGTTGAATCCTATAAAACAGAGTTTGTACAAAAAATGAAAAAGGAGAATGATCTGTGCCACACAGATTGCTAAAGTTACTATGTAAAATAACTCATGCATGAGTTTGCATTCTCTTTACAAACAGGTTCTTCTCCCAGATGAACTGGGCTAAAGGCAATTCTTGTTCTACATCAACAAAATCAAATTGCCAAACTGTGACTGCTGAGTCATATGAAATGAAGAAAGGTGCTCCCTTTCTCAATTCCACAACACATGATCACTTGGGGAAAAACTCAACTGATACTTTTTTTATAATATTAAATAGTGAAGAAATGTGACTTAAATATCTCTGTGTTCCAAATAGTTTGAAAATCCAATGCAAATACTCAAGTCAGAACCTAGGTGAATAGTCTTCATGGATGCTGCTTACAGGAAGAGAAAAATCCCAGAGTTGGGAGAAAGAAACAGAGAGGAATAACTAAGCAACAGCATGGCCTAAGTAATTAGACTACCCTTGAAAATCAAAACCCAAAACAAATACCCTGATATGACTCTAAGGACTTCAGCATGACTTCATCTGTGGTGTGGTGGGGAGCGGGTGGGAATCTCACTAATACACGTATCTGTGTTATGGGAAAACCAGACCAGATTTACAGATGATGTCAGAGATCACTCAAGTTTTTGCCCTAGACCAACAAAATGGAAAAGGTCATCTCAAACTGTCACGGGTACTTTCAGAATTTGCCAAAGTTTGAAGATTTTTGTTCTTTTAAAGGAAGAAAGCAGCAACAAGTAACAATAGTGTACTTCCTGGCCTTAGGAAGAGGGAGCTGGGACTCTCCAGCTGCACTTCCTAGAGAAGTATGCCAGCTGCCTTCTGTAAACTGAGATCAAATTGCCAAGATTTTGCAGGATAGCAGTTATGATCGATGACCTAAAATACTGATCTGCTGCGAAGAGGATGTAGCACAAACCACACGGGAAGTGACAGGAAATCAGCCCTTGGGCTGACACTTGCATAGTCAAGAAGGCTAGGAATCCTGGACCTCTGACAGCCAAATTTCATCATCTCCCTTTGTAGGGAGAGTTATCCTTCAGAAAAAAAATGCTCAGAAAAATCTAGTACAAAGCTTTTTGGTGCCCAGTCCTATTTATTAACACTGCCCCCTGCCTGAACCAGCAGTTTAACACATGTTAAAAGTCCAGCTGAGGTCCTGCAGCACAACTTGATCAAAACTCCCAGGTTTGCTGGCACAGCCCTTTATTCCCTCAGCCACGAGCCCACTGAATGCCATCAATGATTCACAGCCTGTGATGATGGTAAGGAGAAAAACTAATATTTGGAGCTCACCAAATAATGAGTCATCCTCCTGGAAGAAGAGAAATCCTTACAACTGGCAGAGCTATGGGACAAAATTTTAATAACCATTTTTAACATGAATATTAATGCCATAAAAGTTGGCAAAAGGAAAACAATTTAGAAACATGTGATATTTGGTTTGCTTATACCTTATAAAAGTCCAGTTCATGCTCCAAGAAAAAGAATGAGTAGGATATCTACTACCTATTCCTAGACTTGCCTTCTGGACTCACTGCTGCCAAGTTACTCATTCTCCCACACAACACTTTCCATATTAATTTTGACCCTTAAGAATCAAAAAGAAGTCTTGCCTTCTTTGCACCCAAATGCCAAAATGGAATCTTTTAGTATTTCACCTTTATAAAGGGAATGTTTGAAAACAGGCCTCTCTGGCTGTGACATCAGTGAGTTACTGAGGCCTCCGAGGGCCGGAGGAAACATTCCCAGTCCCTCGCAGCGCTGCTGTACTCCTACGGTGCAATCTGGCAATGGCCAGGGACCAAGTCTTTAAAGCTGTTTTATGGTATTTAACATATGGTCATAAATTGCTCAGTGCTCTAAAGAGGGGCTAAATTTGCCACCCCTATTGATGAGAAATGTTCTTATTTATTTAAATTTAGTGGTAAATTGGCACTTCTCCAGATGGAGAGGTTTAGGCATAAGTACAAAAGGAGAACTAACTAGAGATGAGTTGTATGTAACTTTTCTATATACTGAACACAACCACATCAACTTAGGCTTACAGCACCACTATCAAAAGCATAGTATGACAGTACTATGAAAAGATTCTAATTTCTAAGGCCCCAGGAAGGGGGAAACGTAAATTTTATTCAGACCGCATAAGAGTTTATTTAAAAAAACAATTCTCTCTCTCCTCAAGCTAATTCTATTTCCTCCCTTGGTCTTTCGTTCCCCTCACAAAGTAGATGTATCTGGTCTTCATCTACAATCCCAAATCTACAAAACTCCCTGGAATGGCCTAAATCTTCTAGCCACCACCTTTGTATTTTGCCATATTTTTGGTTAAGTTGTTTGTTGTTGTTGTTGTTTTTAATGGCTCTAATTCCCCATCACTAAAGACATGATCTTACTAAAACATTTTGTTCCCTTCCTTTTACAACCTAGCCCTGTAGCCAAAGGCAGAAGGAAAACAAGGATTTTTCTTTTGTTTTGTTTTGTTTGGGCAGGGTTGTTATCATTGGTATTAATGTGAATAGTATCAAAAGAGAAATGCAAAGGGTAAAGCCACTATTGGCTTTCTTTTTGTGTTTTCTCAAATATGCAATATAGAATTATAATAACTTTGCTATTACACATTACATCCCCAAGACTTATTTATTTTATAACTGGAAGTTTGTACTTTTGGATACAAAAGAACTATGAGAGAAGTACAGAAATAATAGCTTCAAATATAGATACAAACGTCCTTAAAAGAATATGAATGAAGCAAGTCCAGCAATATGTAAGAAGGATAATACATAATGATCAAGTGCGATTAACCGTAGGAATGCAACATGGTCTAACATCTGAAAATCAGTTTACTCATCATATTAATAGAAAAAAAAGAGATAATACATCCCAATAGAGAAAAAGCATTTAACATATTAACAATCTTTTCATAATAAAAACTCTCGGCATGTTAAAAACAATGGCAACTTTCTCAAACTAATAAAGGGAAACTACAGTTGTGCTTAGTGATGAAACACTAAACACCTTCCCCTTAAGGCTGGAAATAAGGCAAGGATGTCTGATTTCATCACTGCTACTCAATACTATGCTGGAGAGCCCATTCAGTACAATAAAGGAAGAATACAAAATATAAATCCTACAGATTGGAAAGGAAGAAGCAAAACTGTCTTTTTCACAAGCAATATGATTATTTTTTAAGAAAATACATAAGGAGCCTACAAAAAAGTTACTGGAACTAATAAGTGAACTTAAAGACACAGAAACAATACAAGGGTCTGGATACTAAAATCCATGATATTTCAATAGATTAGCAACAAAGACTTAGATAAAATTCAAAGAAATCTATATGTGCTATAAATTAGTCTCAAAAATATAAAATATTTTGAGGTAAATTTAAGAACATTTGTCAAGGGGCACTTCGGTGGCTCAGCTGGTTAAGCATCTACCTTCAGCTTAGGTCATGATCTCAGAATCCTCGAATCAAGGATCAAATAAAACCTTAAAAAAAAAACCTTGTTAAAAAACAAAGACTAACTTTCAAGACCTATTCATGAAAAAACTATAAGACCAGAAGAAATTAAAGAAGACCTAATAATAGAGAGACTATCATTTTCATCTACTGGAACACTTGATTGAGTTCTCTACATACAGATCATCAGATTCAATGTAATTTCAGCAGGATCTCTGCAGACATTTGACAAGCTGATTCTAAAATTTCTATGGATATACTAAGGACCTAAGATACCCAAAACAGTTTTTTTTTTAAGTTATTTAAAAAGTTGTAGAACTTACACTACCTAATTTAAAGACTTCCTATAAAGCTATAGTAATTGAAGCAGTGGATATGAGGATAGATGATACATCAGTGGAATAATATAAGTTATTTTGGTAACTTATATTACATGAGGATAGATGATACATCAGTGGAATAATATAACATAAAGTCCAGAAATAGACTCACACTTAAATGGTTAATTAACATATATATGGTCAAAATTAATTCAATAGATCATAGACCAAAACGTCAAAAGTAAAAATATAAAACTCCCTAGGAAAAACCTTTAAGACTTTCAGGTAGGCAAAGATTTCTTAAACAAAAAACCAAAAGTACGAACTATGAAAGAAAAAATTATTACACTGGACTTCATCAATATTAAAAACTTCTGCTGTTGGAAAGACAGCATTAAGAAAATAAAAAGGGAAGCCACAGATTGTAAGAAAATATTGACAAAATAACAACTTCTTTCTAGACTAATATAAAGACTACCTATTACTCAACAAAAAGCCCAAAAATCCTATCAAAATGTTGAGCAAAAGATGTCAACAGACATTCACAACAAAAGATAAATGGATAGCCAATAGCACATAAAACTACAATGAAATTCCACTACACATCCACTAGAATGATATAATTTATAATAATACCCAATTTGGCAAAAATATAGAATAACTAGATTGCTCATAAATTACTAGTAGAAATGTAAGACAGTACAACCACTTTGGAAAACAGGTTAGCAATTACTTATAAACATACACGTAGCTTACAACACAGCAATACCACTGCTAGGTAGGTACCCAAGAAAATTAAGACATAATCTCCACAGAAGACATGTACAAAAATATGATAGCACCTTTATTCATAATAGCCAAAACCTGAAAACGCAAATGTCCTTCATTAGATGAATAAATACAAAAAACTGTGGCACATATATCCACACAATGTCATACTGCAGCAATAAAAGAAACAAAGTACTGATACAAGGAATAACATGGATGAATCTCAAAAACATTATGCTGAATGAAAGAAGCCAGACACTAAAAACTACATCGTATATGATTCCATTTATATGAAGTTCTAAAACAGGCAAAATTGTTTTATAGTTTCAGAAAGAACGCTCAGGAATTGCTGGGATGGTGGTGGAGGAGATGAACTTATAGAAGGAATGAAACGTTCTCTATCTTTGGGGGATGGAAATGTTCTGTATCTTGACTATGGTTGAGTCACTCAGGTATTTACAACTGACAAAATGTATTGAACTATACATCTTAAATAGGTATATTTTATTATATGGAAATTATACCTCAATAAAGTTAATATTTTAAGAAAGGAATACAAATTGCCACCTCAGGGCAGCGGCGGCGGCTCAGTGGTTTAGCACTGCCTTCAGCCTGGGGCATGATCCTGGAGACCCCAGTTCGAGTCCCACATTGGGCTCCCTGCATGGAGCCTGCTTCTGCCTCTGCCTATGTCTCTGCCTCTCTCTCTGTGTCTCTCATGAATAAATAAATTTAAAAATCTTAAAAAAAAAAAATTGCCACCTCAGAATTACTGTATGATTAAATGAGATCATATATATAAATAAGTCTACCTCTCTACAAAATAAATGCTCAATAAGTTATTTTAACAATTATCTATCGGCTATTTTTTAATAAACTTTAATCAGAAGTTTTTCTAACATTCCATGAATTCCAAGAAAATAAAATGTTCTGAAATACCAGGACAAAGGAATCCTCAAAACCTACAGGAGAAATCATGTCTAATCCACAAAATTAGCACTTCTTACTTGCCTTTCATGAGCGTTTTTTAGAACATTCACTATATCAAAGGTGACCTGCCTCCCTAATTAGCCTCTAAAAATACCGTGAATGCTAGATAATAATAATCTTTAAGTAAATGAATCTTTTAAAAAGATAAAAATAAAAGTAAAATGAACTATGCTACCAAGGAAAATTATAATGCCTCTCAGCATGATGCAAAATACTAAGTCCCTGGACATAGTGTCCAACTTTTTACTTAGCTCAACTGTAACAAGTCAGACTGAAAACGAGTACCACCTACTCTCCCTGCAGGTGATCTCGGAGACAAGAAGGGTGCCAGCCAAGGAGCCTCCAGAGAGAGCACATCCATTAGAGCAGCAGATTTGTGAGTGCAAATGAAGAACCTAATATGCCACCAAAACAGGCTACTTTATGATTTCCTTGGCCCAACCTACTAATGCCAAAACGGTGTAAACAAAGCTGAAACCGGAAAGACAGGGGTATTGGAGAAGGACAATGAGCAAATTGGTTGTTGGTGAGCTTTTGACATGGATTGTCGTCAGCTCAGCTCCAACGATGGAGGCAGAGAAGGGGGAATGGCAGGCTCTGACCGCCGTGAATACTAGGCTCAGGGATTCAGTCCTCAAATACTGAAAGGGAGGAGGACAGGGTTAAGGCAGAAAGATTACTTAGTTAACATTTTCCAAACAGATTATTTATTTTAAACAATGTAAGAAAGAAATCACACTGTCAACCCAAAAAGAGTGCTGAGAGCTATAGCCACCGCAGCCAGCTTTTGGATCTACAGTCAAAATTCAAAACACAAGGTATAGTAACAAACCAAACAAAGTGCAAAATTCTTCTAGATAAGATAAAATCAACAGGACCTTAATGTCTTTGTCAGCTGGGGCAACACTCCCCACAACACCATTGGGTCCTTCAGGGCTACCATCCCAGTGTTCAGTTTCTATTGGATAGCTGTCAATGTCAGGACCCTGAGTGTCTCTACAGTGCTGCATAAGAAAGATCTTAGAGGACAAAGGCGGGGGGGAGGAAAAAGAACATTCTGAGTTAACAAATGCATCTGCCTAAGACAAAGCAGTATGTAACAGATCCAAGGTACAAGAAGCCCAGTGTGAATGCACATACACACATACACACGCACACACACATGTGCACACACACACACACACAGCAGTCAAGCCACCAAGGAGACAGAATCAAACATGAAGTTCAGTTTCAAGATGCAATAAAATAGAAGTTCTGGAACACTATTTGCAATGTGTCTGTAAAAATCCTTGTATACGTCTGACCATTGTGTAACAAAACATCCCACTTAAAAATAGCAGTTCTAAGGCTGATTTCATTTTATTGTAAGCATTCCCCAAAACATACAAATTTAAATGCAGTGATGTAGTATCAAAGCCTTGGAAATGAACAGCAACTTTACAATGTCCCTCTGAGGACATGGGAGAGAAAGTATTATCCAAATCATAATACTTTTTTTTTTTTTCACTTTTTCTTCTGGAAAAAAAAAAAGGCTTTTCCTCCGGGAAAGTCTTTCCACTTCAAAACCTTTGGAGATAATTTTTTGGCATGACTTCTTCACTCTGTAGCAAATGGCTTTGAAATGTTCATCATTCCTCTCAAATGATAAACAACCATATTGCTTCTATTGTTAAAGACAAAAGGGAAATGTCTATAGTTTCATTTGGAAGCTCTTTAGAAAGAATTCCTGTAACAGTGTAATCGATACCTCTGTGGGTACCTGCCCAGCTCATGTCTACCTTGTGCTAAAACTATCCCCTTGTAACCATAACCCAGAACTCTTGGTCAAACCACTGGATCAAGAGTGAATATCCAGTCCAAGCTGCCAATCAGACTTTCTCTCACAGGAATTTAGACTCAAAGACCATAGGCTGTCTCTTGTGGCCTTGAACTGAGTCACCACATAAGGGGCTCAGCCATTTCCACTTTATGTGAGGAGAAACAGAGAAATCTGAAGGGGGGAAAGAATAAAATGAATAAAGTAATAATAGGATATGCTACAGGAGGAAGAGCCAGACAAACAAGGACACAGATGCTGACTGTCTGCAATGGTGTCTATCATCCTGCTGCTAGTCCCAGGTTCTAGTCCCTCTTGAGACCTGGCTATACTTCCTGCCCTTGGGCACCATGGAATTCATATAATTCCTCAGAAAAACAAACAAACTCTTTATGTTTCTTTCAATGGGTTTCTTATACCAAACAGTCCCTGATTAGGAAAAAATTGTTAGTACGAAAAAGACAAATTTTAAACAAAAGATAATTTTAAATTTGAAACCAATGTTAGTAAACAGTTTTGATTTACTGGCCACAAACTTGCTCAATACACTTAAAATATTTCAATAATCTCTTTATATAGTTACGTAAGTGGTGCCATTCAAAGAAATTGTAAAATTGAGAATACTGCAAAGTTCTGTCACTTCTTCGTTAAACCTCATCATTGCCAGATCCAAAGAATGAACATGGTTAATGCATTCCACTAATACCTATTAAACGAGTCCCTCTACATGCCAGGCAATAAGCTAGAGATTGAAAATAAAATAACAAAAAAAAAAAAAAAAGAAAAGAAAAGAAAATAACAAAACAGCCTCACTCCCTGCCATATTTATAGGGTCTACAAAAACACAAACAATAATTTCTTTAAGAGTTAAGTGCTATATATAGTGACAAGGGCCGCTATATTTACAAATATGCGTTTTTATGAAGCTCATTGCTCTTTCTCTAAGTTTTGTTATAACTAGTAGATTTTCACTCATTAAAATGACATGATCCTGGGGCCCCTGGGTGGCTCAGTGTTTGAGCATCTGCCTTTGGCTCAGGTCATGATCCCGCAGTCCTGGGATCAAGTTCCACATCAGGCTCCCTATAGGGAGCCTCCTTCTCCCCCTACCTATGTCTCTGCCTCTCTCTGTGCATCTCTCATGAATAAATCTTTTTTAAAAAATAAATAAATAAAGTGGCACCATCCTACACTTTAACATGTATTTTCTTAAGTCAGTCTTGATTACCAAAGATTCACTCTTTCAATCCTGTTCAAGTGCCAACTGTCTCTTCTATATAATTGTGAAATTCAAGGACTTCTCTTTAATTCAGACATTCTTTGTTATCTTGCACGAGAATCTTACAAAAATTGGCAACTCTTTCACTGACCAACAGTTGTCTCTTCACATTGAAAGAACTGAAGAAACAGGAACATCATTCCTAATGTACTGTAATCTTCTGGTCTTTTTCATTTCAGTGATTTAATTTTGAATGTGGGTAATTCTGTAGGCATCAATTCACGAATTCATGGGAGAAATATGTCCTCTCCCTCGTCTTTCATTCTCATTATTAACTGCACAGTTTCCTTTATTCACAGAGGAGACATTTATAGAAGAACTGTTTTCTAACATATAAAATACTTCAAAATATAAATTTTAGTTACATGCTATTTTCATTAATCTACTTTAAGGCAAAGTGAAATACATAAAAGACAAAATTGATACAGACTCCAAATCTACAAAGTACTCTGTTTTTCCTTTTTTCTGAATTATGAAGAGCAGTGATCCAATTACAAATTGCCTTCAGAATAAATAACTTCTAAAGACTGAATTTCTGTTGGTAAAAGACTGATACAAGTAATAGAATGCCATATTCTTTATAACACTATACTTCAACAAAAATGTGAACACTAAGCTTCATTAATTCATGTATGCATGCATTCACTCCATTCCTTCAACAAAGATTGAATTGAATATCTTTGCTAGGCTAGGGCCTGAAGATAATCATTTAACAAACAAAACAGTCTCTATCTCTAACTTCACTGAACTAAAGTTATGAAATAAAATTACTATAAGTGTCAAATACTTTGATTCAGCCTTGGTTAAAATTATAGTTGAAACCACCCACCACAGGATTTAATGAGAAACTTTAGATAAAGAAGTTGTTTACATAACTGGCTTTGACACTGTAAAGTCCTAGGTTAGCCATCACCCTGTGCTGAGAAAAGAAAAAGGTAAAAGTTAAAAAATATTTATCTAGTAGTTACCACAGAATATAATTTAAATTGATACTTATTCAATTTCTCACTACCATGAAATTAAGTCTCATACTGGGTCTGTTTCCTAAATAAGGCAAAGAGCTTTTCTGTTGGCTGAGAGTGTTATTTTCCAAGGACTATTAAACTATATAACCTTTCAGTATCGTACATTTGTTTTCGAAAACATGCGTTAAAATATTTGTTGTAGAGTATGAGAGTTAATTATCTAGAGATGAACATTGTGTTGGTTGTAGGAGGTAGAATTCAATCACAAATCTTGTGATAATTAACCACTATGACCTTACTGATCTTGGAGATGATATATTTGAGGTTATAAAAACTGATGGAGTAAAAACATATGTAAAAAGTGTTTGGCCTTGCCAGGTTTTTTAAAAGTAAAATGAAGGAGTTAAAAAAAGAAAAAAGAAAAAAGAAAAAGGAGTGAGCCTAACATTACTTTTAAAGCAATGCAAGATCTTCGTGTTCTCCAAGAGGGGAAAATGATTCTTTGCAAATTCATGATTTGCCCTGAATAATTTCTTTTACAATAAACTTGGCTGAAACAGTAAATTATCTGTTTCCATGATTCAAACCATACACAGAATAAACCTATACTAATTATTGAAGCTAATAAAATATATAACTGTTCTACATTACTACTACAATCAACCCATAATGACTCTACAAACTCCTCACAAAAATATTTATTAAAAAAAATTGGAAACAAAAATAATTTTGAAATAATTTTAAAATGAGTTGGAAAGAAAGAAATGTTAAATAACTATAACCTAAATATTACACAAGTTAAGGAAAGTAAAATAATCTTGCTATATAATTAGTGACATGAACAAATTTATGTGGATAGATTCACAAAACACTAGTCAATAAAGATGGTTCCACTGATCTTAAGTTTCAACTATATCAAAAGGTTTGTGTATTTGTTTTGATTCTCTCCATGTAAATTTTTCCATTTTCATACTGTCAGAGAACAGTGACTTGTGTTTCATAATTTTATGTAGTTGATTTATTTTTGACAATTCTATCACATTTTAAAAAGCCATTAAAAAAACAATTTCCATCTGGAAAATTTAAAAGGTTTAGAGTTTGGCTTCCATAGTGAAGCACTGTGGTACCTCAAAGTATACCACTTTTAGGGTTTAACAGGTAATTTTTTTAAAGCAAGGGATTCTAACACTATACTTAATCATATGACCAACATCCTTTAGAACGCCTTCCTAAATAATGTCCAGAATTTCAGAAGAAAAAAACTACACTCATTCTTCCAATTGAATGGACTTTTATAAATATAGTGCATAATCAAGTATCTTTTCCTTTTATTTGGCTATGGGCTGTGTAAGGCTAGAATACGGACTCACCTTAATGTGGAAGAACCTCAATATACAAAGTTCATTTTTTTACTGAATTATTACAGAGTATTCTATGGCTTAAACTAAGTCCCTAGTACATATGATAACATACAGCAGTAGCTTAATAGGACATAATTAACTTATATGGTGAGTATCAGTCCAAATACCAGAATCATCAATGTTATAAGAGGTTTCCTGTGAAAATCTTACAGTAATGACAGGATATAGAATATTAGTAAATGCTTTCTAACACAAATTCATACAGCAATTAAGATCTTTGAGAAGATAACAATATCTCACAAGAAGATAACAATATCTAACATTATTTCTGGTTCAAGACTGTGGACTACACACACATTTACTTCTTCTCCTTTGTAAGACCCATCCTTCCATTAAATGATAATGAAACAGAGAAAATAAGAATCCAAAACAATATCAAGCAAAGAGAAAGGGAAAAGAGTAGCAATCCGTAGATGAGCAATTTCAACAAATGCCTAGGAGGCAGAATGCAGATGGAAGAGTAGTAACTAATGAGACAAGGCAGGGAAAGCTCTGGTTACAATAACATGAGAAAAAGGCTACTGATGAGGGGGAAGCCATCTGTCCTGGTAAACCCATAGAAACTTGTAGTCATCCAGTACATAGAAAGGAAAGAATGAAAAATGGGGCCAAGAATGGGGAAATTAACGAAAAGCTCCATGGGGAATAGTCTATGATACCTGTCCCCCAAAAATGGCATGGTAGCCATGTGTATGCCCCCTCCTAAAAAAAATGTAGGGGATTTTCTAAAGACACAATGATTTAAGGGAGTGCCAGGAACAGGTGAACTCCTTGACACACATATAGAGTTTTCTCATACTAAGAGGCAGCCTACCATTAACCTATGAATAAGCTTGGTTCACCCATACAGAAGTCTTAATCAGTTTTTTTTGTCTGTCATAAATGTAAGCAGACAACCAAAACCCAACTCTTATTTAAGGAAAGACTACAGAATAATAGAGAAGGGAAAATGATAAACAAACAAAAATACAATCCCTGGGGAAAATTTAAATAATTAAGAAAACCTTTTTAAAAAGTTACATTCTCTGAAAGCTTTCAAGACATTGTATTCAAAAAATAAGAACAAGAGGTTGTGAAAGAGGAGCAGAGAGCAAGAGCAAAAAAGAGCTCTTAGAAACTAAGATACCTAATTACAACTATGGTTAAGTAAAAATTCTCAGAAGGGCTACAGGAAAAGTAGAGAGAGGAATGGAATCAAAGCAAGGTATCTGACTGTGTTCCAACAATTATGCTTTAATCCCACAAAACACAGAATTTTCAATACACAGACTCTACAAAACATGGTCAAATCCAAAAGAATAAATAAAGCAGGCAAACCCCACAGCGATAACTGAATAGGAGCAGGCCTACATATCATTCATTCAAGCAATTTATAAACAAAGCACAGAAGATAACTCTAGCTTTGAAACAGACAATAAGTTATTAATGTTGACACTACCAAAGGAAAATAATACAAAAGTTAGGAGGTGAAAGAAGAGGAATGGAGAGAAGGGCAGAAGCTAATATATTCATCTCACAAGTAAGGAGCCAAAAAGACACTCTCTGGTTCACTGGAAACTAAATAAAAATATACTAACCCAGAGACTGTGCTTACATAACAACAGTGCTAACTGTGTGCCACTTACAAAGAATGTTCTAGGGGCTGTTCATTTAACTGTACCATACGATGCTCAAAAAGATCCTTAAAAAAAAGAAAGGAAAAATGTTTAGCCACAGGGTAACCAACATAGGAACCAACAGTGATGATATAACTACATTAAAGGGAAGGAAAGAAAAAGATAAAGAGCATGGTGAAAACAGGGCTGATGCCTCATGTATCAGGGCAGGAAGTCAAAAGATAACAATATCTAAAATTGGCAAGTAAAGAAACCGAGGGCATAAACATTATTTAGACATACAGCAATCATCCCCAGAAGAACTACATACTGAAACAACAACAAAATTTAAGTGCTTCCCTTGGGAAAGAGGACTAGACTTGGGAAGAAATGTCACAGAGGACTACTGCTTTCATGTGTAAAAAATTTCTGAACTTTTTACATTTTTTACCATGTGAATGATTCACTTTGATTATTTCTTTTAAATTTAGTTAATATTTTTTTCAAAAATAGTCACAATCTAGAATGTCATACTATCTTATCTCAGGCAGCTGAAATTCTTACGTATTTTAATGGTTTCCAGAGAATGATCTAACAATGCCAGGTTCACAAGTTAGCATGTCCTATATTTTTCACTTAATACTTCATTTCTGATTCTACAGAATACTAAGATGTGGCCCCTGGTGGCCTGTAATTGTAAAACACAGTCCACAGTCTGAAAGGCACTATTTACTCATCTGTCCCATCTTGAACATTTATGTTCTTTATTCTTCTTTTTAAGAATGGAGAGATCCCAATACCCTGTTTACTACAAGAATACGCTTAAGAGAGAAAATTCCTGGTGAGACTGAGTGACCAAAGCCACACTGGGCTAGAGCATCAGCAATTGTCATAACAGCAGAAAAGGGCTGATACAACCAAGGCAGGTATTGTGGATGGTGGACTAAATCCAAGGGTAGGTCTCACCTACTATTTATCAAGGTCACAAACGAGTGGTCCAAGAGCTCCAGCCACACCCTACACACATTTGGTTGGACATGCATTATGTTGGCTCATGCCGTTTTTAATTTTTGAAAAAGTAGTCAGCATCCAAAACTGATCTGGATTTCCATTTTTTCTCAACAGAGAAATCAACAGAAGCAGTCCCCTCAAGAAGGGTAGGTGTGCCCCACCACACCTAGCCTGCTCCCTCCCCTCATTTCTCTTACCAGTCCAGCTGTGGTATCCATTTGCATTTCTGACCCTTGCTATAAAAGAAGAAACCTGTTAGCATTCCTAACCTGTGAAAGAGCCTCTAGAGTAGGATTCTTATGCTCAGGTAGCAATCAGAAGTACATCAATGACAATGGTTCTTGGCCGCCTTGGCTCCAGGAAGGAGTTACCAGGAGTGGTGCAGAGCACCCATTTCTATCTAAATATATTTTCTAAATAACCAGGTATCTTAAAGCAGTAGACTCTCTCTATGGTATATTACATAAGATCTGCCAATAGAGAAAAACAAAAATACAAGAATTATCGCATTGACCTAAAAATTTAAAATTTCGGTGAATGCCTATTTCAGGCACTCAGGCAAACAGGTCACTTTGACCACTGACAACTGCCTTACTTTGAATAGAACTAGGATTGAAAGACAAACTTTTTTAAAGTGGTAAATCCTAGTGATAACACTTAGCCAGAAATAAAAACGGAAGCACAAAGTCAGACAACTAGCACTGTAATCTACACTTTCAATAGAATAGTCATCATTTACTTACATTTTAATGTCTCTCCAGCATATGGTATGTGTAGTTTAAATCGGTCACAGTTGGGTCCAGGAGTCAATGATGTGCAGCTTTAAAGAAAGAAAAGAAAAGGTTTTGTTTAAAAAGTCCACATATTTGTGATATTTAATAAAGTAAGTAAAAGGTGAGCCTTATAGGTCAAAGTTTAAAACATTGGCTTATAAACAAAATAAAAGCGCTTGATGGTCAAGGAAGCCAAGACAATAAGACTTGCCCCAAAACAAGTAATCCATTTATCTCACAATAAAACTCACATGCTTTCTAATGACAAACACCAACAAAGCTTCAACTATTTCTCTCTCTCCAATAAGTGTATCTTGAATTTTAAAGGAAGTGAATCAACCAAAACAGATCTGTACTCTTTGATGTCAAGAATTGCAATAGTAATTTTATGACAGACTTTAAATAGCCTCTTTCGCTCAGTACCAAAAGAGTCCACTTTTTTTCTGACACCAGATCATTCTCTCTCCCCAAAGGTAAGGTGCTTCCTCTGGATTTGGCACCCCAGTGACTTCCATCTACAGCAGAGCACAATGCACTGCCCTTGGTTTCAGATAAATTGCAAATTTAAAAGGGGGTTGAATTAGTCCGAGTTTGGTTTCTTTTCAATCTGTTACTCCACAAAGTTATACAATGTTCTTTGTTCTTTCCATAGATTTACAAGATCTTGTTCATGATCTCACAAGTCATAACTTTAACGGCATAACAGCAGTACTGGCTTCATAAATCAGTATAATATTGGGATCCCTGGGTGGCGCAGCGGTTTAGCGCCTGCCTTTGGCCCAGGGCGCGATCCTGGAGACCCGGGATCGAATCCCACGTCGGGCTCCTGGTACATGGAGCCTGCTTCTCCCTCTGCCTGTGTCTCTGCCTCTCTCTCTCTCTCACTGTGTGCCTATCATAAATAAATAAAAATTAAAAATAAATAAATAAATAAATCAGTATAATATTAATATGAAGTCAACTGAGGAAATTATAAGTCTTCATTTAGTTTTTAAAAACGAGGTTTTTCAATTATAAATAAAAAATGCAAAATTTTTTCATAATTCCAATACTGATTATAAGGCATCTCTGAAAAGGGTATTTTAAGGAACGGAAACATTGTTAGAGTAAATGTACCACTTCCCTAGATGGCCACTTTGAAGGCAATAGTCACTTAAAAATAAAGTTAAAAAATGCTGATTCTAAGGGACACCTGGGTGGCTCAGTTGGTTAAGTGTCGGCTCTTGAGTTTGGCTCAGGTCAAGAACTCAGGGTCATGAGATCCAGCCCCTGTAGGGCTGCAGGCTCAGTGCGGTCTGCCTGCGATTATCTCTCTCCCTACCCCCTCTTCTCCTCCCCCACTCAAAAGCCTGGGCATAAAAAATAAATAAATAAGGGATCCCTGGGTGGCTCAGCGGTTTGGCGCCTGCCTTTGACCCAGGGCGCGATCCTGGAGACCCGGGATCAAATCCCACGTCGGGCTCCCGGTGCATGAAGCCTGCTTCTCCCTCTGCCTATGTCTCTGCCTCTCTCTCTCTCTGTGACTATAATAAATAAATAAAAATTTAGGGATCCCTGGGTGGCGCAGCGGTTTGGCGCCTGTCTTTGGCCCAGGGCGCGATCCTGGAGACCCCGGATCGAATCCGACATCGGGCTCCCGGTGCACGGAGCCTGCTTCTCCCTCTGCCTGTGTCTCTGCCTCTCTCTCTCTCTCTCTCTGTAACTATCATAAATTAAAAAAAAAAAAAAAAAAAAAAAATTTAAAATAAATAAATAAATAAATAAAATAGAATTAAAATATAAATAAATAAATAAATAAAAGCCTGGGCATGCATGCACGTGCTCTTTCTCAAAAAAAAAAGAAAAAATATAGACTTAAAAAAACTAATTCAGATCTCAGATTTACCATTACTTTTTCCCAAAACTATCTGAGTGTGAAAGAGAAAAGACCAGATGGAAAGTTTAACTCAGATATATTTAACATAAATCACTAGGATGATTATTCCTCTTATCTTTAGGGGATAATTAAAAAACACCAGTTTACAAATGAAACAACAAAGTTGCTCTAGTAACTGCACAGTAACCTCTTTCAATTTCTTACAGGTTTTAAGAACACATTCTCCTTTACCATTCAATATAAAAAATTCTTTGGGGTATATTTTATTAAAGGTACTAAAATATTTCTCTTAGGCACCTGGGTTGCTCCGAGGTTAAGCGTCTGCCTTCAGCTCAGAGCATGATCCCCAGTGTGGGGATCAAGTCCCCCATCAGGCACCCTGTGTATAGCCTGCTTCTCCCTCTGTCTATGTCTCTGCCTCTCCCTCTGTGCCTCTTATGAATAAATAAATAAAATCTTTAAAAAATAATAAAATATTTCCCTTATAGTATAATCTTTTCTAGCCCCTGGAACAGCAGTTATTGGAAAACACATAAATTAAAGCATTATGAAATATAAACTATGATCTAATGATAGAAATGACCCTATAAGCAACACTAAGAATTTTTTCTCTTACATATATTCAAAGAACAATGCTTTAAAATTATTTTTCAATAAAAAATAAACACCATTCACAATCGAGCATCTCTTTTTGAAGATCAAATTATCTACCTATCTTACATAGCTTAGCAACTGAAGCTATTAATAGTACAGGAAATCCTCACAATTAATTTGATTCTAGTTTGAATAACTCGTCCTTCTTCAATGTGAAATCAATTTCTGAGTTGTTATATTCACTGTTTGGACCACCTTTTGGATTATTTACTTTATGCTTTAACTAGGACTAAAAAGTGCTTTATGCTCTGCCCCTTCATCCTCCTCCCTTCCTATGTGAACAGCTGGCTCCAGACACCCTAGGGTGTTAAAAAGTGCATTTCTCCACCTGAGTGATTCGCTCACTAATTTTTTTTTTTCACCTACGTGGGTAGAAAGATTTACTGAGGTTTGTTGTATGTGTGAGGAATACAGGGTGGACAAAACAGACAACATCTCCAGTCCTATGGAACTTACATTCTGGCAAAGGGAAAAAGAAGGGATAAACCAGAGACAAAGAAATAAAGATGGTTCAAGATTGCTAAATGTTATAAAGAAAATAAACCAGTGTTGCAGTGGAACAGGAGCTATATTGCCCCGGAAGACTAGAGAAGACCTCCTTCCCAGGAGGTGAAATCTGAAACCTACTACGTAACTATCACCAAGGGTCCTACCAGGGCCAGTTCTGGGCCAGAGCCCTCCAGGCAGAGGATACAGCTGGTGCAAAGGCATGAAGGCAGGAAAAAGTCTGATATATCTCGGGGAAGAAATCTTGGTATGTCTGAGCGATGCATCTAAAGCAGAGTGAATGAATAAGGGAGAGAACAGCAAGAGATCAGGACAAGGGGTAAGCAAGGGACAGATTTGCAGAGCCTTGTAGGTGGTGGCAATTAATTCAGATTTTATTCCAAGCCCAAAGGAGTGTTTTAAGAACAGTAATAGTATCTGGTTTTGTGCTTAAGAGATCATCCTGCCTACTCTAAGGACAAGACAAAGAGACTGTAAGGATGTCAAACAAAAACCAAGAGGAGTCCATTTCAGGAAAGAAAGATGATGGATACTTGGACTAGGGGAGCAGCAGTGCCAATGGAAAGATGTGGATTTACTCAGGAAGGTCAACTAGGAGGGAAGCAAGTTTAGGAAGAAGGGCAATCAAGGTTATCAATCAAGAGTAGATGGTATGAGACAACATTCAAATCATATATGGAAACAAAGCCAGAGTAATGGGTAGGCCAGCCAATCCATAAGGGCCATGAAAACATCACAGAGAAGACAGAAGAAAAATCTGCCAAAACTGACTTCAGAGTGAGTGCTGTGTATTGTTGAAAAGATCACTCACTTGGTGTGGGGACAAGGGCAGAGGCCACACTCCCCAGAGAGCATTCCCAAGTTAAAATGGCTAATCTCTAGTTAATTACTGGTTTCTGTTTTGCTATACGAATTTAGGGCCAAGAGCTTACTGTTCAAGGAAACAGGGCAAAGACTACGCTGCCATTAGCAGGTCTCTCTCCCCTACACAGCACTCAGTTTCTCAAATGAAATGTTGAACAAATATTTTAAATATCTATTACGCTCTATCTTCCATATTACCCAGGTTAAATAGCTTTATGGGAAATAAACCAATGTCATGTTACTTAAAGGTTCTAAGATTAAACTAAAATGTTTCCCCTTCTTTAAAATTACTTCTGCCTAAAGTTGGTTTTGGGGCAGCCCCAATGACTCAGCGGTTTAGTGCCGCCTTCAGCCTAGGATGTGATCCTGGAGACCTGGGATCCTGTCCCACGTCAGGCTCCCTGCATGGAGCCTGCTTCTCTCTCTGCCTGTGTCTCTGCCTCTCGCTCTCTGTGTTTTTCTCATGAATAAATAAATAAAATGTAAATAAATACATAAATAAATACATAAATAAAGTTGGTTTTGGTCACGTATTTAATTTACTATGAAATTTCAAATCACATTCAAGGACGGCATTAGTTTTTCTGTTACTCATGGGTTAAAAAAGATCAAAGAATACATATGAACAGTAAGATTCCACTTATGGAAAAGAGAAACGTGTGTGTGTGTGTGTGTGTGTGTGTGTGTGTGTCTATCCACATAAATAGATTTCAGGAGAGTCACCAAAGTTTGGCAGGATTTGGGGTAATTTTTACAACATTCTTTGATTACATTTCTGTGCTACTTTGATTTTTATGAAGAACATGGACTATTTTATATTTAAGTAAATATTTTAAAGTTAACTGGATCTTTTTTATATTTGACTAGATGGCTTGACTTATCTTTTTCCTCTAAAGAGCTTCACTCTTTAGTGAGAAGGAAAAACTGCAAGGGTAATCTGCTGAAGTCTTCAAGTAAAATATATAGAGAGGTCTTTATATTGTATGTCAAAACTTCACACCGCTAATACTTATTATCCTTCATGGTTTCATTGTGTCAGAGTTTGGGAATGGCCTGACTGAGCAGTTCTGGTGTAAGGTCTCCCAGGATACTGCAATCAGACATCATCAACATATAACTAATATAGTGGAGAAGTTCATTCATCTAGAAAATCATTTCCTTATATAAGTATAAAAAAGCTACTAAATAACCCAGCTGCTGGCTTCATTAAAATTATATTTGTAAAGTGGCAACTTGTCCTAACACAGATCTAAGAGTTAAAAACCAATATTCCAAACTGAGTATCTTTAAGTAATAAGTTAACTTTAAATGATTTAAAAATTTCTGACGATCAAAATGTAACTCTCGGGGATCCCTGGGTGGCGCAGCAGTTTGGCGCCTGCCTTTGGCCCAGGGCGCGATCCTGGAGACCCGGGATCGAATCCCACGTCAGGCTCCCGGTGCATGGAGCCTGCTTCTCCCTCTGCCTGTGTCTCTGCCTCTCTCTCTCTCTCTCTCTCTCTCTCTATCATAAATAAATTTAAAAAAAAAATGTAACTCTCAATTTGTCTCTCAACTAAATTTCCTGAGTGCTTACCACTTGTCAGGCACTGTGCTAGGTGCACAGAATACAACAGTGATGAAGACAAAAAACATCACAGCATTAGATTGGGAAAAAAAAGTTTTGGCATGAAGACTATGCTTTAAAAATATATCTTTTACTAAATTGGAATTACCTCAATATACTGGGAATGTACCATTTTAAAGTTTAACACCTGGGAGATTAGAGGAAGTTAAACTACCACATTCTACAGATTCCAAAAGTGGGAATTATCAAGTGGGAATCCCTGATCACATCAGAACCGGTAGTTTACTATGGTATTTTATTACAGAAATTACAGCCAGCTAACCAGATACAGTAAAATGCTTAGCAGTACAACCTCCATATACTCTTGTCCCTACCACGTCTTATCTTACATCTAATCACATGACTCCCAAGATTATTCTTTATCTATTTTCCAATTGTAGTTTGTCCTCCCAACCACATCATAGGATTCATAGTGCCTATGAGTATAAAAAGTTTTATACTTTTTATAATGTCCTAGTGTAGCATCTAGCACCATACTGAGCATCTAGCACTAATGACATTATAGCACATACTTAACATCATACATTAAACTCAAAACTGTCATTTTATAGATGATGACAGTGAAACCCAAGGGTCTCACATGTGCTAGTGAGAACATGGGGACCAGGAACCATTTCCAGGGTGCTCTGGTCACATCTCAGTCTCTCTGACTTTGGGCATCTTTGGTCATCTGTAAATCTCCAGCAGCCAGCACTGGTGTTCGGGACATGGATATTCCATCAACCACGCATGGAGATAAAGGTTTGCTAAGTGAATGCATAAACTTTGACTCCCAGTCTTGGGCTCTTTTCATGACAAAAACTAATGATTTTACTGGAGTTGGGAAGATGTTCTTAACCTCACCTCTGAGACCAAAGTACAATTATTTGTAAAAGGTCCTCCCTCTGAAGGGCTGTATGTGTGACCCAGAATTTATATTTAAAGTCACTTCCTAAAATTACTCTATTTTCTCAATAAATAATGACAAAAGGTGTTAACATTTATAAAGCATTTGCGATGTGGCAGGTACTATTCTAAATTCTTTAATTAGACTGAACTATTCAAACCCAAAGCAACCTTCAGAGAAAGATGCTATTATTACCTCCACTTTACAGATGAGCAAACTGAGGCACAGTATCTTGCTAGTTAGTGACAGAGCTTAGATCCAAACCTAGGATGTCTGGCTCCAGGGCCTATTCTCTTCTTTTTTTTTTTTTAAGATTTTATTTATTCATTCATGAGAGACACAAAGAGGGAAACTGAGACATAGGCAGAGGGAGACGCAGGCTCCATGCAGGGAGCCCGATGTGGGACTGGATCCTGGGTCTCCAGGATCACGCCCTGGGCCGAAGGCAGGTGCTAAACTGCTGAGCCACCCAGAGATCCCCCAGGGCCTATTTTCTTAAACTCTCAATCATCTTTCAATAATTAAAGGGGAAACCATCAGAATTAGTAAAAAATGTGAATTATAAATTTGTCAATAAAAGCCACTTTATGAAGTACCTAAAATAATAAAAAGTAAAAGCTGACAGAATGTTGCAAAAAAGAGTGTTCTGTCACGTGAGCTTCAGTGAAATGAAAATGATTAATCAATAAGTATAAGAACTGTATACACATATAAATCAATGATGCAAAGGCAGGAACAAGGTGCTCCTAATTTGATTAAACAAGGCTCTGCAATGTTAACACTATTAACTTATTTAACAAGCCCCTTAAACAAAGTGAAAGTAAATTTGGATTTGAATCATCTTTAAATTATTACTTATTCATAGTTCCTGAGATCTGACTCAAATTATTAAGGTATTGCTACAAACAGGAAAAGTTGGCAATTTCACTACAGTTAATAGGATTTTAGTGACAGCCAAGAATTAATCTTGATTAACAGTTATACAAAAATATTCTACAACCTTTAAGACATTAGCATTTTTAAGAGAATGCAAAATATATGCTTTCTAATTTAATACTAACTCTATTATTCGATATGCTTTCTGGAAAAAGAATGATTTAAAACATTTCTCCTCTCCAAACCATCAGAAAAGAACAAAGTAGATGAGTCCAGGGTTCCTTCCCTGAGTCTACGTCAGTTTCCTTTACGCTATTAATTTACCACTTGGCACGTTCTCCTACATAGCTTCCTGTTTTCTTGATAATGACGTTTGTGCTTAACCAACAATATTCACCAGCAGCTGAGAAGGAAGTCCTCAGCTTTGGCAACCTAAAATCACAGGTAACTATGAAACAAGATCAGCTCAAAGACCAATAACTGGCTGCTACATGAATGTGAAGTCACAAATTAGAATGGATTCTTGTTAGCTCATATTTACCAACCTTTTCATTTTACAGAATTTCTTTCCTCTGAGTTAACTCTATCATCAATGATTCTACTCAGACCAAAGCATTTTCAAAATTATCACAGCTTCCAGACTGAAAGGCACAGCAAAGAAGCTTGAAGAGTGCCTCAGGCTATCTCAACAGCTACCAAATCATCTGCAAAACAGTCATCTGATCTGCAAAGCCATCTCAACTTCTGACTCACAGGATCTTACACTCTCAGCCTTAGAAGGGAATTATGGCCCATCAAAAACCTGCTGGGTCAAATTTAGGCTTTCTACAAGGGGACTCATGAATTAAAATAGGTAAAAGAGGACCAAAAAACATTGCACTGAGATTTTTTTACATCGTTCAGAAGAATGGCACTATTTGCTTGATGACATATGATGTTCCTGATACACCAAATATATCCTCTACATCTCCAAAGCCTGAAATCTATTTCTAGGCCCTACTAGAAAGTGATGGATTCAATTCTTAGCATAGGATTCCAAAATGCCATTACCAAAATATGTGACTCAGCTCAGAATGTTTTAAAAATTATAAAATTAAAATATTCAAAAAAAATGTGTTTGCCAGTTCATGTGGCATCAACTGTTCTTCCCAGTTTATACGCTGTATCTCCATTTATAAATGATAGACTTCAATCCTAAAGTAGGGAACATTTTTAAGTATTAGTAGGTGTTCCTATAACAAAAACATGGTTTAATTTACAGTATGATTCCAGTAGGAATGAGAGGTTCAAAAACTATTTTTAATAGTTAACTGGGAGGGGGAAAATCTTAATATTTTGAGACAGATGCTTAGCTCATTAATGTTCAACCTTTCTTCTTTTCTAATATGTGCACTTACTTCACTCTGTTAACAGAATAAAAGAGAAAATTAATAGGATTATCTCAATTAGTACAGGATAAATATTTGATAAAATTAAATATCTGTTCATGATTTTAAAGACTCTTTGAAAATAAGGATAAAAAAAAGAAAATAAGGATAAAAAAGGAACTATTCCTTAATATGATAAAGACCATCTACAAAAAAAAACCTATAACAAGATCACATTTAATAACAAAATGTTACATTTTTCCTTTTGAGACAGAGAACAAGATGTTATCTGCTCTTAACACTTTTATTCAACATCATACCGGCAATCCTAGCAAGTGCAGAACAGCATGGGAAAATAAGGGTATATATATTGGAAAGGAAGAAATAAAACTATACTTATGTGTAAATAATAGGACTGTGCATATAGAAAGCGTTTTAATACATTTTTTTTTATTTTTATTTATTTATGATAGTCACACAGAGAAAGAGAGAGAGGCAGAGACATAGGCAGAGGGAGAAGGAGGCTCCATGCACTGGGAGCCCGACATGGGATTTGATCCCGGGTCTCCAGGATCGCGCCCTGGGCCAAAGGCAGGCGCTAAACCGCTGCGCCACCCAGGGTTCCCTAGAAAACGTTTTAAATCTTCATAGGCATTATTGGAAATATGTGCGTTTAGCAAAGTTGCTAGACAAAGGACATACACAAAAATCAACTGTAGACTATATACACATATCTACACACCATCAACAATCAGTTAAAAAATAAAAACATTTAGGGGCACCTGGATGGCTCAGTCTGTTAAGCATGGCTCAGTCTATTAAGCATCTGCCTTCAGCTCAGGTCACAGTCCCAGGGTCCTAGAGTTCAGCCCCGTGTTGGGCTCCCTGCTCAGCAGAGAGGCTGCTTCTCCCTCTCCCTTTGCCCCTCTCCTTACTCCTGTGTTCTCTCTCACTCTCTCTGTCAAATAAATAAATAAAATCTTTTTAAAAATCAAAATAAAATCTTTTAGAAAGAGGCCATCAAAAATAACATCAAACTATCAAATATATAGAAATGTCACAAAAGATGTACAAGATCTCTACATAGAAAGCTATTATTAGAAGAAAATAAATGAATATAGGTATTTCATGATTAAAACACACATAATGAAAAGATGTTAGTTCCCCTCAATTAATCTGAAACCTGAGAGGCAGGTTTTAAAATGTAAATAGAATACCAAGAACCAAGAATAGACCAGATTCTCTTGAAGAAGAAAAATGTGACAGGATTATACACAATACCCCAAAACTGGAAGTAACCCAAGTGTCCATCAAGATGAATGGATAAACAAAATGTGACATATATGTGTAATAGAATATTATTTAATAGCTTTAAAAAGGAAAGAAATTTTGACACATGCTACAACATGGATAAATCTTGAAGATAGTATGCTAAATGAAATAAACCAGTTACAAAAAGACAAATACTATAGGGTTTCATTCATATGAGATCCTTAGAGTCATCAAATTCAAAGACAGAAAGAGAATGGTAGTTGCTAAGAGCTGAGGGAGGGTACAATAGACAGTATTTAACGAGTACAGAGTTTCAATTTTGCAAGAGGAAAAAGTTCTGGAAATACATGGTGATGATGGTTGCACAACAATGTGAATGTTCTTAATGCTGTGAACTGTAAACTTAAAAATAGTTAAAATGATAATTTTTATGTATATTTTACCACAATAAGGAAAAAAACTTATTGGGGAACTTGCTCCACTAGATATTAAAAATTACTATAAATCTTAGTAATTAAAATACTGGTATTGATACAAAGACAAAGACAGAGTCCAGAGACAGATCCTCATGTATCTGGACACTTAAATTATTTTTTTTTAAGATTTTATTTATTTATTTGACAAAGCAGGGGGAGTGGCAGGCAGAGGGAGAAGTAGGCTCCCGCGGAGCAGGGAGCCCAACTATGTGGAGCTCGAGCCCAGGACCCCACGATCATGACCCAAGCCAAAGGAGAACATTTAACTGACTGACCCACCCAGCCACTCCTGGACACTAAATTTACGATAAAAGCATCTCTGCACAGTAAGGAAAGGAAACTGTTTTCGATAAATGGTGCTGAATTGGCTGGACATACTAACAGGGAAAAATATGAAACTTAATCCCTACCCCATACCACTCATAAGAATCAAGTTCAAGTGAACTGAAGCTCTGAATGGGAAAAGCAAAAGCAAAATATTTTTAGGAGATAATGGGGGAAGGTTAATTGGGTAAATAGAAAAATATCTTCAAGAACTTGGGGTGAACAAAAATTCCCAAAAAGTACTACTATGAAGGAAAAGATGAGTAAACTGGATTATATTAATATTAGATTTTCTGTTCATAAAAAAAATAGACAGTGAAAAGACAAACCACAGAAAGAAGATATTTGAAATATACAAAATTGCTATTAAAATATACAAAGAACTCCTGTAAATTGGTAAGAGCTTTTCTCTAGAAGTTAGCAGACCTGAAAAAACACTTCATAAAAAGGGATCCAAATGGCCAATAAACATGAAAAAGTGCTTAACCTAATTAGTCACAAGAGAAATGCTATTTAAATCTACAATAAGGCACCACATCACACCCATCAGAGTGGTTAAAATCAAACCGACGCTACCAAGTGGGATTAAAAACTGATCTTATGGCATAGTGTATACAGCCAACATGGCATTTCTTTCATTAATATCTATATATTTTTGCAGATTTCTTTTTTGGGTATGACAGGTGAAAATACCATATTATAAGTAATATAAATTACTTTTACAATATTGCTTATTTCATTTTATGTCATTCTTTCTAATTTATATTTTATATATGTTTCATAACATAAGTATATTTTATAATTAAATAAGTATACATGTATTGAGGGTTCATAAATTATTTAAGGTGTATAATCAAAAAGTTTAGAGATTACAGCTACAAGAGTACAGAAAGAGTCTATTCTCTAGAACCTCAAATTGTAAATCAGAAGACAAAAATCAAACCCATGAAAGTCAAACAAGCACAATTTAAATAACAGCTCAAGACAACAATAGATACAAGTCACAAAGCAATTAACATGATTAATTGCCAAATTAGTGGTTAAAGAAAATAAGCACAATAGAAGTTGCCAGAGCAGAGAAACCACTTTTAGCTGGGGTAATCAAGGAGGGTTCACTGGAATACAAGACTGGCCTCTAAGAATGAGTTGGATCCAGTCAAGTTGGGTAGCAGAGGGAAAATATTTACTTATTGTCCTTAGGTAAGGACAAAACCAAGGAGACAGAGACTCAGCTAAATTGAAAGCTCTGTAATGAAACAGTCTATTATACCTTGGATCCTTTAGTGCCCAGCAGCCCACCTGCTGGCACACAGGAGGCACCTGATAAGTGCCTCATAAACAGTGCAGGTGAACAAGTGGAGCTGGTGATGACAAGCACACTCCAAGGTCATGTCAAGGTCAAAACAAATTACACAAATATCCTGAACTGATTCCTATCCAACTGTGGGAATGCTGGTCATTCTTCCATTAATAAATGTTATAAGAAATACCAGGGGAGCGTCTCGGTGGCTCAGTCGGTTAAGCATCTGCCTTTGGCTCCAGTCATGATCCCGGGCTCCTGGGATCAAGTCTCACACTGGGCTCCCTGCTCAGTGGGAAGCCTGCTTCTCCCTCTGCCCCCACCCTCCCCCATGCTCTCTCTCTAATAAATAAATAAAATCTTTACAAAAAAGAAATCCCCGGGGACAAGGCCAACTTACATACTATTTCTATACATTTAATGTGCATCATGATTTTATAAAAAGTAATTTTTATACTAAACTTTTAATTTGTTCAGTAAAAATATTCCTGTAAACTTTTTAGGTCACCATTTTCATCCCTTGACCCAAAACATGTCCTAAATGGATGTATTCCCAATTCTTTGAATTCTGGAGGCTTTATATTTTATACCATTTGTATATTATGTATCAAAATTACAATCTCAATTCCTGTTCCTCAGAGAGAAGGAGGAAAGTAGCTTGGCATGGAGCTCAGATTCTCAAGGGAATGAACTAGAAGAACTGTGATGGTTCCCTTACTAGCTTTCCTGATGTTTGCTTCATTTATGTTTGCATCTCCACAGTACCTCTCACTAAGTACTCAGTATATGCTTTTCTTATGAAAAATACATTTGGGTAAATATGAACTGTACAAGGGCAGGGTACAGAAAAAAACAGATGGAAGACTGGTAGAGGTGGGGGGGGAGAACAAGGAGAAGGAAAAAAACAAGCGTTAGAATGAGCTGTAGTGGAAACAGAGAAGGTAGAGGGGGAAAAATGGAAAAAAGAGAGTGGAAGAGTAGAAATAGAAGGAAAGAGGGGAATTGATAGATTCTGAAGTGCCATTACAGGACTCTCCTTCCTGTTGGTGAAAGGTGTCTTCTAAAGATGGAAGAAAAGTTTATTGGTCTTTTTTTTTTTTAAGATTTTATTTATTTGAGAGAGAGAGATAGCAAGAGAGAGCATGGGGGGGGGCAGTGTTAGGGTGGGAGAAAGAGTGGGGGAGAAAACAGGTTCCTCACTGAGTGGGGAGCCAGACACAGGTCTCAATCCCAGGACCCTGGGAGCACGACCTGAGCCAAAGGCTGATGCTTAACTTGATTTAGCCACCCAGGTGCACCAAGAAAAGTTATTTTAAATCCTCAAACTCTTCTAATTAAGTGATGACAAAAAGACTTAGCATCTGCTTTATGAGCATTATCAGGAACTGGAGGATAACGGGATAAATATGCACCCATGTATTTTGAGGTTTTCAATGGTTTGGGGGGATTTTTTTTCTTAGATTGCTGCTTGATATACTATCGTTACACACTATGAATTTTTCAGCCCTGTTCAAGTTAAGCAATTTGTCTCTTCCCCAGGATCATGACTTGAGCCGCAGACAGACCCTTAACTGACTGAGCCACCCAGGCGTCCCACACAGGGTATTTAGAACAGAACACAGCACATAGTAGATACTTACTATTATGATTACTCAAAAGCACAAATTGCAAAGTCAAAAATATGGGAGAGTCTATTTCAAACACTATTTTCATTAAACCCTTAATTCACTTGGCTGATAATTTTCAGAATTTAAAAAAACAAAAAAAACTTCAACTAACCCTCTTGCCTCAATTACTATGCCTTCTTCATTTCACAGACAAAGATTCTCAGAGGGAATCCAGTTAACAAGAAATTGAATCAGAGCAATAAAATGATTTTCCTAGGTCCAAAAGCAAATCTAATGGAGCCCATAGTGCACGGAGCAGGAGACTCACAGAAGAGTATAAAGACGGAATATCTAAGTGGTAGGGTAAGAAGAGACTAGAAGGAGTTGTCAGAGAAAAAACAAAGAGGGAAAGCCTCTGGTCTAGAGCAGAGGCCTTCAAACTTTTTTTACACAGTAAGAAACTTTTAAATCACTATTTTATATCACCACTTGGTACACGTATATGTAATATGCATATATATACGTATACATATCTTAATTAGTTTGTATATAAATTGAAACAAGTATGCTTTAATACTTAGCTTTATTATGTGAAATGCAGATATTTTGTTCAATTCTATTTCTTTTTTTTATTTGAATCAACACCCACTAAAGTGATTTCATAACATACCAGTGAATCACAATCTACCAATGGTTTGTAACACACAGCTCATTCCAATACATCCTCAAAGAATGTAGCTTCCAGAAAAATGAAGATAACAGTACTCTACTCCACATTAGTCAAAACTATTACTCGAAAACTTCACTCAGTTGTAGGTATTACACTTAAAAAACAAACAAACAAAAAAAACAAACAAACAAACGTGGGGCACCTGGCTGGCTGAGATAGAAGAGCATGTGACCCTTGAATTCAGGGTCATGAGTCTGAGCCCTACACTGAGTATAGAGATTACTTTAAAATAAAACCTTTACAAAAAGAAAAAAAAAAAAGCAGAAAAGGTAACTATTGCATACATTTTGCTAGATTTAAGATTCATGTATATTCTGCCTATAGCTGATATCTAAAAAAGTTTTCTTTAAATCCAAGTTGGGTTACTGACCCATAAAAGGGAAATAACTATGTATATAGGTATGTATATATGTATACACTCTACACAAATAAGAAATAGCTTTTCCTTTCTTATGTCTTTTTTACTGGTCAGGACTTTTTTTAAATATATTTGAATTTATTATTTTTTTGTTTTATGGCTTGTGGACTTGTCATAGAATGATCTTCCTCACTCTAATACTTTTTAAACTACCTTATTTTCTTATGGCTAAATGAGATTTTTTAAGTGTGGCATGTCAGGTAAATAATACAATTTAATCACAAAGACTTTTAAATAATTATCATTAGTATACGTGTAAAAAACCATGGCCATTGCCAATACCTAAAAATCTATAGTTCCAGGGATTCAAAATACATTCAAAATACAGTCTAAAATACTGGCATTTTATCAGGAAGTATCAAGTAAGTTTCTTACATATATTCTATATTTTAAAGTCACTAGAACAGTTAAATAATATCTTCTTGACTAAATACACACATATATATTATATATATATAATTATAACTTATATATAAAATATAATTATAATTATATATATATAATATATATATATTACAGATAACTCCTGACAGATATCTGAGTTACTTCCTGTAAGTTATCACTATAGAAGAAATAACATGCTGATGCATTTCATTGACAGACACAAGTGATCTTTAGATTTGAGTCACATATTTTCTCTCTACTTAGTAGATCAATGTTTTGTGAATGGTGAGTTGGCATAAAGCTTATTGTTCTTTAAAATGATGTTCTCAATGAATTCATTCTTGGGATCTTCTACAAAATATGTGGAATTCTAGATTTTTTTTTTGCATGTAATGGGAAATATTCTTTATTCTTTTTTCCAGATATTTATGCATTAGCCTCCTATTGGCTTTCCTAATTACTAACACTTCTCCAAGTAAACCATACAGATCCTCTCCTCTTTTATTTATTTATTCTTTCTTTTCACGTCATTCAGTTCCAGGTGTTACACTGGAAGAAAGACAGAGACTAACTGGATCTCAATGGGAAGAAGCCAGAGAGGATGCTGAAAAGGACATGAATTATATGGTTATCAGCAGACTCCATGTCAGACTGCAGAAGAGAAAAATATAACACACGATAGCTACTTCATTTATTTGAAGTGTCATCACATGGAGGATTGATTAAGCTTGTTCTGTATTGTGCCACGTGGTACAAGTGACACAAAAAAAGGGGTTTAGTCAATATAGAAAAGTCCTTTCTAACAGTATCTGCTGCCCAGCAAGCTGCCGTGGGCGTCAGGGGGCTTTCCTATGACAAGACAGTCACCTGGCAGGGAAGCCTAGAAGGGGCTCACTTAGCACATGGTGGTCACTAGAGTTTAATGCCTCTAATCCTGAAATTCTATAATTCTCAAATAGTTTATGAAAATATTATACTATGATATGACTTCTGAATCCAACACCATATCTTTATTACCTTTTTAAAAAGAAATTAATTCTGGGGCACCCAGGGGGCTCAGTCAATTGGACATCTTGGGCATCTGATTTTGGCTCAGGTCATGATCTCTGAGTGGTGGGATTGAGCCCCACATCAGGCTCCACATTCAGCAAGGAGTCTGCTTAAGATGCTCTCTCCCTCTCCTTCTGCTCCCCCAATAAATAAATATTTTTAAAAATAAAAGAAATAAAGTTTAAAAAAAGAAATGAATTCTTCTATGAACTATATAAAACCACCTTTAAAGGCAAAATGAGAATATTTTAATAAAAACAATGTAATAAAAGTTGACTTAACGTGCCAAACATGTTAAATCTTTTATCTAGTTAAAACTAGAGAACAAGTGAAATGCCACCTGAGTCACTAAACTGGTGTTAAGATGTGCCCCTACTTAGAAATATAAATCCATATACAGCTTTAACAAGCAAATAGCAAAACAATGTTTGACCTTTAAGATGTACATGAATAAAGGAAGAATGGTTACCCAGAAAAGACTGTACTGTAAACATTTTCTCCCTACTCAAGTTATACTTCTTTGGTATACATGCAGGTAACATAAACAAAATAACAATGCTCTCTCAGTTTTTACTGACCTGACCAACTGAAAATTTTAATAATTTTGAGAGAAATCTTCATTCTTACAACCCTCTACCATATTTGTTCTACCATATTTGTTTAAAAAGAAAATACTGCCATATCTCAGATGTGTAGTTAGGAATTACTTATCTCTATTCTCAAACATAATTCTACAAAGGCCAATTCCCGGACTGTTAGAATGCAGAAACCCTTCTAGGACCGTGCTACTCAAAGTGGGGTCCATGGACAGTGCATTATAAACTGTTACTAACCCATAATAAGATAAGCAGAGAAAATGAGAGTAAGAGGCTTTTCCAGCAATATGTAAGATGAGTTTTAAGTCTGCTGAATCGAATATTAAAAAGCCCAGCCTTGTATCTCATGTCTTTTTTATTCCACTTTTCTAGTAATTCATTTCTACTATATTTTGCAAAAGTATCAGTTGGTAACAGATCAGAAAATCTTAAAATACTTATCTTTTGGCAAAGACAATTTGAGAAAACTTCTCAAAAGGTCCTTTAAATGCTGAAGGTCCTTGGAGAAGAAGATAAACTACTTCGCTTTGATGTCCCCCAATCTCCCTCTTCACCTTGGTTTCCTCACCACAGTAACAAACCCTACCAGTTTATTGAAGTGTTCTTTTGATATCTCTGCTTAATTGTCAGTAATATCACAGTTCATGGCTCAAAATCTATCACCCGATTATTTGATTGCTCAGAACTTGCAACATCACTTCATCTGCATCCAGATGTAGCTCCAACATATTCTTGGATTCATCCCTTGTAAGAAGATATTAACTAATTTGATCCATCGAATTGGGAGGGTCACCCAATCCTGCAACGTGATAGCTGGCACAATCCATGGTAGTCAATCATCATTTTCGAGAAAGTCTAGAGATAGCATAGCACAGTTTTAAATGCCAGGCCTCCACTCATCCTCAAAGACTGCTTATCTTGGCAATTTTGCCAACACACCTGACTTTCAATTCTCCATTTGAACTATTTTGGCCTCCAGAATCCTCTTCTGACTTACATATTCTTTTATTTCTTACATAAACATGTATAAAGATGGATTTAATAAATATATTTATAAAAACCTGTCAACAAACAATTCTTAAAGATATTTTTATTACATTAAAGTATGGTGAGTAACAACTCTTAGGAAAAGTTAAATAAATACACAGTGATGTGCTGTAGGAGATTATTCTACAGTGCCAATAATTATATGCTTTTAGTTAAGATTTGAAATATCAACTATGCCTCCAACTCTTCAATGACTTAAATAATGTAAAAAAAAAAAGGGGAGGGGAGAGAGGGAGTCTGATAATTTAAGGTCAAAGAGTTAATCAGTGACAGACCATAAAATAACTGCATGTGTTGAATTTCTATCCCAGTACCAACTATGAAATTGTATTCTCTCCCCTCAATTTTTAATTTGTAGACATCTACAAACTCTTGTCAAATGATCTGGGATCTAGCCCATTTATAGTAAATTATTGCCTCAAAAACACTGCTATTTTAGATAGCTGTCTTTTCTGAATGAGTTCTAAAACTGAACTATTCCTGACGCTTAAGGTTTAATCTCAATCACCGAACCAATTTCTATCTGAATTCTAGCCAGTAATGGAAGGGGGGGGGCACTTTTCACATTCATACCTGAAGATATTTCACAAATACAGATCAATACAGGTAGCTAGAAAACCAATTCCATTGTATACTATATTAACAAGTGATTCCTAACTTTTCCTGGCCAGATGCGCTTTTTTGTTTGTTTTGATTTTGGTTTTGTTTATGTTTTTGTTTCTGTTAAGAAGGCCCAATATCATATAGGACTTTGTATTTTAAAAAAAATTTAGGGTATGCCTGACTAACTCAAATGGTAGAGAGCATGTGATTCTTGATCTCAAGGTCATGAGTTCAAGCCCCACAATGGGTAAGCAGCCCACTTAAAAAATATATGTAAAATTTTTAAAAATTAACTAAAACAGATTTAATTCACCACAGAGGAGCTATGAGAGAAAAATAGGATTGGTAAAATACAGTGTAATTTCTTTAAAAAGATTTGAGAGGAAAAAAAATCAACATAGAATAGCATATGGAGGGGTAAATATCAAGTGGAACCCAGAATAGAAGTCTAATTCATTCCTAGTCCTTAGGAAGATCCAGAAAATAAGAAGTAGGACTAGGTAAACCTAATACCTAGGTACATACTATAAGGCATCTGTTCCTTAATCACATGATGGCCAATGCTTCCTTAAAAAATACAAAACAGGGCAGCCTGGGTGGCTCAGCGGTTTAGCGCCGCCTTTAGCCCAGGACGTGATCCTGGAGTCCCAGGATGGAGTCCCATATCAGGCTCCCTGCATGGAGTCTGCTTCTCCCTCTGCCTGTGTCTCTGCCTCTCTGCATCTCTGTGTCTCTCATGAATAAACAAATAAAATATTTTTTAAAAAAAAATACAGAACATCTGGTAAAGAAGACCTGGAATTGGTCCCGTGGTCTAGTCCTGGCCTCCATCACTTATCAGCTAAGTAACCCTGAAGGAGCTGCTTAACCTCTTTGAGACTTGCGTTATCCTCATGTGTTTAAAAAACACTTTAAGGGGCATCTAGGTGGCTCAGTGGTTGAATGTCTACCTTTGGCTCAGGTCATGATCCCGGGGTCCTGGGATCCAGTCTGGCATCAGACTCCACACAGGGAGCCTGCTTCTCCCTCTGCCTATGTCTCTGCCTCTCTCTGTGTGTGTCTGTCATGAATAAATAAAAAAATAACATTTTAGGGAGAGATTGTAAAAACATTCCTCACAGACCTACTGAGGGCAAAGACAACCTATGGAAAAAAGAGCTTTATACTGTTCACAAAAGCTAAATTCATTTACTGCTCATTTCTTTATAGAAAAAAATATATACGACAGACATGGTCTGTTTGGAGATCTGAATCCACCACACAGACAGGGGTAAATGGGTAGAGTAGAGGCCAGAGAGCCTTTGAGAGATGTGGATGGGAAGCACCAGAGGAGCATCTCAGAAAGTGGTAATACCTTGAAGCCCATCCTCAAAATTGGGACAGGGCTTTTGGTCATTGCATTTAGGAGCCCCTCTCAATGGCCAGACCCCTGCCTCTGCTCCTCTTCACCCTTTCTCCATATTCCTTTCCTCTTCCTTGATTTCATCTCCCCTCACACTACCCTTCTGCCTCCCCTCTATCCCTCTCTATCGCCTTTTCTCTTCCCTTCCTAGCCTTCTGCCTAACTTCATTACAATATGGAACTGAAAAGAATTTTAAATATTCATTTATCCTATTCTTAATTTAAAATCAAGAGGGTTCAGACATGTATACATTCACCAAAAGACATGTACTATAATATTCCCATCAGCACTTTTCATGAAAGACAGAAACTCAGAACTACCTAAATGTCCTTCAATAGCAGAACAGGGAAACTGGTATGTTCACACAGTGGAACACTCCACTCCTTCCTCAGCCAGGAGAAGGAATATATCTGCAACGGTACAGAATCTCACAAACATGATGTCAAACCAAAGAAGCCAGACACAAAATGCCATTTTGGGGATACAAATTCCACTTATATTAGGTTTTTTTAAGAAGGCAAAACCAACTTCTGCCTTTAGAAGGCAGGATGGTGGTTATTCTGTGCCTGATGGGAGGGGGAGCACACCAGAAGATGTGTGAGGTGCTGGTAATGTTCCTTTTCTTTTAGGTCCCAATTACACAAATGTGTTCAGTTTCTGGTAATCCTCTGAGTAATATATATAGGATTAGGAGCACTTTTCTAAATATATACCATACTTCAATAAAAAGGTTTTTTTAATCAAGGAGGTTAAACCTTTAATGTCCAGAGGAAGGGAATAGCAACAACTAACCACTTCTTAGCTGATTATTTTTTTCTACCCCAAAAGACAACTGTGACACAGCCCTGACTTGGAACCATGAAATCTACTTTCAGATTCCCAACTTTATGCTGACTGTACTTCTACTATGTACCAGGTTCTATGTGAGGTACTGAGGATACAGCTGCAATGCCAGATGAGGCCCCTGCCTTCTTTGAGAAAACAAATAAATATAGACATACATATATAAATAAAAGCTTGAGATTGGCAAGAGGACAGAGCCTGGGATGGAGCAAAACATGGGAGACCTGCTTTTGATGGAATGGTCTAGTTAGGCAACCCTGAACAAGTCACTTAACTTACTTGAGTCTCCGCTACCTCATCTGCCTTAAGGGGATTATTATAAGGATTAAGTATGATAATATCTCTCAAAGCACTTATATTACAATAATAGCATTATGAATTATAATAGCTCTTATTATTGCCCTTACTGCTTAATATAGAGTTGTTGAGTTAACCAATGTCAGCATGATCTATGCACTAATACAGTAATATTAACAATGAATAATATTTTATAGGTCACTAATTCTCAATTAAAAGGCTTCTACTCTTGGTAGAAGCAAGTCTATCAATTAATGGCTCTCTTCTCCTTCTAAAGCAGTGTTACCCATACAAAAGCCTGGCTCAAATTCAGCACAGCCTTCTCTCTCACCTTTAAAGAAAATCAAGCACAAGGAGACAGTGCTAAGAGAGGGGCTGGCCAGAGAAGTGATATCAGCATCTCAGAGATCAAATTAACCAACCAAAGAAATGTATATGAAGGACCGTACCTTAATTTATTATAGCACTTTCTTGGTGCTGACCACAATGAGTCAAGGTTCCTAATTAAAGGACCTTGTAATTAAGATGCAGTTACAGAATTAAAATCAAACAAACAAAACAAAAACAACAAATTCAGGGGAAAGCTCAGAGCTATATAATCAGAGACTCAGTTTCTTTTTTCTTTTTTTAAAGATTTCATTTATTCATTCATGGGAGACACAGAGAGAGAGACAGAGAGAGAGAGAGAGGCAGAGACATAGGCAGAGGGAGAAGCAGGCTCCTCGCAGGGAGCCAGATGTGGGCCTCAATCCCGGGACCCGAGATCACACTCAGAGCGTAAGGCAGACGCTCAACCACTGACCCACCCAGGCATCCCAGAGGCTCGGTTACAAACCCTGGCATTTTGCCACAGAATAGCTCGGGACCCTCACCTGGACATTTCAAGACCCATTCCTCACTTGTAACATGAGGTTGCTAAAATCTATACTTCATGCGGCAATGTGAGATTTCAGTAGGTAACAGACGTAATATGCCAAGGACAGGATCTGGTGCAGGAGCTAATATTCCTACTACCGCTATTGTGATTATTTTATAGGTAGAAGGCCACTAAAAGCCACTGGCATAGAGTCTAAACTGTCTACAGATGTTTGTTCCCTCTGTTCTCAACTGCTATTCTCTCAGCCCTACACCAAACAGTATATATTCAGATACATTTACAGTAAAAGAGTGAAAATAGTGTGAATGCAAATCTATGTTCTTACACACACTGAAAAGGGAAAAAAGCCTCTTTGAGTTTTAAGACCCTCAGCTGTTTCTAAAACCGTGAGGGCGCTCCACCCATGTATTCTGGCTTAAATCTGGGGGCAGATTCCTATACAGAAGCTATTTTCATAAGAATTTACGGTTCAAAAATAAGTTCACAATTTCAGTACTATTTTAACTTTTCTCACAGTACTTAACTGGTTTGCCTCCTCAGCCAAAAGCTTAAATCAAGCATGAATTGGGGGGGAAAAAACTCCAATCGTCAAATGTGAAAGATTGCTAGCCTTTTCCATAAGGTCAGGAATAAGACAAGGATGCCTGTTTTTACCACTTCTGCTCAAAATAGTACTGAAACTCCTAACCAGAGCAATTAGGCAAGAAAATGAAATAAAAAAGCATCCAAAAGGTAGAAGAAAAAATATGGACATGATCTTACATGCAGAAAACCCTGAAGAGTCCACAAACACACACATTCACACACAATCAGAACTAATAAATTCAGCAAAGTTGCAGGATACATGATCATGGAAAAATCAGTTGCCTTTCTATATACACTAAAAATGAACAATCTGGAAAGAAAATTATAAAAACATCCCATTTATAATAGTATTAAAAAGACAGATGCCTGGGTGGCTCAATCAGCTGAGTGTCTGACTTCGGCTTGGATCATGATCCCAAGGTCCTGGCATCGAGTCCTGCACTGGGCTCCTTGCTCAGCAGGGAGCCTGCTTCTCCCTTTGCCTGCAGTTCCCTCTGCTTGTAAACATTTGCTTGCTCTCTCTCTCTATCTCTCTCTCTCTCTCTGACAAATAAATAAATAAAAATCTTTCTTAAAAAAATTTTAAAAAGAGCTCTTCCGGCGCCACGTTCCATCCCGCGCCTCCACCTTCCACCCGGCACCGGCTGTCTGCGGGACTGTCACCGCGTTCCGTCGACGCGCGGCCCTCGCGGTGTCCGAGCCCGCAATGTCGGGCCCCAACGGGGACCTGGGCTTGCCGGTGGAGGCGGGCGTGGAAGGCGAGGACAACAGCTTCGGGGAAGCAGAATATGCTGCCATCAACTCCATGTTGGACCAGATCAACTCCTGTCTAGACCATCTAGAGGAGAAGAATGACCACCTCCATGCCTACCTCCAGGAGCTGCTTGAGTCCAACTGCCTTAGTTCCAGCAGCAGCTTGGGGAGGCCCCTCCTGATGCCAGTCCTTAGGTTTTGGGAGCTCCCAGCCAGCCTCAACCCTGCCTCCCTGGGCTAGGCTCTGGCCTAGGCACTCACCACCTGGCTTCAACACCTGCTCAGGGGCTAGCCTACAGGTCCCCCAGTGGGTCTGCCTGCCTTGGACACCCTTCTGGTACTCCCCTTGGCATGCCTGGGCCAGCCCCCAACATCCGACATCCCCTCCCGGGGTCAGGTGTGGGACCTCGACCCACCCACCTTGCCTGCCTGCCCAATTCTGGGGCACTCTTCACTCTGCCCAGGCCTTGAACGTCCACATTAAATGGGTCTCCGACACCAAAAAAAAAAAAAAAAAAATTTTAAAGATTAAAATACTCAGGAATAAACTTAACCTAGAGGGCAAGGGTTGGATACAGTAGACTCTACTTATCCACCGGAAATACATTCCAAGACCCCCAGCAGATGCCCTGAAACCACAGATAGTACCAAACCCTATGTATATTCTTTTCTTTATATATATATGATAAAGTTTAATTTATAAGGTAAGTACTGTAAAAGATTAACAACAAAAACTAATTAGAAAAAGGAACTGTAACACATTCACATAAAAGTTATGCAAATGTGGTCTCTCTCTCTCAAATACCTTACCATACTGCACTCACCCTATTGCTTGTAATGATGTTAGATGATAAAATACCTACATGATGAGATGAAGTGAGGTGAACAAGGTAGGCATCATGAGGTAGCATTAGACTACTACTGATCTTCTAACGACATGTCAAGAGGAGGATCACCTGCTTCTGGACCATAGTTGACTGCAGGTAACTGAAACCATGGAAAGCAAAACCACATAAAAAAAAGAATACTGTACTCAAAACTACAAAACACTGCTGAAAAAAATTAAAGAAAACACAGGTAAATGGGAAGACATCCTGTGTTCATTGATGACTTAATACTGTTCAATGGTGATACCACCCAAAAGAGTCTATTGATTCAAAACAATCCCTGTCAAAATCTCAACAACAAACTGCAGAAATAGAAAAAGCCATCCTAAAATTCATATGGAAGGTCAATGGATCCTGAATAGCCAAAACAATCTGTCAAAAGAAGAACAACTATGAAAGTCTCACACTTCCCGATATCAAAACCTACTACCAAAGCTAAAGTAATCAAAAGACTGTGGAATGGGCATAAAGACAGACCAACTGAATACAGAGCCCAGAAATAAATCTTCAAATATATGGTCAAATAATTTCAACAATAGTGCTAAAACCATTTAATGGAGGAAAAGACTATCTTCTCAACAAATACTGTTGTGAAAACTGGATATCCACATGGAAAAACTTTGAATTAAAAATTCAAAATGGACCAAAGACCTAACCAGAAGAGCTAAAATGATAAAGCTCTTAGAAGAAAACATAGGGGAAAAGCTTCACGACATTGGATTTGGCAATAATTTATTGGATATGACACCAAAGGGATAGGCAACAAAAACAAAATTAATAAGCTGGACTTCATCAAAAGTAAAAATATTGTGCATCAGAGGATATTATCAAAAGAATAAAAAGGCAACCCATGGAATGGGAAAAGATATTTTCTAATCATATATTTGATAAGGAATTGATTATCTAGACTATACAAAGAACTCCTACAACTCACTACCAACAACAACACAATTAAAAAATGGGCAAAGGACTCGAATAGACATTTCTCAAAAGCAGATATGCAAATGGTCACTAAGCACCTGAAGAGATGCTCAATGTCACTGGTCATTAGGAAAATGCAAAACCACAATAATACACCTCTTCACATCCATTAGGATAACTACAAATTTTTTTTTTATTTTAAAAACACAAAGAAAACGTTTAAAAACCAACAAGCGGGATCCCTGGGTGGCGCAGTGGTTTGGCGCTTGCCTTTGGCCCAGGGCGCGATCCTGGAGACCCGGGATCGAACCCCACATCAGGCTCCCGGTGCATGGAGCCTGCTTCTCCCTCTGCCTATGTCTCTGCCTCTCTCTCTCTCTCTCTGTGACTATCATAAATAAATAAAAATTTAAAAAAAAATTAAAAAAAAAAAATAAAAACCAACAAGCATTGGTGAGAATGTGGAAAATCTGGAACCCTTGTGCATTACTGGTTGCAATATAAAATGATGCAGCCACTGAGGAAAATGCTATGGTGATTTCTCAAAAAATTAAACATAGAATTACCATATGATCTGGTAATTCTACTTCTGGGTATATGGCCAAAAGAACTGAAAACAGGGAGTCCAACAGATGTCTGGACACCTACCTTTTCAGCAGCACTACTCATAATAGTCAAATGGTGCAAGCAACCCAAGTATCCATCGACGGGTAAATGGAAAAACAAAATGTGGTATATACATACAATAGAATATTATTCAGGGGCACCTGGGTGGCTCAGTGGTTGAGCGTTCGCCTTCGGCTCAGGTCATGATCTTGGGGTCATATGCTTGCTTCTCTGTCTGTCTATGTCTCTGCCTCCCTCTGTGTGTGTATCTCATGAATAAATAAAATCTTTTTTAAAAAATGGAATATTGGGATGCCTGGGTGGCTCAGCAGTTGGGCGTCTGCCTTTGGCTCAGGGCCTAATCCTAGGGTCCAGGATCGAGTCCCACATTGGGCTCCTGCAGGGAGCCTGCTTCTCCCTCTGTCTGTGTCTCTGCCTCTCTCTCTCTGTCTCTTTCTCATGAACAAATAAATAAAATCTTTAAAAAAATAGAATATTATTCAGGCTTAAAAAGGAATGAAATGTTGACATATGCTATGACATGGCAAAACCTTAGAAACATTATGCTAAGTGAAATAAGCCAGTCATAAAGGAACAAATACTGCATAATTCACTTATACGAGGTACTTAAAGTAGTCAAGAAATAAAACAGTGATTTCCTTCCAGGACACCGAGGTAGCTCAGTGGTTGAGCGTCTGCCTTGGGCTTAGGGTGTGATCCCGGTGTCCTAGGATGAGTCCCACATCAGGCTCCCCAAAGGGAGCCTGCTTCTCCCTCTGCCTATGTCTCTGCCTCTATGTCTCTCATGAATAAATTTTAAAAAATAGTGATTTCCAGGGGTGGTGGAAAGGACAAACGGGGAGTTATTATTTAATGGCATAGAGTTTCAGTTTTGCAAGATTATAAAGATTCTAGAGATAAATGATGGTGATGGCTACACAACAACATGCATATACTTAATGCCATTGAACTGTACACATAAAAATGAAGCACGTGGTAAATAATATGTATGTTTTACAATATTATAAGAAAAGTATGTGCTAAGCCCCAAAATGAAACTACATGTTAATAATTTACTGAAACACGAAATTTTTAAATTTTTTTTTAGATTAAAAAAGTCTAAGTAGTCCATAGATGGAAAAAACAATCATTGTGAGGGCATTGTCCCTACTTCACAGAAGAACTTCAAAACATTCTCCTAAACTTCCACTTGACTCAAGAGCTCTTATCGATAAATTGGCAAGAGCAAAGGTTGAGATGAAAACTATTTCAGAAAACAAAAAGGATACATTTTTCAAAAAGTCAAGAGAAGCAAGGCCAACGGGAAAAACAACTTTCATCACATGCCATCAGAAAGATAACCACATTACTCAGGAAATGGGGCCCTGAAAGGAAGATTACAAAACTATTTCTCAAGAATATGGCACCAGAAAGCAAGATTATTCAAGTATCATGGAAGTTAAAAAGGGGGCTGTCTACATGGGCATAGAGGTCCTTTAACACATAAGTAAGAGCTCAGGATTAGTTAATTTGCAGTCTTGAAACAAACTTATTAACATGTGCTTATCAACATGAACTAAAAGAGCCCCGCTATTCTTCTAATCTTAAAGAGCTCTGTAAATTTGTCATTCTAATCAAACAGAAACCAGTCAAAAAACACCACCTTAAAATTGCATAGAATAGGGGAGACAAAAAATAACAGTACAGAGTGATTTTTGTTCCCTTGATTAGTACAAAGTAGAGCTAGGAATCAATTAAATGAATCTTCTATCTCCTTTCATTTACACATTAGACTGGCTACTTCCCTTCACCTCTTCCTCTCCCCAACTTCCATACCAAACAAAGTCATTCTGAAATGAAGTCACTGCAGGGCATGAAAAGTCCAAGATTCATAATCATCTAAAACTGCAAAGCCAGATCTCTCCCAGCATTCATCACTCTAGTCTGTGTGGGAAGACTGTGGAATCCTAGCACAAGTTCCTAAGGTCAATGATTTCAGAGTTTACTGACCAAAGGCCAATACCAACCCTTTGACTTTTTCCCAAAAAAAATCCTAACTACAAAATAAGTGAAATCTCTCTGAAATGTTAAAAGACCCATTAACTGTTTAATTAACATTATTGACATTACTACATTATACTATTATAATCAGAAGGCAGCTGGACAGGCAAGCTACCTGAGTTAAAGATCTAAGAGAAGAAAATACTATGCACTAAGAGAAGAAAATACTATGCACTAGAGCATGAGGAATAGAGGAATTTATATTTCTCTGAGTTTAAAAAAAAAAAAAAAGGAAGTAATTCCTGGAGGATAAACTGGATACTGTTATAGAAGACAAAATATCAACACTGTGCACTGTTCACTGTGTTTCTAGATGTTGTGGTGCCTAGATAAGCACCTCGAGCCCTAGCCAAAATTCTGCCCTGTAGCATTCACAACCCCACCCATCCACTGCCCATACTAGCTCTCCACCCTCCAACAGAGCTCCCCACTTTAGTGGAGGCTAAAGACGCAGGTTTCTTCAACCCACTGTTGAAAACTGTTGCATGTCTCTGCTCAATAAAGCCAAGGTTCAATCTCTAATAACTATTGAAAAGAGAATCTGTCTGTTAAAAAAGAAGTTGACATTTCCAAGCCCACTCATTCTTCTACCTAATCAAAAATTTTTAAAGATTTTATTCATTTATTCATGAGAGACACAGAGAGGCAGAGACATAGGCAGGTGCCCCTCTTCATCACTTCTACAGCAGGTGGATCTACTTTGAAATATTTGATTAGAGGGCACCTGGGTGGCTCAGTGGTTGAGCCTCTGCCTTTGGCTCAGGTCATGATCCCAGGGTCCTGGGATGGAATCCTACATCAGGCTCCCCGCAAGGAGCCTGCTTCTCCTGCTGTCTGTGTCTCTGCCTCTCTCTGTGTCTCTTATGAATATAAATACAATCTTTTTTTAAAAAAAATGAGCTGGTCAGTTCTGCTGGCCTCTCATTGGCTCATGCATGCAGCTGCATTCAGCAAATAGGTTGGCTTGGGGCCAAACTGAGCTGGGGCAGCTGGAGCACTAGCTATGAAGGCCAGTGTCTCTCAAGGAGACCAGAACCAAGAAGAAGAATACATCAAATATATCAGAAATCTTAAAATTTATATACTCTGACCCAAAAGTTAGAATTTTGCTGACACATAGGAATATACACATCCATACAGACACCTCTATTTTTTTATAGCCCCAGAAAAAAGATCTCCAGGTAATTAAACTGGCAATCATCTAATAAAAAGGCCAAGGTGCTATATGATCACACTACAGTGAAGCTCAGTAGTTAAGAAGTCCACCTATGCACAAAAAGCTTCAAGTTCACATTTTACATTCTCCCTCAATAGGCATAGACAACCAAGAATCATCAGTTTGAGTAAAGTGACCAAAACAGAGAACACATGATATAGAGAAAATCTTTTAAAACCAGAGTCAATTATACCTCAATTTTAAAAACAAACACTTCTTAATATCCTCACAGAGAAGAGGAGGCACTGCATCCATGAAACTACAACAATATATATGTTGAGGGTCCCCAATATTACAGACCAAGGCCTTCCAAATTTGAAGGGAAGATAATTTGCAACCTAGACTTTTATACCTGCCCAAATTATCAATCAAGTTTAAAAGTAGAATAAACACATTTCAGACTTTGAGGAATTCAAAAAATAAACCTTCTCTTTTCCCTTTCTTGGGATACTACTGGAGTGCATGTTCCAATAAAGCAAGAGGGAAAAACAAGAAAGCAAGACATGAGATTAAACAGAGGAAAGAGGCAAAAGACAACCTACAATGATAACTGCATGGCAGACACAGACAATAATCAATCCAAATAAAAGAAGTTCCTCCACCCATCTTTCCCATCTCAGTTGACTGCCTAACCATCCTACCCACTTGCTCAAGTTAAGAAGAAAGAAGTCATTCTTCTCTTAATATTCTAAGACGCCATCATCTGTCACATGGCCTAATGTTCAAATGGACACCTAACTAATCTACCTTATCCTGCACAAGCCTCTTTCTATATAACAACCATGATTTTTTTAATATAAATTAGATCAAGTCATTCTGCTTAAAATCTTTCAATAACTCCTCATTCCATCCAGAATAAAACCCAAATTTCCTAATATAGCCCACCAGGCTCTGCATAATCTGGCCCCTGACTATCTTTAGAATCTCATTTCCCTCTCACGATCTCTCACTACATTCCAACACTCGGTGGCCTTGCAGATCCTTGAACATGTAAAGCTTTCTCCTGCCTTTACACATAGTATTATTCCCTTTTTTACATCAATTTTCCCAGCTCTTCACATTGAATTATTCTCATCTTTCATGATTCAACTTAAATGTCATTTTCTCAGAGAGCTTTCCTGACCATTAATTCTCAATTAGTCCTTCATCAGGTCAGTTTCCCTTCATTTCCTTTTCTCAATGAGTTAAAAAGAAGAGTTTTTAACTGAATTTGCAGATGTCCTAATAGGATGGTTATGCAACTATTTAAATGAGGTTATCAAAAAGTACCAAAGGGGTGCCTGGGTGGCTCAGTCAGTTAAGCAAGCATCTGCCTTTGGCTCAGGTCATGATCCCAGGGTCCTAGGATTGGGCCTCCTTTCTCCCTCTGCCTCTTCCTGCCACACCCCCAGCTTGCACTCTGTCAAATAAATAAAAGCTTAAAAAAAAAATATATATATATATATATATATATATATGTAGAATATATGGGTAAGTGAGACAATTTTTAAGAATCAAAACAAGATGGATGAATTTTCCTATATTATGCCATAGCATAAAGTTGTAATGTTAAGACAGTGTGCAACTGGCATAAGGACAATGAGGCTGACAGATCAAACAGAAACAGATCCACATATGACATAAACTTGACACGAGAGGTAGCATTGCAGATCCACAGGCAAAGGATGACCTTTTCAATAAATGATGGTAGGACAACCAATGATCTGTACGAAGAAAAAAACTATATCCCTATCTCACAACATATGTTATAGAAAAAATTTCTTTTTTTTTTTAATTTATTTATTTATTCAGAGAGAGCGAGAGGCAGAGACTCAGGCAGAGGGAGAAGCAGGCTCCATGCAGGAAGCCCAACGTGGGACTTGACCCCAGGTCTCCAGGATCACACCCCGGGGCTGCAGGCGGCGCTAAACCGCTGTGCCACCGGGGCTGCCCTAGAAAAACTTTCTATTTGAAAACCAAAAAAGGAAAACTTTAAAATCCTTACAGGAAGATAGATATATGACTTTTGTGTCAGAATTTCTTGAAAAGCTCCCTCTCTCTCACAAACACACACACATACACACACACACACACACACACACAGTGTAAATCTAAAAACAAAAATACTTTAAAAAAATTAAAAACTAAAAAAAATTTTTTAAAATAAAAAAATAATAATTAATAAATAATAAAATAAAAAATAAAAATTTTAAAAATAAAAAATAAAATAAATAAAATAAATAATAAATAAATAAATAATAAAAACGAAAACACTAATATATTTGACTTCATTAAAATTAAAAATTCTGGGCAAAAGTAGCATCAAATTAAGATGCTAAAAAATAAATAAAAAATAAATAAAAATTAAGATGCTATACACCACAGACTGAATGCAGATATTTGTAATACAAACAACTGCTAGTTATATGTATAAAAAGCTAGTTTCCAAAATACATAAAGAATGATTTAAAATCTATACAAAACTACAAACAACCCACTTAAAAGATGGGCAAAGGATATTCCTAAAAGAAGAAACCTGAATAGGTGATAAAGATTTGAAAGATTCTTCACTACACTAGTAATCAGGGAAATACAACTTAAAAACATAATGAGATTCTATTTTATACCCATCAGATTGGCAAAAATTTAAGTCTGACAACACAGAGTACTGTTAAGACTACAGAACAATGGGAACTCTTATTCATTCCTGGTGGAAGGAAATTGATAAAATGTAGCAATATCTAAATAAACTACAAGATGCTTATATCATAAGAACCTGCAATTTTATTCCAGGAATATATTCTAGAGGGTGAGCTTTCAAACTTTTTTTCCACTTCCAATTTTTTTTTTCCGCTTTCAAAATTTTTTATCATGACACACATATTTGACATTCTAACCCAGTACATACATACTTACTTAACTGAAAGCAAAATTCACAAAATAGTGCTTATTTTTATTATGTGTGATATATTCTGATAGTTTCCATACTATTCTCATTCATTTTTAAAATGTTGGAATGACTCACTCCATTGATTGTATAACTACCAATGGATAAACCCACCCAGTTCAAAAACCCATGCCTCAGAAAATATTCTAATATATATTTTTTTCTTATACAAAGGTGAGAGAATGTTCATTATGGCATTTTTTGTCAAAAGAAAAGGTATAAATCAATCAGTAGGAGAGCGAATAAAAAATTGGAGGTGTAGGGACGCCTAGCTGGCTCGGAACGCCTGGGTGGTTCAGCAGTTGAGCATCTGCCTTCAGCCCAGGATATGAACCTGGAAACCCAGGATCAAATCCCACGTCGGGCTCCCTGCATGGAGCCTGCTTCTCCCTCTGCCTGTGGTCTCTGCCTCTCTCTCTCTCTCTCTCTCTGTGTCTCTCATGAATAAATAAATAAAATCTTTTAAAAAAAAATTGGAGGTGTATTCATACAATGGAATATGACACAGCAATGCAAACCAAAGAACTTGAACCATAAGTATTAACATAAGTAAATCTCAAGAACTTCCTACTAAGCAAAACAAGCAAGCTGTAGAAGAATACACACACACACACACACACACACACACACACACACACACACATTGGATGATATCATTTGTATAAACTTTTTTTTTTTTTTTGTATAAACTTTTTAAACATGCAAAATAATACTATGTATGGTTTAGGGATATATTTTTATATAATGAGTACAGAAGGTATAAAGATACGCATAGGAGAAAAGGAAAAAGATCACAGAAAAGAAAGTGAAATGGAAAAGCCCAGTGAGGAGCATCTGGGTAGCTCAGTGATTGAGCATCTGCCTTTGGCTCAGGTAGGGATCCCAGGGTCCTGGGATCGAGTCCACATCAGGCTCCCTGCGGGGAACCTGATTCTCCTTCTACCTATGTCTCTGCCTTTCTCTGTGTCTCTCATAAATAAATTTTTTAATCTAAAAATTTTAATTTGTTAAATGTTTTTAAATTTAAAACTTTTTTAAAACCTAAGGAAAAAAAAAAAGCCCAGTAAACAACTAGATAGTAAATGTTTAAAAGTTGCCCATCTTCAAAATTAAACTATTGCCTCCTGGGGCAGCAGCTTCCTTCCAGGCACAAAGCTAATAAAGGCTGAGCCCGCCAGAGGGACCAACACACCAAAGAGAGATCAGTATTCAAAGTTTGCAGCGTTCATCTTTTAAAACTGTTCTATTTAGTAACCAAGTACACTGAGTATCTATTTTTAATTAAGTAATGAAATTCAGAACATGAACAAAAAATGCAACAGGTAGTTGTGGGCGGATGAGATGTCATAGCAGATGCCCCAAACACAGCCATGTGCCAGTAAGGTTGAGTCACTGTGATACGCTGAAAAAAGATAATAAGGCTTGGCTGCCACAGGTTGCAGTAAGCCCTCTGAGTTCTTCTCTTATATTTGCCAGGCACCATTCCAGAACACTGAACATTTAGACATCTTTGAGATTACTATATCACTAAAAATGACAAAAATATGGCATCTTACAAATAGCACATGCTTGTGATCCAATTAACACAGGCCAAAAAGCTAATAAACAGTCAGTAGCCTCATGGAATAATTCCCTAAAATAAAAATTTGGCCCCTCTATCTCAAAGACTAAAACCCAGTACTGTAATACACTTCACTATAATTTCAAAAATATCACTTCTTTTGTCAAAGAATGACATTTTAAAGGATGATGGATAATAAAATTTAAGCAATAAACTACCAGACCAATAGACAGATTTCCAAGCCAGAAGTCCAAACTACTATGATCCCCAAACCAGGCAACTTCTCTAGGAAAACATCTTATCTATTCATCATTCAACCCCTACTTGCTACACTATCTGTGAAAGGTACCATAGCCAACCTTAAGGATGCCTAAAAATAAATTAAATAAGAATCCTGTCCTTAACATCGTGACAGTCTAGCAATGGAGATTAGAAGCACACACACACACACACACACGCACACACACACATACATAGATGTACATAAGGTAGAAAGATTTAGGTGCCATCAGAAAAATAAAGATGAGTTGCTATTTAAAAAAAAAAAAATCGGGGATCCCTGGGTGGCGCAGCGGTTTGGTGCCTGCCTTTGGCCCAGGGCGCGATCCTGGAGACCCGGGATCGAATCCCACGTCGGGCTCCCGGTGCATGGAGCCTGCTTCTCCCTCTGCCTGTGACTCTGCCTCTCTCTCTCTCTCTATGACTATCATAAATAAATAAAAAAAAAATTTTTTTAATAAAAAATAAAAAATAAAAATAAAAATCTATTGAAAAGATTCTTACCAAAAAAAAAAAAAAAAAAAAGAAAAGATTCTTACCTATCTATTACTCCTATGAGTAGATCTAGAATATAGATCCTCAGACCTCATCGCTTTAAGGGCAAGGAGCCATATATAGAAATAAGACTAAATCTGTGTATGCTGTGCCCTATAAGGTATGCCCCTTCAAGTTCACAGAAATCACAAATGTGCACCCTGTTTCTTGCAATCATGAGTGCTTCTTCTTTTAGAAGAAAGGGAAATGCCAGAAGTGACACACTAAAAAGGAGTCATTCTGTTCCCAAACCCCACCACTATTTTGCTATAGAAACTTGAGGAGGGATCCCTGGGTGGCGCAGCGGTTTGGCGCCTGCCTTTGGCCCAGGGCGCGATCCTGGAGACCCGGGATCGAGTCCCACGTCGGGCTCCTGGTGCATGGAGCCTGCTTCTCCCTCTGCCTGTGTCTCTGCCTCTCTCTCTCTCTCTCTGTGTGTGACTATCATAAATAAAAAAAAAAAAAAGAGAAAGAAACTTGAGGAATGCACACTTTGCCTGATGGAAGGATTGAAGAAAGAATTGTTAATGAGATTTCAAAGAACTTTCACGAATCTTTCAGACAAGCACAACATAAAAGGCATCACTAATGCTCTAGATTAATAACGTCTTATGCATAGCAACTTTGTTAATGTAGGTAGAGGTATTTGCATTCCTTTTTTAAATCTAAAGAAAGCAAATTCCATAAACACTAAATGCCATTAGGGCCACTTCAAATATTTTTCACAGAGCTAGTCAAGACTGGGCTAGCTCTAGTGGATTCATTTGAAATGTATCATCAGATTCACTATTTGCACCTAAGCACTCAACTAATCATTTAGGAATTGGAGGACACTGGAGAAGGAGTCTGCAGAAAAGAAGTAAGGTGACCTCATGTTGATGAACCCAACTGTTCTCTCAGGATACAGACAGAAGGAGTAAGGAGTTCAGATGACATCATCTTACATAAGCCAGTCCCCAGTCCTCTGGCGATCAGTCCCCTCATGTCCTTGCCATCTCTTAAAAAAAAAAAAAATGTTTGTGACAAACTAAAGAAGACCTAATTCCATGTCCTATCCATTTGGGACAGTGAACATCCCTGTTTCATGGGTTTGGCTTCTTTTGAGGACAGCTTCTCTAAGCTATAATCCACATACCAAAAAACCACCCTTGTAGGTACACAGTTCAGTCATCTTTCATATATCTTCAGAATTGTATAACCATCACCATTATTTGCTTTTAGAACACTTTTGTCGCTTCCAAAAGAAACCCCTCACCCACTGATTAAATTAAAGATGATGCCAGATCTTTTTTTTTTTAGATTTTTTTAAAATATTTTATTTATTTATTCATGAGAGACACAGAAAGAGAGAGAGAGAGAGAGAGAGAGGGGCAGAGCCCCAGGCAGAGGGAGAAGCAGGCTTCCTGCAAGGAGCCCAAAGTGAGACTCGATTCCAGATCCCAGGATCCCACCCTGAACCGAAGGCAGAGCTTAACTGCTGAGCCACCCAGGCAAGCGTCCCAATGCCAGATCTTTTAAAAAGTATCCTACTTTCCAGGGGGATCCCTGGGTGGCTCAGTGGTTTAGCACCTGCCTTCAGCCCAGAGCGTGATCTTGGGGTCCCAGAATCAAGTCCCACATCGGGCTCCCTGGATAGAGCCTGCTTCTCCCTCTACCTGTGTCTCTGCCTCTCTCTCTCTCTCTCTCTCTCTCTCATGAATAAATAAAATCTTAGAAAAAAAAAAGTATCCTACTTTGCAATAAAATATCCAACTTAGTCTTCTTTATCTTACTGCTGAAGAAAGTGTATATCCTCAAATCCAAGTCTTCAGCTCAGTCAAAAAATAGCTAGATGTATAGAGGCAAAAGAGCCTAAAAGAGAAGCTAAAAGAGAATCAAGAATGCAACATATTTCTAGTAAGAAAGTGCTCAAAAGCTGATGGGGTTATGTCAGAAAAACACAAATGCCAATTTGACAGAGCTCCCATTAACAAAGCTAGAACAACTGAGCAAAAATATAAATGAAGACAGTTTTGGATGATAACTCACAGACTAAAAAAACAGCTAAATATTCACACTGACATAAATAAATAAGTGACTGAGAGAGAAAGGATAGCACTTCTTTACAGTAGAATTCAAATTAAAAAATGTGAGGGGAGTCTAAGAAAATCACTTAGACCAGCACCATAATAATAACATTTCCAGGCTAGAACCATCCATGGGCACTGAAATTAGTGGACAAAAGTACAAAGAGGAAGGGAACATCTATGCTGAATCACTCCACAAGATATTTACCAATGACAAAGGGAAGATTAAGCTAACTCCAGAGTGGAGAAACTTGGTGGACACCATCTTACCTGAGTAGTCAAAGTTCACATTCCCATTAACACACATATGAACATTACGTACTCCCTGACCTAAGGCACTGAAAACGATACAGCATCAATTCTGTAGTACTCTTGGGGGGTAGGGGGATGCAATTCTCACTACAATAAAGGGAAAACAGTAGATAAACCCATACTGAGCAACATTTTACAAAATAACCAGTGCTATTTTCAGAGGTGTCAAAATCATAAAAGAGAAAGAAAGACAGGAACAGTCATAGATCAAGAAGACCAAGAAGATATGATGGCTAAATTCAGGCTGTATTCTGGATTAGATCCTAGACCAAGAAAAGGACATGCATGAGTGGGAAAAGTGGCAAAATTCAAACAAGGCCCATAGAACAATTAACAGTATGCAACAGTAATGCTGCATTACGGCAACATAAATTTTCTATAATATTTTATAAATTTTCTGTAACTATTTATTATGAAATAAAAAGTTAGGGCTTTTTAATGCAACATTTCCAGGTGTGAGAGTATGTTCCAACCTCATTGTGAAAAATGACTTCTTCTGGCTAGCTATTATAATTTTCCTATCAGGAGAGATTACCAAATAATATCAGATTCAGAATTCCAAAACCCAACTCTTTTAGTACATGCTGGACTGCAGCAAACATAACAAGAACACAAATCAATGAATGGAAAACATACTTGCTAAAAACCACATGGCACACTGTTAACAAAGAGACACACCAAAAAAAAAAAAAAAGAGAGAGAGAGAGAGAGAAAGAGAGTGAGACAAACATTGTGATTATAAAGCAATGGCCCACAACACAAATAAAACAACTTGAAACACAAAACATCAAGTACTGGACAAAACCAATTGCATCAACATGTGATGAGATCATGACTTGATGAATTTCTATGGTGTTCAATTTTTATGAATCTGGTAAGAAAAGTTTATTATTAGGTAAAGGCTAGATTGGGCCTGATCCATCAGTTGAGTTAGTTCTGGTACATACCCAGACTTCAGGTCAGTTATCCTCAAACAGTTTGTAGCATCCAGCCCCACTTTTCCATTGCGGACCACGCTAGATATGAACGGGGAGAGCATTGGAGAAATTCTGTTCAAGGCCACTTCTGGGGACATTTTAGCTTGACTTGCAAATCACCACTGGAAACAGAAGAAAAGAATGGTGGTCAGAGTATTCAAAGGAACTAGATAAAACAACTGTCCTGAAAACTGGCACAGCACATGGAAGTTTCTCTTGCACAAACAAACACTGCATATCCTATCTTGGAGTGGCCTTTTCCAATGACCCTCCAGAAGAAACCAAACCTCTGTTGCTTACCTCATTAGGACAGAGACTATACCAATGCTTTTCAGAGAAAAGAGAAAAGCAGCAACCCTCGAATCCAGTTCCATCCTACTTTCCAAAGCTGACTGTTACGCTGCCCCACACTGCTTAAAGTTGCCCTGCTCTATTCTACAACCCTAAGCTTCCTGCTTTGATTGAGGCCCTAAGAAGCCTTTGCTAACAATCCTCTCCCCAACGCACAAGATGTACACACCATTAAGTCAGGAACCACTCCCTTGGCGTCCCCACAGGAAGGAGTTGATTGATAATACTGTATAAAATTCTAGAAAAAGCATAACCCACTTAAAATTGTTACTTCCTAAAAATTATTTATTTCTGATACACTATCCTTCCACAGTGTGCTATACTGACCTGCTTTGTGATCTCTCCCAGGAAAGGACTCTGTCCTGAATCCCTAGTGTTTAACAAAAGTACCTGGCACAGGCTAAGCACCCAATAAAAATCTTTTAATATATAAATAAATAAAGAGACAAAAGCTAGAGAAATATTGAGGTATGGAGAGAAGATAATATGCCTTTAAAAAACCTGGTCAAGGAAAATGTATCTCAGGAACATATGTAGTAAAAAAAAAAAAAACTATTTAAAATCATGAAAATATATACTTATCCTGATATTGAGTAACACAAACTAACATGGATCTAAAAATCATTGACTTTCAGGCACTAAAAAGTCCTTACACTTGAAAATACAGAAGTAAAACCAATAAAGCATATCTAAATTATTTGGAAACCCATGGGGCTAAGGGAAGGAAAGAATGAATTCCTCTAAACAGACTTCTAAATGAAAACCTCTACTTTCAGAGGTGAACAAGTCCATTTTAATAATCACTTCCTTCTTCAATCTGAAAGGATAATCTCGCATCAAAAGCAAATTAATTTCTTACAACTACAAGGAAATGATGTTCTGGTTCTAGTTTTCATGTATTTTACCATATGAGGACTTATAGGTTTCTGCCAAAATAAATGTTGAAAACCAGTACTTGCTTAAATCACTTCAGACAGTAATAAAGGGAAGGACTGCAGTGATCTTTCAAAAAATAACTTGGTGGGGATCCCTGGGTGGCTCAGCAGTTTAGCACCTGCCTTCGGCCCAGGGTATGATCCTGGAGTCCTGGGATCGAGTCCCACATCTGGCTTCCGGCACGGAGCCTGCTTCTCCCTCTGCCTATGTCTCTGCCTCTCTCTCTCTCTCTCTCTCTCTCTCTCTCATGAATAAATAAAATCTTATAAATAAATAAATAACTTGGTGACCTGATATAGTGATGACAACCAGAAGTACCTTTGAGGCAGTAAAAGCTTTATATTCAGTACTCAAATCATTCTTTCTGCAAATATAAAACAAACTCTTCTTCCAGCCATTTAACAGATGACCTCCCTTCACCACTCCATCGTCACTACAAAGTAAGAATAAACACCCAGTGCACTATATTATCAATCATAAAAATCACGTTGTACATTTTTATAACACTACCACTTGTAAAGACCCGCCAAATACATCATCACAGTTAATCGTCACAATCCTGGACAGTAAGGCAGGTATTAGAATTCGCACACCACAGATGATAGGGATAACTTGTGTAATTTGTCTTTGAACAGTATACTAACCCATATTATCATTTTGAAGCTTATTTCTTTCCTATTCTGCAACATTTCCACTCTTATTTCTATCCATTGATGTCACAGTTCTTGAAAAGATGCTTATATAGATCATATGCAAAACAGAGAAATACTCATCTGGAAAAAAAACAAAAGGATCTCACCTACATTACAAAATTATTCTTCCATGCTTTTTCCCATAATACCTATCATTATTTTACCTCTCATTTCTATGAAAAATGGAAACAGAATCAACACATTCTGAAAAATATACTGAGTATCAGGCCCTATATTTCCCATCTCCACCAGTAACTTCATTTACTTACCCCCAACAACCCTGTTCTCTATTACTGTCCCCATTTCACAGACAGGAAAACTAAAGCTCAAAAAAAAAAAGGAAAACTAAAGCTCAAGAAGAGTAGTAACTTGCTCAAAGTCACAAAAGTAGCAAGCATAAAGATCAGAATTTAAATACAGATGTCCCTCAAAGTCCACATGCATAGTGGACTCACATAAGCATGTTTAATTGCAATCACCAAAGAGAAAAGCATCAAAGTCATCTAATTGTACACCTTATAAAATTGGAACAGACAAAAGGTCATGAATTTGAATTAATGGTTGTTTGACCACTAGAAACACATTTGACTACAGCTGGTCTGCTGCCAAAGCTGGCCTGAGTGATTCACCAGTCAAATGCTACAGGGAAGAGACCTGTACCAAAAGCCAAACTATACTTACTTAAGGTGACAACAACCCATCCCAACTCAGCTAATCTCATGACCTTAGACTAACGCCTGAAGGAATGATTTTTGTTTCAGAACAACTACAATACTATTTTCTGACAATGCAAGACTTCCTGCAGCGTTAAAATCTGTTTCAACCACAGGTGTAGTGACTTCTCTAAGACAGAGGGGAAACAAATGCTCCAAAACCAGAAGTCACCAAATAGCCAGAGATGATAGTTTGGGTGTGATCCTTTTGAGCCAGGGACATGGACGGGGAATCATCCCCAATAGTGGATTTTACACATTACATTCCTACAATAGATCCCAGCTATGCACAAATTTACAGTGGCCACCTTCCCTAAATGCTACTTGTGCAATTTGTACTTCCTTATTTTGACGTATTACAGAAGGAAAATGCAGAAAGACAACTTTTACAGGGTCTGCTGCTCAAAATAAGGTCACCTAAGGTCCTCGGATGGGCAGCCTGGGGACTACAAAGACGTCTAAGGCATCGTCCACTATCGCGCAATTAAGATAGGATGACAAACACGGAAACATGTGCCCTGCTGACGTCATGGAACGGAAAGGGGTGGCGTCCCGCTGCGTCACCTCAACGTCATACAGCGCACGAGGGAAGTTAAGCAGGGAAGCTATTTCTCCAGGGGCAACATTCAAGAAAAACAAGTAGGCTCAGACCCAAGGAATGACCACCCCTCTCTAGGGGCCATCTATAAAGGGATACTCTCCCTTTTCCCAAACTGTATGATCCCCTCGTCGGGCGGGCAGGAGAAAGGAGTCTGAGGTTAACGAGGGAGCGGGGGTGGGGAGGGGGGCGGGCTAGATATGCCAAAAGCAGCCTGTGGCCTTGGGGGCTGGTTCTTGCGGGGACCAGCGTGATGGGGATGAGCAGGGCATCTTTAGAACGGGGGCCTTCTCTATAGGAAGAGGCGGCGAGCCCTGGGCATACTTAAATCACGGTCCTCGGGCCACCTGTGCGACTCGGCATCCAACCTCCCCGCACCAGCCCCAGTCCAGGTACCTGGAACTTAGTCCGATCGGTAACCGGCGACTACGTGGGGTACAGGTTACCCGAGCGCGCCCCCGACTGACGCACCGACCTGCGCGCGCACCGCGAGCCGGATGCGTGCGCGGCCCCGGACGTCCCGCCCCGCCCGCCCCGCCCCCTCTGCGGCCCCGGAGCGGGCGGCGTGCGCGCCCCCGGACGCGCGGAGCCGGGCGCTCGGAAAGGCGTCCCCGCAGTGCCTGAAGGGCCCTTCCTGCGCCCCGGCCTCGCGGGCGGCGAGCGGCGTGGGGTCTGGAGCCGTCAGGAGGGCTCTGTAACGGGAGGTGGTGCGGGGAGACCGTCCCGGGAAGAACAGAGGGAGGTTGGGGGCGGGGCTGTTTCGGGCAGTCAGGTGGGCGACCCGCAGGGCCGTCGGGAAGGCCCGCGCGTCGGTAGGGAGCGTCGCAGCGGCGTTGCTGGGTGCGGGGTCGGGCAGAGGGCAAAGGTCAGTCCCTGGGGGTGAAGAGCGCCTCCTTAGGGCCATGGCGGCGGCTGGGGATCCCGGCCAGCAGTGGGCGGAGGAGGTGGCGGCGGTGGTAGTGGTGGGCTCCTGCATGACCGACCTGGTCAGGTTAGTGCGGCTCTGAACGCCGAGCCCGCGGTCGCGGGAGGGGGTATGGGGGGGGGGGGGCGGGCTGTGCTGGGCGCCTGGGCTTTGGCGATGGAGGGTGCCCGCTTCTGGGGTGAGCTAGGGGTCTCCCGAGCCCGCAGCCTGCCTCTCTGGCAGTTTGAGTTTGTCAAGGTACCTGAAGTCAGGGATCGCAGAGGCCAGGGTGTATGGAAAGCTCTTACTGTTGCTAGAAGCGCCTGCAAAGACCCCGCCCTCCCGTTGTCTTGAGCAGTCAGCTGAACCTGTCCCCTGACTTAGCCTGAGTAACTTTGGGGCAAGTCATTCCATCTCTTGGGACGTGCCTACCTCTCAGGGTTGTTGTGAGGATCCAGTGGAGGAAAGTGACATGAACCAGGTTGGATACTATTCATCTGAACCTGGATGTATAGACCAGAGGTCCTATTGACTGTTGGCATTCCCGCAATAGTTCGTATTTACACCTTGCTTTTCAGTATTAAATGTATCAGCATATGGGTTATCTTAAGTGTGAATCGAAATAAAAAGCCCATAAACACAATGCTTACAACCATAAAAAAAAAAAAAAATCAAATAATGAAAATATGCCAAGTGAAAATAGGTTGGATGGTGAGATCCTCCTACTAATTTTTCTTTTCTTTTCTTTTCTTTTTTTCTAATGAAAATGGCAGAGTACCTGGCTGGCTCGGTAGGTAGAGCACATGACTCTTGATCTTGGGGTTGTGGGTTCAAGCCCCACATTGGGCTTAGAGGCTAGTCAAGAAAAAAAAAAAGAAAAGAAAGAGCGAGAAAAGAAAGAGAAAGAAAGAAAGAAAGAAAAAGAAAGAAAGAAAGAAAAAAAGGAAAGAAAGAAAGAAAGAAAGAAAGAAAGAAAGAAAGAAAGAAAGAAAAGGATTTTCTGTTTATAAAAAGTAATATAGGGCAGCCCAGGTGGCTCAGCGGTTTAGCACCTGCCTTCGGCCCAGGGCATGATCCTGGAGACCCCGGGATCGAGTCCCACGTCGGGCTCCCTGCATGGATCCTCCTTCTCCCTCTGCCTGTGTCTCTGCCTCTCTCTGTGTCTCTCTCATGAATAAACAAATAAAATCTTAAATATATATATATTATATATTCATTGTAAAAAGAAATCAGATACTCCAAGAAAATTCTACCATTCAGATTGCTTCTGTTTAATATTTTTATGAATGGCTTTTCAGATATGCTATATTTACATTATAAAACTTAAAAATGGTCAGGCATACTACAGGAAGACCTCATCTGTCCTGAAACCTACCTTGCCTTTCCAAAGGATAGAAGAGAGCCTGGAAATAAATGAAAAGGCCTTTGGAAAATCAAGTCAGTCGCCAAATCTCTGCACTACCTATGTTTTACTTAGAAAATAGTTCTAAGGGTCTGTATGTAACCAATTTAGTCTTAACACTGCTTAAAATGTTTATAAGCTAGGTTATCAAATTTCCAGACCAAGAGTGGAAAGGGGGAGAGACTGGTAGAGGCAGGTATGACGATTACCAAAAAAACATACTTTTATAGGTGCAGTGGCAAAAGAGTCAGCTAAACAATTTTCCCCTGCACTGTACTGAATAAGTGTCAGGGTTAAAATTCAGAATCACTTTCTTCTTAAAGTCGGAGCTCTCTGTGAAGCTCGACCATCAGACATTAAGGATAGTTATACTTTTAAAATGAATACTCTTCATACTTTGAGGAGGGCGGGGTATCAAAAGTTCATGTAGCATCTATTGGAATTTTGAAATCTTATTTAAGAGCTAGAGGAATTTGGGGTTCCTGGATGGCTCAGTTGGTGATTCATCCAACTCTTGATTTCAGGTCAGGTCATAATCTCAAGGTCATGAGCCCAGAGGGACTCTGCACTGGCCTGAAGTCTGCTTAAGATTCTCCCTCTGCTCCTGCCCCTCTGCTCCTCCTCCCCCTCCCCTACCCCGCTTAAAAAAAAAAATTAAGAATTTAGAAAATTTTTTTTATCCCAGCCCTTCATTCATAAAGGAATAAACTCTTATGTTGTATATAACCTTTCTAATACCTCTTCTCTCCCCATTTTCCCCTTGTAAAATAACCAGGTTTCTACTCCTCATAAATTACTAGCAAAAACTTTACTCCCTTAGAGACTGTTTCACGGCTTTTCTGCACACTTCTTATGGTTGCTGATTACTCCTGCCTCTGAAGACCTTTACAAAATACCTGAGTATGGAATTTGTATTTAAAACCCTACATGGGGATCCCTGGGTGGCTCAGCGGTTTGGCGCCTGCCTTAGGCCCAGGGCGTAATCCTGGAGTCCCGGGATGGAGTCCCACGTCTGCCTCCCTGCATGGAGTCTGCTTCTCCCTCTGTGTCTCTGCCTCTCTCTCTCTGTGTCTCTCATGAATAAATAAATAAAATCTTTAAAAAATAAAAATAAAAAATAAATAAAACTCTACATGGGTGATAAATGTGGGTCCAGCTTTGCTAGTTATGGTACATACTATGATCCTGTTAGTTTTCTCTTGCTGCTATAACAAATTGACACAAACTTAGTGGCTTAAATGTTACAAATTTAATACAGTTCTGGAGGTCAGAGGTCTGACACAGATCTCACTGAGCTAAAATCAAGGTGTCTACAGGCTGCTTTCCTTCCTGGAGGCTCTAAGGGAAATCTGTTTTCTTGCCTTTTCCAGCTTCTAGAGGCTGCCCACAGTCCTTGGCTCATGGCCGCATCCTCACCTTTAAAGTCAGAATGTCTGTTAAGTCTTCCTCACATGACATCACTCTAATGCGCACTTTCTGCCTTCCTCTTCTACATTATAAGAACCCTTGTGATTATATTGGGCCCAAATGGATAATTCAGGGTAATATGCTTATTTAAAGTTAGCTTATTAACCTTAATTTCCCTTGCCATGTAATGTAACATTCACAAGTTCTGGGAGTCAGGATGTGGACATCTTTGGCGCCAGGAGGAAGAGACTGGGAGGACCTTACTCTACCTACCACAGTGATTAAAGCTTAAAGTCAAAAAAATCTTACAATACTTAGAGCTTAGGGGATCACTGAAGCCCATCTGTCCATTCTCCACATTTTACAGGTGAGGAAACTAAGAGACGTTAGATTACTCACCCTAATTCACACAGCCAGTTGGTAGCACAGTGAAAGCTGGAACCCACATTTCCCAAGCTTTATCTTTCCATTATATCATTTTACCTCTAACTCTTGCTGGTTTTTATTGGCCTTTTCTTCTGCAGTTTGTTTGAAAGCTTGTAGTGTTTGCATTCATTGTTTGTAAGCTGATCAAGAACAACAACTAAGGATTTATAATTTTCAAGCCTAAGATGGTATCTTCATGACTGTCTCTTACTTAATTTCTTAGTTTAACTGGAGCCAACCTGGACACTTGTGCCTTTATTCTGTAATCACTTGAGAAATAAAACTACTTCAGTAACTAAGCCCACTTGGACAGCATCCAATCCAATTCACTTTATATATTACATTACTGTGTGCCAGACACTGCTAATTCAATCAATGAGCAACTTTTTTTTCATGTGTAATTTCAGTTTGCTATGAATAGTAAGCTCTGTGTACTAATAATTTTAAAATATCATTAGCTCATCCAACATGGCAGACAATGAACATTATTTAATACCCACCTATGTTTATCATTATTCTCTTTTTGAACACTCATCTCTGAAGTTCCACAATGCAAAGATAAGTCAGGCTTGTGGAAAATTAAGTCAGAGTTCCACCAAAGACAGGTTTCCATGAAAACCCAGCAACAAATGAACTTTTTTAGACATTAAGCTCATAGATCTTTGTTAATCATGCTTTTACTCATCTTTCTTATGATGGTTATCACCCATCTTCTAAATTATTCATGCAACAAATATTTATTGACTTTACATATATGTCAAGTACTTCCCTAAGTGCAGAGGATGCAGCTGTGAAAAACAGCCAAAAATCCCTGCCTCGTGGAACTTATATTTTAATGGAAGAAACAATATCACTAGAAGTAAGTAAAATGCATAGTATGTTAGATAAATGCTAAGGAGGAAAATAAGGTGTGAAAGGGAGATGGGAGTAGTAATTTTAGGTCATTGCCCACAGAAAGCCCCACTGAGATGATTTTGAGTAAAAACATAAAGGAGGAAAGGAAACAAGCCATACAAGATGCCCAGTGTAAGAGCATATGCAAAAGCCCTGAGGCAGAAGCATGCCTCTTATGATCAATGAACAAGGAGTGCAGTGTGGCTGAAGAAGAAAAAATGGGAGGGGGAAGGGCAATTAATGATTCAAAGATCATTAGTGATGAAGAGCTATTGGAGGGTTTGAGCAGAGGAGTGATCTGATCTAATTTTAGTATCATCACTGTGAGGGCTCTCTCAGAACAGACAGACTAAAGGAAGGCAAGGGCAAAAAAAGGGAGACCGGAGTCCTTGCAATAATTCCAGCAAGAAATGATGGTAGCTTGAAAGTAGTGCAAGTGTGGAGAAGTGAGCATCTTCATTTTGAAGGCAGAGCTGACAGGGTTTGCTGAGGATGACAGGTGGGGCAAGGATTACTCCCAAGTTCTGTGGCCTCTGCGTGAGGAAGGGGAAGCTGACCTTTGCTGAGATGCAGAAGACTCTGAGCAGAGCAAGCTGGCTAGGAAGAGGGCAGTATTAGGAGTTCAGGGTACACATGTGAGATTTGAGGTGCCTGTTAGACATCCAACTGAGGCCATCAAGAAGACAGATACAGGAGTTCAGAGGATAGGACCAACTGGAGAAATAAATTTGAGAGTCATCAGTGTATCGAGGAAAGTTGAGGCCATAAGGCAGGATGAGATCACTAAAGGTTTGAACTACAAGGGCATTCCAACATCTCTACAGCATACGTTTTTTATATAATTTATCTCCTGTCTCCCGTCTCTCTGTACCCCTAAAACTTGCTTTGAGACAAGCTTAGTACAAACCCATGTTTACATTTCCATGGCAATAGACTATGATGTCAACTAAAACCCTATGTTATCCTTTTACATGCTCCAATTAAAAGTGATGGCTTGAGAGATAAGGCTCATGTTCAACCAAGCATCTAAATTTAATCCCTGGCAAGTCAGGAAATGATTGCTTAATTCTCAAAAGACTTTAATTGGATGGCGGAATAAGTGAATTTAGAAGCTTTTTGATCCAAGATGGATGAAACATAGGACCTAGGTTACTTTAAAAAAAGAAAAAAGGCCGAAAATGTATACCATGCCTAGAAAAAGGTTGCATGTGTCTAACATATCACAGTAACCTCTAGCCTGGCACTCTACCAGTACTCTTAATTTCCACTTGGGTTATGATCTCAGGGTCCTGGGAAGCCTCTTGACTTTTCATATTTAGAACTGAAAAATCTCTTGTACATCACATTTTCAGTAAAGTCAAAGCCAGAGGGCTGTTGACCTGAGTAGTATCTTGCTTTCCCAATCTTACAGGAATATCCTTTATTATTCTTTCTTCTCCTTAAATTGGTCTTGAAAGTTGCATATCAGTTAGCAACTCTTAAATTAGTATTTCGGTAAACATGTTTCTGTCAACCAAATGCCCTAACATCAAAAGAGATCATTCACGAGAAGTTTGCTACTTTGGCCCCTTCAAGGAAAACACATGAAAAAGTAAACATTTGACAAAGCAAGCACACCTACCATGTGGTATTACAAAGAAGTTCCTTTAGTAACCTATTCCTTTGCCAGCTCTTCATGCCCTAGTGTCTACGTTCTCAGGAGAGGAAGGTTGGGTGGGCTTCGTGATGAATGTCACTCCAGTATTTTGGTTACTTGTGCACACTATTGAAAGACTGGGACTATGCTGAGTGCTAGGGATACTGCAGTTAGAAAAAAATGGTAATTGTTCCGGAGGAACTTCTAGTCCGAAGAAGGTAGACACAGAGATCATTGTAGTGTGATGCAGTAAGTGCTTGCAGGGTCTGTGGGAGTATAGGGAAAAGTGCCTGGATGGGATGCCTCCTGAGCCAAGGTTTAGCAAATTAGCAAGTGCTAACCCCACAAAAAAAAAAAAAAAAAAAGAGGAGGGAGTACATTCTGGCCAGCCAGAATAACACAGGAGGAATAGAGTCACGGATGTGGGTATACACGGGGTATGCTGGGGACAGCAGCTACTAAGTCGGTAGAGCATCAGATGTAAGATGATGTGGAAAGGTCTCATCAGCCATGCCAAGATGCTTGGGTTTTATTCGGTGGCCCTGGGGACCAGTGAAAGGCTCAAAGAACAAGAATGACATTTCACATAGCTCACTGGCTGCCAAAGAGAATAATGCCTACTCTAGCCCATCTTACAAAATGTATCGTGAAGCTCAAATATAATCCATTCTTTATTATTCACGATGGGAATGTGAAAGAAACATGAGCACCAAAACCCAAAAATCATAGGTAAGTTAACATTTTTAATAATTGATTCCAGAATACATTATTTTTTATATGCTGATTTATCTTTCTAATTATATTTTGCTTAGGGTAAAATTAATTCCATGTGTATTTCTTTAACCTACACCAGCAGATGGCAGGAAGAAGTAGCCTAGATAATTACAATGTGGTGACAGAAGTCATTTTGAAATTTAAAGTTTACTGTAATTAATTGGCAAAATAGAAAATAAAATGCCGGTTTTGTAGTTAATTTGTCAGTAGTCATACTTTGCTTGCCTTCTTCAATTAATTAAAATGTGTCTCATCAGGAACTTTGATGAAAGCTTTAGTCTCACCAATTCCCTTTCTGTTTTATTTTTCTGCATCCTGATTTTCCCACATACCTTACTGCATCCTGTTGTTCAGTTCCCACTCACTGATCCCCCCCCATACAGTCATATTTCTCCTGCCCTCTCCTCTTGCCGATTCTACCTCCTGTATGAGCTCTTTCTATACCTCTCTATCCAAGCTTCTGTTCTTTGTTGTTCTTTTTAAATATTTTATTTATTTATTCATGAGAGACACAGAGAGAGGGGGAGAGACACAGGCAGAAGGAGAAGCAGGCCACCCCCACAGGGAGCCTGATGCAGGACTTGATCCCAGGATCCCAGGATCATGCCCTGAGCCAAAGGCAGATGCTCAACCACTGAGTCACCCAGGCACCCCTAAGTTTCTGTTCTTTGTCCAGAACTTTGCTCAGCTGGGAAGCCTGGAGGTCTCTGTATAATTATTCAAAACAATTCCTTGACATCAGATGACATTTTAAATTTTAAGTATGTTTCTAACTACTTATATGCTTCTCCTGGTACCTTCTATGTTGAGTTTTCAGTCCTGTATTAGAGAGATAAAGGAGGATGTGGCCCCCTTTTGTTTCCTTTATTCTGACCATATTCCTTTTTAATAACTAGTTTACTTTTTTCCTTGGGTTACAGTCATACACAGCACTTGTGCACTCTCTCATCTCACTGTATGACTTACTGTGTACACAGGCATCTGTCGTCCAAATTGTCTCTATAAATGTCTTTTTTTTAATTTTTTTTATTATTTATTTATGATAGTCATACAGAGAGAGAGAGAGAGAGAGAGGCAGAGACATAGGCAGAGGGAGAAGCAAGCTCCATGCACCGGGAGCCCGACGTGGGATTCGATCCCGGGTCTCCAGGATCGTGCCCTGGGCCAAAGGCAGGCGCCAAACCGCTGCACCACCCAGGGATCCCCTCTATAAATGTCTTTTAAAGTGTAGACCATTCATTCAAAAATATTTACTTCTGGGGGCACCTGGGTAGCTCAGTCTGTTAAGTGGCCAGCTCTTAATTTCCACTTGGGTTATGATCTCAGGGTCCTGGGATCTAGCCCTGTGTCAGGCTCCGTGGTCAGCAGGGAGTCTGCTTGAGATTCTCTCTCTCCCTCTGCCCCTCCCCACTGTGTGCATTCTCTCTCTATCTCTCTCTCTCAAATAAATAAATCTTCTAAAAAATATATTTACTTCTCACCATGATGGAGTGACTAGTACCAGCCTTACCTTCCTACATAAACAACAAGAAAAAGGAATATATATATATATATATATGTGTGTGTGTATATATATATGTGTGTATATATATATATATATATATATATATATATATATATAACAGCTGTTTCTGTTTCGGATGTTGGACAACAGGTATGTTATCCAGCCAAGAAAAGAAACAAACAGGTGAGTCCTGGAGGCACATTACTGACTGGCACAGAGAGAAGAAACTCAAGGAAAGTCTGGCAATATCAATGAGTTGAGAAAACTGAGTTCATAGCTTACAGAGACTGAGGTGACTAGAATTTGTGGGAACATATACTGGAAAAGAAAGCTAATCAGATAAGGGTCCAGAAATCTGCATAGGAGTCCCCATGAGTCTGTTGCTAAATTCTACATGGACATACATAGAAAGTCCACAAAGCTTGGCTACTACTAGAAAGCTCTAAATTGAACATTTATGATGTTCAATGGGAGGTATTACATTCCATTAGGCCAGAGACCTTATTGAACCCCTGGAGCATTCAGTAGAGATCCCAGAAGAACCACAACTTAGTACAAAGAGTAAAGTTGCCCTAAAGTAAGGGCTACTCTAAACTCTTCCTAATAAATCTCAAAAGCAGTCCTCAAAAGAATCAAGATACTTAGCTGCCCAAAAAAGCAACGTTCAACCCTTTGGAAAAACACAACAAAATTAAAACATGCAGCAGTGCAACACTTGCAATATTTAGCATCCACTCAAAAATCAATAGTCATGGGATCCCTGGGTGGTGCAGCGGTTTAGCGCCTGCCTTTGGCCCAGGGCGCGATCCTGGAGACCCAGGATCGAATCCCATGTCAGGCTCCCAGTGCATGGAGCCTGCTTCTCCCAATGCCTATGTCTCTGCCACTCTCTCTGTGTGACTATCATAAATAAATAAAAATTTAAAAAAAATCAATAGTCATGCAAAGGAAACATAATGCGTAACCAAGGAAAGAGAAGTCCATCAAAATTGGCTTAGAGAAATGACTAGAATGGTGGAATTAGCAGAAAGGGATTTTTTAAGATTTTAATTTATTTGACAGTGCAGGGGAGCAATAGAGGGAGAAGGAGAAGCAGACTCCTTAGCAAGCAGGGAGCCTGATGTGGGGCTCAATCCCAGGACCACAGGGTCATGACCTGAGCCGAAGACAGACACTTAACTACCTGAGCCACCCAGTCGCCCCAGAAAGGGATTTTAAAAGAGCCATTATAAAATGCTCAGTGATTTAAAGAGAAACATAAATGTAATGAGGAGAAAAGTGGGAGATATAGAAAAGAACCAAACAGAAGTTTAAGAAATGAAAAATGCAACTTTTGAAATGAAAAATTCACAATAGGCTTATCAGCAGAGCAGACATTACAAAAGAAATTATCAGTGTACTTGAAGATAGTAAAATTATATAAATTGAAGCACAAGAAAAAATGACCAAAATGCAGAGCCTTTGTAACGTGAGACAAGGAGTCTGTGTAATTGAGTCTAAGAAGAAAAAGAGTAGGTGAAGCGCAAAAAATATTTGTAGAAATAATGGCTGAAATTTTTTCAAATTTTATGAAAACTATAAATATATAAATCTAAGAATGTCAGTGAACTCCAAGCAGGATAAGCATCCTGTAAACCACAAAGCTCATTGTAATCAAATTCCTGCAAACCAATTATAAACAAACTCTTAAAAGCATCCAGAGGGGGAAGAAAAAACCAGACATTACATATAAGGGAACTAAGATTGCAGACTTCTTGTCAGAAATAATGCAAGCCAGAAAGAAAAAATACTTTAAAGAAATATTTAAAAATACAACTGTTGGGACCCCTGGGTGGCTCAGTGGTTGAGCATCTGCCTTTGGTTGAAGGTGTGATCCTGGGGTCCCAGGATCAAGTCCCACATCGGGCTCCCCACAGGGAGCCTGCTTCACCCTCCACGTATGTCTCTGCCTCTCTGTCTCTCATGAATAAATAATCTTTAAAATATATATATAACTGTCAACATAGGATTTTATATCCTTTAAAAATGAAGGGGGAAATAAAGATAGAAAAACAATAGCTGAGAGAATTTATCACCAGAAACTCGCACTACGATAAACACTGAAGGAAGTTCTTTAGGCAGAACAGAAATGATACTAGATGGAAGCTCAGATCTACCCAAAGGAATGAAGAGCTCCAGAAATGGTTAATACAGGGGCAAATACAAAGACTTTTTTCCTCCATTTCTTAATTTCTTTAGAAGGCAATTGATGGTTTAAGTAAAAACACAGTGTTGTAAGGTTTATATCATATAGCAGTAAAATATGTAACAATAATAATAGCACAAAGATAAGGAAGGGAAATGAAGAAATACAACTGTAAATTACATTTGTAAGTAAAGTGGCATAGTAATGTCTGAAAATAAGCTGTATTAAGTTAAAGATGCTCGTTTTAAACCTTAGATCAATCACTTTTATTTATTTTTTTTAAGATTTTATTTATTTATTTATGAGAGACACGGAGGGGGATGGGCAGGCAGAGACACAAGCAGAGGGAGAAGCAGGCTTCATGCAGGGAGCCTGACAAGGGACTCAATCCTGGGTCTTCAGGATCACGCCCTGGACCAAGTCAGCACTAAGCCACTAAGCCACCCAGGCTGCCCGTCAATCACTTTTAAAAATAGGAAAAAGAGGGATGCCTGGGTGGCTCAGCAGTTGAGCATCTGTTTTCTGCTCAAGAATGTGATCCTGGAGTCCTGGGATCGAGTCCCACATCGGGCTCTCTGCGTGGAGCCCGCTTCTCCCTCTGCCTAAGTCTCTCTTTCTCTCTCTCTCTCTCTCTCTCTCTCTCTCTCTCTTTCATGATTAAATAAATCTTTAAAAAAAAGAAAAAAGAAAAAAGGGAGGGGTGCCTGACTGGCTTATTCAGATGGAACATGCGACTCGATCTCAGGGCTGTAAGTTCGAGCCCTACGTTGAATGTAAAGAAGATGAAATGGAATACAATTAATCCAGAAGAAAGTAGGGAGAGAGGAGGGAAATAAATGAGCATTATAATGTCAGATGGTGATACTGATCTGAAGAAAATCGTCAGGAAGCAACGCTCCATGAATGTTCTCACATTTCTGCCTGATGAGGACTTTCTGAGCAAAGATCACTAGCACCAGGATTAAAGAATGTTTGAATGGCAAACCAAATCAGAGACCTCTGGAGAGATTTAGGAACTTCTTCCTTGGACACATTTATTTACATTCTAGGAGTTGTAAATCTTGAGACAACCCCCCCCCCCACTCATTTACATTACAAAGCAACAGTCCCTAGGCCCTGTTTTCTCCCTCCCCCTCTCCTCCACTGCAGGGAAGAAGGAGCAGCAGCTATGTCAGCTCCTATATAAACTCTAAAGATTTCATTATTTGGAAGTTCCTCTCACGTCACCTTGGGGAAGATTGGGACACGGAGAAGTAACACAATTATAAGTAATTAAAAAGCTGTCTCTGATCCAGAAACATAGTATTCTTTGTCAGATTGAATTAATACTTAACAAAAATTAGGAATAAGAATAACTACTGTAAGGTGGTCTGGGAAGGCTTCTCTGAGGAGGTAACATCTGCCAGAGATGAGAAGGAAGGAAGCCATGTAAGTCCATAATATACTCCTCTTTATTAGTTCTCCCTATGCCTAGCACACTTTTTTACACATAAGCAAAATTTAAATAAATATGGTTCAAGAGGGGATCCCTGGATGGCTCAGCCTTTGAGTGCCTTCGGCCCAGGGTGTGATCCTGGACTCCCGGGTTCGAGTCCCACATCAGGCTCCCTGCATGGAGCCTGCTTCTCCCTCTGCCTGTGTCTCTGCTTCTCTCTGTATGTCTCTCATGAATGAATAAATAAAATCTTTAAAATATATATATATATGGTTCAAGAATATGACACTCTGACAGATTGGCCACTTGTGACCAATATTTTTCATAACTATCTTATTATAAATGCAAAAATAGTTACATTCTTGGGACACCTGGGTGGCTCAGTGGTTGAGCATCTGCCTTTGGCTCCGAGCATGATCCCAGGGTCCTGTGATCCAGTACCACACATCAGGTTCCCTGCAGGGAACCCGCTTCTCCCACTGCCTATGTCTCTGTGTCTCTCATGAATAAATAATCTTAAAAAAAAAAAAAAAAAGAATAGCTACATCTTCAGGCAAAACTACTTTGTAGCCCTCCACTCGTTAGCTAAGAAAGGATAAGAGTTAGTACTCAAAATCAGTTTTTAAAAAAAACTAAAACGGTTTAAAGCATAATGCAGCTTTCATTCCCTTAAATAAATCTTACGTCTGCAAATTTAGGGTTAGGAACCACAGAATGAAGATTTAGTTGGGAGATTTTTTTTTTTTTTACAGAGCAAGAAAGAGGCATCACTAAGTTGATTTGGAAATGATGCTCATTCCTGTAAATGTGACATACACAAATGCTGAGAAGAATAGATACAGTTGAAGAGTACAGACAGTGGGAATAATAAATGAGTGTAATGAATTTTAATTGGGCAATAATAGTACAGTCCCCTATTAGGGAAGCATACAGTGTGTCAGACACTTGCAGCCTGAAGAAGAAAGGATGGAACGCAGAAAGCCAAAGAGAAGCTTATTCCTTGACTTTTGGCTGGAGCCAGGATAGTGTGACCTCTTTGGTCAAAAGATTTCTCAGCCCTGTTTCACCAGGTCATTCCTTCCTTTGGTATGAATCATCTCTGAGAACCTGTAACAAGCACATCATTGTCAAGAAGCTAAAAGTAATTGATTAGTTGTTCTGATAACACCTGTCAGTGAAATAACTCAGAGCACAAAACCCAGGCATTTAAGGAGTTGACAAGTATTATTAAACCTGTTTTGCAAGAGAAGAACCTGGTTCAAAGAGGGAAAAGCTGTCAAAGGTAATACAATCAGTAAGTGGCTCAGGCCTGCTACCTCACACAACTAGGCTCTAGCCATGTGACCTCTCAGGGCCTGGAAGACTGCAGAGCCATCTATAAACATTTTTTTTAAGATTTTATTTATTTATTTGACAGCACAAGCAGGAGGAGTAGGAGAGGGAGAAGCAGGCTCCCCAGCGAGCAGGGAACACAGTGCGGGACTGGATCCCAGAACCCCAGGATCATGACCTGAGCCCAAGGTAGATGCTTAACCAACTGGGCTGCCCAGGCACCCCTGTCTATGAACATTTAGCAGTGTTGCCTCCTGTGCAGATTTAAAATTTAACAGTTAAAGCTACAAATTTGTTTTAAATTCAAGTATATTTCTTATGACTGGTTTTCTCTGTTTGGGTTTTCTCCCTCATTCAGAAGCTGACACTGTTTTTAACTTTTAAATGGTAGTAACAGGGTATTGCTATCAGAACTGCTTCCTTTTTATTTTCCTTTGAGCACTTTAATTTGTCCATGGCATCCTGCTAAACCTTGTGTTTGAATTGGGGCAAATCATAGCAATGCTTTCATTTAGAGGATGGTGTTTTGTGCAGATCCTTTCTTGAACCAGACTTTAATTTCATGATTTTAATAAGGAAAGAGATAGGAAAACCTAATTCAAGGTAACTTGGGATTTATAATTCAGAAATGCTTCTGCCTGTAACTATCTTTTTTTTTAAAGATTTTATTTGTTTATTCATGAGACACACAGAGAGAGAGAGGCAGAGACACAGGCAGAGGGAGAAGCAGGCTCCCCATAGGAAGCCCAATGCAGGACTAGGGGTCCCAGGACCCCAGGGTCACACCCTGAACCAAAGGCAGATGCTCAACCACTGAACCACCCAGACATCCCTGTAACTGACTAGTTGCTCTCAACTCAACTTTCCACTCCAGTTCATTTACTTTAAAAAAAAAAAAAAAAAAAAAAGGCAGGAAACTACCTTAGTCTGGGTTCAACAGAAAGGGCATAAGACAAAGGCTTAACAGCATATAATCTGCACAGGACTATAATCCAGGGAGCAAGAAAAACCTATACAAAGATACTTGACATGTTTCGCTGATTGCTCAATGCTGCAGGAGAGCTGGGAACCATGACAAAGGAGTGGAAAGAGAGTGGCGCTGGACAAGGCTGTGTTAGGTTGCACCTGCCAGAAGCCAGCTGGAGCCCAAGAAGAGCTGGTGGCTCTTAAGAAGATGCTGAGAAGCCAAATGAATATGAAGTAGTAATAAATGGCCTCCTAATGCACAAGTATATGCTTGTCGCATATACCTCTATACATCTATAAAGTAAAACATGAACTTTTGCTCCTTCTCTCCACCCTTTTCATGGATACTTGTCATTAACAGTTCATTTTCTATGCACTTACATATTATGAGAACATATAGCTTTTTATTTTTAGAAAACATAAGTTGGGGAGCTCCCCTCCTCTTGTTAGATGCTGCCTGATTCATGAATTGCTTAATAAAGCCAATTTGATCCTTAAAAGAAAAAAAAACATGAATCAGATCATAATAATCTTGTGCTCTGACATGTTTTGTTTTGTTTTTTCACTCATCTATTACTTGTATCAGGGTTAGGGTTTATTACATTGTCAGCGAGTTGCTTTTGTCCTGTAGAGGTATACTGGAAAACACTGATTTAACATTTGTTGAATTAACACATGAATGAAGAATGATAGTCTGATTTCTAGTTACAGTTCCTGCTTATAGGACAGGAGTGCTACTAATACTGGGAATGCAATGGGCAAGGTCTGGTAAAACATGGAATTGTCACTGCCAGCTAATTGAACATCCCTGCCAGTCTCCTCCTTCCCATTCATCAACACCTCCACATCTGCAATTCAGAAGTAGAAATGGTTGCTACACAGGGGAGACACAGAGAAGAAACATAGGGGAGGAAAAATAATTTTCTCTCTTCCCTTCTCAGTTCTTGGCTGAGACCCTGGTAATGAAAGACAGATGAACAAGAGAAAAACAAATGTATTAACCTGTATGCCCCACCGTATAAATGGAAGATGCCCAGGAGAAAAGGAGTAACTCCCCAAGGTGATTAAGAATTCAGGGCTTTTAATAGGGAAGGGAGAGGAAGGGGGAGGCCTCTTAGGAAAGAATAAATGACTTATGAAAGATGAACTCACCCTCAGTAGAATAAATAGGAGTTATGACAATGTTTGTGAGAACATTTGTCTGGTTGTGATGTTCACTTCTAGTCTGTGACAGGAGTCCATCCTTGCTGGTTGATGAAACTCCCAGGAGGGGATTCATGGCTGTTGAGTCCTTTTGGGGGACTGATCCTGAGGCAGATAAAGGGCAGTTCAGAGAAAGCCTCTCTCTGCATTTGCTACTTTCCAAGTGCCTACAGCTCAACATAATCCGTATACCAAAGTGACATATCTGGCCAGCATGTCCTGAGCTCCTCCAGTTATATTTTGGAGTGGTACGTTCTGCTACCCTTCAGAAAGACAAGGGAAGTCTTTAAAAAAATGTATTCAGGGGCACCTGGGTGGCTCAGTGGTTGAGGATCTGCCTTTGGCTCAGGTTATGATCCCAGGGTCCTAGGATTGAGTCCCACATCGGGCTCCCCACAGTTAGCCTGCTTCTCTCTATGTCTCTGCCTCTCTGTGTGTGTCTCTCATGAATAAATAAATAAAATATGTTTTTAATTAGAAAAAAAAATTAAAAATTCACTCACTCAGAAACATGTTAACCCCAGGCCAAAAGGCAGGTACTCTGGATAAAATGGAGACCATAACAGACATGGCCCTGTCCCTGTTCAGGGAAAGTCTCCCAACTGAAGGAAGAAAGAATAGGGAAAAGAGGCAGAAAGAAAAGAGTAGAATTCTAAAGGAGGGAGACATTTCAGTGATGGCTAAATTAGTATAGTGCTTGTGTTAATACAAGTTGTTTAGAAAGGAGTTTCAATCCCAGCCATCTGTTCCCACATCAGACAAATACACACTGTACCCCCGATTTCACTCCTCCATCCCATATATATATACATCCCAATAATCATCTGCTGGTCTATTTTTCATGATTTCCCACAGCCAATAATAAAAAGAATACACTTGATTCAAGCCAGTGAATTGTGACCCATATCTAAGTATAAATATAGTGGAAGTCATAAATTTCTTTACTGACAATCTTACTAATTAAGTTATTTGGCCTGTTTTTAGCCACATTGGATTTTTTTTTCTTTTTAAGGTTGTTATGGGTGTTGTTTGTAGCAGCATCAATAAGCCAAGAATTCACATAGTTACTCAGTCGCGCAGATTACTCATCACTGCCTGTTCATAACAGAATCCTAAAATGTTTAAGATTTCTGATGCAAATCAAAATCTCATCATCACTTGTCATCGCTAAATTAAATGACAGGATAATAACATTACATTAAAACCATTTTTCTCTTGATTGAGTACCTTTTTCAGAAGTGAACCTTGTAGATGGATATTTTTTCATCGGTACTATAAATGCATTTAGAATAGGAGATAAAAATAGAACTGAAAAGGGGCGGAGTGGAATAGAATGTTTTCAAATTATTGATGAGTCTCTTGTGAATCTCAAAGAACCATATTTGACACTGCACTGCTAGGGAATGGAGTAGTTTAGCCAATTTATTTAGACTTTTAGAGCTACATACAGGAGGTACACAGGTTGAATTTGGTCATTGCCAACACCATCAAGTGTTCTTGGCATCAGTCATAGGTCATTGCATGACAAACAGGCTGTGAGTGACCTGTTGGAATTGGCATCATGCTGGTACTCTAATATTAGGCATCAGATACTGGTTTCAGATAGGTCACAGCCTAGGTGGGGAAGTGAATATAAATTTCAAATCTGCCCAAACAGAGTAGGATCTCAATTGACCTACTGTTGTGAACTTGTCTCTTGGCTCTTCTTCCTCATCTAAGGCGAATTAACCTTTTTAGTCACACCTGCCATGGCTCCATCTGCTCTATCTGGCCCTGGGCCTGCTTCTTTGTAGCCATCCAGTCCGCCTGCTACTCACACCCATCTTCCCTCACTCACCCTTATATGCAGGACTCTTTCCATTTCCGCATCTCTGGAGTCTTTCAAAGAGGTGGTTTCCTCACATCTTCTACTTTAATGTTATGAGAGTCCTACCCTGGAGAAAATCTTTTACTCTGACTTTCTGTGTCCTTTAGCACTGCCCTCACTAGGAGATAACAGGTCAGTAAAAATCCTTAGTTCTTGGAGAAGTCCACCAGGTAGAGACTGAAACGGGGTTGGCTAGAAGTTAACAGTTGAATCTGTGATGAGGGCATGGGGTGGGGAAGTCAGTATACTGTTTTCTCTTGTTTTATAAACAGAGTTAGTTGCTTTTGAAACTTCCTATAGTAAACGTTCAAAGCTAAATGTAGCTCTCTAGACTATTTTTTTAAAAAAATAGATGCTGTTTTTGAGTCAGGACCTGAAACGGGTGGTCTACAGGATGGCCTGGGATTAACACCTGACCCTGCCATCAAAACAATAACCCATGCCCACCCCACCTGCAGGGAAACAAATGGGATTCCTTAGGCCCAAGACCTGCCACTTCCCCTTTTCTCCTTAAGTCCTGATCATGGTTACCAGAATCCTGGTACACTTCCTACTTCTTGTTAAAGTGACCAGATAAACCTGTACAGAAACACACATTTAATTTGGTCCCATTTATCCAGTCCCACCGTGAATACAGGTCTGTGCAGGGTACTGGGAAGCAGGAATCTGAAGTTACTTCCCTCCAAGAGTTCCCTATGATAGAAAACAGAGGGGGATCCCTGGGTGGCGCAGCAGTTTGGCGCCTGCCTTTGGCCCAGGGCGTGATCCTGGAGACCCGGGATCGAATCCCACGTCGGGCTTCCGGTGCATGGAGCCTGCTTCTCCCTCTGCCTGTGTCTCTGCCTCTCTCTCTCTCTCTCTGTGACTATCATAAATAAATAAATAAATAAATAAATAAATAAATAAATAAATAAATTAATTAAAAAAAAAAAAAAGAAAGAAAACAGAGGCACTTGGGACACCTGGGTGGGCTTAGCAGTGGAGTGTCTGCCTTCGGCTCAGGTTATGATCCCGGGGTCCTCGGGTCCTCAGATCCAGTCTCGAATCAGACTCCCCCTGGGGAGCCTGCTTTTCCTTCCGCCTGTGTCTCTGCCTCTATGTGTGTGTGTGTGTGTCATGAATAAATAAATAAAACCTTAAAAAAGAAAAAAAAAGAAAAAAGAGGCACCCATGAGCACCCCTGATGCAGTAGACACTAGAAACCGTGGTCTGAAGTGGAGCTACAGTGCACGACTGTGGTACTGGGAATGGGGGAGACATCCTGTCAGCAGATTCATTCTGGTTAGTGATACCATGAACTACTGAATGTTACCTTAAAGGAATAGGTCATCTCTGCTTCTGCTTGCATTTTTGCAGGCTAAGACTAGAGCTCCATCAGAGAACCTTCCCTCTCTCTCTTCTGAACTTAAATTGATTGCAGTTACCAATGTGCCTTTTTTTTCCTTCTCTTTTTTAAACTATGATAGTCTCACTTCTCGTTTGCCAAAAACTGGAGAAACCATCCACGGACATAAGTTTTTTATTGGCTTTGGAGGGAAAGGTGCCAACCAGTGTGTCCAAGCTGCCAGGCTTGGAGCAAAGACATCCATGGTATGCAAGGTAAGTGTAAAGTATGGTGGAGAGGATTCTAGAGGCAAGAGTCCAGTTTTAAGACTTGTGCTGATTGGTTTTTGTTGTTTTTTTTTTAAAAGCAGCCAATTCAGTGGCATTTAGTATATTCACAATGTTGGACAACCAGGATTCTTTTTATTTTTTGTTAAAGATTTTATTTATTTATTCATGAGAAACACAGAGAGAGAGGCAGAGACATAGGCAGAGGGAGAAGCAGGCTCCATGCAGGGAGCCCGATGTGGGACCCGATCCCGGGACCCCAGGATCACACCCTGAGCCAAAGGCAGATGCTCAACCACTGAACCACCCAGGCGTCCCATGATTCTCTTTAGTCCCAGAACATTTCTATCATTCCAGAGTAAAACTCCTTACCATTAAGCAGTTTCCCCCAATCCTCCCACCACCCAACCTCGTGGCCCTGGCAACCAACAACCTGCATTCCATTTCTATGGATTTATCTATTCTGGATGTTTCCTATAAGTGGAATCATAGGTTACATGGCATTTTGTGTCTAGCTTCTTTTATTTAGCATGATATTCTCAAGGTTCATCTACCCTATAGCATGTTATCTATTTTAGTCCTTTTGTGGGTGAATAATATTGTATTCAGACAAATATTGTAATAATTTGTCTATTCACTTGTCTGTTCATGGACACTTGAGCTGTTTCCACCTTCTGGCTATTGTGAACAGTACTGCTGTAAACATGTGTGTCCAGGTACTTACGTGAATATCTGTTTTGTATTGTTAAAGATTTAAATAGAGAGTAATTTTCCTTACCTTTATAATAGTTTCTTCCCTGAGTCCTCTGGGAAGTAGCTTAATGCTGCAAATAACTTAATGCTGCATTCCTTTAACTTAATGAACTTCTAAGTGAAGGCTGAAAAGTGAGGGGAATTTGCCTACTCCACTGAGTTTCTATAGTCTGGCTTCACAACAGCACAAGTCATCCTGTTTTTAGCAGGTTTTGCTGCAACACAGCTTTTGGAAACTTGGTCTAATAACTGCTGATCCACTCATCTCTAAATTAGGTCTTCTAATGCTAGCTTTTGGACCAGAAAGGAACCTGGGCCTTAATGAACTATGCATAACTAATCTTTAGGCACAGTTCTGTTTGTAAGTATGTAAGGAAGTGATATGTAAAATCCAATAGTCCCTCTTTCTCTCCTGACTGAAATCATTTGAAAATAAAATTGGCTTCCAAAGGTTCAAGGTTTGCGTGTTTAGTGAAATTTTAAGATGCTAGCATTACTGGTATAACACGAAAGATAGTTTATCTTCAGGAAGCTAGACACAAGTCTGCACAGTAAAGGATAAGAAAAACCTGAGAAATTTTAAAAAATGAGCTCGCTCCTGTGATCTGGGTCAGTCTTACCAAAATTTCTCTGAAATGTCATTTCTCATTACATACAGCACTCTTCTCTCCACAGGAGTCTTTAAATGATGTACAAGCTATACAATTATCTTTTCATCTGCTAATGAAGTGTAGTTTATTTCTAATTTATGATTGATGTGATAAAATTCTCATCTGGCTGTTTGGTCAAAAACATCACCTAAAGCACAAGATTCAAAGTAAGAAATGCACGTTTGCTGAAGTTGAATTCTTGATAGATTTCCAGTGTCAATTAATCAGCCATTAATTTTTGATGACCTGTTCCATGCTAGGAACTGTGGGGCTAGGAGAGGGAGCAGTAGGCCTGACCAGTGTATACTTGATTAGAAATGAAGGGTCTGGGGAGTCATCAGATGGTGCTGACTTAACGGGGCTTGGGAACTGGCAAAAGGAGGCTATTTCCTGGCTGGGAAAATGTGGACAGAGAATTGGTGTTGGAAGCAAAGTACCAAAAATGGCTGCTCTGGGAAGAGAGGAGTTCCCTGGAGCCAGAGCCATACAAGGAGAGATTAGAGAACCCCACTTGGAAGCTTCATAAATGCTATTCATGTAGCCATGAAAGTCAAAATTGGATGTCCCCTGGGATCTCATCCAACTCGAAGATTGAGATTGGTGTTATTTTGGGTCTGTTGAATTTGAGGCAAAAAGAAACGCAAAATAGAAATATTTGAGTTGTGGAACTGAACTTAGGAAGTGAATCATACAACCGTCAGGAGTGGATATGAGAGGAATAGACAGCAGAGGGCTGTCTTTGGGGAATCGTTGCAGTCGGGAGTTTGATAAAGCAATGGCACCGTTTGTTTTATTCTGGTCTGTATCCAGCAGTTTATGTTCACACCTGTACGGTCGGGAAAGCTGTTTCTATCCGCGATGCCCCTGACGCAGCTGGCGGCCGTTTGGCGCTGGGCTCCTGGGTGGCCGCACAGAGAGGATAAGAAGGCGTGGCCGCAGCCAAAACCCCACAGGGTGACTTTGCTTAGACAACCTGGCATCTTTATTTTTTTTTTTTTAAGATTTAATTTATATATTCATGAGAGATATAAAGAGAGACAGAGACACGGGCAGAGGGAGAAGCAGGCTCCCCAGAGGGAGCCCGATATGGGACTCAATCCTAGAACCTCAGGATTATGACCTGAGCCAAAGGCAGATGCTCAGCCACTGAGCCACCCAGGCGTCCCCAACTTGGCATCTTTAGACACGTATTTTTTTTTAAGCTTAAAAAGCTTAAATGGCATAATATTCTTAGACTTCTTCAAAAGAAAAAAAATTTTATAATAGAAGCTGTTGTTTGTTACCCCTTCATCATGATAAGTTTTTTTGTCCATGGTGCAGTAGATTCTCATTAAGCAGAATCAGCCAACCTGCCGTATAGCAGTTTGTCAAAGATGACAAATTTCAAGTAGAAACCGAAATCATGAAATGTTTCAAGATAAAAATGAACAGATGGAGCAAAAGAAAAACAGGTAGAATATTGCCTCCGGTTTTCTTAGCAATGTTAACTTACCTATGACTGCCCCACAACAAACCTAAATACAAGATCTGGTGAAGTAAGATTGTTTGATGGCACACGCAAAACAGCTGATATTGAGCTCAGGGGAATTATTTGCCAAGATATTGTGACAAGGACTATTAAGCAAGAGTCTGTCAATATGCATCCAGTGAAACATGTCATGATGAAACACTTCAAGTCGTTAAAGAGTGACACAGTCAGTATTCACCTGAGTCATGGGCCCAAGGCCACAATCCAAGGATAATTGAAGTGATATTTTCAGATCACAAATCCAGGCAGGTATCATAGAAAAACGAAGTCTGCTGGCAGGGCAAGAGCCTGCGAGAATACCGTTCATAGGACTTCACACAATTTTCTTAAGTGTTTCCTCCTCCACTCTTCCGCTGAAGCTAAATGTTCGAGAGGAGGAAGTTATTTCCAGATATCCAAAACTGGCTGCTCAGGAGTGCCGTAGTAGAATAAAGAGTTCAAGATTCAGTGGCCTAAGGGCACGCGCGTGGCTCAGTGGTTGAGCCTCTGCCTTCTGCTCAGGTCGTGATCCCAGGGTCCTGGGATCAAGTCCCACATCGAGCTCCCCACAGGAGGCTGCTTCTCCCTCTGCTTATGTCTGCCTCTCTCTCTGTGTGTGTGTCTCTCATGAATAAATAAATAAAATCTAAAAAAAAAAAAAAAGATGTAGTGGGCTAGTCTGAGGCTAAAGACCCTACTTTTTATGTGGTAGGAAGAAGCCCTGAACAGGCATGGGCCCAAATGACCCAGATCTGAAATCAGCCATGTGGGAGAACTTCCAAGAAATTACCTGGTCTTGCTTTCCTGGAATATGACACACTCAAAACTCTCTAGGGGTGCCTAGCTGGCTCAGTTAGTAGAATGCATGACTCTTGATCCTGGGGTTGTGGGTTTAAGCCCCATACTGGGCGTAGAGCTTCCTTTAAAAAGAAAAAAAGAGAGAGGGAAAAAAAAAAAGAAAGAAAGAAAAACCTCTGTAATACAAGCAGATGTGTGTTTTCCTTGCAGAATGGGCATATATTAAGCTCTGTGACAGAGGCAGTATGTTAGAGCCACACTACTCAAAGTCTGAAATTCAGGCCAGGCTGCAAACTGTCACTGGTCTGGACGGTACAGAAATTGAGAGTAAGCAGTTATAAACGAGCATTTGACAAAATAATCTTATAGCTGTTGAACATAATAGTAATAATAAATTAAGCCTTGTGTTTTATAGTACTCTCTTCTGTTTATTTCATTTTTATATTTTACAGAATTATTAGTCCACAATGGATTGAAAATGAAAAAAAAAAAAAAAAGCCTTCACCACAGATGGCTTTGAAAAGCAGGTATTAGAGTACTCATCATCTTAACCAAAAAAGGTTAGATTGTCTGTCAGATTACTGTGGGACTGTTAACTGATACGCATTAAGATTTAGTTTTCAAAGATCACATGAGTAGTCACCAGCACTTTCCAGGTAATATATAATGAAGTGAAATCTGTCCTTGCCTGAACTCTGCTGGAGGACAATATTGGCTATATTGTTTGGAGTCCCTGGCCACATGTCCAAACACAGGGTACCCTAGGACCCCAAACAAATAAACAATAAGTGTCTCCTATAGAAGAATGGAACAAAATTGGGGTTACCACCAACCACCTCTTACCTCCTATCCACCTCTACTCCCAAATAAATAGGACTCAATAGTGACTGTAACATTAATTTTTTATGTTAAAGGCCATTATCTCCATTTAGATAGGATTTAAACAATCAGCTAGCTTAAGCAACTGGAATTATATGTATTCTTCTGTACTCTTTTATGACAAAGCCACAAGTGACAGGTTAAAAAGTTAATATGAGAGACTTAATTCAAAAAAGCAACTGCCAGGTTTTGTTACATGACAAGAAATTCATGTTAGTCTCCCAAACCTGCTGTTCATCATTACCCTCAGGCACTGAAAAGTCACAAAATGTCTTGAATCACAAATATTAAGCTGCATTCAACTTGGTTTTAGTGTTAATTATATTTCTGTGCATTCTAACTTTGAAAATTGATAACCTGTTTTAATATATGTGACTACTTTTTTAGCAGAAATCTTCTACTTCATGTGACTTCAGTTTAGATATCTTGGGTCTCTAGGTTTTATTTACCTCAACTGTATATTGACAGATGGAATTTTTAGATGTTTTCTACCATTCAAGGGTTCCAAGCAGCTGATTCCTCAACCATTTTGAAATGTGGATGTTCGTTATATTGTAGTGCTAACTAAAGTTACCTTCCTCAGCATTAGATCACAGTTCTGGACTGTGGAAGCCACTGGTAGGCTCTCCCTCAATGCAAAGGGAGCCTTCTCAATGGTAAAAGTAAAGGAAATACCTCAGTGCCCTTAGCTGGAGGAAATGCTCCTACTCCTGATACACACAGTCAGTCATGTTTCCCTAGATTCTAATTTACATCTCTATAGCTGCATTATCCAAGATGGCAGCCACTAGCCATGTGTGGCTAGATTTAAATGTAATTCAGATAGAATTTTTAATTGAGTTGCTCTATCATACTTGGCTATATTTCAAGTGCCTGTTTGGGGTAACACTGATAGAGAGCATTTCATCATTGCAGAAAGTTCTATCCAACTGCATGACTCTACAGTCTTCAAGGTAGAGCTGAGCCTGGGATTTCCTAAAGAGCTTCTGGGGTTCTAGGAGTTGCCTTAGATTAAGTGCAAGTGGTTGTCCATAACTGCTGATGACCTGGCTTCTTTCACCCAGAACAGGCTTACACAGGCTACCTCAGACTATGTGGTTTTCCCAGAAACCTGCCCAAAAGAATTTCACTGCTGCTACCGAAAGAGTATAGGAGTGCCTTCCAGGGGGCTATTAGGAGCAAAACCTTGTAGAGGACCTTTTGGCAGCCCCAGCTAGGATAGTCTGAGTGCCTGTAGTCCTGTCCCTTTAAGAATGACAAGCTAGGCCAAGGAAAATAAACAGACAGGCAACTAAGGATGACCAAATACTTAATAGAACACATTTCATGCACAGGGTTTAAGGAAGGATAAATATATGCTAAACTGGAGTCTCCAATAAGCTTTTTTTTTTTTTTTTAATTTTTATTTATTTATTATAGTCACACAGAGAGAGAGAGAGAGAGAGAGAGAGGCAGAGACATAGGCAGAGGGAGAAGCAGGCTCCATGCACCGGGAGCCCGACGTGGGATTCGATCCCGGGTCTCCAGGATCGCGCCCTGGGCCAAAGGCAGGCGCCAAACCACTGCACCACCCAGGGATCCCTCCAATAAGCTTTTAGGAAGGCCAGATTTTTAGGAAGATTGTTTAGGCAAACAATATAAGGTGGTATTCAATTAAATATTTACTAGTATCTATCAGGAATGCTCTAGGAGTTCCAGGAAATGAGAGCATTAAGAAGGGCTAGAATAGGGAAGGGAGGCCTTAAGTTGCACTTGAAAAATAGGTGAGGGACCAGATTAACCTGTACAGAAACCCACATTTAACTTGGTCCCATTTATCCAACCCCACTGTGGATAAAGGTCTGTGCTGGGCCCTGGGAAGCAGGAATCTGAAATTACTTCCCTCCAGGAGCTCTCCATGATAGAAAACAGAAGCACTTTGGACGCTTGAGTGGCTCAGTGGCTGAGCATCTGCCTTTGGCTCAGGTTGTGATCCCAGGGTCCTGGGATCAAGTCCTGTATCGGGCTCCCCATAGGGAGCTTGCTTCTCCCTCTGCCTATGTCTCTGCCTCCCGCTCTATGTGTCTCAGGAAAAAATGAATAAAATCTTTAAAAAAGAGAAAGAAAAACAGGTGAAGTTTGGTTAAATGGAGAAAGGAAAGGACGTCTAGGTTCTCAGAGGGCAGGGAAATTGACACAAATGTATTGTACTCACCTTGTGTCTTAACACAGTCAAATGATAATATTAATAGTGCCTTTCTACTGACCACTTTGTAGAACAGGGATATCCAACTTTTTTTTTTTTTTTTTTTTTTTTTTGCCAAATAGGAGTGTTAGAGAAGCCAACAAAGCAAGGGGAAGCCTGGTGACATCAAAATGAGGCTGGAGTCAGCAAACACAAGCGTAGGGACTTGTGTAGTTTTACAATAACTTGATCACAGTGTTGGGCACTCTTGGGCCCCTTACCCCAGGGCTGACGCTATAGGCCACACTGTGTTCCCACTTAGTTGACTTCCCAACATAGGGCCAGGCAGGACTGTGCTCTTCCTCCTCGTTACTTCCACACAAAGCTTCGCACTCACTCTCCCAGCTTTCATCCTGCAATCCGGTGGGCCTCAGCTGGAGGCATACATTGGAATCACCTGGGGCGCGTGCCACGGCCCCCCCTTCTCTGCACAGGGTCTGATTTCATTGATCTGGGGTGTAGCGTGGGCACCAAGATGTCTAAGCTCCATGGGAGTTAATGCACAGTGAAGGCCGAGAACTACTGGTCTTCTACCCTAGTCCCACCCTACCTGGCTCAGTTGCAACAATTTGCAGCAAAATATAAAGAATTTTAACTAGCCTGATAATGGCAGAACTGAAATTTGATTCCAAGTTCCCTGACTCGCATTTGCTCTATTTTGCTGCATGACCAAGATACTTACACTTAAAGTCCTCATATCAATTTAATAGACAAAACGTGACCAGGAATATGGAGAAGCCCCCCAAAATACCTATGAAGATTCCTCTATGATATTATTATGTCAAGTCCTTTTTATTTCAAGGACCATTTTAAGTCATTCACTACGATTTTCATTCACATTCATTACAAATCATTCCATTTGTATCATTCACTGTGATTTTTCAGGACACTTTTCACTCAGCTCTCAATGGCACTCGATGCATGACACCTTCATCTAGGTTCTACTCTGATTTCTGGTTATCAATTTCCAGTTACTGAGAAAGAGGCTTACATTTGAGTCAGAAGTAGGCAAAGGGGATTGGAAGGTGTTTGCCTCTCTCAACCTTTTCAAAAGCAAATCCAACAGAATAAATGATTGTGTAAGAGGTTTGAGGGTGGGGAAACGGGAAATGGCATTCTTTTAGTATGACATTGCACAAAGCATTTGTGCAACTCTGTAATGCAGGGGGGGAAAGGAGGACTCAGATCTCTGCTGCTTTTTGCCCACATTTCGATATAATAAATACGCATGTCTAAGACACAGACGTGCTCGCAGTTGGCTCTGTTATTCCTATGGAAGTAACGAGATACATGGTTAATTAAACAGCATTCATGTCACCATTAATGGAGATGTTATGTTTTTTAATAACAGTAATGCAGTCTTATTTTTAAAATAATTCAGTGCACCCATGGGCTTGCTTCCATGACCAGGTACTCTTCTGTTTGAAGATAGGGAGCAACAGGAAGAAATGGAAACATTAGGGGGAACCAGATGGGCAGGAAAGTAGTTTATAAGATTGAATCCGAGCAGCAGGAGCCCTGTCCCTCCCCCCAGGGAAGCGGCCACAGTGGCACTGGTACTGCCGTGGTGAGGAGGATGGGGACCATGACAGTGACCCCAAGACGTTATTTAATACTTTACAGTTGTAAACGTGCTTCACGCCTGTTACCCTCACAGCAAACATGCTTTGACCTTCTGGATAAGGAGACTGAGGCCGAGAGGCGGTTAAAGTGGCTTGTCCCAAGCCACACTGGAAGTGTAAAGGGGTGGGACGCAGTGGTGGCTCAGTGGTTTAGCACCTGCCTTCTTTTTTTTTTTTTCTTTAACATCTGCCTTCATGCCCCGGGCGTGATCCTGGGGTTCTGGGATCGAGTCCCGCGTCGGGCTCCCTGCATGGAGCCTGCTTCTCCCCCTGCCTGTGTCTCTGCCTCTCTCTGTGTGTCTCTCGTGAATAAATAAATAAAATCTTAAAAAAAAAAAAAAAGGAAGTACGAAGGGGCTTCTGACTTCCAGGACACAAATGCAAATATCGCCTTCCTTTTCGTAGGCTTCTTCTTTTATTATTATGATTTAAATTCAGTTAGTTAACATATAGTGCAATACTAGTTTCTGAGGTTAGAGCTCCATAACTGGTAACACCCAGTGCTCATCCCATCACGTGTCCTTCTTCGTGCCCATCCCCCGGTTACCCCATCCCCCCCCCCACCCCCCCACCCACCCCACCCCCCCACCCCCCCCCCACCCCCCGCCCTCCAGCAACCTTCTGTGTTTCCTAGAGTTAAGAGTCTCTTGTGGCTTATTTGTAGGCTTCTTACCACTTCTTTTACTTTGTAATGTGTTACCATGACCCCGAGGCAAAGTTAATGGAGCTAAGATTGACTTCTCTTGATCCTCAGCGGGTATTGTTACTTTACCATTATTTTTTTAGTTACCAGATTTTTTTTTAAGATTTTATTTATTTATTCATGAGAGACACTCACAGAGAGAGAGAGGCAGAGACACAGGCAGAGGGAGAAGCAGGCTCCACGGAAGGAGCCTGAGGTGGGATTTGATCCTAGATCTCCAGGATAACGCACGGGCGGACGGCAGTGCTAAACCGCTGAGCCACCTGGGCTGCCTTAGTTACCAGATTTTAATTTTGTCATGGGAATATCAAAAAGGGCAAAAGCAAAGTATTTTGTTCCACTCTCATAGAGAGGTTAGGATGCCAGCCAACAGGTTTTGCCAGGAAATCACTAGTGGAATAAATCTGGAACCATAACATCTCCAAGGATGTAGCCCCCTCAGGTGATTGCCGTGTAGAAAGCAGACAGACAGCTTTGCCACCTCTAAAACACCATTGTGGGGGGGTGGGGGGCATTGGGGGTCTCTGCCCTTTAAGCTTCTGACCCTTGATCTCAGCTCAGGGCTTGATCTCTCAGGATCATGAGTTCAAGCCTCACATTGGGCTCCAGGCAGGGAGCCTACTTAAAAAATAAAAATAAAAAATACCACTGCAGCAACCCTGCAAAATGCAGTTACCATGAGCATGCAGTCCCTTCCTGATTATGCCTTGGATGCACGTGATACTCCACTTGGAGTGCCAGGTGCCTCTGTAAGTCTTATCCTCCCTCCAACAGTTTCTGGAAGGCAAAGCTGCCTACTCATTGGTTTTCTCCTCCATTCCAACAATTCTTCTTAATCCCTGCACTTCCTAACGTTTATATCACCATACCATTTACCAAACATGCCTTCGAAATTCACCTGAAACAGATTTTGCCTGGAAAAAAAACAGATTTTTGCCTATATTAAACTGGTTGGAAAAGGGAGAGAAGTTTCTTTGCTCTAATCTGTACCAAGCCCCACATGCCTAGGAATGGCCTTCCTTTAATCGCTACAACATTCTTAAAATGATGCTTTCCCAACTATATGGCATCTTAATTGCTCATAAGAGAGAAATACATGTTTAAAAAAAAAGAGATGAGAAAATAAACAATTTGTTTCTGGTATGAATCTTTGACCTAAGAAATGGGATGCTTTGGTAGATACATGGCCTATCTTCCATGAAGAAAACCTTTGACAGATGACCTCCTTTCCTCGGGGAACTCTGCCCCAGAGCAGTGCTTTAGAGTGGACACTCTTCATTGTAGAGATAGAAAATCTGCTAATAAGAAACTATTATAGGGACGCCTGGGTGGCTCAGTGGTTGAGCATCTGCCTTTGGCTCAGATCATGATTCTGGTGTCCTAGGATCAAGTCCTGCATCGGACTCCCTCCAGGGAGCCTGCTTCTCCCTCTGCCTATGTCCCTGCCTCTCTCTGTCTCTCATGAATAAATAAATAAAACCTTTAATTAAAAAAGGAATTATAGTATATTGTTCAGAATTATTGCCTAGTCAGCATTTCTGCCAGGAAAGGAGCACAGGGAAAGTGTTCTTTGAAGAAGAAGTCTCAGAGGTGGCATTTAAATCAGGGGTCAGTACACTACCATTCAGGAAGCAAATCTTGCCTGCCATGTATTTTTATAAAGTTTTATTTGAACACAGGCTACATCCATTTGTCTGCAGATTTTATTTGGCTGCTTTCATACAGCAAAGTTGCATAGTTGCAAAAGAGACCATCTGGCCCACCATGTCTAAACTACTACCTATGTGTACTTTTATAGGAAAAAATTTTCCAACCCCTGATCTAGCAAAATCTTCTCTTCACTCATTGAGGCTCTCAACCCAAGCAAATCTCTAGGTTTCTTTCTATTGATATATCCCGAGGAAAGCAATTTTATGTGGAAAAGCAAAACACACCTGGAGTGGATGAGACCCAGATAGATACACGATCCATTGAGGTAGTGAGCACTCCCTACAGGACAAAATAGAAATTCAGGAGTGGCCACCCTACAAGCCTACAGGTGCCAAGCAAATAACATTAATTGCAGTAGGCCAGGTGCAGGCTGTGGTCAACTGGAGATCATGTGCTCACATTTGGGGCAGTTCTAGCTGGGTTGCCTTGCAGGAATGTGGGCCCGATGTTGCCAGAACCTCTGAATTTTCAAGACCTCCTGGGAATTTGTTTTTGTGAAGTGGCCTAATACTTAAATGGTGACAGCTGATTAGAATTTAAATTAAGATGGGAGGAAACTAATAAACACTGTATGTTACCTCCACTGAAGTTAAAATAAAATAACACAATAGGAGGGCATCCACACAAAAACCTACACATGAAAATGTATAATTACCAAAATTTAGAAGCAACTCAAGATGCCCTTCAGTGAGTGAATGGATAAACTACAGTATGTCCATACCGCAGAACATTTTTTAGCACTAAAAATAAATGAGTGATAAGCCATGAGAAGATATGGAGGAAACTTAGATGGGTTTATAAGTGAAAAGCCAGTCCGAAAAGTTTCATATTGTATGATTCCAACAGTATGACAGTCTGGAGACAGTAGAAAGATCAGTGGTTGCCAAGGGCTTGGAGAGCGAAGGGAGTATTAATAGGCAGAGCACAGAGGGTTTTCAGGGCAGTGAATCCATTCTGGATAATACTGCAATGGTGGATACATGACATATGCTTGTCAAACCCATAGAATGTACAACACCAGAGTGAACCCTAATGTAAACTATGGAGTTTGGGTGATAACAATGTGTCAACATAGGATCAATGATTGGGAAAAACTGAACTATCATTATCAGAATACATGCTAGGATGCGGAAGCAACAGACTTACACTATACTGAGTTACCCAAGTTAACAAGGGCTTCTTTTTTTATTTGAAAGATTTTATTTATTTGAGATCAAGAGAGAGAGTGCAAGAGACAGCACAAGCAGAGGGGGAGGGGCAAAGGGAGAGGGAGAAGCCGACTCTTGCTAAGCAGGGAGCCAGACTAGGAGATGGATCCCAGGACCCAGGGATCACGACTTGATCCGAAGACAGGCAGACAGGCGCTTAATGCTTAACCCATTGAGCTTCCCAGACCCACCAGTGAGGGCTTTTTAAATTCCCTCTTCTCTTTCCAGTCTAAATATGCCGCCATCCCATGTCCGATAAGATTCTAAAACAGGCAAGTCATTACAAAGATGCCCTCATTTATAGTGAAGTACAAACAACTGAGATTCTTCGTAAATATTGAGGACTGTTGATGGTAGACAGCTCTGTCTCAGTGGGAGGTTCCACACGAACAGATCAAAATGAGAGCAAAGTTCATTAAATGCTTCACATTTTAGGATGTAAGTGGGACAATTCTTTGGGCTGAAACCAAGTTTAGCATCTTACATTAAGAAGATTAATTAGCAAAAAAAAAAAAAAAGAAGATTAATTAGCTAATGTTTATAAAGTACTGTGCAGATATGCCCTTTTAAAATGCTAAGTATTCTAAAAACTACATTGTAGCATTTTACTAAATGTAAAAGATCTAACATTCATCATTTCTTTGGTACAGGTTGGCAAAGATTCTTTTGGCAGTGACTATATAGAAAACTTAAAACAGAACGATGTTTCTACAGGTAAAATTTCATCTTTTTTAAAGTTAGTTTTTATGACTTTTCCTCTGGGATCTGGTTACAAGAACAGTTGAATATAGAATAGAATTATTAGATCCTCCTCTGGTGGCCAGAGAATTTTTATGCACAGCTTTGTCTCATCTTACTTAAATGTCGTTTGGTTAATTCTTTTCATGTACATTCCTCCAGATGGGAATTAAATGATAGGAGGTTACAAACCTTCATCTCGTAGAAATGTTTCAAAAGCAGGTGACAAGAAAAAAACAGGTGCTGCATTCACAAAAGATATTTTAAGAAAAGTCATTGAATGTCATGGCTGGAAACGATCTTCAAAACCACTGAAGCTGATCCCATCATTGCACAAAAGAGAAACTGAAGGCCAGATTGGTTCTCAATGTGTCCAAGAGCACACAGCTAGTTGGAGCTACAGCCAGGAGTAGAATGCAGGTCTTTGGCTCCATTTCAAGGCTTTTGCTGCCAAAGGTCGCCTGATCAACACTTCCATTTGATGATCCAGACCATGATTCTTGATGAAATGCAAAGTTTATGAAGAAACGCAACCAAGTTCATTGTATAGGTTTGACCTTTAATCTCTCACTCAACTCTGTCATTTCTTTCACTGAAGAAAAGAAATATGGTGGTCTAGAAAAATGCAGATGTATACGCTATGAATAATTTGGGCAGATTGAGAGTGGGGTAGGTTTGCTGGGTTGTTACTAATGTAGAGCAAAGGTGCAACTGAGTGTAAAGGCTTCTGTCTTCCTTGATGTATAGGTGATGGGTATAAATTAGCACTAATTACTTATTTCTTTTATCATTCCAGATGGTTAAAGGTTAAAAAGTTTTTCCAAAGATGAGTGGTGCATTGAAATTGCTAAAATAGATTATCCATGCCAGGCTGTATATACGTGATTGTAATTTCTTTTTTCTCTCAGAATTTACATATCAGACTCAAGATGCTGCTACAGGAACTGCTTCTATAATTGTCAATAACGAAGGTACGTGTTTCGCATATTGGAGTGTCATTTCATGAAGCATTTCATGTCCACAACTAGAGTAGGAGCATCAGTTTTTACCCTAATCCTATGGATTTCTTACCATACCCACCACTCCAAGGCCTCAAGTGTGGTCTTTCCAATCTAACTATGAATATTTCCCTTTATTTATACTTCCCAACTTGATCATTTAAATATAAAATTGTCCATCCAATACATAGGAAGTGTTAAGTTGCCTCAAAATAATATTTATATCCTGAAGCATCCCATTACCCTCCATGTGAACTCAGAATTGATATTTGTCTCTAAAAGCAGTTAAGTATTCTCATCTGTCATTTCAGTTATACTAGGTAAATAAATGTAAATAGATAGGTGCACAAGGAAGTTAATGAATCATATTTATAGAATATTTACTGAGCAAATGGCAGCAACTAATTACTTCTAACTTATCATTTGTGTTCAATTTTGTTTGCTCTTTAAATGGCAATCAAATCTCGAAAGTCGATATATACAACTATATTTGTCACAGGGCCTTGCGACAGTTGAAATATTTGTCTATAAAAACAGTAACTTCCCTTTACCCCCAAGTAAAGTCTTCATAATTTCTGCCAACTACTTTAAGTATATATATATAAAAACTATGTAAAATTGTTTAATTCAGAATTAATATTCTGAAGGACCAGACATTTCATGGGGCACTTCGGACAGAACCTAATGCATTATAGGCAGTCAGCATGCATTTTGTGAAATTAGGATTTGTCATAATATGTCTTTGATTTGTAATAGAGTTTCAAACAATTGTTTCTCACAGAAGGTATGGTATTTTTCACTCTATTCTAGTGATCCCAAAGTTGCAATAACAACAATGAAAATATGTGTTATATTTAAAGAAGATAAAATGTTTAACAATAGACAGTCTATGTTCATTCCTTTAAGCTACATCTTAAATAATTATTGCTGTCAACAGCCCCTCATTCCCTGTCTTAAACTTCTTTTTTGTGTTCTAGGAATATCTTCAAGTTCCATTTCTTGCTTATCAGTGTAGCAAGATACTACACTTCCCATGCAAAGATTAGTTTAATATCGTGTATTAGATGCCTGTTATGCTAGAACTTGTCTGATTTACATAACACATATGTAAATATATAGAGAATATAGATTGTCATAGAAGAGCTAACACAAATACCCTGAGAGGGGACCATCAGCTCCCTTAAGTGAAGGAATCAGTACCAAGGTAAAGTAAGGAATTCAGTTTTGACAAGTTAAATTTGAGGCATGAATGATCTTGCCATATGGCAATGTCTACCAGACAGCTGTAGTCTTGGTCTTATTGCTCATCAGCCAAGGCCAGGCCAGAAACATAGATTTCTGGAGTCAGCAACACAGAAGCAGCAGTTGACTCTAGCAGAAGGAATGAGGTCACCAAAGGAGAAAAGGAAGGAGATATGCCATCTTTCAGTGTGTGGGTACTTGAATTTTTCCAGTACCAAGATTGGGTTTATGCTGAACCATCTCCGCTTTATTAAGTCCTCCTTGTGGCCAACAGACACATCTGTGGTAAGATGATCGGCTAGCATGTGTTCTGTGTTCAGAGGTAATTTTAGGTCATGTCTATACAAGACCATCACAAGCAGCCTGGAGCACAAAAGAAAAAAAAAAAGACTGTTACAACTTGTCCCTCTAGATGAGTGCTGTCCAAAAGAAATACAACGCAAGCCACATACAGAATTTTAAATTTTCCATTAGCCACATTTTAAAAAGTAAAAAGAAACAGGTAAAATTAATCTTAATATACTTACTTAACCCAATATATCTAAAATATCGTCTTTTCAACATGTAATCAAAATGTTCTTAAAGACTAATGAGATATTTTACCTTCTTTTTTTTTTTTTGTATTCAGTCTTTAAAATCTGCTGTGTGTTGTACAATTGAAGCACATCTCACTTAAGATGTGAGACACCAGACACATCTCAAGTGCTAACAACCATGTGTGGCCTAAACTCATGACTCTCATATTGGACAGCACAGCTCTTAAGAGTTCACCTAACAGATAAAATGCACCCCTAATCCTTCCCCATTTAGGTGGTATTGTAGAGAGTAGGTCCAAGTGATAAGTATGTAAGATTCTTTACTCCTGCTACTGTTTGATCTGGTACAGCATAGGTCAGATCTCTCTCTCGACCTTAGGTTATCTAACACAATTTCCCATCTGTTAGATATTATAAAATATGTTTTGATTTTCAGAATACCCTAGGGTACACACATGAACTGACTGCATACCACAGAGCCTTAGTTTTTAGTGTTGGGAAAGTACACTCCTGTCCATATGTATCCTTATGACATCTGTCATTTAGGATTCGGAATCTTTACCAGATGCCTTGTACCAACCATTTTAAAGTATATTATATATCTCTTCCCAGCTAGTATTCTTTGTATATAAGAATATATTCTTTGTATATAAGAATACATACATATAAGAATACATTCCCCTGATGGGGGAATTATTTTTTAGATTTTACTCAAAATTGTCAGAATAATATCAGTTTTACAGAGCAGGGGTATCATAAAAGAAGATACAGTAGGAATGTAGAATTTCACCTGAATCACCTAAAAATGTCAAAATTAATGCTTATAATACATTTAGCATGATGACTTTGGAAGGGTGATTGTAACATTGCAGAATATCATTACTTAGCCTTGTTTGTTTTTTATTTTTTTATTTTTATTTTTTTTCCTTGTTTGTTTTTTAATATAAATATGTGGAAAATCTTTATAGGCCAAAATATCATCATTATAGTGGCTGGAGCAAATTTACTTTTGAATACTGAAGACCTGAAGAAAGCAGCTACGACCATTAACAAAGCCAAAGTCATGATCTGCCAGTTAGAAATAACTCCAGAAACATCTTTGGAAGCCCTGACGATGGCCCACAGCAATGGAGGTGATTTTACCTATTTGTTATTCTTCCTAGAAAAGCTTTTTTTTTTTTTCCTAAAGATTTTATTTATTTGACAGAGAGAGAAAGAGCACGAGCAGGAGGGAGAGGGAGAGGGAGAGGGAGAGGGAGAGGGAGAAGCAGACTCCCCGCTGAGCAGAGAGCCCAGTGTAGGACTTGATCCCAGGACCTGGGATCATGACCTGAGCCAAAGGCAGACACCTAACCGACAGTCACCCAGGTGCCCCCTAGAAAAGCTTTTATCACTGTTAATTTAATAAAAGGTAGCCTTTTAAGTTAAGCAAAGCAATACTTTCCCTGTAGTAAAATATCCTTTCTTCCACCTGTGAGATTCACAATCTTCTTGTAGCTAGGAAAGTTTACAAACAGGGTAAAACATAACCTGAGTAGCACTACTGATACCCCACAATATAAATCTTCTATCTAGTTAGCGGAGATGATACAAGTAGTGACTAGAACCTCAGAAACAGCCCATAGCCCAAAAGTAGAAGCAGAGGTCGAGTTACATGTCATGTACAATGACTGCCCTGGTAGGTCTATTTTGATAAATGTCTCTAGGAATTAAAGATTAGCTCTTTCTCTTTTTTGTAAAACTCCATCTCTGTTCAATAAACCAGAAAAGATTATTTACGTGTAATATTTTCCATGTTGTCAACGTCCTTTGAGCAGTTAGTTGGTTTTTGACCTTCAGTTTTGAAAATTTTCAAACACACAAAGGCAGGTAGAATTGCTTAACGAAACCTTTCACCCAGTGTCAACAATTATCAACGTGTGGCTAATGTTGACTCGTCTGCCCTCCTGCTCACTCCCTGCTTCCACCCCCAGCAAATCACAAACTCTTTAAAAATCCAAAGAGTTTCTTTGTGTTTACTTCTTGTTCACCACTGACTGGTGGGCAAAGTATCTTCTGAATTAGAATCCTTTTTTAGCTTTGAGGTGTTTCTAGAATGATACAGTTTTTCTAAGCCTTGTTTGTTAAGAGCATGTAGAAATACTCCCCTACAGAATTGTTCTAAGAATGAAACAAAATAAAATATGATGCTGAGCATGATGTAATATATCTAAACGAATCCCAAATTTCTTCTCCTTTTCACTTCTCTCTTGAAATTTAAATTAGGATAATATCCTGATCTCAGCATCGAAAAAAATCAAAATAGATCGTAGCCATTCTAAAACAATGGCTTCCTCTTGATACTGCAGCCATAATTCTGTGACTTAAGAGAGAGAACCACTTTGAATTTTCCACATAAAACTTTCTCATCAAGATACAAAACTAAAAAAGAGAAGAAAAAGAACAGTAAATGTATGTGTGTGTGTGTGTGCGTGTGTGTGTGTGTGTATAAGTGGTTTCTCCCAAAATCTCCAGCATTCTATAAAGCAATAAATGGAAAGTAAGTTACTTGAAATGATTTTGTAGAGAATTTTTAAATGTATGTCCAGATTTAACAAATTTTCCTCTTGGCAAAACAACGTGCTGTGGTAAATTCTCATTGACATTTAATGTATTTTTAATGGACTCAAAGCTGTCAGAAAGTATTCTAAGTAAGCCAAAAACCCATTTGGTTACATTTTCTCAGGGTGTCACAGATAGAGTCTAATGCTTATGGTGAGCATTGCCTACACCGTGTTCATCTGAATTGAGCAATGTGAATACAACATGACACTTCATTCATGCTCCTGTCTTTCCTTTTACAGGTTGGGGCATAGTCTTTTCCTACACTCCCTTGCTTCTCAGAGATCACTTTTCCCTTTGTCTTAGTCTAGTTTCAGGTTAACTACCCAGCTTGTGGAGGAGAGAAAGGTAAAGCCACCACAGTTGAATATCTTTCACAGGTGAGGCTAGAATTATCCCAATGGGCAGACAGCCTGACCTTGGGGCTGTCATTTGGGTGGAGTCCAAAAATGCTTCCTCCATCACCTGCTAGCCAGCTCTGCCAATTGAGCTAGATGACCTAGGGCATCAGGAATGGGCAGTGGTATAGGGTGCCAGGGTGGCCCAGTCAGTTAAGGGTCCGATTCTTGAGCTCAGCTCAGGTCATGAGTTCAAGCCTACCATTAAAAAAAAAAAAAGGAGGGGGAAGGGAATGGGCAGGCATAGTGATGGTAAACTAGCACTAGCCGATTCCACATTTTTACTAAGAGCCAGCATGTCTAAGTATTAATTCCACGTACTTTCATATATATTTGACCTTTGAAAAACCGCATGACAAAGATATGGCAGGCATCATTCTCCCAAAATGAAGGCGAGAAGATACACTAGGAAAATGTAAATAATTACCCAAGGTCAGTGTAGAAACCCAGATTTCTGATGCCAAGACCCAAGTTCTGTGTCCTAGAGCACACCTTAAATATTACCACACCCCATTGATTCCAAGGAACTGAGCCTTTACGGAGAAAAGTAAAACCCATAAACTGTAATATTGTTCAACACGTAGCCTAAGCTTTGAGTGTTTTTGAAGCTCACATCTCAGAGACTTTCTGCGATGCATCTCTTACCTGCTCCCATAAAATACATGCACATGGACTCCTCTGACCAGAATTCAGCTGGTCTTCACTTGGTGAAGCAGCCAGAAGCAACTTAGACTCTCTATAACCATGAGTGTGTGTGTGTGTGTGTGTGTGTGTGTGTGTGTGTGTGTGTGTGAATTTAATGTGTTTTCATTCTCACATCAGAGAAGAGTGATACAATGAAGGAAGCACTGGTTTGAGAGTCATGAAGTTTGGGTTTGAATACAGAATCCATCCCTTAGTAAATAGGGAACCGCATGCAAGTCAGTCAGTTCTTGGTTCTAGGCCTCTGCGAAACAGTACTGGTCCAAGAGCTCTTGCAGCTGTTTACTGTCAGGATATATGAATGGACTGGTCACAGAGCAGAGCAGGCAAAGCTTAGAGATATGTTGAGCACCTCGTGTCCTGTCCATTGCCCCATGAAACTACCTATGTGCTAATCAGCAATATTCCACCTACAAGAAAGGAGGTAAAATAATCCTCCTCTTCCTCCTCCTCCTCCTCTCTGGGTTTATTATCACAGCTCCCTTATCTGAATTAAGCACATACATAGTATGACTGGATTATATATAGTTGTTAAAAATACAGAGGAAACCGACACCTCCCCCCCCATCTCTGAATATATGGTGTCAGAACTCTGTTTTGTCTTCACCTAAAGGAAAGCATTGGTTTTAAACGGACAGCACCAGTGGCCCTCAGTGACCCCCTCTTCTCTAGGTCATGATGCTGTGAGGTAGGCCCACAGCAGAGCTGGTGCTCCAGCTGCTCGTGATGCATGTCGGGTCTGGTCTTTATATCCATTTCAAAGCAAATGGAACATTACTGGAACAATTATAAATAATTGAGATTGTAAGATCGCCAAGATCAAATTCTAGGTAGGACACAAAATATCTTTTAATGACACTTGAGTCCTTTTCTATTTGGCAAACCAAACTTCTTGGCTGGCCACCTTGACTTTCACAGTGACATTGTCCAGCACATAGCCCAAGTGTTGAGTGTTTCTGCTGCTCAACTCACAGGAAACAACCCCCAGAGGGAGACTGCCAAGACAGCGTTTTGGTTACCCCAACCTTTCCACAGTTTCTTTACTTAGGGTGACTTTCTTCCTATTTCTCTGAGCTAAGTTATTATGGCCTTCTCAACTGTCCAGTTCATGCCCTCCATGGTAACACTGGTAAGAGCTTCCACCTCAGGATGCCTGGGTGACTCAGCAGTTGAACATCTGCCTTTAGCTCAGGTGGTGATCCCAGGACCCCTGGGATCAAGTCCCACATCAGGCTTCTCTCCCTGAAGGGAGCCGGCCTCTTCCTCTGCTCATGTCTCTGCCTCTCTCTGCATCTCTCATAAGTAAATAAAACCTAAAAAAAAAAAAAAAAAAAGAGCTTCCACCTCATTCTCCTGGCTCTGTACCTATGCAGCTCCTCACTGACATTCTTCTGCCAGTCTTTGGCATGCTGTTAAGACAACCAGGAGTTTAGCCCACCTTAATGTTGTAATGAATAATGATTACGTTAGGTGTGGTCAGTGCCCTCTGCAGCTCCATACTACTCCATGGTACATCTTGTGTCTCTAGTTTTACGTGGTTCCAGGATGGCATCATTTCCCCCACCTTATCTATTGCAAACGTGCATTCTTCTTTGATTAACCACATCTATTCATTCTTCACATTTTTTTCACCATGGTAAAGTGTTTATGTTTATTTTTGGTAGCATGAGCCAAAGAAGAGTCCTTGCTTTATGGCATTTTCATTTTTCCCCTAACTTTTTTTACTAGTCAGACTCTAAGCCTAGGTATCCAGCCTATTACCATCCAGCATTGGTTAAAATGCTTTCCTTCAATAGGGAAATAAGCGGATAAGATTTGATTCTTTTTTTTTTTTAGATTGATTTATTTATTCATGAGAAACACACAGAGAGAGACAGAGACAGAGACATAGGCAGAGGGAGAAGCAGATTCCCTGCAGAGAGCCTGATGCTGGACTCGATTCTTAGATCATGATGAACTGAAGGCAGATGCTCAACTGCTGAGCCACCCAGGTGTCTTGATTTGATTGACTTTTATACAATATTTATGGTCAAATTAAATTGTAGGATTTCTTGTTCCAACAATTCTATTGCTTAAAATTCAGTGTAATTGTTTCTTTAAAATTTGTATTTAGGGGCGCCTGCGTGGCTCAGTTGGTTAAACATCTGTCTTTGGCTTAGGTCATGATCCCAGGGTCATGGGATCAAGCCCTGTGTTGGATCCCTGCTCACTGAGGAGTCTGCTTCTCCCTCTCCCTCTGCTTCTACCCCTGTTTGTGATAGCTCTCTCTCTCTCTCTCTCTCTCTCTCTCTGTCAAATAGATACATCTTTTAAACAATAAAAATAAAATTTATTTTTATTGTGGAAAATCTCAAATATATATGGACATACAGAGACTAGTATGGTAAACCCATATATACTATCACTTAGCTTCAATAATTCTCAACACATGGCCAATCCTGTTGCATTTATACCCTAACTGACTATTCCCCACACCCTCCCACTGCAACCTTGGGTTATATTCTGAAGCACCAGCCAAACATTATATCATTTCATTCACAATAGACTTGATTTTTGCTGTAAGATATTACACATCTTTTAAGAATGATGTCTTTGCCTGGTGTACACCAGGTAATCCCTGGTCAGATTTATTCCCATCACCCTTTGGAATTAATCCTTATTAGTTTAGTGAGTAACCTCTCAGACTTTTTTCTCTTCTGTCCAAGTATATAAATGTAAATACACATACAATTATGCTTTGCTTTATTAAAAAAGGAGGAGTCATACTAAAGATTTTATTACAAAACTTTCTTTTTGGGATCCCTGGGTGGCTCTGGTTTAGTGCCTGCCTTCGGCCCAGGGCTTGATCCTGGGGTCCTGGGATCTGGTCCCGCATTGGGCTCCCTGCATGGGACCTGCTTCTCCCTCTGCCTGTGTCTCTGCCTCTCTCTCTCGATCTCTCTCTCTCTCTTTTCTTGTGTCTCTCATGAATAAATACATGTAATCTTAAAAAAAAGAAAAACTTCCTTTTTTTCACATATAAATTATAGAAAATTTTCTGTGACAAAACAGAGATCTCCTTCATTCTTTTTAACAGCAGCAGAGTATTCTTTTAGAGCTATTTTTTTCCTAACCAATCCTGTCTGATAGAAGCTTAGGTTTCTTTTTATTTTTTATTTTTTTCTGTTAAAAACTAGCTGAGCATCACTTTGCATGCCTATGTGTTTCTGTGGGAGAGATTTGGAAAAGGAATTGGCGGATCAGGGCTCTTTTGAGATAAAATGGAACTTTAATAAGAGTAGCTCAATGCTATTGTTCCATACGGGTAGCTTGCTCTACCCTGTGCTCAAACGCATTTGCGTGCAGATTGGAGATCACAATACATGAGCAATGCTTTTTAATTTCACCATTTGAGGAAAATAGGAGCAATATATTTGCTCTGGAACTGTAAAAAGTAGATGGGTGTGTTGGAATGCTGGGCATGGAGGGCCTTTACGCATAATTGACATCTCTAAGACCTTGCAGAAACGGGAAGACCAATGAGAGACTGTTGCCAGGCTATGAATTCCAACAGAAGGCAAAAGAGATGGGTGGACAGGCGGGGGTGTTGGGCTGTGTGTGAAGGACAATATAATAACAGTAATAATCCCTTACACTTGTACAACACTCTACAGTTTACAGAGGGCTTTTACACCCAGTTTCTAATTTAAGCTGCACAATGACCTGTACAAAAATATGAGCAGCCAAAAATATACCATAGAATTTTTGTGGATGGACATTCTAGATTCTAAAATAATGAAAATGTGAGAATAGCATTAGCCTGTAAACCACTGGACAAGATCCACTAACCAAACCAAAATGTTAAGACCAAGGAAGGTGTAGAAGCAAACTAGCTAGCCTCAAGCTAGCCTCACCAGGCAGTAGTGGACAGTTTCCATTAGCCATGTGCTGATAAGCATCTACCCAAGAACGTGGAATGGATCAGTGCTGTGACAGCTGTGGAAAAGCCACTTGGACAACTCATCAGTGTGCGCATTTTCCCAAGAGATTCTAATCAGATTTGAGGTGGAGCCTAAAAGTCATGCACTTTAATTGTGGGACCCAGGAAATTTAACAAAAATCCCCTACCCCTGGACAAGCAGAGCAGGACTAACTCCATTTTGTGCTGCACCTGCCACCTCCTGTATCACACCCACATGACCTGCTTATTGCTTAAGGCACTGCCCCACCCTAGTCAAGCCGCTGGGCACACCCTAATCGGAAATCGGCTCATGACAATGTAACCCTGCCTTGTGCCCGCCAAAACTGCGGGCCAATTCTGACCAAAGTAATAGGCCAGCTCAAATGGGTACTCTAGGGTAAGATGTAATTCAATTGGCCACCTGCATGTGGACCGACATGACTGCGCAACTTTCTGCGTATCCCATGGGCCACTGGCCCCAATAAAGCTGCTACCCCTCTTAATCTCGGGGTCCAAGTCCCTGCTCCACTGTGTCGGGTACACTTGGACCCAAGCTTGTAAATAAACCCTCATGCGTTTGCATCGGTGTCGGCTCCTCAGTGGTTTCTCATATGTGCAATCTCGGGCACAACATTATGAGGTCTCCTAGTGATGCTGATGTGCAGCTAAGTTTGTGAGCCACTGTTCTGGAAGGGTCTCTGAGAAATGCAGGTAGAAGATTTTACGCTGTGGGTCCATAGTAGATTGGAGTCGCTAAACACATAAGTCAGTGGACCTGGGTAGAGGAAAAGAAGACCAACCAATCTAGTTGGATCCTCTGGTGGATAAGTAAGTGTTTTGACAAAGAGGGAGCTTCCTGTGAATGTAATCTCTAAAGACTTTAAAATGTATATATATATTTTTTTTCAAAATTCCACATCAAACATTGTTTTAAAATACTATAAATGGGGATGAAGGTTTGCACTGCTATAAACAGAGTCCTGGCCTAGAGATGACCAATACTGGACTTTTTTTTTTTTAAGATTTTTAATTTATTTATTCATGAGAAACACAGGGGGGGGGGGGGAGAGAGAGAGAGAGAGAGAGAGAGAGAGAGGAGGCAGAGACACAGGCAGAGGGAGAAACAGGCTCCATGCAGGGAGCCAGACACGGGACTTGATCCGTGACTCCAGGATCACACCTTGGGCTGAAGGCAGGCGATAAACTCCTGAGCCACCCAGGGATCCCCCAAACACTGGACTTTAAGCTGGAGGACCCCAGGTAGGGACCCAGCTTAACTGTGTCCCAGTGTATGACCTTAGACCTCACTGAAGCTCACTTTACTCCTCTGAAAAATGTAAGTATTCTTCTAACACTGTAATGCTATGACATTCTCATTTTCCCTGTCTGCTATCCCCATCCATCCTTCTCTTATAGGCTCATAGTCTGAGCTAGCTTTCAGCCTCAGATCGAATTTATCCTCCATTCTCAAGCTTTCTTTATGTTTCCAGGTTGCTCATAGAAGCCAAGAACGTAAGCTTCTGTGAAAAGTGTATATTTGGGGAGCCTAACTGGTTCAGTTGGTGGAGCATGGGACTCTTTGTCTAGGGATTGTGGGTTTGGGCCCCACCTTGGGTGTAGAGATTACTTAAAAATGAAATCTTAAAAAAAAAGTACATGTTTGCATGAGTAATTGTGATATATTTGGAAGACATGCATAGGTGTACAAAACCTACATATGTAAATGAACTTCCTACTTCCTGTTCTTACCAGGAAATTTCTTATATCTCTTCATTACTTCTTTCCAAACATCTCTTTTTTTTTCCTGGAAAATGGATTTATGAACAAAAATTTTCATCAGCCTGAATGTTCATATCCATACATGTCCTTTCATGTCACAGCATTTAAAATTTAATGTTGCCCTTTGACATAACTTTGTAATCACCTTGGTTGTGATACTGTTGCTTGCCCTTGAAGTTGAAATGTTGTAAAGTGAAAAAGGGAGCAAATGGAAATAAAAAGGGGCTGGGACTAGGTCACCACAGAGATTGAGATTTCAGACTTTTCTAAGTCAATTTGTCATCTAATGGGGAAAATGCTGCACATGGGATTTCCCTTACTGTCTATAAGTGCACCATGTTAAAAAATGATCGCTGAACCCCCCTTTCCATTCTTTACAGTGAAAACATTGTTCAATCCAGCTCCTGCTATTGCTGACCTGGACCCTCGCTTCTACACGCTTTCAGATGTGTTCTGCTGCAACGAAACTGAGGTAAGGATGGAAGGTTTTGCTCCCTCCAGAAGAAGCCAAAGACTTTCATGCAAGTGGATGAAGCAAAGAGGCAGTACTAACCACTTCAGTTTGATTGCATGTAAATTCTTGGGCCCATTGAAAACAATTGTCAGACAACTAGGGTGTGGAGAAAAGGAAATTAGTGAGTTCTGGGTGGGGGGGGGGTCGGATTTCCTGAGTCATCTCCATAATCTGGCATTTATCAAACCTCAGCTATTTTTAGTTCCCTCCCTGCCTTCACGCTATTGGTGGTTTGTTTTCTTTTTAAATTGTTCTACATTCTGTGGACTAATTAGTACTAGAGTTGCTAGATTTAGCAAAAAAAAATCCGGAATGCCCTGTTAAATTTGAATTTCGTATAAACAACAAGTGGTATATTAAATGTACTTGTGCTATAGAATGATTTGTTATTTATCTGAAATTCAAATTCAGCTGGCCTAACAACCCTAATTAAGATAGGACCCCTGGAGCATTTGCTACATTTTCTTGTGAAGACCCTGGGACTGCATGGGTGTACAGACGTAGGCTCCCTGTTGATACCACAGGAAGGACCTCTGGGGCCACTCTGTTAGGAGAGGGCCCTTCCAGACCACCTGAGGATCATAATGTATAGATTTGCATAAAATACTGATCAATATGTTCAGATGGTGCCATCCATTCTGAAGCATTTTAGGAAGAAAATTTCAGTATTCCTCCTTTTTATAGGCCAGACCATTTTAGACCAGAGCTTGCTCTCCACATTGGGAAGAAGGACATATTATTATACAATGCAACATGTAGAGAGAAAGTTAGTAATTAAAGAATTATAATAGTAATTGTCCATGTGGTACAAGAAGGCTGCATGAATGTTTCCAGGATTTCCCGACCTGCCTTTTTGTTAATTTTATCTCTCAGAACATGAAGTAAACAAAAAAGAAGACTGCCACAGGAAACTAATTTTAACAAATCACAACAGGTTATGCAATATTTTTGAGCAACCACCATAGCCAGGCCTTGTGCTAGGAGAAAGGGATTGTGGGAAATAGTAGCTATTGCACAATAAGAAGTTTGATTACTCTCCACTGCCAACTGGCTTAAATTTCCCTGCTGCATACTTGGAGAGCACTATATTTATTCTTCAAACACTCATCACAGCTCAAATTACTTATTCAAATACTTCTATCTTCTCCACTGAATTACTAGTCCTGTGAGGCTAGGGACATCTGTCTCATTCACTGTTGTATCCCTAATGGGTAATCCTAATTGTATAGTTATCTACTGTTGCATAATAAATTACCCCCAGATTTCAGGGCTTACAATATAGTAATCCCCCTTTATCACGGGGAATAGTTCCAAGACCCCCAGTGGATGCCAGAAACCACAGATAGTAACTGAACCTGATAAATATTATGTTTTTTTCCTATGCATACATACCTTTGACAAAGTTTAAGTAATGAAGAAGGCACAGAAGAGGTTAATAATAATAACTAATAATAAAGCAATTTTAATAATATATTGTCATGAAAGTTTTATGAATGTGGTCTCTCTCTCTCTCTCTCTTTCAAAATATCTCACTATCCTGTACTCACCTGTCTTCCTCTTGTGATGATGTGAGGTGATAAATGCCTTTATGATGAGATGAAGTGAGGTGAGTGACACAGGCTTGAGACACAGCAGGTAGGCTACTATTAACCTTCTGACGATATGACAGGAGGAAGATTACCTACTTTCCTGACAGCAGTTGACCACGAATAAGTGACACCAAGGAGAGTGAAACTGTGGATAAGGGGGGACTACTGTAATTATTTCGTGTCCTGTACAGTTTCTGTCCATCAGGAATTGAGACAGGGCACAGCATGGCTTGTCTGTCTCCATGATGTCTGGGGCCTAGAAGACTCAAGGGTGGAGAGCAGGAATCATGCTTCACTCCCATGCTTGCTAGTTGATGCTGGCCTTTGGCCAGAACACTTAACACTTACACAGGACCTCTCCTTGGGACCTGGGCTTCCTCACAATGGAAGCTGGGTTCCAAGATACAGTATCCAGAGGATGAGAGAGAGGGAACCAGGCAGAAGACATGTTGCCTTTTATGACATCACTTTCGAAGTTACACAGTATCTCTTCTGGCCCATTCTGTTGACTGAGGCAGGAAAGTCTACCCTTGCACCCCTTGTTTCAATACAAGATTGTCCTTGTCACAGTGTGGAAAGAACATATATAGTGTGATATATATTGATAGAATTATATTTGGAAATTATGTAACTCTGTTATATTGTACCTGGCACATAGTTGGCACCTAGTAAATGCTTTTTGAATGAACAAATGAACAAACTTTGGTCTTTAGGAAAGTTGATCTCAGACACTCAGTGGAAAAAAGAAAAACTTTAAAAGCTTAATTAAGATTCTTATGGATGACTTCTAAAAAGGATAATAATGTAAATTCATGCTTTAAGATACTCTCTCTGGGGGCACCTGGGGGGCTTAGTTGGTTAGGCATCCAACTCTTGATTTTGGAACAGATCATGATCTCAGGATCATGAGATCAAGCCGCACATCGGGCTCCGTGCTGGGTGTAGAGGCTTCGTAAGATTCTCTCACTCCCTCTCCCCTCCCCCCTCCCTGTTCTCTCTTTCTCTTTAAGGAAAAAAAAAACCCTCTCTCTGCTAACAGACGAACCATTGATAAATAAATACACAAAGAAAAAAAAATAAAAATAAAAAAATAAATAAATGCACAAAGAGACAATGAAAAGATACAAGCTCAGAAACAAGATAACTCCACAGATCAGAAAGGGAACAGAATCCTAGAGCATTCAGCCCTGAGTGTGCTAGAAGCAGGTATAGGTGGTAGGGACCTCCAATGGGTAATAGGCACTAAAAATGTGCCCCTCATGGGAGCCTGGAGCAGTGTCCACTGCTGGAACCCAGAGATGCTAGGCTTGAGACTCCCCTGCTAACCAAAAAAAGTAGAGGAAGCTGCTAAGCCTGCTACCCGGACTACAGCATTATGTAAAGCTACCAAGCTGTGGAGACAGGACAGAGGTACTGCCTGTGATCAAGAAGGAATCAGACCAACTGCTAACCTGGTGACCAGGAATGTGACTAGATTGGCAATATCGCCAATAACAGCAGAACAGGAACTCCATATTGCTGATATAAAACTTGGCTCTGGTTTAGAGACCCTCAGGGGCCTAACAGATGCTACTATGAAACCACTGAAAAGGCAGGGGTGATACTTTTAATCTACTTTTGATCTGAGGACTCATGCCTTTCTTCAGTTCTTGATAACACCTTACAGTTCTTCTAATATTGTTTCTCTCTAGTTCCCTCCTTTCTCTTCTTTCACTCCAACTAGATGTATGTTAGAATTGCTTGAGCTATATTTCATTTCTCTAAATTTCTTTTTAATATTAAAAACATTCTTTCTGTGATACATTCTAGGTGAATTGAGTTTTTCACTTGTAGGTGAATTGATCAAGATTCTCTTTCAATTCACTAATTCTTCATTCTATTCTAATGTTTATCTTCTAGTGAGTGTTTTTTTTTTCCTAATAAGTGTAATAATAGAAACATTTCAAAGGTGTTTTTTCATTTTCAAGATTTCTAATTGATTGGTTTTTATATTCACATATCATTGCTTCAATTGTTTCTCTTTCACACTTACTTTCTCCTTTTTTTTAGTAATAAATTTATTTTTTTATTGGTGTTCAATTTGCCAACATACAGAATAACACCCAGTGCTCATCCCATCAAGTGCCCCCCTCAGTGCCTGTCACCCATTCACCCCCACCCCCTGCCCTCCTCCCCTTCTACCACCCCCAGTTCGCTTCCCAGAGTTAGGAGTCTTTCATCTCCTTTTTTAATGAATGAGAATCTCAGTCATACTTATTTTAAAGTCTTTCTTGGCATTGTTTCATTATTTGAATTTTGTCTTGGGAAAATTCATCCAAGACTATTGATGTTGTTGGATAACTTTTGAGCATTATGCTTCCTCATTTGCAGGCTCATGTTGCTCTCTCTGAGTTGTGGAATCCCACACTTTGGTTCCCAGTAGACTGATCCTGCCTCTGCAGTGGTTTCATGGTAGACTCAATCCATTGGGTGTCCGACTCTCTTTTTGGCTCAGGTCATGATATCAGGGTCCTGGGATCGAGTCCCACATCCGGCTCCCCACTCAATGTGGAGTCTGCTTCTCCTCCCTCTGATCCTCCCCCCCCCCACTCCCACTCATGCTCTCTCTTGCTCCCTGTCACGCTCTCTCAAATAAATAAATAAAATCTTTTTTAAAAAAGTATCACCTGAGGGATCCCTGGGTGGCGCAGCGGTTTGGCGCCTGCCTTTGGCCCAGGGCGCGATCCTGGAGACCCGGGATCGAATCCCACATCGGGCTCCCGGTGCATGGAGCCTGCTTCTCCCTCTGCCTGTGTCTCTGCCTCTCTCTCTCTGTGTGACTATCAAAAATAAATAAAAAAAAATTAAAAAAAAAAAAAAAGTATCACCTGAGATAAATAGATATAACTCCCTCCTAACATGCATTTTAATGGAACTGCATAAAGTGAAAAGTATAGACAAAAATATTCTTAAACAGCCAGAGGGGAATAAAGACAGATAACATATACATGATAAGAATATCCAATACTTCAATGATTGTAAAAGGGGAAAATGGAAGAATTGGTGTCCATGAAAAGGAGAATAGATCTTTTTAAACTTTAGTATATTTGTAATATATCTGTACTATATGGAACTGTGCAGTTAAACAGAAGTAGAGCTACACATATCAACACAAATGAAATTACGTTAATGGAAGAGGCACATTGCTAAATAGTATCTATGGAAGGCATGATTCACCTTCTTTAAAGAGAAACATCTGAGGCAAATAAAATAACACATTAAGATTTATTAAAAGCAGGTGGTAGGTACATGGGTGTTTGTATTACTTTTTTACATTTAGGAACTTTTCATAAAAGAATAGTTTTTAACAGGTTTTTAGAAACCACAAGAATTCCATGTTTCTGCAAATATACCATCTAATTCAACAGATGTAAGTGATCTCAGTAATGAAGATCAGTGAAAAACTTATGAAAAGAAAATAGAAGGTGGCCTCAAGGCATAGCCAACGCAGACAGAAAGGGTCTGTGGAAAAGATGGTTCAAGAAGGACACATGGTCAAGTTAATGAAACCTTTGCTGTGGGGAAGACCAAAGGAACAGACTCTGGGGGTGACGTACAGGCCATAGGAAAGGTTAATCTGGGCATTTTCAGCGTAGGCACAGGAAGAAACAGACTCTTTCTTAGGAAGAAATAGGATACAGAAAAGACAATTTGGCTATAAACTTTTTGAGTCAAAAAATATCCTATAATTCATCTAGTCCAGTAATTTTGCAGCCACTAATTTCAGAACCATAGAGGGTCCCCAGAGATGCTAGAGGAGTGCCTAGGGGATGAGGAAGCAGGGCCCCTACTACAGGCAGAGCCTTTGTTACCTTCTGGGAGTGAACTGTGGTCCTGTGCCAGCCCCTAACTTTCCAGATTGTATGTGACTTGGGGAAAGTCCCAGAGTCAGTAAGTAGTGGGCATCTGGATGTCAGCACAGTGCTCTCTCTGCCACACAGGAATGCCCCTCCTGCTCTGCTTCCATCTTCTTGAACAAAAACAAACAAAAGAAATGGGTGTTGTGCAAACGTGGGAAGCTGTGACTAGTAATAAGAGAAAGGCATTATGGCCCAAGAGGGGCCTAGAAGAATTACGGCCTTAGGTGTGAAATTTACAGACGTGATTATATCAAAATCATTGGCAGCAGCCCCTCCCTTTCTCCTGCCTCCCCTCCCCTCTGCCTTTCTTTTGTAGAATTCTTTGTTCTCCCTAATTCTTTTTTTTTTTTTTTTAAGATTTTTAATTTATTTATTCATGAGAGACACAGAGAGAGAGAGAGAGAGACAGGCAGGCTCCATGTAGGGAGCCTGACATGGAACTCGATCCTGGGTCTCCAGGATCACGTCCCCGGCTGAAGGCAGGTGCTAAACCGCTGAGCCACCCTGGCTACCCGTGTTCTCTCTAATTCTTGATGAAAATCTTCACACATACACACAGAAAAGCTGAAAGAGCAATACAACAGATAGCCATAGACTGTCCGCCCAAATGGTTGTTAACATTTGCCGTTTTGCTTTCTCTCTCCCCGTGTGTATTTCCTTTTGTTTTTCTCGAATCGTTTCAGAGTAAGTTGCAAAAAACATGATACCTGACCCCTAAATATTTCAGTGTGTGTCTCCTGAAAGGAGCCACAATACCATTCTCACACTTAAGAAAATTATCAATAATAATATACTGTCATCTAACATCCAGGGCCACGTTCAAATTTCCCCAGTTGTCCCAAGAGTGTCCTTGAGAGCTAATTTTTGTTGTCATTGTTGTTGGGTTATTTCTTTTCTTGAGCCAGTGTGTATCAAAGCTCCCGATGGCATTGGTTGTTATGCAAAAGAAGGGAGACGTTTTCTAGAAGAGCAAATCCAATCTGGAAGTGGACCCAGGTCACTTTTCTCACTGCTTTTTCCTTTCACTGTTATGTATTCCAGGCTGAGATCCTAACTGGCCTGGCAGTCGGCAGCCCTGCAGACGCTGGGAAGGCTGCGCTGGTGCTCATGGAGAGGGGCTGCCACGTGGTCATCGTCACCTTAGGTGCTGAAGGATGCGTGATGCTGTCACAGACAGAACCTGTCCCAAAGCACATTCCCACTGAGAAAGTCAAGCCTGTGGATACCACGGTAGGTTTTAAAATTTCAAAATTACCTCTGCCTCCTTGAAAATCATCATTTGGTAACAAAGATTCTGCACCTGAATTTTTAGATCATAAGATAAGGGCCTGAGGAAGTGATACAATAGAAGAGAAGAAAAACCAGGCAGGAGGACTAGCTCTTGATCATTCCTTAACCAGCGGGGGGAATTTATACAAGTCAGTTAACCTCTCTGAGCCTCAGTTTCTTCATCCATAAAATTGGAGTAGCAATAGCAGAATACCTGTATTACCTATACTCAATCACTGATTCATTTAATAAATATGTACTGACTACCTGTTATGTGCCAGTCATCTGTTAGGTGCTGGGGCTTTAGTGATGAACAAGACAAAATTTCTGTCTCATGGGGCTTAGATTTTAGATGATATAGCAATCATTGGTTCTTACAAGCCTCTCGTGTGGAGAGAACAAGTGCACGGGTTGGCAGAAATCATTATTTTAGTCAACATACAATAACAGCTAACATTTACTGCATGCTTACTATGTCTCTTTTGCATACGTCTCATATCTTTACAATTATGAGATGCAAGTTACTGTCCTCATTTTACAGATTTAGAAACTTGCTAAGGACCATAATGCTAGGTTGTAACAGAGATAGGGGTTCAAAACTCGGCCTGTGGACTCCAGACACTTCTTGTGTAAGGTGCTGCATTAAGGATAAGCAGGTTAAGTGGATAAGTCACAGCCCAGAATGGAGTAGAAAGGAAACAGGTTAGAAAAAGAAGCTCAGGGTCCCTCTAAAACCGGGAAAATAAAAATTGCTTGTGGCCTACAATGGAGAAGAGATGGGGACATGCCTGGGTGGCTCAGCAGCTAAAGTGGCTGACCTTGATCTCAGCTCAGGATCATGAGTTCAAGCCCCGCATTGGGCTCCTCATTGGGTGTGGAGCCTACTTTAAAAGTTTTTTTTTTTTTTAATTTAAAAAAAGAGAAGAGCTGACTAGCAAAGTAAATAAGTGTCAGAGATGCAAAACTAGAGCTGAAGAAGAATAAACATTTTAAGGTTCTTATTTATAAGAAGTTAGTATATAATTATTTATAAAATATACTTTGGTTTTATGCTTAGAAAATACTTGAAAATGTGGGTCACGTATCAGAAAGGAACCAAAGAGAATCTGATGAAGTCATGGGTGCGAATATGCTTTGAAAAACAGATTAGTACAAGGAATGCTTTTATAACCTGAAATTACACCCTGATTGCCTTTCACAGTGTGCGTGATCGGGTATTTGATAAACTGTACTTGATGTTGTCATCTTCTTCATACTGAGTCATTTTAGAAACCATTAGTGTTTTTCTGTTCTGTCAAGCAGTCACCTGAATTTGAGAGGTTCCTTCTTAGTTCTCAAATCGACCCTGCATTAGAGTAAAACTAGTCCAGGTCCTGAACAAGAGCAGAAGAGTTTACTCTCCTTTGCTAAAAATGAAGGGTCCTAGGGGGGTTGCCTGGCCAGCTCAGTCAGTAGAGCATGTGACTCAATTTCAGGCTCATGAGTTTAAGGCCCACATTGGGCATAAAACTTACTTAAAATAAAATGCATATGATGAGCAAAAAATACACTTAAAAAACGAAGGGTCTTCGTGAAGATGTTGGGCCTACATATCTCCCCAAGAAAGACTCAGCCTCTGCTTCCAGTGTCTGTGTCTGTGGTACATAAGCACTAAAACACAAATCAGAGGGGCCTCCACAGAAACAGGGATTGATTTGGTGCACCTGCGTGGAAGGTCCAATGGCAAGGCCGAGCACAGAGGCGAAGCCACGTCCCAGGGGCTTGCTCACTCTCTCCCTGTTCTCTGTCTGCCTTGTGCTGGGCTTTGAGCTCAAGCAGATTCCCTCCAAAGAGTGGTTCTGGCAGCCACCTGCCTACATGGTGCCTCATGTCATGTCCCCATCCCTGGATATCACATAAAAACCAAAGAACTCTTCTCAGAGGATGGGAAGTGGATGCTGGTCAGACAAAAACAAGTCCTGCTCACCACAGAACAAGTGTGTGAAAATGCACCGCCAGGGCATGGGACCAAGTGATGAGGAAACCAGCCTTGGAAATCCTCAGATTTGACTCAGTAGTCATTATCCTCAGAGCCATTTCATGTTGAAGAACTGGATTTCATAGATCATGATGGACTGTGCCTTGAGCATCTATCTTAAACACAGCGATGTGTACAGGGAGGTTCTCACACATTGTTATGCCCTTTTATTTGCCTTCTTAGCATGTGCAGTTAATGTTTGGATTTCAGGAAAGGGGAAACACAGTGAGAGCTCAGAGAAAAAATGATTACTAATGCTTGGAGGCGGGAAGCAGAGAATGGGATCACAAAGATGAGGGCACCGGATTGGGATCAACGAGTGTTCACCATCAAGGGCCAGACAGTCAAATTTTAGGCTTAACAGGCCTTATATATATATACACGCTCTGTCACAACTACTCACTTCCACCCTGGATGCTATCAAAACGAAGTTGGTATTCATCTAAACTACATTGTTTTAAGGTAGGTGTTCACTGGAATCACCAGTGTGATCACTAAAAAAGAACTAAAACAAAACAAAACAAAAAAACCCTGAAAGAAACAAAGGAATTATAGTGGTACACTTAAAAATATCTGTTTAACACAAACGAAGGCAGGAATGGAGGACTAAAGAAGCTACTGGAGATATGCTGTTGTAAACTGAGGGATAAAACTAAGACAGCGGGAAACACGGGATTTAGGAATCAGGCAAGGCCACCAAGGAGAGAAGTCGAGGACAATGAAGGGGAGTCCCAGGGCCCCAGCGATGCAGCAAGCCCATAACCGGGCCATCCTAGTGAGAGCAGGAGTGGAGAGCCCTGGAGGAATGTCTCCCAGAGACAAAAATAAAAACAGGAAAGGACAAAGAAAGAAACAGTGGAATATCCATGTGTTTGAGTATGCCCAGAGATTCTTAGTTTTCTTGCAAAGTTTGAAGATAAAGTAGTAATTAAGATGCAGAAAACTGTGGCAATGAAAAACAGGCAAATTTTTTGTTCTATGTCATCTGCAGTCCAAGGGTTAAAGTATGATTAAGTAAATATAATTGCCTTTCACACGGCTATGAATATGCAGTCATAACAGTGCAAGTGCCAATTATTGATTTAACCAAAAATGGAGATTGTAATCCTGTTTTGAAGATGGAAGATAAAGTGAGTGTGTGTCTCTGTGCACCTGGAAGAAGAGAAGAGAGCTGAATGCCTATCCTCCAGGGTTGGAAGTCAAGAGAGAGTATCAGAAACTGATCTTTTTTTTTTTTAATAATAAATTTATTTTTTATTGGTGTTCAATTTGCCAACATACAGAATAACACCCAGTGCTCATCCCGTCAAGTGCCCCCCTCAGTGCCCATCACCCGTTCACCCCCACCCCCCACCCTCCTCCCCTTCCACCACCCCTAGTTCGTTTCCCAGAGTTAGGAGTCTTCATGTTCTGTCTCCCTTTCTGATATTTCCTATCCATTTCTTCTCCCTTCCCTTCTATTCCCTTTCACTATTATTTATATTCCCCAAATGAATGAGACCATATAATGTTTGTCCTTCTCCGATTGACTTACTTCACTCAGCATAATACCCTCCAGTTCCATCCACGTCGAAGCAAATGGTGGGTATTTGTCATTTCTCATGGCTGAGTAATATTCCATTGTATACATAGACCACATCTTCTTTATCCATCATCTTTCGATGGACACCGAGGCTTCTTCCACAGTTTGACTATTGTGGACATTGCTGCTATAAACATCGGGGTGCAGGTGTCCCAGTGTCAGAAACTGATCTTAAGAAACAGCACTAGAAGTATATTATCAGGAAGAGAAGATAAATACCAGAAGAAATCGCTAAAGGAATTTAAAGTATTTGCCTCATGGAAATGGTTCTGGAGAGAGATGGGACATTTACTCTTTAAGCCTTGTATTTTTACACTATATATATGGATGGATTTGATTTTTATTCTGAAATGATGAAACATTGTGGGATATCACTTGATACCCACTAGAATGGCTGGAATAAAAAACAGATGATAACAAGGTGTAACTAGGATATGAAGAAATCAGAAGCCTTAATGCTGGTAGAAAAGGAAAACGGAAATGCTTTGAAAACAGTCTGGAAGTGCTTCAAAAAGTTAAATTTAGAGTTAACAATAGGACCCAGCAATTCTACTTCTAAGTATACACCCAGGAGAAATAGAAACACACAAAAATTTATACACAAAGGTTTATAGCAGCGTTAGTCCTCACAGCCCCAAATTGAAACAACCTGACTTTCAACAACAGATGATTGGATAAACAAATTATGGCACATACATATAATAGAATATTATTCAGCCATTAAATGGAATACTGATACAGGCTACAGCATAGATGAACATCTAAGACAGTATTATACTAAGGGAAAGAAGACAAACATAGGGGTGCCTGGGTGGTGCAGTCAGTTAACCATCCGACACTTGGTTTTAGCTCAGGTCATGATGTCAGGGTCCTGGGATCGAGCCCCGTGTCATGCTCCAAGCCCAGCATGGAATTTGCATGAAATCCTCTCTCCTTCTCCCTCTGCCCCTCCGTTCCTGCTCTCTCTCTCTCTCTCTCTCTCTCTCAAATAAATAAATAAAATCTTTTTAAAAAGAAGACAAACATAAAAGGCCACATATTATATGCTTCCATGTAGAGCATATGTCCAGAGAAGGTAAATCTATAGGAGCAGAAAGTCTATTGATAGCTGCCAGAAGCTGGGAAGAGGGGGAAGAGAGAGTGACTGCTGATGGGTACAGGATTCCCTTCTGGGGTAGGGAGAGTGTTCTAGAGTTAGATGCTGGTGATAGGTGCACAACCTTGTGGATATACTGAAAACCACTGAATTGTACACTTCTAAAGGCTGAGTTTTATGATATGTGAATTATATCAATTTAGAAAACAAAGGTCAGACAACAGTAATACAAAGATCCATGTAGGCACTTCACCAATGAGCACATTGGTGAATTTTCCACTGAATTTTCCAATGAATTTTCCACTTCATTGCTCCACTGAATCTACTCAATGGGCTCTCAGCGTCCCCCCAGTGGAGCGGAGGTGACACAGGAAACAAGAGTAGTTATTTTCTGGGTGTAGAATCTCCCTCAGCCTCTTTATGCTATCTTTGTCCTCTCATCCTGCACTGTCATTATGAAAATCCTTGCCTGTTCTGCACACAACTGTTCAGCCTCTTCATAAGTCTTAACAAAGAGCAGATAATTCACAGGGTGAGGTGAAGAGCTCCCAGGGAGCCATTTTCTCCCGAACAAATGGGCTCCTTCACTTTTCTGTCAGGAGGGCATTACTTGCTCTCCAGAGATTTATTACCTCACTTTTCTCCTCCTCCTAATCCCTCAACGATGCACACCTTAAAAAAAAAAATCATGTTGTACAACCCAAACGTATACAATTTTTGTCAATCCCACTTCGACCGAGCTGGCCAAAATCCAATCAATCAATTAATCGGGGATGGCATGGATGGTGGAAACACCTTTAGTTGGTTCACATTGTCCCCTTGAGACAGGCAGCCTGCCCTACAAGGAGCCATTTCCCACTTAGTGCAGTGCTCTATTCACCCTACCTCCGTGTTAATAGTTGGCTGTATCACTCCTATTTTTATATCCATTTTTCCCATTGTATGACAGTGAGATGGTGGCGGTAGCACAGATGTCCTCAGCTGAGGTTAGGAGACATGACAGATGTGTTTCTTCTCTGACCTCTCTATGTTAGAGGGTATCTCAGCCTCAAAATGCCACGGCCCTCGTGTTCTCAGTGCTGTCCTCCACGCTGAAGGTTAGGGGAGCTTTGCCTTCTTGTGTTCATTGCACTAAATAATCACTCAGTAGTCAAGAGTCACATTTAAACATGGTAATATTTTGGGTTATTGTTCTAGTGTGATATAATGTTGGTTATCCATGGCCTACAAGCTACATAAAACTCTTGACATAGAAATTGCTTTTCTACATGTAAATGGTGAAGTCCTAGAATCTGCATTCTAGGTTACTCTGATTTTAAGAACTCAACCCATAGACTAAAGCCATCTTCCCTAGAATCACTCACTTTATAATAAATCATCATAATTCAGGGTATACACACAAGCTGACAGTGATCAAAAGCCAGAGGCATAGGGATTCTCTTACCTCCTTTTGATTCCCCTTTTTTTCTATCCATTATATTTGAGTCCTGTAGTATTTGCAGCTGCTGGTTGAGGCACTAGGCAATGTCAGCCAGCTGCATGGATGCCCCCAACAGATAACTCAGGGCTTGGAGAGTCAGCCCTGAACTAGAAATTGCCCCAATAGGATGTGGGGATAGTTTCTTTTAAAGTTGGCATGGAAGCACTCATGAAAGTACAGTGATTGCTATGACTGATGGGTTACCTCCAGTTTTCCAAGGTAACTTCTCCTTAGCATATTCCCCATATCCTTGGATCTGGCCTTCAGCCATCCAGGCTGTTCTTGAGTACTGGCTCCCATTGATCTACCTCTGAGGCACCATTCAGAATGACAGGTCAGCCTTTGGAAACCCAGATTCAAAGGGCCGTGTTCCCATCTTGGTATGACTTTTCCCCCCCAACCTACATCCTCTTCCTGCTCCCTCCCCCTTGCAAGTGGAAGGGCAAGCTACTATTGCTGGATGCCACTAGAACCCATGAATTTAGAGCTCTTAAGAGGTGTGTCTAAATTCGGGCAAACTGAGGTGTTTCCTACTTAGCCATGGTCTCACTAAGAGGACTAAACACTCCTCAGTTGTTTTTTTTTTTCACTCCTCAGTTTCTTACACAGACACTGCCAATGTTAGTCTCTGTAACGCTCCTTAAAATGTGCTTCCCCAGCAAACCACTTTTTCTTTCTGATGAATACATAAGTTCTTTGCATTTGTTAATAACTGGTAGGTTTTTTGAGGGGTCTTTGTAGCTCATACTCCACTCTGTCCTTGAAAAGAGCCTTTGCACAGTTCTGTCCAGGAACTTAAATTATAGCCAAGATATCATTTGAGCTCCCCTCACTGTTGATTGCCAGGACTTGAAAAAGGGGTTGGGAGAGGAAAATACTGTGGGTAAAGAGTGATAGAATCTTGGGTGCTGAAGAGGTAAATATAAAGTAATAAGGCTAACTTTAACTGCCATATCAATTTATGATCCAAGAAGTAACTGTCATTTCCTCTACATTTTGACCTCAGGAAAATTAAGTATCTACTGATACTGTCACCACTCAAAGCATCTTGGAAAATTATCTTTTAGAATGGCCTTGAGACCATCTTTGCCCTATTTATCCGCCTACTGGGTTTTTTTTCCTATCCACTCATAAAATTAATACATAGTTCTCAAGAGGAGAAAAAAACAGACAACGTAGAAGAGGATAAAGACGAAAATAAAATACCCATGAGTCTACCACTTAGATGTAACCATCGTTATCCTTTTAAAAGATTTTAAGTAGTCTCTGCACTCAGTGTGGGACTCAAACCTGCAACCCAAGATCAAGAGTCATATACACCACTGGCTCAAGCCAGCCAGGTACCCCATCCACCATTATCCTCTTAGTACAAATCCTTCCATATTTTTTTTCAGACCCATTCACACACTTTTGAATATCTGTTAACAGAAAATTTGAATATTTGCCCCAGCAGAGATTAACATGTATAGTTAGGAGAAGCCTCTACTACTCAAAAAGATCAACCATTTCTCTAGTAAATGGGCAATTCACTGAAGAAGAAATCAGAAAATAAATGTGATCATGTTCAACCTTACAAGAAATCAAGAATATACAAATGAAAATCACAAATTCCCCCCCTTTAAATGCTTATCAGTTCAGCAAAATTAAAGACTGATAATGTCAAAGTCAAATACACTGGAAGCACACGCTATCATATAATTCTGATGGGAGTATAAATTTTACCATGTTTTCAGAGGGGAATTTGACAGTACCAATTTTTTAAATAGCTTTCCCTTTGACACAGTAAATCTTCTAAGAATCTGTCCTACAGAAATGTTCATATATACAAATATTTTTTCTGAAGATTGATTATCTTTTTGTTTTTTTTAAATATTTTATTTAAATTCAGTTTGCCAACATATAGTATAACACCCAGTGCTCATCCCATCAAGTGCCCTCCTTAGTGCCCATCACCCAGTTACCCCATCCCCCAACCCTTCTTCCATATATACAAATATTTCTAAAAGAATATTTATTCCAGCTTTGTTTGTAATAATAAAAAATTGATCAGACATATCTACGTAATCATCAGTAGAAGAAATTAGTCTTTTTTTTTTTTTTTTTAAGATTTTATTTATTTACTCATGAGAGACACAGAGAGAGAGAGAGGAAGATACACAGGCAGAGGGAGAAGCAGGCTCCATGCAGGAAGCCCGACATGGGACTCAATCCCGGGTCTCCAGGGTCAGGCCCTGGACCGAAGGTGGTGCTAAACCGCTGAGCCACCCGGGCTGCCCAAGAAATTCAAATTATAATAGTAATGGTGCTATTTATTTAAAAAAAAAAATAACTCTAGCTATCCATAAGTAAAAGCACATTTTAAAAATCTGGGGGAAAAAAACCACCAAACCATTATGATCATTGCTCATGGGAAGGGGATAGGAGGCAGGTGTCATAAAGGAGGGCTTATACATTCTACTCCATATTCTTCTGAATTGCTTTAGTATTTCATTTATTATTTCATGTATTACTTTGAAATTGGGAGGATATATGATTTGGGACAGAGCAAAAAACTATTTGGAGCCACATCTAACAAGAGAGGTGATATTTCTCAAAGAGTATGCTGAGCAGTATCTTCACAAAGGAGCCAGTAATTGGCCAAGTGCACTCTTGGTTTCATAAAGAATCTCTCAAGCATTCCAAAATCTCTATATAAGTAGGATGAGTAGCCCTTTGACTTAAGACAACTTCTGAATGAATGGACACCTGATACCAAAGAAATAGATCTGCATTGCCTTTAGATCCAGGCCTCTTTAGGTCTAGATATTTCACTACACACTTTTGACAGGATTTTTTTCCCTTTATCTTCCTAAAGAAACAATTTCCCTCAAGAATATATTATTTTATACAGTTTTCCTTAGAAATAACAGAATAAATGTCAAGGCTGCACTGTTTCTGTTCATCACTCATATGCATGGCAGATCTTCAGAGAAGCTTTACTCATGGTCAAGTTTTCTTTCTGAATAGGTCAGTTTACATATCTTAATCTCTTCAACCCTCATTCCCACAATTAATAATATATTGAACATTCCAGACTTTGCTTTTGTCCCATTTCTCAGTCTCTATTAGTTTATGACCTGAAAGAATTGTAAAAAGGGCCAGGCCATGGAGTGCCTGGGTGGCTCAGTCAGGTGAGCGTCTGCCTTCAGCTCAGGTCATAATCTCAGGGCCCTGGGATCAAGCCCTGCCTGGGCTCCCTACTCAGCAAAGAATCTGCTTCTCCCTCTTCCTCTGCTCCTCTCCATGCTTGTGCTCTCTGTCTCTCACTATCTAAAAAAAAAAAAAAAAGAGCCAGGCCATAGGTGGTACCTCATGTTTGGGTACTTAATAGTTCACATACTTCATCATCCATGTACTTCCCATTTGAAACAGACCTGAATGGAATGGCTCATGAGGGATGGAGGGACATACGTAACACAATCCTTTGGCCTGAAGTGTGTCCCCTCCAAACTTTGTATGTTGAAGTAAGGAGGTAATTAAGGTTAAATGAGGTCATAAGGATCTAGCCATAGGACTACTGTTCTTACAGGAAGAGACACCAGAGAGCTCACTCTGTAGGCTCAAAGAGGTCAGAGCATACAGCAAGATGGTGGCCTCCTGCAAGCCAGGAAAAAGGCCTTAGAATGAAGCCTGCCTTGTGAGCATCTTGATCTTGGACTTCCAGCCTCCAGAACTATAAGAAATAAATTTCTGTTGTATAAGCCACCCAGCTAGTGGTTTTTATATGGTGGCCCAAATACACATAGGAAAGCAAATGAGCGTACTTGAGAAGTGACTTAAAGCAAATACTGAAAAGCAAACACTGAAAAGCAAATACTGCTGTTTTGTGAGGAGACAATAATCCTAAGTGAAATAACAGGATCAGCCTAAGTCACCTTTTTGGTGAATGTCTTGAGAGTATTGCTTCTGGCTTCACTGTAATCATGGGTCCCAGTAGGTAAGGCCAGTTGATGTCCTAAGGTCAAACCCTGATTTAGCCATTAACTAGCAGGCTTCTTTGGGCAAAGGACTCATTATGCTTGGGCTCAGGTTGTGCATCCAAACATGACGTTTCTGGAGTGGGTCATCTCTCAGGTATCTTCAACCTCTGACATTCTATGATTCTTATAGCTTCTTGGGAACATGAGGCTAATGTGGAAAAGCCGGGCATCATGTTGTGCTGGGCTTTGTGCTGGACTCCCTATGTGTAGAACAACCCTGCAAGGTGAGGATAATGCCCACCCTAGACAGGAGGAAAATAATGCTCCCAAAGGCAAACCACCTGCCCAGTCACACAGCAGGCAGGTTGGCAGCGCCAGGGATTGATTGCAGCTCTGTCTAACGCCTATATCCAAGTACTCCCTGCCACACCACTCTGCCTCTTGATGTTGTGGCAGTCTGCCTACCTGCAGTCCCTTCTTTATTGCATTTCGGCACTGACTTTCCTTGTCACTTGTCATGATACAGGCTTCTGTAATCACTCCATTTCTCTAGGTTTTCAGAAACTGCCAGATCTTGCAAAGGCACTGCCTGCTTGTGCTGTACACTGCAGCCTCACTTAAGAACAGGCACCCATGTAGGAACAGAACAGTGCCTGGCACATGTAAGCACCCAGTACTTCTTAGGTGCTCATTAGTAGGTCCCTACATGTCTGTTCACTGTACCTGGATCATGTAGGGGTACCAGGAAGCCTGCACAGAGCTTGCACCACCTTCCAGTACATAAAGTGGGCATGACCTTGGCTCTGTACATTACTGGAAGGAAACCCAGTTCCCACTGCCATTCCCTTCCAGCATCCTCCTGTACAGAACAAGGAGCTGGACTGCACGGATAGTAGGGTGGCAGGATCATTCCAGTCTGGACTTCAAAGTTTCAGGCACAGATCACTTCCATTCATTCTTGTCACTGAGTCATCAAACGTGAAGGAGAGGTGCACCACTCCTGGAGAAAATCACTAGATCATCTTTCCATGAAACTTCTGTAAATAGGGGCCTGAATTGCTAAGTGGAGAAACTAGGGAAAATATAATTCCCCTCTCTTTTTTTTTTTTATTTCATTTATTTATTTGACAGAGAGAGAGAGAGAGAGAGAGCACGCACAGCACAGGGAGCTGCAGGCAGAGGGAAAGGAAGAAGCAGATTTCCCAAGGAGCAGGGAGCCCAATCTGGGGCTCGATCCCATGACCCTGATCAGTTAAGCAGATGCTTAACTGATGCTTAACTGATGCCACCCAGGGACCCCTATAATTTCTCTTTTTTTAACATTCCTAAACTAGCTCTCTAGTTTAAGGAAAGACAAAAACATTCCTCCTTCCCTGCCTAGCAGACTCCTATCCATCCTAAAGGTCCAGCTCAGAGAGTTCCTTTTTGGGCAATCTCAGTGCTTAGTATATGTTTGGCATATAATAACAAGCCCTCCTGAAGTAATGAAAGAGTTCTAGTTCCTTCTGGAAAAGTAACTAGTGTGTGTATCACTTAGCCACGCTGAGCCCCACTGTTCTCAGGGGACTAGAGGATCTCCAGGATTCCTTATAGTCCTTAAATTCTACTTTGAATATGCCAAGGGAAAGAAAAAAATCTCAGATACAAGTGCTTTTTTTTTAACGTTATGAAAACAAAATACCCAGTTTCCCATTTTTAAACATAAATTGTTTCACCTGCAGTGATAGGCCAGACCAAAACAATTAAGTTACAGAGGGTAAATGGCATATCAAAATAGGCATCACAGAGTACAGAAAACCCAGGTGAGGTTCTGAAATAATCATCTTAACCTTAGGAATGATATCAGTAAATGGACATGATCTGAGTGAACTCTGGCTGCCAGAAAAGATGAAGAGGACAAAAAGAAGGTAACTGAATATAAAGAAAGGACATAGGACAAGGTAACTGCTAAAGAGACGGATCGACAAGGCACAGGACATTTGTCATGCCCGGAGGTCCGTATTAGCTCTATTCCATTACTTCCGTATCAGCAGATCACCTCATTTGCTGGCTAATCAAGCAGAATTAAATATTTTACATTATCTTTCTTAATCCTACATGTGATCAGTTGAAAACCCAGGGCTCTAAAAATCTAATTGTAACTGCTTACCAGAAATGTCATCTTCACTTTGAGGAATTGGACCAAGGCCAAATACAAGGCTGTGTTTTCCCTTTTCCTAAAGTACCGTCCCATGGCCAGACACACATGTACATGTGCCTAGTGCCGGACATCTTAGGGGCTCCTGAACCGGCAGCTGGGATCCCTGGCCCTGCTTCAGAACTCAGATCCACCCAGAGGTTATAAAGAGCCATCGTAGTGGAGAAGAGGGGCATGGAGGTGGAGGTAAGATGTAGGAAAAAAAGACAACAACAACTGTTAAAACCTCCGCAAAAATCAAAGCAAAGTCTAGATCTAGATTTAGAGTGTTCTGTGGGCCTTGATGCAACCTATTTGAAAGGACAAGAAATAGTCCCTGTCTTAGTAAGAAGGGACAGTTTAAGGTTGTAGGAGCTTCCTTATCCATTCACAGTGAAGACATGTAGCTTCCTACCTCTACCCTCCACCTCTTCCGGCTCCTTGATAGCGGTGTGATCACATGTCTCCTCCTTGCCTACATCCTAAGATGCTACACTCATGTTCTCTGGAGCAAAACTGCCAGGACTATAGACTATAGTCCTTTTCGGTGGTTTCCAATGTGTGAACATATTTCTTGGGTAGACCCAAAATTATCAGGTGAAAACCCTTCTGGAGCCAAGCTGTAGAGCCCAGTGAGTTGGGGCCATGGCCACTGCATCCTAAAAGTGTCTCTAAAAACAAAATTTTATATCCTTTCCTTCCTTTGGTCAAAACAAATGAAAACTAGGAAAAGAAAAATCACAGGTACATTTGCTAAGTGACTTCACGTGACTGTCCTTTTCCCAGTTAAGAAAACCATCTTCTGGGGCACTTAGGTGGCTTAGTCGGTTAAGTGTCTGCCTTCGACTCAGGTCATGATCTCAGGATCCTGGAATCGAGCCCCAAGCTGAGCTCCACACTGAACAGGGAGTCTGCTTCAGGATCCTCCCTCCCCCTCTGCCCCTCTCCCCACACGTGGTTGGGCATGCTCTCTCTCAAATAAATAAATAAAATCTTTTAAAATTTTTAGAAAATCTTTCTCTACTTAGTCTGATCCTTTAATTTTAGCATGTGGGAATCTAATTGTGTAGGTACATGAAATATAATTTGCATCAAATACTTACATTGACTACTCCCCACAGTCTTCCCAAGGCCAATCAGATTGCCTGCCATCTGCCTTCCTTCCTTCTTTATAAATTGTGAAATATTTCTCTTTTTTTTTAAGATTTTATTTATTTGACAGAGAGAGAGAGAGAGAGAACACAAGCAAGGGGAGCAGCAGGCAGAGGGAGAAGAAGCAGGCTCCCGGCTGAGCAGAGCCAGATGTGGGGCTCAATCCCATGAACCCTAGCATCATGACCTGAGCTGAAGGTAGACGCTTAACCAGCTGAGCCACCCAGGTGCCCTGTGAAATATTTCAAGTATACCGAGAACAAGATCATGACCGCTCATGGATCCACCACCCAGCTTTATTTCTTAATATTTTGCTATGTTTCCTTCAAGTAGTTTTTAAGAAATAAAATGTCATGAACACAATGTGACCTCTTGGCTTAGGATCCTTAGTGCTATGAAGACACAGCCTGTCAGAACCTAGCTTTTAGATGCACATTTGAACAGAAGAATGGTAGGATTTTGTAAGAATTTGTCTTGATCTTTGTCATTCTGCAGCTTTACTACAATGAGCCTAGATCTGAATGTATTCATTTGTTTTTTGTTTTTTTTTTTAAGAAATATTTTTTTAAATTTTTATTTATTTATGATAGTCACACAGAGAGAGAGAGAGAGAGGCAGAGACACAGGCAGAGGGAGAAGCAGGCTCCATGCACCGGGAGCCCGACGTGGGATTCGATCCCGGGTCTCCAGGATCGCGCCCTGGGCCAAAGGCAGGCGCTAAACCGCTGTGCCACCAAGGGTTCCCTGAATGTATTCATTAATACTGCTCGTGACTCTGTTTTTCTTGAATCTCAGTATTTGTGTTTCTCTTCAGTTATGAACAATTCTTAAGCATTCTCTCTTTTATCATGGCCTCTCCTTCTTCTTCAATCTTCTCCTTCTAGAACCCCTAGAAGATATATATTAGACCATTTCTTTTCTATTCTTCACATCTTTTAAAACTGCTAGGGAGAGAGGCACCTAGGTGGCTCAGTTGGTTGAGCATCCAACTCTTAGTTTCAGCTCACGTCATGATCTCACGATTGTGAGATCCAGCTCCACGTCAGGCTCTATGCTCAGCAGGGAATCTGCTTGGGATTCTCTCTCTCCTTCTCCCTCTCTCTCTGCCTCTCCTTCTGCATGCTCTCATCTCTCTCTCTCTCTCTCTCTCTCTTTCATAAATAAATAAAATCTTTTAAAAAAAACTGCTAGAGAAAGAGAAGCTTGGGATCCTGAGGCTGCCTGTCACCTATTCTTGTTCCAGGGTCAATGAAACAAAAGTGACCTTGAGAACTGAAAACACAGTCCTTTATTTATTTTTTTTAAGATTTATTTATCTATTTATTCATAGAGAGAAAGAGAGAGAGGCAGACACACAGGCAGAGGGAGAAGCAGGCTCTATGCAGGGAGCCCGACCTGGGACTTGATCCCGGGTCTCCAGGATCACACCCTGGGCTGCAGGCAGCACTAAAACACTGCGCCACCGGGGCTGCCAACACAGTCCTTTAAACACAGAAAGTCACAGTCTTTTAAGAAATAGAAAGACCACTGTGGGAATTTATAGCAAAACAAGGTGAGAAGTGCCCCACTGTGCACACATTTACTTAGCACACTATATTTTCATTTTCTTCATTGTAAATAGCAGGTGTGCACTGGTATCATAGGGACACTGGTGTAATTAGACAGTCTCTGGACACAACTTGAGTCTGGAAGAGTCTGTAGCCCACAGTCAGAATGAGAAGTGCCGTGATGGAGATGCTCGTACAGTGTTATGGGAGTGCAGCCGAGGAGCCCACCTCACCTAAGGAGCCTGTGACCCTGCTATGAGAGGGCAAGGGAAGGTGAGCTAAAGGATAAGTCAGCTTGGGGAAGGGTAATCCAGGCAGAGGCGGCAGCTCATGAAAGGTCCAGAGCTAAGAGTTGTCAATGTTTGTGCCTTTTCAAGTAGTTCTTTGTGAAAAGAGCTTATAGTACAAGGGAGAATGGAAAAGGATGAGGTGCAGCTGTAACAGGGACAGGCTGTGAAGTGCTTCATTTGCCACAACTGCAAATTTACATGTTCTCCTGAGGGCAACAGGGAGCCATTGAAGAGTTTAAGCAGGGATGGATTTTATCAGATTTCTACTCTATTAAAATATTAACATGGCTGCTTATAAAGAATACATTGGAGGGGTACCTGGATGGCTCAGTCAGTTAACCCAACTCTTGTTCTCAGCTCAGGTCTTGATCTCAGGGTTATGAGTTCAAGCTCCTCATTGGGCTCCACACTGAGCATGGAGCCTACTTAAAAAAAAAAAAAAGAATAAATTGGATATTATAATACTGGAGGCAGGAAGAACCACCCAAAGACTGTTGCACTGATCTATCTAGTAACAGATTATGGCAGCCTGGACTAGGGAGGTGACAAGGGGATGTTGAAAAGTGAGATTAAGAACTCTTAAGAATCAGAGAACATAATGGTAGTTTGTTTCTCTTAAAATAAAAGGTTGGGGGGACCAAGTAAGATGGTTATTTAATGGTCAAAACCAGTAGGTCATTCTACCAGTGTCAGTGGTTGTCAACATCTTTTGAGCCTTGACTCACCTAAGGACTAAGACCTACTCCTATTAGAAACAGTCCATATCATTGGTGATTCTCTGCAGATGGCACCAGAAGATGGCTGTGTAGTTTACGGAAAATAAAATGAAATGCTCAGGTGATCCCTGCATGCCCTTCCATTGGGCATGTCTGGCTGCCTGCCAGCCCCATTCTGTGGAATCACTGATCTGTGCAACAGAGAAGCATTTAGAGCAGAAATTTATCCTTCATTTAAAGTAAACAGGAAGGAAACAGTGAAGGAAACTCTTTTGCAACACAATTCTGGTTGAGCTATCTCCCTTACCACCTGTGCCTGAGACATTTCTCTAGATACAAACACAGCCTTCATGTAACTACATGTTCTCCCTCTGATGAAGTGACAAATCAGCCAGCATGTGATGAATTTGGGTTGTGTAGACAAAACACCAGCTATTCCAGCCTAGGTGTACAGTTTGTTGTGAATCATCCACCTCATCCTTCAGCAGGGAGATTCCCAGAACAATTGTTCAGTTCCATCCTTCATTTCTTTTCTTTTTTAAATATTTTATGTATTTACTCATGAGAGACAGAGAGAGAGAGAGGCAGAGACATAGGCAGAGGGAAAAGCAGGCTCCCCATGGGGAGCCCTATGCAGGACTGGATCCCAGGACCCCAGGATCATGCCCTGAGCCTAAGGTAGACGCTCAACCACTGAGCCACCCAGGCATCCCCAACCTTCATTTCCACAATGTACAACTAGCTCAAGACCCAAGAGTGAACCAGCAACTGTAAGGAACCAGAAACATTATAAATAACCCAGAGAACCCTTTTATAACAGCAACTGCCTACCGATTTTGTGGCCTAACAGCTCAAGCAAAAAAAGGATATAAATACAATATTGTGCAATGACTAATTACTCAAAATTTTGTGCATCAGCAGAAGTGGAACCTGTGGCTGGTGCTAATATTATCACATGTCTTTACTGTTTAATAATCGGGTAGCTCTATATTATGTAGCACGCAATTTGCACAGAGAACAATGATTTTATTTCAAGTACCTCTCACTGAAATAAAAAAGCAGCTGTTAGAAGACGAACATTTGGCAGAAAATGTTTCAGCAGAATCTTTTGTGAGATACTAAATCATATTGGGTTAACTGTTTTCTGTCTAGAATAGTGGAGTCACAAAGAAAAAAGATGACTGGCCACAGAAGGCAGGGCCAGCCTTTAGAACCTGGTGAATCACTCACAGACATTTTAGTTGTAAGTGCCACTTACTCACCAATATATAAAGTTATTTATATACAAAGCTTCCATTAATGTTGCCTAAAGAATGGACCTTCTTTATTCCAGTTTTAGCTCACACTCGGGGTTCTGCTTCTCTTTCATTAATTCCATTCCAATAATGGAGTTCTTTAATGATAGAATAAATTAATCCACCACAGACGTTTTGGCCAGAATGGGGTTTTTTAACCAGTTTCAAGTCTCCACCGGCCATTCTCTGTGGACAGCCAGACAGAAGAGCCTCAAGGGCTGTGATTCAGAGCAGCACCTGCTGAACACATGCCGGCTCTGCCCCTAAGATTGAAGAGAGGCTAGGGCAGCCACCAGGCCCCGGCCTCATGGCCAACCCCTCCCAGGTTGACAGTAGACCCTCACCTGTTCTTGAAGCTGGCCGACCATTGGTCGCTGTTCTAGAGAGGAAGGGACATCATGCCGGGGCTGCTGGCATGTTTTAGCCAAACAATATTATGATCAAGCTGCTTTCATGTGGCCATACTGATTCAAGAACATTTTTCACATTAAACTACAATAAATGAAACATAAAATTCTCCTCTCTTCTAAACTATCAAGGGGATCCCTAGGTGGCTCAATGGCTTAGCACCTGCCTTTGGCCCAGACAGTGATCCTGGAGTCCTAGGATCGAGTCCCACGTTGGGCTCCCAGCATGGAGCCTGCTTCTCTCTCCTCCTGTGTCTCTGTCTCTTTCCTTCTCTTTCTCTCATGAATAAATTAAATTAAATTAAATTAAATTAAATTAAATTAAATTAAATAAACTACCAAGCAATGTACAAAGCAAAGACTTTCACCTCATCCCTAAATCCCACTGCTGGGGTGGAGTGTGTGATGGGTGAGGATTAAAGATGAAAGGTTTTGTGAGATGGCTGAGGATTGTTTTTAGGGCAGAGGTCAGGCATGGGCTGAGAGAGGCATGAGGTGCAAAAAAGGATATGGGAACAGGGATGTTTGTTCTGTATGTTACATGGTAATATGACACAGTATATCTGCATTTTCATATGGTCATTTTGATGCAAGTGCTACCTCAAAATAGCTTTATCAAAATGCCCCATTTTGGGGTACCTGGGTGGCCCAGCTGATTAAGTGTGTAACTCTTGGTTTAGGCTCAGGTCATCATGATCTCAGGATTGTGAGACTGAGCCCTACATTGGTCTGTGCTCAGTGTTGAATCTGCTTGAGACTCCTTCCCGCTCGCTTCTCTCTCCCTCTGTTCCTCCTCCCTTCTCTCTCTCTCTTTCTCTCAAATAAATAAATATATATTTTTTGATTCCCCATTTCATTACCGATTGATTGGCCAGCCCAGAAACCTCAAAAACCAGAAACTAAGTGGACACTGAATAAGGCCCTAAATGGAGCCAGCAAATGACCTCTGTCAAAATGAACCACTGATTGACTTGGACCAGGAGCCATATATCACCAGAAATGGAGCCAAGTCAGCCCATGGTGCTAATCTCTGAGTGTACAACCAATGTACACCATAGATCAAATAGAATTGATACAATTATTATGATCATCTGTACTCTTACAAATGGTTACCAAATACGTGTAAGGTACCAATTAATGTAGAATCTGGAAGTTCTGAGATGGAGGTTGATAGAATTTTTCTTATTCTCTAGTAGTAGGATTTTTTTTTTTTAAGTTTTAGGTATATATGTATGTATTTGAGACAGAGAGAGAGAGAGCAAGCGAGAGGCGCACATAAGCCGGGGAAGAGGCAGAGGAAGAAGGAGAAGCACACTCCCTGCTGAACAGGGAGCCTGATATGGGACTCAATCCCAAGACCCTGGGATCATGACCTGAGCCTAAGGCAGACACTTAACTGACTGAGCCACCTAGGTGCCCCTAGTAGTTGAATTTTAACCAATATGCTAAAAAGTGAAAGACTGATGTTATTTTTTAACAGCATTTATAGTCATTTGGGGGCAGTGAGATGCTACCTTGAACATATATTGGCCCCACCTTACTTTGGTTTTGCACTCAACCCCCAATTGATCCCTCTCTATTTTTACCCATAAAATAAAGACGGGTTTAGCCCCCAAACCCCATTCCAGATAGAAATGCATAATTCAAGAGAAATACTGATGTCAAAGAAGAGAAGGCACACCAATTTGTGTCAGCAGTTGCTGTAAATTAACGAGGAGTACAAGGAGAGTTTAATGTAATGTAGAATTGAAAATAAAATTAGAACGAATATTCAGGCAGTCCTCCGCCTCTTTTTTTTCCCCTTCTGTGACACAACGAAGGATTGACTCCCAGCCTAAGTACCTAATACAGTTCATTTTTCTTGCCTGCTGGAATTTTCTTTTTCCCATAAAACATTGCATGTTTGTCTTTGGCATCCAAAATTAGATCTTTTTACCTTTCCATTCTAATCTCAACAGAGCAGTCAGGGTAGAAAGAGTCCATGTTTCCCTCCACATCTTCCACGCCAATCATGCTTGCAGCCTAGAAAGGACCCCTGAGACACCAGTCTGACTAGTCATCTGCTGTAAATAGCTATTAATTCTTCCCTGATACTGATTCTCCTTAATGTGGGTGTCACCTCCATGGTCTCTTTTCTTTTCTTAAAGCTGGGAAAAGAAAGAGTTGATAACACACATCTCACATATGTAATACGGTGCAAGAGAAAACTTCTTTAGCACACATCCAAAAGACTGAAATCCCCTTTAAAGTAGTGATATTGGGAAGCTTCACATTTAGTCCAACCAGACTGCCATTATTTAGAACCTTCTTGGAGCTCTTTATTCAAATTTCCCTCAGAACTGGTGGGTAGTCTTGGTAGTTGCCTACTGTCTTGGCCAGTGGTGGAATTCCCTAGCTTGATCTCCCACTAATTACTAGACTTGGTTTTAAATGATTCACTCTTTCCAGAAATAAATTCCTTAGGGTGGTGGTTCTTTAAATGCGGTGCTGGACTAGCTGCATCAGCATCACCTAGGAATATCATCTGGGCTCTACCCCAGATTTAATGGATCAGAAACATGGGAGTGAGCCCAGCAATGTGTGTTTTACCAAGCCCTCCAAGTAAGTCTGATGCTCACTGTAGTTTGGGAACCACTGAAGATGGAATATTGCCTCCAAAAAAAAAAAAAGAAATATTGCCTCCATTGAGGATATTCAAAGATGTATTACTTGACTTGGAAAGTATTCCAAAGAAAAATTTCTAAATCTTTTTGAGCGAAGTTGGAGTACATGTCTGGCCTCTCCAGAGGACTGCTTCTGCAGAAATCTACCTCAGCTGAGGCATCCACTCCCGCCACTTCGCCATTTGACCTTAAGCAAGTTCTCACACTTGGTTTCTCATCTGGAAAATGAAAGACGCATCCGACCTACGTCACAGGATTGTAATGAGATTCAAAGTGAATCACATCTGCAAACACACTCCATAAAGCATGTTGGTATGCTCTTGGTACTGTGAAAAAATGAAAGTCATTGTTATTCTGCAGACAGGATTCTGGTGATCTAAGCATTATACCAGGGTGAAGACTTGGAAAAAGTTATAATTCCCTTGGCCAGATCCACCTTTTTATCTATATAATGACCACTTCATCATCTTTGTGGATGTGCCTCTGATTCTGCCATTTTAGCCTAATAGTTTATCTGATGCTAAGAGAGGGATACTACTGCCTGATAAATGGCTACAAGGTCTAGAAAATATATCCATTTTCAGACATGCTGTTTTTCATGGAAAGCTCTACGATGATTGGTAAGGACAGACTGTGAATGTGGGCATGGAAGCTCTCATGACCAGAATTTGTCTCCTGTTAGCAGTGGAAGGGTCTTTCCTGAAACCACCCATTTCAGCGCTATGCAAGGAGTTGTGACCTTGAAGAAGGATGATGCTAAGTGTCCACTGCCACACAGTAATTGTTGCAGAGAGGACCAAAAAGAAAACCCCTCAGGCAAACCAAATCTATATAAGCCAAGAGTTCAAAACCAGACCAGTCAACATATCTGTGCTGGAGAGAATGTAGGTGGATTGTACCTTAGAGATTAGCCTTTCCAAACACCTTCACCATAGGAATTATTTAATAGCAAGTTCCTGATGCATTTATGATTTCACCTAAAAACTTTACTGACACTTCAGTGAACATACCTGGGCAGGAAATTAAATCTATTGCCTTAGTGCTTATTAGGAATGCAGTTTTAGTAACCCAGAGCAGTTCCCACTAGGCCAACATCAACTTCACATTTCACACAAAGTGCCAGCTAAAATCAAGAGACTAGGTATGAATTGAATTGGTTAAATGTGATTAAATTATTGGCTGATTATGTAATAATAAACTATTGGTTAATTATGGAGTTAGAATATGAAATGATTTTGTTCAAAAATGTGCCTACTTGACAAATCAACTGAGACAGAAAGTCGGGTAGTAACTCCTAGGTATGGGGGGATCAGGGAGGAAGGAGGTATGATTGTTAGTGGGTACAAGGTTTCGTTTGGTGGGGGTGAAAATTTCTAATATTAGACTGTGGTGATGGTTGTTCAACTCTGTGAATATATTTAAAAACACTGAATTGTATACTTAAAGTGGGCAGATTATATGCTATTTAATTATATCTCAATAAAGCTGTTTTAGGGGTTCCTGGCTGGATCAGTTGGTGGAGCATGTGACTCTTGATCGATAGGTTGTGAGTTGTAGCCCCACATTGGGTCTAGAGCTGACTTTTAAAAAAAAAAGTATTTTTTTTAAGATTTATTTATTTATTTGTGGGAGTGGTGGGGGAGGGGAGAGGCAGAAAGAAAGGGAGAGAGAGACCCAAGCAGACTCTGCACTGAGTGCAGAGCCCCATGTGGGGCTCCATTTCACAATCCTGAGATCATGACCTGAGCCAAAATCAAGAGGTGGACACTTAACCGACTGCGCCACCCAGATACCCCAAAAAAGTGTTGTTGTTGTTGCTTAAATTCAATAGCTAATAAATTGTAGAGCTGGGAAAACATTGTGCCTATTTAAAAGACAGGAATAGGTGGCTCAGTTGGTTAAGCATCTGCCTTCAGCTCAGGTCATGATCCCAGGATTCTAGGATTGAGCCCCACATTGGGCTCCTTACTCAGTAGGGAGCCCACTTCTCCCTCTCCCTCTGCCTGCTGCTCCCCCTGGTTGTGTGCACTCTGTCTCTCTCTGTGTCAAATAAATAAATAAATAAATAAATAAATAAATAAATAAATAAAATCTTTAAAAAATAAAATAAAATGAAAGACAGGAATAAATATCATCAATACTTTGCTGCATGCAGTTTCATACTTGATTAAGATGAAATAATGATCACTTGAAATATATTAAGGCAGGAAATGTTTGTCTTTCTTTAATCACACTGTATTTTAAAAGTTGACTATCTCAGCCTGATAATTGAAATTTAAATGTAACAAACGAAGCTGGCTAATAGTTGAAGCCACGGTCATGGGCATTTATGACATAATGATTTGTCCATGCTCCCTACAGGTTTATTTAGAATAAAAATCAGCAGCCCTTACACAATAGTGATAAGAAAACAGGATTCTCACTGTCCATCTTGATGCTTCTAAACTGATCTGGTTGGGACAGCCAGAAGGTTGAGGTTGGAAAGGATGTGATCTCATCCTTATGATGTCAGTATGCACTGATAAGAGAAAATAGAGATATTCAGAACTGAACTATGAAATGGGGCTCTTGTGTAAGCAGCATCCTATTTCATGGTATGTTCCTCAGACTTACTTTTGTCTGCCTAGGAGAGAACCTTTACACTTTCCTACCTTGGGAAGATAGGCCAGCCTCCACTAGTTCTAATCTCCTTGGAAAGTCCTCACACCACAGTGTGGGGCTTGCCCAGGGCTCACTGGTGGCCATGGAGACCCGACTGAGGCAAACAGGAGAGGAAGTAGCTGGGAGATGTGGGGATTTCTGGCTCAGCAGACAGCGAGCAAGGAGCTACTAACACCTGCTCAGTGTGTCTTGCAACTTGGAGATTGCTGTTTAGGGCTTCTTCTTCTTTTTTTTTTTTTTTCTTTTTCAGTTTTATTTACTTATTTATTTTAGAGAAAGAAAGTAGAGGTAGGGGCAGAGGGAGAGAGAAAAAGTGAAGCCAACTCCACACCAAGCATGGAGCCTGACACGGGGCTCGATCTCATGACCCTGAGATCATGACTTGAGCTGAAATCAAGAGTCAGACAGTTAACTGCTTAGGGCTTCATAGTACACCAGCAGATTATAACAAGGCCACCAGCAGTTCTCTGGGACACCAGACCCTACCCTATCTTTGGGTAATCACCATCCACCTCAAGGAGCCTTTTAGTATTTTTTTTCCTCTTTATCATCTTCCCCTATGAAATTTTGGTACCACAGATGCTCTCTCTTTCTAGATAGATACATTTATGTACTGTGCCTTTAGAGAGCCACAGACCACTGTAATATTTAGAAAACTTTTTCACCACAACCCTCTCCCCACCATGCAAGCATGAATTTTCACCCCTGTCTGAGATGTACCGCCCCAGTTGAGAGTCCATGCCCTGGATGGAATGAACGGTCTAGGCAGGGCCTCTCTCTCTCTCTCTGCTCACACTCTGAGTGAGTGTTGTGATCATTCACAAGGAGAAGATGGATCGGGTGACCCTGTGTCCATCACTAACCAGGATGGGCCCTGACTTCGGATTCCAGCACAGCTAGAGGAGTGCCCTCCAAAATCACGCTGTCCCTGTGCCATCTGCTCGGCCTGCCTGCCATCCTCCAGGCTCTGCCACCACCTCCTCCTCCTGGGCAGCAGCCCTCTGCCTGGCGACTGGCTTGCTGTGATAGAAAACAGGATCTTTCATCAAAGCAGCAGTGCTGGTGGAAGGGCACAGCTTCCCTTGACAGTGGGTCACCCTCTTCCCGTGCTGTCCTCCAAACCTCCCAGCTGTAGGCCTCTCCCAGAAGCCTCACTCATTGCTCTTCCTGTGTTCCTTCACCCCAAATGGAAGCATAAGATTTACCAGGTTTCCAGTCTTGCACTCTTCACTTGACATTTCTTTAATCTCCTCCTCACAGCCTCTCTATAAGTCTCCTAAAGTATCTCTCTTCCCCCACAGAGGGTTGGATATCCCAGACCCTGACACATACAGGCAACCACTATTAGAACTCTCTGGAGCCTGGCCTCCCTTGTAATTAAGAGCTACCGGACACTGGCTTCTGTCTCTTCCAGGCTGTGAGAGCATTCCTGCAACATAAAGCTAGTCATGGCATAAACTCGTCCTCCTAGAACCCATAGGGCCATGCCGTAGGATCATGACTCTCCTTGTTCCTTAGAACCCTTGTCTGGCCCCTTCTGACCTAGGTCATGGGCTTTCATTTCCAAAAACGTTAACAAATGAAGGGGCTGCTGAGATGATGCCATCTAGTCCATCCCACTTTTGTTGAGCACCTGCTCTGCTCCAGGCACTGTGCTAGGCCTTTCATACGCATTATCTAATTCAAGATTTACAATAGCCCGATGAGGTAGGTTCCCATTCTACAGATAGTCATGTAGAGATTGAGTAACTTGCCGGAGTGGTGAAATCAGGACATAAATTCAGGTTCATCTGATTCCAAACCATTTACTGCATTGTTCCAGCTGAGAAAATGTGTAAACATTTTCCCAGCTGTGTCCAGGGGGGCTTCACTGTAGGTATAAAAATAATGAATTTACCATTCTTAAAAGATGACACATGGCTAATAAAAATGCAGGTTTGTTTGTTCCCTCTGTGCCGCTTCCTCGAGGGTCATGACATGATATCTCCCGCCAGTCCACGATTAGCACTTTAAGGATAAGAATGACTTCTACTTCCCCAGGCCCGCCAGATGTTCATGCTTCAACCTCCTGCAGATGGGAGCAAGGCAGGAGCCCATTCTCAGGACGTGGAAGCCAGAGCAAAGCAGGACTTGCCACCTAGCTAGCCTGAGGGCGAGCCGTCTCAACGGTTGGTGCAGCCCTGCCTGCGTGGGTGGAAGGGGGCAGGAGTCCTGGCAGGTTGACACTGTTCTCTATCTCTGTTTCCTGAACCCCTTGCAATATTCTTTCTTGTGAAGAAACAGTGCATTGATTTGGGATTTAGTCATGTTTCATCCATCTGCCTTTTCCCTGGCCTCTAAAACCACAAGCCTGGCTTAGGAATTCGGGTCCACAGTGTGAGCTTTGAATAGCTTTGTGTAGGGAGAGGTTTTGAAAAGAAAGGAAAGTGGTATCTACTCATCAGATGGAATGTGTTAAGACATCGAGGAAGAATGTGAGGGTTTTGAGTGTTAGGGTCCGTCAGCAGTTTGGGTGATGAGTCATCCGGTGTGGGTACAGATTCCTAAGAAATGAAGCCTCGTGATGACATCATTCTTGCAAGATTGTCTGGGATCTGTTGTAGCCACCTGACAAGTTCTTACCTTGGGGATTTTCATCACATGGTTTTTATCCCAAACACACTTAATACCCATCATGCCTTCTAACTCATCCAGTTTTCTATCACCTAGAATTTGGCAAACTAGGACTTTCACAAGTCTGTCTCATTGTCGTTCCTGCTACAGGGCACTCTTGGGACAGTGTGTGCTCCTCAACTGATCACTCAGCACCCATTCTCCTGACAGTCCTTGATTCAGTCAGCACGTGTTTCAGTGGTGAGCCTGGTGCCGAGCTAGTCTGAGGGGATGAAGACCAAGGAGGAGGGCAGGAGCATGCAGGAGGGCACCTACCCAGACTCATGGGATCAGGGGAAACACAGTGCTTTCAATGTGGGGTCAGTGAGTAAACATGTGAATAAGTGAATACCTAAGTGAATACCTAAGTGGAGTCTTAGAAGATGAGTAGGAGTTAGTCTAGGGAAGAGTCCAAGCAAGATATTTCCATGAATGAAGACCTACATTTCCATAGGTGAACAGGAAGAGGTAAGAGATGAAATTGGGTAAGTGTGCTAGAGAGCCTCCTGCGTGCTATGCTGAAGAGCTAAAATGTATCCTACGGAAGATGAAAAACGTTCAAAGGGCTTTAGGCGTGGAGGTGAGGTGGCCAGATTTACAGATGTATGGAGGCTGAGTTGGAAGGGGCCAGACTAGAGGCAGGGAGACTCATCAGAGAGTTAATGCAGTCCTCTAGAGGTGACATGAGCATCAAGTAGGGTGATGAGAGGAAGGATGGAGATGAGAGAGATTTGAGAAATATTTAGGATTTAAACTTGGCAACTGGTGACTAATTAGTTCTATAGAAGGGAGATATCCAGAAGACCCCCCAGACCTTCAGTGTGGGAAAGATAAGGAGCCCATGTTCAGGCAGAGGTATGAGTTCAGTTGGGACATGCCGAGTTAGAGTTGCCTGCAGGGGCCATGAGACTGGTCAAGCAGATCATGAGGAGTTAGATACATGAATCTGAAGACAGCGGAGAGTGTGAGCTAAAGATATTGACTTAGGACTCCTGGTGTTCATCACAGTTGAAACTGTAACCGCATAGCAGTATAGGCACCCTGGAAATGATGGGCAATGAGAAGACAGTGGGCCAAGGACAGAACCCCAGGGAATGCCAGTATTGTTAGTTCAGAAGAAGGAAAAGGGCCCCATGATAGAAACAAAGGAGAGTCAGAGAGACACAGGACCCAGGAGAGTCCCTTGCTGTTCTGTCCTTCTCTTCCCTCCTGAACCTTCCACTGGCCCTCTGGCAGTTTTACTCCTCATAAGCAAGCGCCTTTTAATCCTCAGTTCCCCATACAGCCTTTGCAGGTGAAAGCTGCTCCTGATCCCAAAGCCCATTCCCTGCAGCTTCCATCCATCCCTCACCTACCCTCCCGTAGAGAATCCTGCATTTTCAAGGCTCATGCAATTCACTTATAATGCCTTGATGTCCTTTCCTGACCATTCTGTTTACCTGCATCACCATCTTTCTCTCCACCCCACTGCTGCCATCCTACCAGATGACTTCAGTGCCGTGATGGTGAACCAGTACCGAGGCTTACAGTTCCCCAGTGCCCTCACTTCCAGTGACTCTTCACCTTCCCTCCAGCCTCCCACTCCCAAGAGACTCCCAGGAAATGGTTAATATCTGCCTCACTTCCGTTATATGGGAACAAACCTCACCTCCTACTCTCTGAGCACAACCAGCTCTCTCATCTCTCCTACGCTTATCTCACTGTCCTTAGCCCCCTCTGTTTTCTTCTGACCTCTCGACTCCCTCCTGACCTCTCCTCCTTCCTTAACCAGGTTAGACTATCTGGCTGTTCATCTTGAGGTGATGTTTCCTGAAACCTTAGCTTTCTTTGCACTCCCACTCTCCCCCACACGTGACCAGGGCAATGCAAGGTCACAGCCTCTTTTCTGCTCCTGCCCCAAGCACACTGAGGAAAATGGGACTCCATACAGAGGAACATCGTTAGACATTCCCTATCTCTACTCTGTCATCCCTGTCATTCTTCATGGCTATAGAAAACCTACGCCTTCCCATGGGGAAATAGGAAAATTCAAGCCGTAGCCAAAAGCCCAATCTCTCTCTCTCAAAATAGCTTCTCCACCTGCTCTGTTGCTGGGTTTCCACACAGATGACCTTGGTGCAACTCCTGACTGCCCTTTCCCACCTTGATTTTTCCCTTGGGCTAGTTATTTAACCTCCTCGAATACCAGTGTCCTCAGTCTTAAAATCAGGACCCACCAGTGTTGCTGCCAACCTCTGTGGCACTTGTGCAAACCTGAAGCAGGTGCCCCTTTAGCCAGGCACATGGCGTGAGGAGCCAAGCATGGCCTGCGGACCACAGTCCCCTCCCCCCCCAACCTGGGCACCCTGGTGCAGTGCCACCTTGCAGAACCACCCACTGCAGCCCCAACTGCGCCTACCTCTGCACGGGCTCTTGTGAAATAAAGGCCATAATATGCACGGCACTTGGCCAAGAGCATGACTGAGCAGAACCTCAGACAAAAGAGCTAACATAGACCACTTGGACTTGGATCAACACGTGGGTGTGCTCTGCTAGGATGGCACCATCGGCCCTCTTCAGGCATCTCTTGCCAGCTCCGTGAGGTTTATCAGTGTGCTCCCATTTCTTGTCAGGAGAACAGAGCCCTGAGAGACTGGAAATGAGCTGGGAAGTGAGGGAGCAGACCTATGGTCATAGTCAGGGGCTCCAGGAGGGCACGGGGCAGTGGGACAGTCGACAGAGATTGGTCCAAATGAGTGGCCACCTCCCAAGCAACAGTGCCCCAGGTACTAGGGGCAGAGGCTGGCCACTTCTGCCCCACGCTCCAACTCTGCGGAGCTGCCCTCAGGAACCCCCACTTCTCAGATTTTCCCAATGGAGACCTCTCCCTAGCTGCTCATGAGTGTGATGCTCCCTACCCCACCATGCCTGCAGACCGCCTGGGCCCCTGTACCTGCTCACCCCTCTGGAAGGCTCGGGTAGGCCAGAGGGCATGTTCTGCTGTTCTTTCACTCCACTGATAATCCACCTGCCCCCATGGATGCCACAGACCAGGACTCCTCCAAAGCCAGGAGTGGGAAGGCCTTCAGGAGAATAGGAATTTCAGAAGGCCTGTCCATCCTGTAAGAGCAGCTCTTCCTTAAGAGGAAACCACTGTGCAAAAGGCAATGAATAGTAGCCACCTGGGTATTTTTATGGAAGAAAGATGAATTATGCCATCACCCCTTCTGGCACAGAAATAATTTTCAGTAAAAGGTTAAAACCATCATGTTGTATCAATGAGAATCGTTCCATTATTCCAAGAATGATTGATTGGAAAGTACTTTACTTACAGGAAAATCAAAGTGATACAATGCAGCTTCCACTTTTAAAGCACTTTCCATTAAAAAAAAAATCATACCAATGTATAAAAATAGTTATACTGAAGATGTGAATCAACAGCCGAGGAATTTATTGGCACTTGAAAGCCTTGTGATATAAATAGATTCAACAATGAGAATGAATCTCAAGTAACTCTGGGCTGTGGCAATCTAACCTCCATTTTCACTGACACAAAAGAAAGTCACGTGTAGTTCAGCGAGTCATCTGGCCACCTTGGAAAAGAACACAACAAAATTAGGTCCAACAGGTCAGGTCAACCCAAAGCACTGGGTGAGGCAGTGGGAGGGACAGAAGGACAGCACTGTGGCCTCTGCCCTCAAAGAGTCTTCAGATTGTCCCAGACTGGAGGCCTGCACACAAAACAGTCGCCAGCATGGTGTCCTAAGGGAAGGGCAGTGCGATAGGAGATAGAAGGGAGAGAGCTTCTTTTGACTTCGTAATTTCCTTCCCTCCCTCCCCTCTCCCTGCCTCCCACAGTCTCCCTGTGGTGTAATGTGAACAGAACACAGAGTCAGCTGGGTCTGGATGCAAACAGCAACCCTGCCACTCACTAGCTGTGTGACCCGGGACAGAATGATTTCACGTCTCTAGGAATCAGGCCCCGGCAGGGTTGCAGGGGGCAGGGGGCTGTTGTTGTAAAGATGAAATGTCCTGTGTGTGTATATTAAGTACCCAGCTTTGCTGCTTCCTGATGCAAAGCAAATGGTGAAAGTTCACTTCTTCCTCACCCTTCCACACCTCTATGAAGGTTAAGGAGTACTTAGTTTTCCACCCTTTTCATGCTTAAATTTCAAAGGGCTTGTCCATCATTGGATATAAGGTGATTTTCAAGGTGGTATTTGCTGCATGTCTTTGAGTTGATGGCTCTTGTCCTCCAAGAGCTTTCCTACTTCTTCGTGTTTTGGGACTCAGAGGCCCCACTGCTGCCCTCTTTGTAAAGAACATGCAAAACCCACCACCACCCCGCCTGCCGCCTCCCTTCTGGTGAGAAGGTGGAGACCAGGGCAGCTGAGAACCGGCCCATTGGCAGTCATTGAGCATATACTGTATATGAGCGTATGTTGTATTTGAGCACATACCATTAAACTCTGAGGAGTCAAGGAAAGAACTAGACACGATTTCTGACCTCTCCTAAGACTTCAACATATTGGTGTCACCTCAGTCGAGATTCTTGGACCAGTTGTGGGACTGGCATGAGGCACCGGACGCTGTCACCACAGTGCTACCCCTAACATCCCGGACCGCAGTTCCTCTGCAGTCACTGTCATGGCCAGAAAGTTCCTCCCAGTCCCCTTGACTTTCAGATGGATGTCACTGCCTAGTCCTTCATTGCAAGGGAAACCGCCTGGATGAGATGGGTATTCTCAATTCAGGGAGGAGCGTCTCTCAATTCAGTTCACCCTGACCTGGAGTCGATGTCTTAACTACATTAAGAAAAAGGAAAATTATTCAGAGGCTGAAATCGGCTCATTTGTAAATTCACCAAGGGTGATGTTGATTTTTAAAATGTCTTTAGTAAAATTTCTTTTATTAAAAACATTAAAACGTTTGCTTACCTAAGTAAAGCTTACAGACAAGTTGTAGTTGTATATACGCTGCGGAGTTTCACCAGTGATTTTATTGCTGCCTCTCAGAGCACTTAAATATACTTCTTTTTGGATGAACCCATTGAGAACAATTTGCAGACATCATGACTCTTCACCTCTTACTACTGCAGCATAGAACTCCTGAGAACGAGGACATAACAAAACTACAACCTAACACTGAAATAATCTTATATGCCTAGTCCAGTAATGTCTCAAAGTGTTTTTTTTTTTCAAAGTGTTTTTTTATAATTTTTTTTGGTCCAGGAGGCAGTCCAAGAGTATGTATGGCATTTAACTGTCATGCTCTTTTGGGCTCCTTTACTATGAAACAGGTCCTCAACCTTGTCTTTCCTGATATTGATATTTTTTTTTGAAAAGCACAAGCTCATTGTTTTGTGGAATTTTTCACCATTTAGGTTTGTCGAGGGCTTCCCCATGATCTGAATTAGAGAACTCGCTTTAGGCAGGAATACTACACAAGTGACATTATGTCCTCATCAAGGCCCCATATCGGGAGCACATGTGACAGCAGTTTGTCTCATTATTGGTAGGTTGCTCACTAGGTCAAGGTGCTGTCTCCCAGGGCTCTTCACTAGACAGTTATCTGTTATGAATAGGCAATCTGTATGGAGATACTTTCAGACTTGCAAATATTGTGTCCTCATCAAACCTTTATCCAGCAGTTTTAAAAGCATCCATTGATGATTCTTGCCTGAATCAGTTATTACTAAGATGGTTGAAAAATCACCATCAGACTTCTGTATTTACTAATTGGCATTCTACTTTAAGGAAGAGTTTTCCCTTCTACATTATTTATTTTTTTATTTATCTATTTAAAATCAGTATAGACTCATGGATTCTTTTTTTTTTTTTTTTTTTAGATTTATTTTATTTATTCCAGAGTAGGGGGAGGGATAGAGAAAGAGAGAGAGTCCCAAGCAGACTCCACACTGAGCACGAGCCCGACTCAGGGCTTGATCCCACCACCTCAAGATCATGACCTGAGATGAAACCAAGAATTAAAAGCTTAACAAACTGTACCACTCAGACACCCCAGACTCATAAATTCTTAATAAATTTTCAAATGATTGTGTTAACAGATTACCTATTATCTATTCCTTCTATAAATCACTTCTGCGGGCAGCCCGGGTGGCTCAGCAGTTTAGCGCCACCTTCAGCCCAGGGCCTGATCCTGGAGACCTGGGATCGAGTCCCACGTCGGGCTTCCTGCATGGAGCCTGCTTCTCCTTCTGCCTGTGTCTCTACCTCTGTGTGTGTGTGTGTGTGTGTCTCTCATGAATAAATAAATAAAATCTTTAAAATAAATTAAAATAAATAAATCACTTCTGCATTTGTGGATGGGTCAGCCTCATTGCAAGCATATTTCTTTTTTGATATGGACATGAACATTTCATCTACACCCCAATATTTACAAAGGCAAACAGGAAATAGAAAACAGAACTTTTTATGGGGATTTTTGGTTGAACACATAGGTAATCAAAGTGTTTTTAAGTAGGGCAGCCCCGGTGGCACAGCGGTTTAGCGCCGCCTGCAGCCGTGTGATCCTGGAGGCCCGGGATGGAGTCCCACGTCGGACTCCCCGCATGGTGCCAGCTTCTCCCTCTGCCTGTGTCTCTGCCTCTGTGTGTGTGTGGGTGTCTCTATGAATAAATAAATAAAATCTTTTTTTAAAAAAGTGTTTTTAAGTAGCTGTGGCAAAATGGGATGCCGTGAGAAGACACAAGGGAGCAGGCCCTTCGAAAGAAAGAAAGAAAGGGGTTTTGCAGGAAGACATGAGAAGGGAAAGAAGAGTGGCACAATCATACTTCATGATTGGACAGAAAAAGGGGGGCATGACAGAACCAAATGGGGTTGGACTAAGGGCAGGGAGATGGAACGGATATGCAGAAGAGCAAAGAGGTCAGGAGAGTAAGGTGGAAAGGCTAAGCTAAAGTAACAACATGAGTTTGGTGAACTGAATTTGGGTAAGAAAACTGAGAAGTAAGGAATGACGGAGTCACAAGATTCCTATGAGATATTATTAATAGCCTCATTATTTATGAGAAAACTAAGGGAGAATTTGTAGTAGTTTCCCAATGTCGCAGAGCTAGTAAGTGGCAAAGCCGAGATTCAATACAAATCTGACTACAAAGCCACAGCACAAGGAGAGAAACATTTGTAGTGAAGAACAGAGGTGGAATTAGGGCCCACAGTATAAGGCCCAATAGATTCCAATATGCCAATCATGACAATTAACACTGGCCCACAAGTCTCAAAAATTATCCTAACCATGCACTTTAATCAGCAATAAGGTGAGGGTACTTAGATATTGCCAAAGTTTTCAAACCTTATATTACACTCCTGTATGACTCAGTGCCCTCCACCCCTCAACCCTGCCTTTTAAAAAAATCAGCTTTATTGAAATATCATTTTCATACATAAGATTTCACCCATTTTAAGTGTATGATTCAATGAGTTTTGACAAATGTAGAGGCATTGAACTACCAATCATAATTCTAGAACTTTGAATCACTCCAGAAAGTTCCCTGCATAGACCTTGTGGAGCTGATATTCTCTACCCTCTGGCCTGTTTTTTGGTCATCTGCTTCTGCCTTTTCCAGAATTTCATGTAAATGAAATCATATCATATGTAGTGTTTTGTGTTTGACTTCTTTCACTTAGGATAATGCTTTTGAGATTTATCCATGTTGTATTAGCAGTCTTTCCCTTTCTGTTGCTAAGTTGTATTCCACCATACGGATGTACCACAGGTTTGGGGTTTTTTTTTTTTAAAGATTTTATTTATTTATTCATGAGAGACACAGAGAGAGAGAGTGAGAGGCAGAAGCACAGGCAGAGGGAGAAGCAGGCTCCATGCAGGGAGCCCGATGTGGGACTCGATCCCAGGTCTCCAGGATCACGCCCTGGGATGAAGGCGGCACTAAACTGCTAAGCCATCACAGTTTTTTTTACCCACTTATCCATTCAAGGACATCTGGATTGTTTCCCACTTGGAATGATTATAAAGTTGATATAACCATTCACATATAAATATTTGTGTGCTATATGTTTTCATTCCTTTTACATAGACACCTAAGAGTAGAACTGCTCAGCTATATAAGTTTATGCTGAATAATGTAAGAAACTGCCAAACTCTTTTCCAAAGTGTATCATTTTGTATTCCCACAACAGATAAGACTTCCAGTTGTTCCACTGGAACAAAAGTCAGTATTTTTAGTTTTTTTTTTTAATTTAACCTTTCTAACGGGTAAGCAGTGTTATCTCATTGTGTTTTTAATCTGCACTTCCCTAGTGTTCAATGATGTTGAGCATCTTTTTATATACTTATTTGCCATCCATGTATCTTCTTTGATGAGATCTCTGTTCAATTCTTTTGCCCATTTTTACAAGGATTTTTGTCTTTTTGGATTGTACTATTAAAATATAAGAATGCTTTATCAGATATATGGGGGTTTTCTCCTAGATTTTTTTTGTTGTTTTAACCCTTATATTTGAGTCTACGGCCCATTTAGAATTATTTTTTGTGTATTATGTGAAGTTTCATGTTTTTCTATATGGATATCCATTTCTTCCAGCACTATCCTTTCCTCCACTAAATTGCCTTGTTGAAAAAGCTATCCTTTCCTCCACTGAATTACCTTGTTAAAAATAAGTTGCTGGTCTGTTTAACAGACTCTTTTCTGTTCAAATGATCTACAATGTCTGTCTTTATATCACTATCTCACTGTCTGCTTACTATATCTTATGGTAAGTCTTGAAATCAGTTTATATCCTCTAGCTTTGTTCTTTTCAAAATTGTTTTATCTATTCTAGGTCCTTTGTATTTCCATATAAATTTTAGAGATCAGTTTACCAACTTCTAAAAACTGCTAACTGGGATTTTTATTGGAATTAATCTGAATCTATACTATACATCAGTTTAGGAAGAATTGATGCGTTAACAATACTGGGCTTTCCAAATTCATGAACATAGTTTATCTCACCATTTATTTGAATTTTTTTAATCTCTTTTACTTTCCATAGTAAGAGTGTATAAATCTTTCATATATTCATTTATATTGCACAGATTTCATTTAAACCTACTTAATATTTTTATGCTAATGTGGTTATGTTTGATTATTTAAACTTCTTATTGTTCACTGCTACTGTATAAAAATACAATTGTTTTTTTATATTGACCTTGTGTCCTGTGACCTTGCTAAATCTACTATTTCTAGTGGCTTTTTTGCTGGATTTCTTATGATTTTCTACATAGGTGATTATGCCATCTGCTAAGAAAGAGATTTACTTCTTCCTTTCAAATCTGCTTACCTTTTCTTTCTTTTTATCTTATTGCACTGGCTATAATCTAGTATGATGTCAAATAGAAGTAGTGAGTACAGGCATCCTTGATCTGTTTCCAATATCAGGAGAAAATCATTCAATCTTTTTCATTAATCATGAGTTCACTGGATTTTTCATAAATTCCCTTTATCAAGAAGATCAAGTTATGACCTCCTATTCCAGTTTTGCTGAATTCTTATCATTAATGGGTGTAGAATTTTGTCAAGTGCTTTTTCTGTTTCTACTAAAATTTTCTTAACTTTTTTAATATAGTAAAACTACACTGATTTTTTTTTAAGACTTTATTTATTTATTCATGAGAGATACACAGAGAGAGAGGCAGAGACACAGGCAGAGGGAGAAGCAGGCTCCATGCAGGGAGCCTGACGTGGGACTCGATCCTGGGTCTCCAGGATCACGCCCTGGGATGAAGGACGCGCTAAACCGCTGAGCTACCCAGGCTGCCCGTACACTGATTTTTTAATGTTAGTTTTAAATGTAATTAGTTTTAATGTTAAACTAATCTTGCATTCCTGGGATAAGCCCTATTGTTCATGAGATACACACACACACACGAGTTTACTAAAATTTTTTTAAGGTATTTACATCTAAGTTCATGAGAAGTTTTGATTTGCTTTGTCTTTTTTTTTTTTTTTTTGTCTTTTTTTTTTTTTTCTTGAATTATCATTACCTGGGTTTCGTATCACACTAATGCTAGCCCTACAAATTTATTTGGAAAGTTTCCTTGGCTCTTCTACTTTCAGAAAGAATTTGGGTAGAATTAGTATTTTTTCTTCCTTAAATGTTTGCTAGAATTATCAATGAAGCTATCTAGTTTAGAGGGGCTTTTTTAAAGATTTTATTTATTTATTCATTAGAGACAGAGAGAGAGAGAGGCAGAAACATAAGCAGAGGGAGAAGTAGGCTCCATGCAGGGAGCCCGATGTGGGACTCGATTCCAGGACTCCAGGGTCATACTCTGGGCCAAAGGCAGGTGCTCAACCGCTGAGTCACCCAGACATCCCTAGCTTAGAGGTTTTTTATGTGGAGAAACTATTTCAATAAAGGAATGGTTTGCCTTTGTAGTTTCTATCAACACAGTGTGTAGCACTAAGAATGAAAGGAAATCAAGTTGTGAAAATCACCATTGCCTAAATAATGCTTCCAACACATACAGTTCTATCAAACACTGTTTCCCTGGCTTTGGCTATAATGAGAAGCAATTTAAATTATTTCAGTAGTCTTTTCAGACAGAAGTACAATACTTTTTATACATTCTTAAAGACCTTGTCTGCAGCTAAATAACTCCACTAGCCAACAGGAGTATATAAAACTGATTTCTGTCAGTGATGCTAAAATGTTTCCCCTCAGCCTTGTGCCTTTGCACTGGTCAGGCTACAAGTTAAAGGTGAAAGAGTTACATAAATATGACTTACCTATTCATGAAGTATGTTTATTCTCTTAAATTTTTTTGAAAAATATTATCAGCTCATAACAATAACCTTAAGCAATAATATAAAAGATACATAAAAGAAAAAAATATTGTCCCCATACCTTGTCAATAAGAACACCAAATATTGGGGGATCCCTGGGTGGCTCAGGGGTTTAGCGCCTGCCTTTGGCCCAGGGCACGATCCTGGAGTCCCAGGATTGAGTCCCGCGTCGGGCTCCCGGCATGGAGCCTGCTTCTCCCTCCTCCTGTGTCTCTGCCTCTCTCTCTCTCTCTCTATCTATCATCTATCTATCTATCTATCTATCTATCTATCTATCTGTCTATCATGAATAAATAAATAAATAAATCTTTAAAAAAAAGAAAAAGAAAAAGAAAACCAAATATTGGGGCACCTAGGTAGCTCATTCAGTTAAGTGTCTGCCTTCTGCTGAGGTCATGACTGCAGGGTCCTGGGGTCAAGCCCTACACTGGGCCCCCAGCTCAGTGGGGAGTCTGTCCCTCTCCCCTCCCCGCCCCCACTTGAGGGAGTGTGGATTGTGTAAACATTGTGTTGAGGGAGGGCAAGAGCCCTGTCTCTCTTACTCCATTGTTTCCGTCAGGAAAGACTGATACAAACAATTGCAAAGCATCTAGCGTGGTGCCTGACACATTTTGGGCACTCAAAAAACATTTATGGGAGGAAGGAAAGTGCTGAATTCACACCTGGGTTACTATGACTCCTTGGCAAGTTTAAGACTGACTGCTTTATCTGTGTAAACAAGGGGAAATGTCATTCTCCTTAAAGCCATTCACTGTCTCATGAGCTCACTCTTTTCCTTCCTCCTCATGTGTCTTTGTTCCTTGAGGCCTGCCTTCTCTATAAATCTGTCTTGTCTATAAGAACTCCCTTCTTCAGGGAGGCTGTCTTCAAACTCTTTCTTCGAATCCAACAGCATAGGGATGCCTGGGTGGCTCAGTGGTTGAGCATCTGCCTTTGGCTCAGGTCATGATCCCAGCGTCCCAGGATCGAGTCCCACTTCGGGCTCCCCTCAGGGAGCCTGCTTCTCCCTCTGCCTTTGTCTCTGCCTCTCTCTCTCTGTCTCTCATGAATAAATAAGTAAAATCTTAAAAAAAAAATCCAACAGCACTTATAAACTCTGCCATACTACTTAGCATTTAATCCACAATGGGTTAAAGGGAATCCACCCTTTTACCAGCACCCATCGCTGTCCTGGGCATATAGCTCATTAAATACTTTAATTGCAACTGGAACAATCTTGTGTGCCAAGGCCCTTCATTGAAGTCTGAAGTATAACCTCAAGATTTGTTATGAAAACCCTTGGGTATAAGGAACAACAAACTGGGAAAAACTGGAAAATGACCCTGAAAGCTATTAAATATCAGAATGATTTTTCAAGTGAGTTTGTATAATCATATTTAAATTAATTTAAATATATCTGTTAGATGAACACATAACTAGGTATTACCCTGCCTGAGGCAGAAGTCAACAGACTTTCTTTGGTGTTTTCTATTTCTAAGGGCCCATATATATATATTTTACAAACTCAGACCTTTGGAAGTTCAGAGAAAAGGGAAAGCAATTGTTTTTTCCCTGTATTTAGTTTGAAAATGATATCTGAATAGCTCTCACCCTGTTCTGCATCCATTTTAATGGAGAAATGGCTAAATCTAGGGCTAAAGCAGAGACTAATAAAAGATGAGCCTGGAGTATCTTATAATATCAGAAAGTAAAGCACTCAAGAAACAAAACAATGGGGGTATATCAAAGGGACAGAGGAGCCAACTGAAAGAGCTCCCCATGGCCAAAGCTGGAACATTTGAGCAATGAAATAATGTAGTACTGGATTATAGCCCAAAGAATAAATTAAAAAAAAAATTTTAAAGACCCATGAGGGGGATCCCTGGGTAGCCCAGCGGTTTAGTGCCTGCGTTTGGCACAGGGCATGATCCTAGGGTCCCAGGATCAAGTCCCACATCAGGCTTCCTGCATGGAGCCTGCTTCTCTCTCTGCCTATGTCTCTCCCTCTCTCTCTCTCTCTCTCTCTCTCTCTGTCTCTCATGAATAAATAAAATCTTTAAAAAAAAAAAAAAAAGACCCATGAGTTCATTCAGATATAATTAGGTGGCTGAATAAATGGGGAGGGAGGCAAATTTCCCATAGAGAATTCCAAATAATTCTCTGCTCTTCCCCTTAAGTGTGGACTACACTTAATGACTTACTTCTCTTGTAAAGAGAGAGGAAAGTAACTTTACAGTGGAGAAAGCTGGCAAAGACTGCCTTAGCCAAGTAATCAAGATTAACATTATCAGTGGCAAGTCCCCGTGACTGTATGTACTCTTGATATATGTGATGAGAGAATGATGCTTCACCTCTGTGGTCTTCCTCCCAAAAACCATAACCACACTCTAACTATGAGAGAAACAGATCCCAACTGAGGCACATTCTACAAAATATCTGACCCATCCTCAAAACTATCAAGGTCATCAAAAAGAATGTGGGCAGCCCGGGTTGCTCAGCAGCTTAGCGCCCCATCTTCAGCCCAGGGCCTGATCCTGGAGACCCGGGATTGAGTCCCAGGTTGGGCTCCCTGCATGGAACCTGCTTCTCCCTCTGCCTGTGTCTCTGCCTGTGTGTGTGTGTGTGTGTGTCTCATGAATAAATAAACAAAATCTTAAAAAAACAAAAACAAAGAATGTCCAAGAAACTGCTCACAGCCTATAGGAGTCTAAGGAGCCATGACAACTTAATGTAATAGGGTATCCTGGAGGAGATCTTGGGACAAAAAAAAGGACATTAAGCAAAACTAGTGAAATCCAAATTAATTAAGTATGGAGTTCAACTAATATCAATACTATTTCACCATTATGACAAATGTAGCACATTACCAGGGGTTACTAGACATTACCTGGATGTGGGGTATATGGAAACCTGTGTACTACCTTTTACCTTTTATGTAAATCTAAAACTCTTTTAAAATAAGAAGTATAGGATCCCTGGGTGGCGCAGCGGTTTGGTGCCTGCCTTTGGCCCAGGGCACGATCCTGGAGACCCGGGATCGAATCCCACGTCGGCTCCCGGTGCATGGAGCCTGCTTCTCTCTCTGCCTCTCTCTCTCTCTCTATCATAAATAAATTAAAAAAAATTAAAATAAGAACTGTACTTGAATAGTTCTAAAATACAATCTGGACACCAGGTGACTAATGCTTATCTCCACAACTATGCTTTTAATTTCAGGGTGCTGGTGACAGTTTCGTGGGGGCTTTGGCCTTCTACCTGGCTTACTACCCACATCTGTCCTTGGAAGAAATGCTCAAGAGATCCAATTTCATCGCTGCAGTCAGCGTCCAGGCTGCAGGAACACAGTCATCTTATCCATACAAAAAAGACCTGCCACTTGATCTGTTTTGATTACTACTAACCCTAAAGTAAATGTACCTGGAAATAAAATGTACTTGGGGGAGGGAGGTGGCTCCTCTTAGCCAGCAGCTTACTATAAAATACCCTCTTCTCCTTTATTTGCAAATATGTTCATTTATGAAGTCATCCTCCAGCTTTCATTTATTCTTTTATAATGATGATTTCTTTGCTTTTTATGTATTTGCAAGAGCCAACCAAAATTAAGATCCCATGCCCAGGAACTATACAAACATTAGCACCAGCAGGAACCAGCAAACTCACTAGCCAACAGATTATGAATACTATGTGTCCACCATAGATCAAGGGTTGTGGATAACAATATCTAGAGTCGGAGCAGAGAATGTTAAATAAAGGGGGCACACATGGACTGTTCAAGTAGTCCCTAAGAGGGACAGCTGATATTCAGCCTTAGTGTTGCCAAAGCTTGTTTTGCCAGAGAAGCCAGAAGCTTGGGTGTTCATTGAAATTTTATCAATGTTTGTATCAGCAATTGATTTTTTTAAAAACATAAACACCACCTGTGGGCCACATTAAGCTTATGTGCTGAAGGGACGAATCATTTGTTAAGCCAGATTTTAAGCTGTTGTTTTGCTTTGTTTTTAATGGTGATTCCTGTGTGTCACAGACCCTTTGTGTCAGGCTTACCCAGGATCGGGTGAACAATTTTTCTTGTAACCCAGTATCATATATATAGTTTCAACCAAAAAAAAAAAAAAAGCGAAGATCTCACCTATTATTACTTTGAGGCAGAGTTTTAACAAAAGATGCCAGAAAATAGCTAATGGACTATAATACCACAAGCCCCCTGAAAGTCAACAACTGTCTACATCTAATTCCAACTTCAGAAAGCCAAAGCCACTCTTACATATCCTCCATAGGCAGCGTGGGCCACAGGGAGGGAACACTGGTTTCCTCATGCTTGGGGTCATGGTGAGCACACCATCAGTCTTCTACATAAATGCTTTAAGTGGTGTAGGATATGAACCAGCACAACTCAAAACAGAAGCTGATCCTTCTTATATTCAATCAGAAATGTGATCAGAAGAAAATTGGGACGCCTGGGTGGCTCAGCAGTAAGCGCCTGCCTTCAGCTCAGGGTGTGATCCTGGAGTCCCGGATTGAGTCCCACATCAGGCTCCCTGTATGGAGCCTGCTTCTCCCTCTGCCTAGGTCTCTGCCTCTCTGTCTCTCATGAATAAAAAAATCTTTAAAAGAAGAAAACTGAGTAATTCTGAAAATCTGTAGTAAACAAGAGCTTGAGTGAGAAAGTATATGGATCTGGGTAGGGCAGTCTTACTTTATGTGAACATTAGGGATTATCAGTGGAATTTCCATGTTGGTTAGCTGTGTGGTACCATGCTGCAGAAGTCCTAGCTGTGTTTCTATGGAAATACCAGTTCTTCTTAAAAAAAAAAAAAAAAAAAAGGAAATTAGAAGATAAAGGGAGTCCAAAGCATTCCTAGAAACTCCTAGATACTGCTTTAGTGACCTGAGTTTGAGAATTGGACCAATGGCATTTTTCCTAATTATATAAGCACACAACAAAAGTTCTCATGGTTTCTTTTGTGTTACAAGGCTGGCCCACTTCTTATTCCTGTTCAGCATTACTCTGTTATATCACACAAGAGTTTTTTCAAGATTACTCTGGAGAGTGACTCTGCCTTTCCTATGAAGTACAAAGAGGAGCAGACTGGAAAGTCTTGCACAAGTTTCATTATGGAAACTTTCTTTTATATGAAACAATGGTTATTCTTTAGTAATATAGTTGTTTTTTATTTCAAAGAGTGGGGGAAAACATCACTAAGAGACAATAGCACAGGCTATTTTAATATTTTTTATTAAGGGCTATAAAAATATCCAGAAAGATAAATAAATGTGATGCAATGATATATGTCCTAATATGAAGAACTTTCTTTCAGTACATTGTTTTTCTTCACAATGGCCTTCAAATCACAGGAGGCAGTGATTCTGTGCTACTTCCTCTTCTTTTATTACACACTGCAGAATTTCTGAATCAGTATCCCGCCCTTAGTCTTCTCATTTATAAATCAAATTCATTTTCAATCCATTGTTTAGAGGGAGCGTATTTTCTTCTGTTCCACAAAGAGGACTTTTGTTTTCACTGTAAGAGAAAAATGAGTTGTAGCAGAAAACTAAAAGCATCACCATTTCTAAATAAAAATACCTATCAGACTACAAGTACTCTCCTTTTTCTTATTTTACTATTCCTCTGACACGGAGATGGAGCAGATTTGCAAACTCAGTTCCTCAATCCCAGAGGCCAAAGAAACCTAGAGAAAATGGGAAGGAAGCCAAGGGAAAGCTCACCAGCCAATCAGTGGCACATTTGGTACCCCACAAAGTCATTTCTCACCCAATGTGAAATATCCAAATTAAAAAAAGCAAGGAACAAAGCATGGAAAGCACTCAGTCTTCACCCAGTTAATGAACAGTCTTGCAGAAAATTAGCAAGACCAGACAAGAGCTGGACTCCAAAGAAAAAAGCAACAAGAACTGAGCAGACCAAGGAAGAAAAGGCAGTCTGGCTAGAAGAGTAAATACACATCAAACCTTATACTTTCCAGAGATGCCTTAATATATCCAAATATGGATTCTCTAGTATGGTAATAGAATGAAAACTATAACCAAAATCTCATTATTGAAAATACCATAACAGAGTACAGCTCTCTGAAACAAAACCAAAACAAAAGTACTAATTGCCTGGGGTGCCTGGATGGTTCAGTCAGTTGAGTGTTCAACTCTTGGTTTCAGCTCAGGTCATGATCTCAGGGTCAGAAATCAGCCCCGTGGGATCCCTGGGTGGCTCAGCGGTTTGGCGCCTGCCTTTGGCCCAGGGGGCGATCCTGGAGTCCCGGGATCGAGTCCCGCGTCGGGCTCCTGGCATGGAGCCTGCTTCTCCCTCTGCCTGTATCTCTGCCTGTCTCTCTATGTCTATGTCTATCGTGAATAAATAAATAAAATCTTAAAAAAAAAAAAAGAAAAAGAAAGAAATCAAGCCCTGCTTTGGGCTCCATGCTCAGCACAGTCTGCTCAAGATTTTCTCTCCCTCCCCTTTCCTCTCTGCCCCTCCCCTCACTAATGCATGTGCAGATGCTCTCTAAAATAAGCAAATAAAAATAAAATCTTTAAAAAAGTACTACTTGCCTGGATGAAAGGTCAGGGACTAGTGCTGGGCAGTAAGGTTTTCATTGTTCTTAAAATGCCTTATAGCACTCCCCGATTTCAAAAATAATAGGAAGGTTAACTTAGGTCCATTTCATAGAAAAAGTAGGAACCTGGAGTTGAAACTGGGTTTAAACCTGGGCTCTAGGGATCCCTGGGTGACGCAGCGGTTTAGCGCCTTCCTTTGGCCCAGGGCATGATCCTGGAGACCCGGGATCGAATCCCACATCGGGCTCCTGGTGCGAGCCTGCTTCTCCCTCTGCCTGTGTCTCTGCCTCTCTCTCTCTCTCTGTGTGTGACTATCATAAATAAATAAAAATTTAAATAAATAAATAAATAAACCTGGGCTCTACATTTATATCTGCTATGAGTCTTTGGGCAAATTTCTCAAAATGCTCGGCTTTCAGTTTGCTTCCCTATAAGGGGGATAACTTCATCTCCCTCACAGAATTGTTGTCAGATATACAGTTGAATTGAAAGGACACATTGCTATCCTTAATCATAAACATAAATTAATTTTCTGTCAAAATATTTGCTGCTTAATTCATAGAAGAATGAATCTGTCAAACTCTTTCCTTACATCTAACCTAGATCTATTCTGCTTCAATTAAAGTCTATATTGTCTTGTTTAGTCATCCAAGGAATCAAAACTGACAAGTTTTCATTTTCTTTATGATAAGCCTTCATATATTTAGCAAAGTTAAATAAGCTTACGCCTCAGCCTTTAATCCTTCCTCACTGCAAATGAGCATCTAGCTTTATATGAGGAAAAGGAGTCTGAAAAGACACAGGCTGGTTCTAGCCAGAGTATGCTATGAAATGCTCAAATAATTGGGAACTCTTCTGTTTCCTTTATAAAGCAGACTAATAAAACATTACCCTTAAACTAACCATTTACTCACTGCAATAATATATGCTGGGAGAACTGCCAAGCTATTTGGTACCTTGGGCAATGGGGCAGGCCCCAAGGCGAACATCAACATTCTGGCCTGCAGGGTATTCAGGAGGTGGGCAGAAAGCCAAGCAGTCCACTGTCCCAGAACATTCTCTTCTTCAGAAAAGACAAAGTTGTGCGGTCAAGGCTTAGACCATCCCTTATCAGAAAAGCTCTAACAGTTTGTTTGAAATTTATATATGAATCTGTTCTCCCACTTTCAACTTATGATCAGAACTGCTCATGGTTGTGTTCTTTCCCAATCTCAAAACTTAAAATCAATCTGATAAATAATAAGCTCCTAACACTTATACACTAAGTATGAAAATCCTGATACATTTTCATACTGAAAATATAAAACGTATTCAAGTAACATTTGTTAACACTGGACAAGTTTCTAAAAATAAACTCTAAGGGAGCTTAATGTTAGAAAAACAATTACTTTAAAGTTCATCACTCTGAGTTTTCATCAGCTGATCTAAAGAAATCAGAGGGAGAAAAATACCACACCAACTCAGTATCATATTGCTGTGGTCTGAATACTTGTGTTCTCCCTACCCCAAATGCATATGTTGAAATCCTAACCCCAAACAGGATGGTATTAGGAGGTGGGGGCCTCTGGGGAGTACTTTGGTCATGAGGATGTTTTCATGAACAGGAGTAAGCATTATAAAAGACCCCCACAATGCCTGCTTGCCCTTCCACAGGCTACCAGGAAGAGGGCCTTCATCAGAAAGCAACCATGCTGGGACCTTGATCTTGGAAATTCCCAGGCCCAGAACTCTGAGAAATAAATTTCTGTTGTTTATAAGCCACCTAGTCTGTGGTATTTTGTTATAGCAACCCAAAAGGACTAAGACACATACTCTATCATTCTAGTAATTTTTCTACCATATGAGGTATCACCCTGAAATTCAGACCCCCAATCATCAGGTACAAACCTAGAATCTCTTTTATGTTATGATAAAGAATGACCAAAATTTTTAACACCATAAAAACAGCAGGGAATTTTACTTTTGTTGAAGAATGGAAATTATCCAATTTTAAGCTGACAAGAGGGCTTATTTTGAAGGTGATATTTTTATTTTTCTTAGACATTAATGAATGCAGCATAATGAACAGTTCAATAGTGGTTGTGAGACCTTCTGTACAGACTCTGAAGGTGGCTATGAATGTAAAATGTAGCTGTTAGCCAGGATTCTCACTTAGAGCCTACCCAGACATCATGCACTGCTGGGTTTAACCTCCTGTGAAACCTCTCAGTAACAGGTCCCTACATAGAGTAGTTTAGGGCCCAGGCTTTGGAGTCAGACAGTCTTGAGTTCAAATCTTTGTTTAAACATATTTTAGCTATGTGTCCTTGATTAATCAAGATTCTTGACAAGAGATTCCTCATCTACAAAATGGACATTGCCTGGAGAGTACAGGTGCTTGTGTTCATGACATCTGAAGATGCGAGATTTGTATAGGTAAGACAGACCTTTCCATTTTGTTTGATCATTTAAAACACTTGTTTGTTTCCTTTCTTTTAGGGATCACTGTCTTTTATTGCCTTTATTGTCCTTTCGTTGTTTCGGGGCGGGCGGAGGAAATTCCGTTCCTATTATTCCATCTTGGCCAGAAGTAAGAGTCTATAAGGTCTTAGTTAATGAAAAAGCTGATTATGAGGTTAAGTAACTGTCTTTCATTATATAAGGGATTGATTTTGGGAATAGGATTCTGATAACAGTTCAATTCTGATCACCAATTGGGTGTCTTACAATTCAACTCAATTCTGCTCTCTTTTTGTGCCCTAGCATAGCCATGGTTTGTGGTCCCAAGAAGCATCTGAAGCATGTGCAGCTCCAAAGCACTAGATGCTAGATAAACTGACCAGTGCGTTTGCTTCTCATCCATCTACTGGTCCCCACAATCTCAGAGAATGTCTCCCACTCATCATTTTCCTAAGGAACAGACTTAAGTATGCCCTAACAGGAGATTAAGTAAAGAAGATCTGTTTGCAGTGTTTTATTAAGATTGATGGCAAGGTCTGAACCGATATAACCTACCCTGCTGGTTTTATGGATGTTACCAGCATTGACAAGACATCCATCTGATGTATGACCCCAAGGGATGCTTTGCTATTCATCATATCACACCTGAGGAGGTCAAGTAGAAGTTGTGCAAACTGAGAAAGATCTCTGGTGGGACAAAAGGAATCCCTCAACTGGTGACGCATGATGCTCACACCATGTGAAATCTTGAGCTCATCAAGGTGAAGGACAACATTCAGACTGATTTGGAGACTGGAAAGATTACTGATTTCATCAAGTTTGACACTGGTAATCTGTGTATGGTGACTGGAGGTGCTAACCTGGGAAGAATTGGTGTGATTACCAACAGACAGACACCCTGGTTCTTTTGATGTAGTTCATGCGAAAGATACCAATATGAGAGCTTTGCCACCCGGCTCTCCAACATTTTTGTTATTGGCAAAAGCAACAAACCATTTCCTTTCCCCATTGAAAGGGTATCTGCCTCACCACTGCTTGAGAGAGAGACTAGAGACTGTCAGCCAGAGCTGTGGGTAAAATGGTCTGCAGGTGATGTGACTGAAATTATGCTTAAAGATAATACAGCATGATTTAAAAAGAAGAAGAAAAATCTTGATAGCAGCTACCAGTGATTAGTAACTCAGGAAGAGCCAGACAAAAGTGACACACAGGGGCAAGGTATGGGGAAGGGGCACAAAGCTTCTATGCCCTTTCCCAGCAGGTTACCCTCCCACAATCACTACACGGTCACCAACCCAGAAGCTCCAGTACAGTTCTTATTAAGAAGCAATTATAAAAAAAAAAAAAAAAAAAAAAAGAAGCAATTATAAAGAGACTGTTCAGAATCCAGGACACAAAAATGAAACAAATGGCCTGGAGTTTTAAAATAAATAATTTGTTTGCTAGTTTATATAAATCTGCTCATGAAATCCAAAAACAAAATTGGGCTCCTACCAATAGCAATCAGCTGCTGTCTTTTGTTTGTAAGCAGGCAATCTGGCCTTGGGAAAACTTGTCTCTTTTGGACAAATACTTCTATCTACTGAGACCTTTAAAAAAAAAATTTATTGAGAGAGAAAGAGAAAGCACAGGCAGGGGAAGAAGAGGGCGAAGCAGACTTTCTACTAAAGCCAGGAGCCCAATGTGGGGCTTAATCCCAGGACCTTGGCATCATGACCTCAGCATAAGATAGACACTTAACCGAATGAGTCACCCAGGTGCCCCTTACTGAGACCATTTAAAGTTACCATTTATTATGGCATTTTAGCAGAGGGTATAAAATGGAAAAGGACTTTTCTTATCTTCCAGCACTAATATACAGATACCATACTTCTTAAGTTCAAATCTGGACTGATCTAACTGCTTGCCACTGTTAGATGATCCCAGGAGAATAGTCCCTTTCTTTCTGAAGATACTCTTTTCTTTGTTTCCAGAACAGTATCAGCTATACTTTTTACATGGATGGTTTCCTTCCCAGAAAGAAACCTATCTAAAGGATAGAATAGAGGTGAAATCTGCCTCTTCCCAACTTTATGCTGTATCTCAGCATCCCGCTTGTGTCTCTCAAAGCACTGAGCAGAACATCATTTTCTTCTTTCTTTCTCTCCCTTCTAAACCAGATTATAAGTACCACGAGTGCGGAGACTAAGCCTGAATGTGTCCTGGTATATCCCAGCACCTGGGACAGTAAGTGGCAGTACAGTAAACATTCAAAACTCACTTGCTAACTGAATGCTACAGAATTAAAGGGGCCGCAAAACTGCCAAGATATGTTAAGCTTCATTCTGGAAAGGGCAGCAGACCTTGAAAGCATCTGAATTTATTTTGGAGTAATTTATCTGAATCTTACCAATTGGGTCATAATGTAAGAGAGTGAGTTTCTCCCGTAGTCGGCTTCTCTTAGTGTTGAAGGAGTAACCTGTTCCAGCTTGGCTCAGCATTTTCACCAGAATGGTTCTAAGATTTAAAAAGAAGCTATTACAAGCTGAGGAAATAGACTAAAGTCAGTCACAGGAGGATGGCATATTGTGAGAACTCTGTACAGTAGTATTAGTTGTGGGAATATCACTTAGCCCTAAGAAGGTTCAGTTCTAAGACAGCCTACATTTTCCATAAACCACAGTTTCAATGGCTCAGATTTCCAAGGTTTGTTTCATTATAGAGTGCCTTGGTTATCAACTAACCAAGCAACAAAAATCAAACCACACTGTTGTTGTGGGAACACTCAGACACCCACCTCTTGGAAGGAGAAGTCAGGAAGGGTGAATTTGCAAAAGTACTGGTAATGCTAGGTGACCAGTCACGAAATTGTGAAGATGGCCATCTCAAGAAAGAGCCCTCTCTTCCAGGATGTGCAATAGGAGTAGTCAGAAAGGGACAAAATAAAGGGATTGGAACTTTTACACTGCTAACATGCAAAACCTTGTTCCCCTTCATATTTTAAGTTATAGTCATCCAAAGAATAAAGTTCATGTTTTGCCTCACTAGACCTTTTAATACGTTGTACTGTTACTTTTTCATGTGTCTGGCTTCCCTGTGTAGACCATGCTATTTTATTTCTCATCTAACTCCAAAAAGAATTTGTAGCACCTACAATACATTACACATCTTTGCCTCCTTTTCGATGTCTAGCACAGTGCCTCACACATAAGAGGCATACACTTGCTAATTAAGAAAGACAATAATTAGTCATTCATTCAAAAAGATTTAACAAATACTTATTAAGTGCTTACTCTGTGGAATGCACTACAGGAATTGCAAAGCTCTAAAAGGCTATAGCTGCCCCCTCCAGGAACCAACAGTACACAACAGTACAGTAAGGAAGGTGAGTTGTGTAGACAAGGTCTATAAAGCAAGACATATTTGACAGATGTCACAAGAAGGATACAAAGAACATTAGAGGCAGGGAGTAACTCTAAAGAAACCAAAGGCATGGGAGGTTCCTAAAGAACCTGGAGGGGGGAACCCTAACATAAATAGCTGGATTGTGGGAAAAGCAATATGAATAAAAGCTATCTTGAAGAAAACACTAACTTACATGTTTTTCATTAACTTTAATCCAAAATACCTAGTTTTATGATCTGTGATGTGTCTTGGGTTGTAAGAATTTTCCAATTTTTTTTTCCTGGAAAAGAATTTTCCTATTTTTAACACAGAAAATCTTACTTCAGTTATTGTCTACAAAATTTATTTTGAGATGCCACTTTGGTATTTATAGTTTCTCTGGTATAGTGTGGAATCTTTAATCTTTGCTATTTTTGAAATGCTTATTCCATGAATGCAAAGGATTACAAAACTCATTAAAACTGACTGTAGTTCAATCAAATCACAGCTTGTTCAGCCTGATTCCTGTAGTGGGTGGGCTCCAGACAAATGGCCCTGGGTCCTCCCTCTGAGGACACAGAAATATGGTGGTAGTCCAAAAAGAGAGCATGGGAACCCTGATGTTTTGTTTAGGAACAAGACAACAAGAGCTTCTTCAATTATTTAAACACTCACTTAAGTAGGTCGTTGGGCAGAAGGGAAAATATTTTTTGAAAGAATTCATCGAGCCAAAACAATTCCCCGAGTAAATAATCCTCAAACCAACTTTCAGAAAATCCAGACCAAATGCTTAGTTAAACCTAAGGAAGTACTGGCAGCGGCTGGAAAAACAAATTGAACATAAACAAGTAAAAAAAAAATAAAAAGAAAAAGAAAGAAAGAAAAACCTTACTTACTTTGACTTGCTCTTGGCAACTTTTTTGCAGAGAGGAAAGGTTGAAAGAGAAAAGAAAATATCAATTTATTAGCTTTTTTATGCAAAGTTCATATAAATGTCTGTAATACATATGTAAGTCACGAAGTAGGCCATGGCTTGCCATTCAACTGCTCCCTAGCTTGTAGAGCTCCCGCTAGGATTCTAGAAGGAAGACAAAGATCCAAGAAGACCAACACAATTCTGTATATAATGCTTTGCACAATCCCTTTCCAGGTGGACCGGTTACTTTCCAAATCTAAGATCTGCTCCGTATGTTCCTCTCCTAAGGTGCAAAATATTTGCAATGGAACAAGCCACTGGTTTGACAAGTTAGCCGACGCAAATTGGAACCGTCATATTAGGTGGAGGAGGGAAACTACCCAGAGCCCAGCTGTTCTGACTTAGGGTAAATCACTGCCCGGCTCAGGCCATTTCCCCATCTTCAGAGTTCGAAGCAAGTGAACTAAAAATTCTGAGGTTTTTCCCCAAATTCGGACATGCAGGGATTGTACCAACATGTCCGTACGGAGGACTGGGGAAAGCGCCCCGCTCCTGCTGTTCAGACTCTACACTCCCCGCGTCGGACCCCAACGGGACCCAGAACCAGCGCCGCAGACCCGCCCCCCCAGTACCACCCGCCCCCAAGGGGAGGCGCGCCGCGGGGCATGCCGGACGTTGTAGTCCAGAAAGCCTGGAGAGTCGCAGCGCCAGCTTCCCGGCCGCCGCGCGCCCCCGGCCCCGCACCGTCGCGACGCCTGCCTCCCGCCCTCGCCGAAGGCCCTGCCGCCGCCTCCAGCCCCACTCACAGGTGACCGCGGACAGGAACATGGTGACAACACCCGCGCGGTCTCCGAAACGGGCCCAAAGTCTCTCAACAAACAAGTGCTTCCGGGGCACACACCTTGTCCCGGAAGAGGACGTCGGGAGCTACCCGAGGCCACGCCCCCCATATAAATCTTCAGGCCCTCCCCCACCGGTGACTGAGTTCATTGCAGGGCCGGCGTCTTACTGTAGTGGGGTTGGAGGCTGGAATCCCCTTCCCTACCAGAGAATGAGTTTAAAAGCGCTCAGGTCCGCGCCCTAGGCCCTTCCTCTTACTTCTGGGTCAGAGTTAGGTCCTTCCATGCTTGTTTCATTAAATAATCGCCACCACCTGCTTTAAAGCCATAGGAACTGTGTTTCTCAGCTGCTCCAGGCTATCAGGCCCCCTGTATTTCCTTAAAATGTTTCCTTCGGGGACGCCTGGGTGGCTCAGTGGTTGAGCATCTGCCTTTGGCTCAGGACATGAACCTGGGGTCCTGGGGTCGAGTCCCACATCAGGTTCCCCTCGAGGACCTGCTTCTCCCTCTGCCTGTGTCTCTGCCTCTCTGTCTCTCATGAATAAATAAATAAAATCTAAAAAAAAAAAAGTTTCCTTCGTTTGCCTCTCCCCAACCAACTTCATCTCCACCTGGTTAAGAGCTGCTCTCAGTCTCTTCAGAGTTAGAACTCCCACCTGAAGACCCCCCCATTCCTTAATCTGTTGGATTTCTAAGAGGGCCCCACCTTGAGCATCTTCTGTTAACTGCTGTATCTGAGCACCTGCTACAGTACCTCCAAGAGGGGCTGGACAACAGGTTTGGGGTGCTCACGTAACTCGTTCAGTGTCACAAAACTAGTAAATGGCAGAGTCAGAATTCCACCACAGGGCTTGTATGGAGACTCATGCCTGTCCCACTAGACGTTGGGACCTACTACTAATTTGCATCTTCAGTTCTTCACTCTCTCTGCAAGGAACCTGGGCTCTTTCAACACCAAGAGCATCTGTAACCTCATTTCCCAACTAATAATCAGGACTTCTGGATTTTTTAGCTAATCTGTGATTTTGTCTGTATATTAAATCTTACAAACGTGAAATAAAATTCAATCTCATGGATTCTCTTCACAAAAAGTAATAAAATTATTCGAAAGAAAATGTAGCTCTTCATGGGGCACCTGGGTGGCTCAGCTAGTTGAGCATCTACCTTCATCTCAGGTCATGATCCCAGGGTCCCCGGATAGAGCCCTGCATGGAGCTCCCTGCTCAGCAGGGAGTTTGCTTCTCCCTCTCCCTTTGCCCCTCCCCCCTGCTTATGCTCTCGCTCTCTCTCGCTCTCTCTCTCTCTCCCCCACTCTCACCCCCTTACTCTCAAATAAATAAAATCTTGGGAAAAATTAAAAATAAAATTTAGTTCTTCAATTCCTTTTTTTTTTTTTAATTAGAACTGTCCCTGGGGCACCTCAGTGGCTCAGTCAGTTAAGTGTCAAGTCATGATCCCAGAGTCCTAGGATGGAGGCCTGCATCAGGTTCCCTGCTCCTCAAGGAGTCTGCATCTCCCTCTCCCTCTTCCTCTACCCCTCCCTGCTGTTCATGTGTGCAGTCTTGCTCTATCAAATAAATAAAATCTCTAAAAAATAAAAATAAAAATAAATTGCAGCTGTCCTTGCCTTTTAGTACCTTATAGGTTTTTATCACCGTCTAATGATTTTCAATCTTTTAATAACCTGACTCTAACAACTGAGTGCCCTCTAAGTGCCCAAATCCTTCCTTACCTTGTGCAGTTCATCTGCTGACAAAGAGTTTTAAGTGTTCAAGAAGGTCAGGTTTCTTATCTAGGAAATCCCTTTAGAGGATATATAAGAAAAGAACCCAGGACTGGAAGCCAAGAAACATGCATTTTAGCCTTTGTTCTGACCTTTGGAAAGTCAACTATTCACACCTCAGTTTCATGTTCAATGGAGCATTGGATCAGTGGTTCTCATCCCTGATGTTATATCAGAGTCACCTGTTGTCTTTTTAAAAATCCATTTGCCACCAATGAGTTTCAAACCCTGTATTTTCCCCAAGTTTTCTATAAAGAAGCATTTCAAGCATATCAAAAAGTTGAAAGGATAGTGCAATGAAGACACCATATACCCAGTTCTACAAATGTTAACATTCTGCTATGTATACTGAATAAATAAGTATATTTTATATGTTTTTTGCTAAGCTATATGAAAGTAAATTGCAGAAATCATAACCCTTCACCCCTACACATTTAAGTAGGTATCTGTCAAGACTAAGATTATAACTATACTACTTTCTCTCCTACAAAAATTAACATTTCCTAATGTCTAGTCCATATTCAAATTGTCTTTTATAGCTGATTTCTTCCAAAACAGTATCTAATCAATGGACTAAGACAACATCTCTCTCTCTCTCTCTCTGTCATAATTTGACATCAAACTTTTGCCTCCCCTCCTTCCTCCTCTCTACAGAAGCCACTCTGATGAGGGCCCCAGTGATCCCTACAGTACCAAGCCCCATGGTCAATTCTCCAGCATTATGTTACTCAGCATCTATCAGTTTTATTTTACACGGTTCCTCCACTCCTCCTTGAAAAACTTTCTTCACCTGGTGTCCAGGTGTCCACTTTCTTGGTTCTCCTCCTTCCTCATCAGCAGTTCTTTCTCTGTTTTCACCTCACCCACCCCTCAATGGAGGCATGCCAGGAGCTCAGTCTTTGGATCTCATCTCTGTCCACTCATTCCCTTAGTGGTCACACCTGAGTTTGGGTTTTGAAAAGCTGGGGGCTGAAGTTTTCAAATTTATATCTCCAGTCTTAACCTTTCCTCTGGGTTCCAGATTGCATATTTAACTGCCTACTGACATCTTATGTCCAAAATCAAATTCCCAAACTTGCTCTGTAACCCTAAGGCTTCCCCTGTATCAGTGTATGGCAATTTTATTTTTCCAGTTGTTCAAGTAAAAAGCCCAGGAGCCAACTTAATTCCTCTTTCTCTCATGCCTTATATGTAATCAATCAGTAAATTCTGTGAATCAAATACCCACTCAGTGAAGCCTTCCCTGGCCACAGAAGGAAAGCAATACACACACACACTCCCTATTCTCCTTACCTCAACTTTATGTTTTCCTATAGCACTTCTCACCATTTACTATTTTGTACTTGTTGATTTCCTTATTATCTGTCTTGCTCACCACAACGTAGACTTCCTGAGATCAGGAATGAACTAAGTCTTATACACTTACTGCTGTATCCTGGAGCCTAACACAGTGCCTACCACATCTATTGACAATCTGATGAATGAACGAATAAATGAGGCTGAGATGAGAGGTACCATACAAATTTTAATTAATAAATATGTTTAAATAGCAAACAATAATAAGGGTATACCAATAGTTTTAGCATTCAGGAGACTTTATAAACTTGTGGGAGTTTGGGGGTTTTTTCTTAGAGAGTGTGCACTGAGGCAGGAGGGGCAGAGGGTGAGAGAGAATCTTAAGCAGGCTCCATGCCCAGCATGAAGCCTGATGTGGGGCTTAATCTCACGATCCTAAACTCAGGGCCCTGAGATCACAACCTGAGCTGAAATCAAGAGTCGGACACTTGATTGACTAAGCCACCCACCCAAGCTTGCTCCTTCCTACAAGCTTGTTTTTAAAAAGAGATAGCAGTGGGGCACCTAGCTGCCTCAGTTGGAAGAGATTATAGCTCTTGATCTCGGGATTGTGAGTTCAAGCTCCACATTGGCTGCAGAGATTACTTAAATAAATAAATAAATAAATAAATAAATAAATAAATAAATAAATTTAAAAGAGAGATATTGGGGCACCTGGGTGGCTCAGGCAGTTGAGTGTCTGACTCTTGATCTCTGCTTAGATCTTGATCTCATGGTCATAGCTTGAGCCCCACATTGGGTTTTGCACTGACCATGGAACCCACTTAAAAAATTAAAAATATATATAAATAAATAAAAAGAGATAGCAAATGAACTATTTCTTGAAATTCCTGAATGGAGTAGAAAGGAAGCAGTGGCTTTCTAGTCTCATTACTTCAACCTGCATCCACCTGTTATCTACATGTAACACTCTGTTGGCAGTTGATAAGTATTAATTAAAATGTTTATTAATACAGATGCAATTCATGATTTGGGTTTGGGGGTGGGTTTTTGGGTGGGTGGGTTTTTTTTTTGCCTGAATCTACATAATGAGCCCTCTGTACCTTATTAAAGTGTAGAATAATTAGAGAATCCTGGCAGCCCAAGTGGAAGGGATGAAGGCCTTAGGGGAGGGGCACCCATCTCTTTGGAAGGGATGTGCCGAGTTGGGGAAAAGTACAGCTGTTTAGCCTGGATTCTCAGCCCAGAAAAGCAGATGGAGGAGAACATTTATTGAACATATACTTTTGCAGAGTTTTAGACAGTGCCTGTGTTACATTGCTGAACACTGCATTCCTAGCACTTAGCACTGGAATTCAAAACCAAGATCTAGAAGCTATTCCCCTCCTCCTCTACTATTCCAAGAAATCCCATTGTCCAGCTCACTGTCATACCTATGTCCCACCTGACTTATGGTTGGGAAGTACAGTCACAATTCTTATCTACAGGGTCAGTGATTCTGGCTCCCTGACTTATTCCAGGGGCCTGGGAACATGGGCAGTGTAGGGAGGGAGACTGCAGGAGAAGGCTGGGGCTCCCTGCACAATGCTGGCACCTTCCCAAGTACAGACACCTCCAGGCAGATGAGACAGTTCAGAATTAGGCCCTATCCCTCCACAGCTTGGTATTACAGCAAAGGCTTCCTGAGGGAGTGAGACTAAAGGCTGGCAAGCCCTGGGGGCACCAGTTGGGTTCAAATCTGTGTGGTGGGTGTCCTCAGGTTGGCCCTCAATGCCTTCCATAATCTAGCCTTGACCTCCTAACTCAGTCCCATCTCTCTTCACTGGGGCCTGCTAAGTATTCGTCCCTTCCTGGATGAAATCTCTCCTCACCCTCCACTCACCCTCCCACCCCTATTATACTTCCCTGCACTCCTCACTGGTTTGCTTCCCCGAACTGGCATTTAAGTCCCCTGAAGGCCAGAGCTTCTGAATCTCTGCACATCATCCCTCTAACCCTGCAGGCAAGAGCTCCTAAGGTGGCTGCCCTACTCACTTTGACAAATATGAACTGAGCACCTTCTGTAACTCAGGGAACGTGCATCCGCCATTCCCTTTCTCTTCAATCTTCCTCCCCACCCAGGTCCACCCCAAGAATGGAAGGAACCTGGGAAAGAATAGAAGCAAAAGCACAATGTCTAAATGCTGGACAGTGAGCATCTTCCTGGAGGTTAGTGTTTAAAGAAGTGAGGGAGAGGAGCTAGAAAGGATGGCTGGAGCTAGGTCACGAAGGAACTAGGATGTTGTGGTTGGGAGTCAGGGTCTGGTTCTGTGGCAGTGGGGGAGTTAAGTGATGCGATCAGACCTCTAGATTGGCAGCATCTGAAATCACATGGTTTTCCTGGCTAATTGGGAGAGGTAAGGACTCTCTCATCCCACCAACCAGAATACTCCCAATGTCCTCTTCATTTATGAAACAATAGGGACTTTCTCTGCTCTGTATATTAATGCAGATTTATTTAAATTAACACATGTATTTGGTGTTTCCTTGACAATTGGTAAGTTCTTCCTACTTATTTATTATCTTAGACCGGTCACTGAGCCTTTTCTGAAGTGGGGAAAGGGAAGGAGGAAGGTGCCATAGACATCTTTGAGAATCTGCTAAAAAGTTTATTTTTATTTTTACTACTTTGTTTTAAAATTTGTTTTTCACTTTAGTGATCCTTTTGTTTTATTTTGTTCTGTTCTTTTTCTTTTATTTTCTGGTCTCTGACCTCTTTGGAATCATCTAGGGTGTATTCTGCTTAGGTCTTGGTTGATATGGCTTAGCTTTTCTAGGAAATGCGCATATACTGGTCTAGAAACAATTTTACCTGGACTTTCCAGTGGCCCTCAACCTTGGTTGCACATTGGAATCACTTGGGGAGCTTTATAAACTACTGGTTCCTACCTCCCACCCTGAGTTTTTAATTTAATCAATCTGAGTGCTGTCCACACATCGAGTTTTTTCAGCTTCCTAAGAGATTCTAATGTACAATCAAGATTGAAAAGTACTATGCTGGAGTACGTGGACGCCGAGCCAGGTCCCCAGTCTTAGACCATAAGCTCCAAGGGTGTCCATTTAACTTCGCATAGTAAGCAGCACCTCCCTGAGCAGGGTGGAGGGGAGAAAGTGCCCAATCTGAAAGACTGATGAAGTCTTGAAGCTGTAAGCAAAGAGGAGGTGCTCACATACATCCAAAAGAGCTGCAGAACACTTCTCAGAGATGCTGAAATGGAAGACAAAGAGCAGAAAGTTTAGCTGCCTTCATGAAAGATGGATGGAAGTCCAGAGGACAACACCCTTCCCACCCGCATACTTCAACCTTTCCCCAAGAAGGGCCGCAAACATTATCAAAAGGCTGACAGTAACAGTCTTTGCGGAAAGTCAACAAATTAAATATGTGGTTTAGTTGATGGGTGATGTGGGTGGGGAGAGGATGGCAGTAAAGCACCTATGCAGGTATGGAGAATTAGAGGTGATGGGCTGAAACTGGCTGCTGGAGGAGGGAAAGGTTTGGGTCATGGTCAAGAAGAGGCATTCCACCGCCTTCAGCCCAGGGTGGGATCCTGGAGACCCGGGATTGAGTCCCACATCAGGCTCCCTGCATGGAGCCTGCATCTCCGTCTACTTGTGTCTCTGCCTCTCCCTCCCTCTCTCTCTCTCTCTCTCTCTCTCTCTGTGTGTGTGTGTGTGTGTGTCTCATGCATAAATAAAATCTTAAAAAAAAAAAAAGAGTCATTCCCTCCATGGATAGGAAGCAGGGCGGTGGTAGGAAGAAAACTTCAAGTGTGCTGGAGGTCAGACTCTGCCATTTATAACCATGGGACCCTGGGCAAGTTTCTTTTTCTTTTCTTTTTTTTTTAGATTTTTATTTTATTTATTCATGAGAGACACACAGAGAGAGGCAGAGACATAGAGGGAGAAGCAGGCTCCTGGCAAGGAGCCCAATGCAGGACTCGATCCCAGGACCCTGGGATCACACCCCGATTCAAAGGCAGATCCCCAGCCACTGACCCACCCAGGCAAACCCTGGCCTCAGTTTCTTATCTGGGACTTATGTGAGGATAACCTCAGAGGAGCACACGATCTCAGATGATTATCATCAGGTCATCTCTAAAGTTGTTTCCATTGTGAAGTCCCATGAAGCTCGGAAATTTGAGCTCTGAAAATGCTTTGGAGGTTTCAAACTTGGTATCCATCAGAATCGCCTGGGTTGTTCACTACCTTACCAGGTAATACAACTCGGTAGATGGGCGAACGAGACCCACAGGTATTTTATAACTGTCACCTGTAGCTTCTGATGTTGCATGTGCTTTGGGAGTCATTGTTCTAGACTATTGTTTCTCAGCTCCTGGGGATCTAGTTAAAGGGCAGATTCTGAGCCAATAGGTCTGAAGCAAGGCCTGAAGGTCTGCATTTCTAACAAATTTGTAGATGGTGCTGAGACTGCTAGCTGTACCTCCTTGCCACTCAAAGCGTAAGCTAAGCAGCATCCTAGCAGTAACATTTGGGAGCTTGTTAAATGTGCAGAATCTCAGGCCCCATCCAAGACTGACTGAATCAGAATCTGCATTTTAACAATATCCCCCAGGTGATTTGCATGCACATTAAAGCTTGAGAAATCTATTCTCGAAGTGCCTTACTGACCAGGGAACCACAATTGAAATTTGGGATAATAATGGTAGAACAAGACTCAGTTTCTTAAACTGAAGTAGAAGTCAGAGAGGGTGGGATCCCTGAGTGGCTCAGCGGTTTAGCACCTGCCTTTGGCCCAGGGCCTGATCCTGGAGACCCAGGATCGAGTCCCACATCAGGCTCCCTGTATGGAGTCTCTCTCTCTGTGTGTCTCTCATGAATAAAATCTTAAAAAAAAAAAGAGGGGCAGGGACTTCCATCCGTTTTAATTACTGCCATGCTTGTGGGCCTGGCGCAGAGCAGGTGTCAATCAATATTTATAAGGTAAATGGACAATGTAAGAGTCCAGTTTCTGGAGTCAGGCAAGGGCCAGAGTGGAGGCAGGAACCACCATGACTTGATGCTAACTACTAGGGCCAAGGTCTGTCTGGCCCTCTGCCCAGGAAAGATTGGTTCTGAAGCTGTCCTAGAGCAGATCTCTGGCCACAGGAGACAAGAGCATGTTAAGTCGTCTCATCTGAGGCAATTAAAAGGCTACAGAATAGTGCAACCAGGAAAATACACCAGCCTTCTTAAGTAGATCTGCTATAGGAATCAGGGACTGAACCAACCAGTGGGGAGGTAGGTTAGTCAGAGAAACCCCAGGCCCAGTAGGAGTAATTCCATGAAGCTGCCTGAAACACGTTTGTCATGGGGAGAATTAAGTACACTCACCATCAACTCTATTACTCTATTTCCTCTGCTCAAAATAGATGTCAGTAAGATACATGCCAGAGTCAAAGGCAACCAGTGTGGCTCTGTGGGTTAAGACCAAATCCCATGTGCTATAAGTAGTTTGGGCAAATGTTAAATCCTACAAAGAACAAACAGTATTTGTTATTAACTGGCCTTAGAGGAATGGATTAATAACTCATATTTGAAATGATTATTATTCCTAGTCTTCAGGGGTGCCAGTCTAGAAAAGAAAACATTTCTGTTTGTTCTTTTTCTTTCTTTCTTTTTTTTTTTTTTTTTTGTGTGTGTGTTTGTATTTTCTATGTGTAGCATTATCCAGACTTTCTGGTTAACCCTGACAGTAGCAGTTAGGATTTCAGTGAAGTAAATTTATTCTTACTCTGCCCTAGGAACAAATTGGGCTGAAGATTTTTGATAGATTCCTCAAAACACCAGCCCCTATTTCCTAATGATTATTCTAAATATACTGTGAATACAGGAGAATGCTTTTTAAAGCAGTGTTGTTTTTCTCAAGCCACTTCGTTTGGTTGATTCCCACAAGTAAGCTGGGTAAATAGTCATTGTGCATTCCTAAGGGTTCATCTCCCTTCACCCTGGACTGGATCCCATGTTTAAGGCAAAATGAAATGACCATATTAATGGCCATACCAGTCATAGCAAAGTTCCCATGAATAACTATTTTCAGAAGAAGAATAATTTTCCATCACTGCTATCTCCTAACTAACCTGATCTTCAACCTAATTTCTAACTGCCTCAATGAGCCCAGTCCTACAGAGGGACAATTCCATGAGTGTCTCTGCAACCTCTCCAAGGGCTTTGAAATAGTTCCCCTAGAGCACAGAGTCCCCCAAGTTGCTGGGTACATATGAAGAGGGAACAAGAAATCAGACATTGCACTCACTGGCTACCAGACAAGTGATTTAAACTCTGGTACTCAATGGTCCCTGCAACAAACTGGTATGAATGTACCGTTGCACTTTTCTTGGCTCGTGAAAAGGACTGGCTAATTAGTTCTCTGTTGCTTTGGAATAGCACTCAATGGCAAGTCACCAAAGTCATGCAAATTCTGTCTTTCCAAGCCATTTTTTAATGAGTCTATGTGTTTTTTGTTGTTGTTATTGACTGAGAAAGACAGCAAGTTGTCATGTTCACAAAGATGACCTAACTTGAGCTTCTGTGGTTTGGGATCCTGCCTGCCTGTGTTTCACACCCTCTTTTGCCTCCAAGGCAGGAGCCTCCAGTCTCATAGCCAGGAGATTGTGGTTAGTTTCCTGGCCTCCAACTGAGGTGGGGACACACCTGCACCCCTGAGGGAAGGAGAGCCTGTGGAGGGTCCATGAGGCTGGGGGTGAGTCATTCACCCAAGAGACATGTCAAATGGCATTAGAACATCAGTTTGGCATTTAAGGAGCAAGAACCCACAGAAAAATTCTTCTGTATGTTAACAATCCAGTCCATTTTTAAACTAAACCAAGAAAAGAAATTGACATTTGTTGTCACCTTACTACAAGTCTGAGGTTTACTCTTCATGTGAAATCACTCCCAAAGGAAACCTCAGCTTCACTCACAAATCTAAGGAAGGTGAAGGGCCTCCACCTCATAATATATCTTCCCATAGGCCCCTCTCTTACAACTTCCCACACTTCACAGTCCTGTTCTAAGCCCATGCAAATTCAGAAAACCCCACTGTAAGCCACTGTCTTGGATTTTTCTACTCAAACCAGTTTCCACTCTCAGAAAATGACTTGAAATGTAATTTGAATAAACCTGAGCCTTCTTCCTCCCTGATGAAGGTCCATCTTCATGTGTATTCAAAAGAAACACAAGTTGGGGCACCTGGGTGGTTCAGTCAGTTAGGTGGCTGACTCTTGATTTTGGCTCAGGTTGTGATCTCATGGTCATGAGATTAAGCCTCAAGTCAGCCTCTGAGCTCAGTGTGGAGCTTGCTTGAGATTCTCTTTCTCCCTCTCTCTCTACCCCTCCCCCCACTTGTGTACTTTCTCTCATAAATAAATATTTTAAAAAGAAACACAAGTTGAACTCCAAATGCCTTAAAGCATAAATCTTTGCTAAGCTTCTTGAAGAAGTGGCCGTTTTTCTCACTCAAAATCCCACTTGAGAGCTACACCCAGTGCATTCTCTCTCCAGAGAGTAGCTTCACACTTTTTCCTGTATAAATCAATACAGCCTATGGATTCTCATTGTCCTTCCATCCTAGCCATCACCTTAATCCAGCCACAAGAATGGGAGGCCAAGCAGCTCTGAATCCTCTCAAAGAAGGCTAGGGGGGAAGAAAGGCTGTAAGTACCTGTGCCTCCCAGGCTCAGTCCCAAAAGTAAAAATGGGCAACAGGAGCAAAAAAATGTTGAGAGCACTGTGAGAGCCTGAGGAACTTTCTCCATCCTTAAGATGGTAGCCCTTCAAATGGACTTGCCTTGAAGGGAGCTATACCTTCAAGGTATAGATGCCTTGATGCTCATTAGCACATGCAAGGCCATCAGTAAAATCCTCAGGACCCACCATGGGGTCCCAGGACAACTTTACCCAAACAGGGATAGGTCAGAACAATCTGCATATGTTTGCCTCTCTGGGAAGAGCTTTTGAAGGACTCAGAATGTTTTGATATAAAATAGTGTGTGGCCAAAAGAGAAAAAACATGGTTTACATCAAATTTGTTTCTCATTCCAATAAGCCATTTGAAATAAAGGAGGCAAAGTTTTTCCAGAGATGGCTTCTATGATTCAGAATAATTGGGTCCAGTTTAATTTGGTACACAATGGAGTTACAGAGCTACGTGGCTGCAAAACTGTTTTGCAGTTCCCAGCATCACCAATTAGCTCTATGACATAAAGGTTAATGAGATAAAACATCTATAAATCAAGTTGATGGCTGATTCAAGAAGAAAGCCCCCAACTCCTGCTACACTGTGATAACGCCATAATTTCACTCTTTCAGGCTATTTATTTGATTAAATTTGATTATGTGTAAAGATATACAAATGTATAATTATAAAATTCATACTTAAATTATAAACTACCTTGCCAAAGCTCCTTTCTAAATTCAGTTACTCAATACCCATTAGAAAATAAATCAACTGTTACCAGCATTAATCATATTGGAATTAACTAATTTGATGAGAGGTTTGGTAGTGACCCTTCCCAAAGAGCTAAAGTCTGTTATATTCAAAAACTATGTTCCTTAAAATATGGAAATAAAATAAGCTCCAAGAAAATAAAGTTGTGGATTTTATTGACTGAAGTTATAGGGGAATTTGGAATTTAGAGAACATTCTGGGGAATCCTTTTATAATTTGAAGGATTCTATCTCACTTAAATCCTTTATTTGTATAGGTGAGTTTTCCAGGTGCTTATGAGAAGAAGAAAAAAACAGCTCAGAGTCAGGGGAACCAGACTAACATCTCAACTCAACCGCTTAACAGCTCTGTGTCCTTAAGCAAGTTACTTAAGTATCTGTGCCTCAATTTCTGCACCTGTAAAAAGGGATGATAATAGACTCCAACTCCTAGGGTTTGAGGATAATATGTGAGAATTCATGTATATTGCTCAGCACAATGTCTGGCACATTATAAATGCAAAGTAAATTATGATGATTATGAGTCACATAAGGCCTAAATGTACTTAGACTATACTTCTTGAGCCTAGTGAGCAGAATGTGCAGCCTTGAAGCATGAGTTTAGTAAGACAATGTTCTTTTATCTTCACTTATCATGAAACTATAGTTACTCATTATCAAGCTAGTTTGAGTGTAATATTTAGTAATTTTTCCTTCTGTCAAGGACTTGATAAAGGATTTGATGCACCTTGTTTTTTTCCCCCTTGCAGACTTTGTTTTAATTTTAAAGATTAAAAGAGTTATATTGTGTCCAAGGCATGCAGATCCCTGGAAGATAGGCAAGTAGCTCAGAGTCTCATTTATATTTGATACATAGGGTCTTGAATAGAAATGGCATTGCCTAGGCCATATTTTGATATACTTTGGCTACATAGGAATTTTCCAGATCTTCTGACACTCTCTCATCCTTCTGACTGACCCTACTTCCTCAGAAGAGCAATGGGAGCACATACTCAGAACAACTATCTCACTTCCGGATGCCCCCACTAGGCAGGTGCATGTGTGTGTGCGTGTGTGCATGTGTGTGTGTGTGTGTGTGTACTAGCATGCAAGGATGTTCTCTGCAGGTTAGAATACCACAAGTGAATGGATGTGAAGAGACTCTAACCAATAGTATCAACTATTGGCTCTGACACCAGAGAGTAAACTCCATTCCAAGAGAGAGTCAAGGTTGAAGAAGGAGCCTCGGTGTCCATCGAAATATGAATGTATAAAGAAGCTGTGGTCTATGTATACACTGGAATATTACTCAGCCATTAGAAACGACGAATACCCACCATCTGCTTCAATGTGGATGGAACTGGAGGGTATTATGCTGAGTGAAGTAAGTCAATCGGAGAAGGACAAACATTGTATGGTCTCATTCATTTGGGGAATATTAAAATAGTGAAAGGGAATAAAGGGGAAAGGAGAGAAAATGGATGGGAAAAATCAGAGAGGGTGACAGAACATGAGAGACTGCTAACTCTGGGAAACGAACAAGGTGTAGTGGAAAGGGAGGTGGGCAGGGGGATGGGGTGACTGGGTGATGGGCATTGAGAGCGGCACTTGGTGGGATGAGCACTGGGTGTTATGCTAAATGTTGGCAAATCAAACTCCAAAAAAATATATATATGAAGAAAGGAAGGAAGGAAGGAAGGAAGGAAGGAAGGAAGGAAGGAAGGAAGGAAGGAAGGAGAAACTCTGCAGTTGCAGCCTAGGTGGGCTGGCCCAGATGACCTTTGCTCTGTCTTCGAAGAACCACACAGGCTTGCATCTGTCTTCTATTGCATCAGCTTCTGCCCATCTGCCCTTCCCCTCCCCACCCTGGGAAGTGGTAAGGAGGGTGAAGTAACAGTCTATGAGGCAAGCACTCAGGCAGGGGGAAATCTGGGGGAGGCTGGCTCATTCCTTCCAGCCAGGTCCCACCCAACAGGCGCTCCTTAAACCTTAGTCCATGAAAGGCAAGTGCTCAACTGGCCCAGAGTCCTCCCCACTGTCCTAACACTGCATGTGCTCCCTTCCAGCTCCACTTGGGCATGGGTGGGTCATGGGCAGGACCTCAGATCGGAGCCTTCTGTTTTAGGCAGGTTGGGCTCCAGGATTTCAGAATGTTAGAGCAGGAGAACCTGAGAGGGCATCTGAATCAACATTTTCCTTTGACAGATGATAAAAGTGAGGCCCAGGGAAGTAACATAATTTGCAGGGGGAAGGGTGGAGTGGGTGGAAGGGGGCCCACACAGCTAGATTGCATCAGCTTATTCCGACTCTGGCCCACACCTCCTTGCTCCAGCACCACTTCAGGAACAGCTAAAGAACCACGGTGTTCCGACTTGGCCAATCTGCGGATGGAAGACAGCACCAGAAATGAATGTTCAGAAGTCATATAAGCTGGCAAGTAGGATGCTTAGAAGATCCTAAAGAGTGAAGCTGACACACCTTCTGAACATATGCAGAAGAGGAGGAGAGGGAGATCTCACAGGAGAACAGGCCAACATCAGGCTGAGTTGGGGCAGGAACAGATTGTGATAGAGAGGAGGGACCCATTCTGGAGCAGTCCCAGTGAGATGACACTATGCCTGCATCTGCCCAGGCCCTCAAGCCCCCTGGATCCTGGGAGGTGCCAGGACCACTGAGGCAGACTGGCAGTTTCCAGATTCCCTATCAGGGCCCCTTTGACAGGGCTCAGAATGGAGTGGAAAGGAGTAGCCATCCATAGAAAGTGTTCACACGGGACTCCAGGGAATTGAGTGGAAATCAGCCACTACTGACGAGGTGTGCTGATTTAAAGAGTACATTAGAACTGCACACAAATTCACACACGTTCTTTAAAAAAACACTTAGGCACAATTAACATATAAAAACCAAAAATACTTCATGTATACTTGGTGAGTTTGGAGAATATACGTATTCTTTACTAACCTGCATGATTCCACTGATGCCCAATCTAGGAGGGATCCAACTTCACTGAGCTACCTGCAGCCGAGGAGTACAGCCTCAGTAAGCTCCTGTCCTTTCTGGGGCCCTGTTTAATAACTACCTTCTTTGGCTTTTAACCTAAGGACTTGGCAACACCTGACAGCCTTCATTTTAAGCTTTTCCTGGACTCTGGAAAACTCACACTGAAAGTCTGAGTGTGATACTGACACTCAGGCCATTTATCTGGCACAAATGATTATGCCAAAGGCGACATACTATTTGGCTGGTTTTAAAAATTGCCCACCTTCTCATAGCCCCCCAGACTTGAGAGTTCAATCATGCACTCTTGTTGACTACCCACCTCTCTGATTCAGGGTTCTACTTTTACGGTACAATTACTTGTCTCAAATTTTCATAATCATCTCAAAGGGGCAAGAAACAATCTTCCTTCTTTTCATCCTGATGTATAAAGGTTTTCCAGTTGCCAGTAAATACTGGGCCCCGCCAGGTACCATGTGGTACCTATGGGCCCAGCCCATCCACTATGGGGGGCTCCAGGGAAGGCCCTCAGGTCCATAGGAAACCAGGAAGATAGGGCTTCAGTGTGACCATAGGACTCTCCCTTGGGCCATCGAGTCCCTGGCACACCTAGCAAGTCACCCTAACACATCATACCTCACCTTCCTCAAAAAAGTTGGATAAGTGAGAGTCTATGAGTTGGGCAGCCCCAAGAAAAGGGGTAGGAAATGTACACAGGCTCACTAGCGGAACAGGGAGATGGTCCTGTGAGCAAGAGGGTATGGGAGAGTCACAGTGGGGAAGCAGGTAACAGGAGAGGGATCAGCAAGGGGGGAAGGCCCATGTGGAGGAGCCTCAGTGGAAGGGCTCCAAACCAATACCATCAGACAGTTTTCTATTTTTTCGCCTAATGAAGTTTCATGAGTTGACTCAAATGTTTGCTCTGAACTTTCTGCCCCTAAGGAGGAGAAGGTAGCTAGTCCAAGCATTTGGAATTTGGGGCTGTTGATTTCCAAGTATGGGAAAAATCCATTAAAAATGAGCACTCATACTCCGTCTTCGTTTCATTCCTAACATAGACAACATATTATTCCAAAGAAGGAGAGCTGAATAACAGAACATAAAGAACATAAATTTGAGATAAGCTAGTCAACATCCTCATTTTACAGATGAGAAAACTGAGACCCAGAGAAGTGCTCAGAATCACTCAGCTAATAATTGCAGAGCTGGTGGGATTAGAACTCTGTTTCCTAACTCAGTCTTTGCCTTTTCTTCCCTTCTACCCTGACTGCTACCTGCCCTATCCCAGCTGCCGCAACTGCTTTGAGGTGAAAGTTTGCCTTGGAGCGCCCTCCTCTGGCTCCAGCTCTGGGCTGCTGGCACAGTTATAGAGTAGGCCAGGGTTCTTGAACTTGAAGGATGTAACAGAATCACCTGCAGGGCTGGTGAAAACAGACTGCTGGGCCCATCCCAGGAGTTTCTGATTCAGTAGGTCTAGGGCAGGGCCCAATAATTTGCATTTGCAACAAGATCCAAGATGCTGCTGCTCTGATTCAAAGACCATTTACTGAGAATCTCTGGTATAGGCAGAGGTCTTGTGGATCTTGCAGCCAGAATACCAGGGTTTAAGTCCCAGCTTTGCTCTGTAGGTACTCTAACCTTGAACACAATGTTAATCACCTGACATCTCAGTCTCTTCATCTTATGATGGTAACTATAATAATCACCCAGAGAGTTAACGTATAAAATAAAATCAGATGTAAAATTACCTGAGGATTGCTGTACTGATGCTGTGTGAATATTCAGATTCACAAATATATTACCTTTGTCTGGAGAGATGGCACTATGGGCCAGGGAGACCCATGGTGACAGAAGTGTTCTCTTAATGCCACTCAAAAATACCACAAATCCAGCAGAAACGGTGTTGGTGTTACACAGATATTGCCTGAGGAATTATTGGGGCCCTGCACTGGATTTACAAAGGTGAATGACATAGTCCTTGCCCTGAAGGAGCAACTAGAGTAAGATAAACATGCAAATCCTAATAAGTACTTACTGGGTGATGAGCCAGGAAAGGGAACCCTATGCCTTGGAGCACAGAGCAACCAATCCTGTCTGGGGAGTCAAGCAAGCTTTGAAGAGGCCTCTGACTTTTGAACAGGGTCTTGAGGAATGAGTAGGAGTTCAAAGAGAAGTGGCAGGGGGGGCACTTCAGACAGAGGAAATAGTATATGCAAAGTAGTCACAGAGGTGTGAAAATGCATAACATTTTCAGGGGAGTAACAGTAGTTCCATGTAACTAGAGCCCAGCGGGTCTGAGGAGAGATAGCAGAAGTTGGGATTGGCAAGGAAAGCTGGGGCAAGATTCTGCAGAGTCCTGGATGCCATGCTAAGAAGTTTAGACCCAATCAGGGGTCTGGTGGGAAGCCACTAGAAGACACCCACCTTCTCCTTGGAGGATTCTCTGGCGAAAAAAATCCCTAATGTATCCCCAAGATGAAAATTTATGGGCCAAGGTATTTTGCCACCCTCTGCGCCCCCAGTGCCTCTGAGCTTCCCCTGCCAGGAAGCCAAGCCCAGAAACGCCTCCTGAACTGGGTGGGGGCCCTTGAGAACAAACTCCCCTGGAAGGCACGGAGCAGAGGAGCAGCCTCTTACCTTCATCAGATAGGATACACTTTCCTAAGATTTCCTCATTCCCTCTCCCCTTGGGTGTGGAGTCACTGGGAGAACAAAAGACTGTTATCTTAAGCTAAGAAGCCTTGGGAGGGGAGGAGGGCAGTGTAGGCACTCTGGGGTGGGAGGGCTGCACTCTGGCAGCACTGAAGCAAACTGGGAAGAGCCCAGTGGAAACCTACAACTGGGGAACAAGTCCCTTGCCTCACTGACCTCACTGAGCTAAGGAGAGTTTTGGAGCAGGAAGAGCCAGGAGAGGTCATCTGTTCCAGGTGCCTCCTTTACATTTAGAGGTCACCAGAGATCCCGGAGCTCCTGGCTAGCTGACACCTTGAGCACTCCCTCCCCACATCTGACTCCAAGATTTAAAGCCCCAGTCTCGGGAACACTGGTGGTTTCTTTGGCCACTGGCCTGCTGCCCCTCTCCTGGGTCTCTGGCATAGTCCATAGTCCCCAGCCAGCCAAATCCCTGCCCTCTTTCAGAGTCAGACTTGTTTCCAAACAGGCAGACAGCGGGGCATACAGAAAGTGGGCGCTGCTGTTTCTGGAAGCAGCAATGGCAAGAAAAGGGGCCAAACAGCTATTGGAAACTGCATGGGCTGGGGTTTATACCAGTTCCTCTGTCTCCTGCGGAGGGGGAAGCAGATTGCTCTGGTGGGAATAATCCCTTTTGTTTTCAGGAAAATATTTTAATAGGTCTTTGGGTTACGCAAGGATAAAATTTCAATCTATTCTAGAAAAGAGACAAAGCAATTCGGTATGATGTGAAGTTAGGGGCCCTGCATCTTAATTGTAGAATGTATTTTCCTATCTCTTCAGGGTTTAGGGGGAGTTTTATTAAATGCTGCAGCCTGGCCTTAGCTGTGCCTTGGGGAGTTGTGGGAGGGGCCCCTTTGGGCTGTGGAAAAGAGGACTGAGGTCCTAGCCAGCAGGGAGGGCCTCCTTGTCAGTGTGGGATTCCCAGGAGGACTCACAAACCCTGGAGGAGGAAAGCCAGGGAAGGGTTGAGCCAGGCCCGGGCTGTTCCTTTTTCTGCTAGGGGGTTGTGATCTGTTCCTCTCTCAGGTGGGGCTACTGAGACCATCAAAGCCAGTGACAAGCCCACTGAGCTCTTTCCGAAAAGACCACAAACTCATGTAAAACTGGCACATCTACCCCTAGACCCCCTGCCACAGCCCACCCAGAGTGGAGTGAGAACCCCTCTGGGAGAGCAGGGTCTCCCCACCTTTCAACTTTGTTCTGTTAGTAGCCTCAAGGTCTGCTGGGATATGGACAAACCAGTAGAACCTTTTAGTTGCTAAATGTTTAGTTGCTAAAATTTAGTTGACAATTTTCTTTTTTCTCAATACTTTAGTTTGATAAGGTAAAATACTCAGTTTTGAAAAAGTTGTTCTAGGAAATTCGATCATCATGGGATCAGATCAAGCATGCATGCCCTGCCAGCCATAGGGAATTGGGTTTAAGGCAGTAACCAAAGAAAGGAATAAATGGGTATTTGCACTTCTGTCTTACATTAGTGTAAAAATTACATTCATCTATTATTTATATAATAATATACTACAAAGATAGTAAATATATTACTATGTATTTATATTATTTTATAACATAAATATATTATAATTAAAAACAGTAATTTATAACAGAAAAATTCATATTAATATAAATGTAATATACTACTTTATAGAAAATATAAATAATACGTAAATGGTAAAAGCCATATTAGCAATAATTGCGCCTTGGATAAACTTCATTGGTTATGATACTACCATTGCACAAAGCGAATGCTAAAAGCCATAAATATTGGGATGCCTGGGTGGATTAGCTCAGGGTGTGATCCCGGAGTACCGGGATCAAGTCCCACATCAGGCTGCCTGCATGGAGCCTGCTTCTCCCTCTGCCTGTATCTCTGCCTCTCTCTCTCCATGTCTCTCATTAATAAATAATTAAATTATTTTTAAAAATAAATACATAAATATTACCAGTTATCCCACCACCAAAAATTAATCGATGTTAACATTTTGGAATATTCCTTCAGAGCTTCCTCTATGCATATAAAGGAAAGGCAAACCAACAAATAACTAGATATACTGAACACCCACTGATACTTATTTTACAATCCAAAGAAAAAGAGAACATGCTTCTTTTTCAATACTTCTAGTAATAATCCCAGGGCCAATTCTCATTGGCCCAGCTCATGTCATGTGCCTATCCCTGAATCTAGACCCCACAAAAGCCAATTTCATATATAAGATAGTTTAAGTGAGTATACTTCTTTGAGTTGTTATAACTAATGGATAAGTGAGACCATGCATTGGAAGTTTTTTGCACATGCAATTATGAAAGTCATTGATTATAAACATTATTATTAATATTACAATCCTTTCCCCACCATTCTTCTTCCTTTCTTCTCCTTGCTTTATCTGTTCTTCTGCTTTCTCCTCATCCTACTAAGTCCCATCACATCTGGGTTAACTAGACTGTGGTGGACTGGTGAGGAGACCAAGTACTATTTATAGCAGTGTTTCCTTGGGCAATGTGGTATGTGGTAATATGGGAACACACCATTAAACAGATACTTTCATCTCTCACTGCAGCCAAAGTGGCTTCTGAGAACTTTGTCTAGACAAAGACAAATCTAGACAAGAGAGTCAGTTCAGCATCTGGGGATGATTGAAAGTGACTGAAGGAGAGGTAACTGAGTTAGTAGAGTAAGTGAAACTAAGACTCAGAAAGGCCTGGAGAGGGAACTGATGGGGATGATGAAGCAGGTTCTACCCATACAGCCCAGAGAGATGGGGAACTCAGAGGCAGAGGATTTTGCAAAAGTGGGTTTGAAGCATGGGCTAAACACTAGGGAATTGGTTGGAAAAGATATGTGGAGAAATGACAACTCTAAATCCCCTCTTAATCCCATACAGTCAGACAATTATGTCCCTACAAGAGACTAGAGGGTTTTTTTTCTCTAGAGAAATTGAAACAGAGAATCTCCAAGTTCAGTGATTCCAGCAACAGTAGAAATGCAGCTGCCTGGCTGTAAACAGGGAAATCAAGTGTAAGTTCACTGGTTAATATTGGGGCCCTCTGCCAGACTTCTTCCATTACCCCATACCCAGAAAGAGACTGACAGGTATATGTCCCCTGGGTAGAAGACTGGAGGATTCTTCACTGGAAAATATTTACTAGCTCCAGAGAGAAATCCCCTAAGTAATGACTTTTCTCTCAATGAAATGATCTCCCAGTGAAATGGCCTAAGAGTGAAGCCTGCCAGTCAAATAAATCCCTCTTGCATCCCCACATTGATGCCTCTCTGTTTTAAAGAACTGTATAGCCCAGGATCACCACAAATTTGCAGGAAACAACCCACATGAAAGAAAGAGACCAAAGCAAAACAAACATTAAAAACATAAAATGAACTCAGAGGAAACAGATGAAGAGAAGAAAATATTTTTTATATATCCATTTAATTAACGGCCTCAGATCTAAAAGAAGATGCACTTCCATGCAAAAAGCATTGGGTAGTTTGAAAAAGGAATCATCAGAGGATGAGCAAAAACAATTTGAAATTTAAAAAGTGATAGCTAAAATAAAAGATTCAATAAAAGGGCAGAAAAATAAAGTTAAAGAAATCTCCCAGAAAGTAGAATAAAAACATCAGTGAAAATTAGTTTTGGAGAAAAGAGTTTTAGAGGATTATTTAAGGAGTTCTGACATCAGTATTCAGTTTCAGAAAACAAAATATAGGAAATTATTATTATTTTTTGATAGTAATAATGTAAGAAAATTTCCTGGAAGTAAAAGACAGAAATCTCCAAATTAAAGGTATCCTCTAAATGTTTAGGAGAATGGAGGAAAAATACCAAGGCAATAATTTTAAATTTCAGAATGCCAGGATAAAAGACATAACCTAATAGCTTCTAGAGAGAAAAATCATGTTGCGTATGAAGGTGTAAGAAGCTGTGGAATCAGACATCTCAACAGCAGTGCAGGATGCTGGAGGACAGTAGTGTTGGGCACCCTAAGTTCTGAGTGAAAATCATTTTTATCCTATACTTCTATACTTATCCAAATAAAGGACAAGTGTGAAATAAAGATATTTTCAGATACGTAAGAACTCAAAATTTGTACCTCCCACACACCTTTTCTTAGGAAGATAGTGAAGGATATGATTCAGTGAAATGAAAGACTAAGCCAAGAACTGGGAACAACGGGATGCCAGAATACAGAGAAACAATCCAAAGGATAAGACTGATAAAAGGAAGTCCTAAGATGACTCCTGAGTCCCAGGTATAAAGAGCAACCCAAGCAAATTGAAGCAAGATGACAGAGGGCATAAAAGGGAGACCTCCAAGGGTGGATGGCAGGAAAGATAGTCATAGATTATTTGATATATTTGGACATTTGGAAAGAAACATCACTAGATGCTTAACAGATACCTAGAAAACATTCTTTAAATATTAGCAATAGTTATTAAAAAGAAACTAAGCAAAAGAAAAACTATGGCAACTGTTAACTACAAAAAAACCCAAAAAGTTGGAAGGAATATAATTTGTAATATTGTTCAGCGGTAAATAAAATTTACAGTCATAATAAAATAGACATTGACTACCAATTTAATTTTTAAAAATCATATTGTACTTATACAGGAACATGAAAGAAGGGAAAATGTAAGAAAACTAAAACTTCTATTACCATGGAGGAAATCCACAGACAGTATCTGTCATGTTCATGCATGGGAATCAAGGCAAGGACAAGACCTGATTGATTCAACCAGTAAAGATATAATGGGCCACTTTTAGACAATTTATTATTCACATAGACAATGAAAAGAAGAAGCCAAAGGTGTCAGCTGCCTGTGATCCTGGTCCCAGAAACTAAAAGGGATGACACTGAAGGAAAAAGGGACAGATGACTGAAATGTGAGTTGTGGGTACCTGTTGCTGAGGGGCCAATTCTAAACTGTGGATAAACAGTTTCATGTTCTGCAACTCTAGTCTGAAGTAGATTTTAGTGATTTGGAATATGGAAGTGAGGAAGTCTCCTAGATCATAGCCAGAAAGATAAAAGATATGGGATTAAAAAAAATAAAAGAAGGGATTGCCTGGGTGGCTCAGCGGTTGGGCATCTGCCCTTGGCTCAGGGCATAATCCCTGAGATCTGGGATCAAGTCCTGCGTCAGGTTCTTTGCATGGAGCCTGCTTCTCCTTCTGCCTGTGTCTCTGCCTCGTTCTCTTTCTGTGTCTCTCATGAATAAATAAATAAAATCTTTTAAAAAAGAAAAGACGAGGCAAGATTCCTATAATGAGAATTCTGGGATAGAAATTTTTTCTTAAATGGCAGGGGAAAAAAAGCCAAAATATATCATTAATCTCAATAAATATAGATTTAATATATTAATTACAAATTAATACTTCCAGTTAGATCTCTGAATCAAAATGCAGCTAGAGGGATCCCTGGGTGGCGCAGCGGTTTGGCGCCTGCCTTTGGCCCGGGGCGCGATCCTGGAGACCCGGGATCGAATCCCACGTCGGGCTCCCGGTGCATGGAGCCTGCTTCTCCCTCTGCCTGTGTCTCTGCCTCTCTCTCTCTGTGTGACTATCATAAATAAATAAAAATTAAAAAAAAAAAACAACAAAAAACAAAATGCAGCTAGATACTGTATAAGAGAAGAATAAGCCTTGAAGCAATGATATAAAACAGATGAAAATAAAGGGATGGCAAAAGATAAACCAAGCAAATATTAACCAATAAAAAGCTGGTTTTAATTCAATATTATTGTCAAATAAAATGAATTTTTAGCTTTCTTTTCTTTAGTTTTTTTCTTCTGTGTGGTACGTTTATTACTCCAGCAAAGCAGATACAGAAATTGCTACATGGAATTGAGATGCTGCCATGCCAAAGGAAAAAGGGAAAGGAAAAAGAAAACATTACGATATGTGGTATTGGCTTTGGAGTTGGGTAAAGGGTAGTGAGGAAAATTTTACTGGAAGCCGAAAAAAATGGTGGCCTACGTGTCGCGGTGGTGCAACACTTGAAAAGCTGTCATTTGTGATCATTTGGAAGGTTTAGGTACCTAATGAACTTGTAGATTCAAGTGAAGAGGCTGTGAAACAGGATGTTTAGCAGTGTATCTTGATTATTACTACAGGCATTTGACAATGTTCCACAAGACAGAAAAAGGTTTAGAAGATGATTAGCTGGTTTTCAAGAAGGGATGAAAGATTAACAGGGAATCCAGAATTTGGGAACTTAGAGGGTTGAAAGATCAGTAGAAATAAAGCAACAAAATCCTGCATGCAGCAAAGTCAATTAAGACACAGCTTTTGGGGATCCCTGGGTGGCGCAGCGGTTTAGCGCCTGCCTTTGGCCCAGGATGCGATCCTGGAGTGCCGGGATCGAATCCCACGTTGGGCTCCCAGTGCATGGAGCCTGCTTCTCCCTCTGCCTGTGTCTCTGCCTCTCGCTCTGTGTGTGACTATCATAAATTAAAAAAAAAAAAAAAATTAGAACTAGATGAAGAGCCAATGAGAACAGGCAGTGGACCCAGCTCCCAACCATGCATGCTTCCCCATGAGAGGCTACTTCCTTAAGGGAGGCACAGAAGAGCTCCAGTTGTCAGAGGGGTCACCTACAGATCTGATGCCAACACTCCAGGAGTGTGTCTTTGGACCCATCCTCCTGCCTTCTTCTTCTTTCTTCTTCTTCTTCTTCTTCTTCTTCTTCTTCTTCTTCTTCTTCTTTTAAGATTCTATTTATTTATTCAGGAGAGACAGAGAGAGAGAGAGAGAGAGAGAGAGGCAGAGACACAGGCAGAGGGAGAAGCAGGCTCCATGCAGGGAGCCCGACATGGGATTCGATCCCAGGTCTCCAGGATCAGGCCCTGGGCTGAAGGCAGCGCTAAACCACTGAGCCATCCAGGCTGCCCCATCCTCCTGCCTTCTAAGACTCCCCAGGATTTCAATCTGAGCTCAAGGAAACATCTGGGCTCAAGAGGCCAAGACAAGAGGATGAGGAAGGTGGAGACCCCAGCACACCAGTTAATGGTCTGCTCTGCCTATTTTGCTTCCTGTTCTATAGTGCCAGACTTCATGGCCCTGTATCAGGACTGGAAGCAATACTGGTAATTAATGCAGACCTGTAGAAAGCACATGCGTGAACACAGGCAAGGCAGTGGGAGAAACTGCAGAGACCCAAACCACCTATTCATATAGGAAGTCTGCATAAACCAGCACCCAGAGAGGTGAGTGGGTGATGAAATCCTAATATGGAAGGTAGGCCAGGAGGGATCAAACTTGGAGATAGTCTTTGGGCCAACAGCCATGGGTTTGGACATGACCATTGAGAAGAGCTGCATGTTTTCTCTGTCACCTCCCAGCCATCCCCACCCATCTTGTTCCACCAATATTGCCATGCAAAACAAAGAGTTGGGTTAAGGGGTGCTCCCCCACCTCACTGAGTACTGAACTAACTACAAGGGCATTTTAATTTTAATTGTAAATTCACAGTCTAAGGATAAAACTGGTTACCCAAATAAGTTTTCATTTATCAGTTCAATGGCATGTTTTTCCTTAGACCCTCCCATGGGCCATCATAGCACACTGGAAACATGGGATAAATACCATGACCTCTCCCCTTGAGTCATTTAGAGTTAGAAAAGATAAAGCAACTAACTTATTTTTTTTTAAGATCTATTTATTTATTCATGATAGACATAGAGAGAGAGAGAGAGAGAGAGAGAGAGAGAGGCAGAGACACAGGAGGAGGGAGAAGCAGGCTCCATGCCGGGAGCCCGACGCAGGACTCGATCCTGGGACTCCAGGATCACGCCCTGGGCCAAAGGCAGGCACTAAACCACTGAGCCACCCAGGGATCCCCCAGCAAATCACTTATTTGAAGAAAAAGGTTAAAAAAAAAAAAAAACAACCCACAAGCCAACAATTCTAAAGAGAACAAGGTGGCCCCCAGTAAATCCTTTCAGTTGGACAAAAAAGAGAGTATAAACAGGATTCTATAGAAGCTGATTAATCAAAATACTTGCAGTGAAATCTAGAAAGAGGCAATTCTCCAAAAATTTTATGGGAACAACTATGGACATACAGAACTCCCTAAAATCAAATAGTTTTTTTTTTTTTTAAAAAAAGACAAAGTTTTTGAGAGAATTGCATTGTCAAGAGTCACCAGCCTGTACTAAAAGAAATTGACCATTTGAGATGTGAAATGAACTTTGAGCCACCATCCAGCACCTGAGAGTGAGTACCTCCCTAAATTTTGATAATGAGATTTGGAGAACTGTCCACACAGAAAAGCTGACTAATACCTTATAGAAATTTTCTGACACAGCAAGATAGAGAAAATAGTATAATGAGACTCCATTTATCCATTATTCTACTTCAATAATTAGGGAATGTTATTTCAACTATATCCCCACCCACTCCCCTATCTTTTTCTTGGGTTATTTTGAAGCAAATCCAAGATCTCTTATCATTTAAACTGTGAATATTTCAGTATGTGTCTCTAACAGCTAAGAGACTCTCTTTAAAAATAACCACAATGTCATTATAACACTTAAATTTTTTTTTGCCTTGAACCTATTTTTTTAAGTTGTGGTAAAAAATACATAACATAAAATTTACCATCTTAACCATTTTTAAGCATACACTTCAGTAGTGTTATGTATATTCACATTGTTATGAAACAGATCTCCAAAACTTTTTCATCTTGCAAAACTGAAACTCTGTACTCATTAAACACCTCTGCTTCCTGCCCCACCCCCATTCCAGTCCCTGGTAACCATGTCTACATTCTGTTTCTATGAATTTGACTGCTTTAGATACTTCATACCAGTGGAATCATGCAGTATTTGTCTTTTTGAGACTGGCATATTTGACTTAAAATAATGTCCTCAAGGTTCATCCATGTAGCATGTGACAGGATTTCCTTCCCTTTTAAGGCTGAATAGTTTCATTGTACGTGTATATGATATTTTGTTCATCCATTCATCCATCAATGGACATTTGGGTTGCTTCTGCTTCTTGGTTATAGTATCACATTTAAACATTCTTTACATTAGTTTTTAATATTAAATTGCATTTATTTGATATATCTTTTAAGTCATTTAATTTTCAGGGTCCCTCCCTTTTTATTCTATGTGTATATATTAAATATGATATATGAATATATTAAATATTATATTATTAAATATATATCTTAATATATAGATATATATATGGAACTGTGTCATTTTTTAATAGAATTTCCCATGGTCTGGATTTTGCTGATTGCCTCTTTGTAGTGTCAAAAAAACCCCACAGGTCCAAGGTGGAGTAACTTGCCCCCAGGACAGCAAACCAAGATTTAATTGCAGTTTCGACCTCTCTAGCAGTGGAATTTTAAACCAATCCATCTGGAATTTTCTGGTCAGCACCAATGAGGTAATCTGTCATATGGTCCCTCTCCTTCCTCCAAAGGAAGGTGAGATAATCTGCAAGATAAGACCCCAGCCCTTCTCCCTAAAGAAAGGTGACCTTGCCTGAAACAATGCTTTCTTTTCTATTCCTAATAGCTGTTTGCCCCATGCTCCTTTCCTATAAAAACCCTCCATTTTGTATAATTCCTGGAAGCACTCCTCTATTTGCTAAATGGAATGCTGCCTAACTCATGAATCACTTAATAAAGCTAATTAGATCTTCAAACTTACTCAGGTGAATTTTTTTTTTCAGGTGAATTTTTGTTGATTAACAGTAGTGTTGTTTACATCTTTCTTTATACCCTGTATTTCCAGTGAATTGGTTAATATGTGGCATTTTTATTTGATTCAGGTTCAGCTTTTGGCAAGAATACTTACTAGATTGTGTTGTATACTTCTATCAGGACTCACATTATATCCAGATATCTCTCCTTGTGATTTTTATTGGACATTGATCATGGCCTTTGCTAAATCTATTATTAGTACTTTATGAAATGATATTCTAAATCTCTTACTCCTTTTTTATTTATTAGCAGGAATATTTCATCAGCCTTTTGGTCACCCTGAGATACAGTTCATATAAGAAGGAGGTTAAGTGCTTAATTTTTTTCTTTTACCAATTTTCAGAATTATGAGCTGTTTTCATAGCATCCTCCCATGGTGACTAATTATTTTTTTGACAATAATATTAACTCAGGCTTTAAGATATTTTCTGTGTTTTAATCCAGTAAAGCTATCATTGCTATTGACACTTAAATTATCCCATCTTTGGCCAATGAGAGCCTCTTCAAGTTGATGCTGTAGTTCTTTTGAGAAGACCTTAATTGTCTTTGACAGTTTCTTTCTATCTGGTTTGGCAAATTTTTCCACACTGTACATTATCCTCATATAATCAGCCATTTCCTCCAAGGAGCCCTGGTCTTAGTAAAATGTGGTATTTAGAAGTCACAGTCTAGGAATTAGAGGTGCTCATTGTTACTGGGTTGGTTATTGTTTCTAGGACTTCTCAGTTGACCTCACCGGGAAATTATTTTAAATTGATTATAAGTCCAGGGATGCCTGGCTGGCTCGGTTGGTAGAACATGTGACTTTTGATCTTGGGGTTGTGAGTTTGAGCCCCATATTGGGTCTTTTAAAAGTAAAATCTTTAAAAAACTAAGTAAATAAGTAAACTGATTATAAGGACATATTTATATTTCCAATTCAAATTTTGGATTTTTGCTTAATTTATTTGATTTTTTAAAAAGATTTTTAATTTATTTATTTGAGAGATAGTGAGAGCCAGAGAGATTACAGAGGGAGAGGTAGAGGGAGAATCAGATTCACCACTGAGCAAAGAGCCTGATGCAGGGCTCAATCTCAGGACCCTGAGATCATGACCTGAGTGGAAGGCAAATGCTCAACCAATGGAGCCACCCAGGTGCCCCTTGATTTTTATATTTGTGTCTATCTTTTCTCTTACCTGGAAAATCTTGGATGCTAATGATGTTAACATAATTGTTTATTTGCTTCATCTTATGTATATACAGTAGTATCAGAATAATCTTAATAATATTACTAACTATATAGTTAGTATATGATTACCCAAAAAAGTTTAATATTGTTACAAGGCTTTTGGTTATTGTTCCATAGTATGTGTTCTTCTATAGTCATATCCTCAAACTATTGTGTTTTAAAGTCTCTTGAAACAATTCCCTGAGTTTTGCCCCCAATTTGATACATGGTATCATTTCCTTTTTTTAAAATTACTTTTTCTATTTTAATTTAATTGTTTTATAATTATGTAAATATTTATATGGCTCCAAAGTCAGGGCCATAACATCATGTATTCAAAGAAATCTAGCTTTGGGCACTTGGCTGGCTCAGTTGGTAGAACATGCAACTCTTGATCTCAGGGTTTTGAGTTCAAGCCCCACATTGGGTATAGAGGTTACTTAATTTTTTCTTAAAATCTTTAAAATACAAAACAAAAAAACAAAAACAACAACAACAAAAAAAAACAAAGGAGTCAAGCTTTTATCAGTGATCCCTGTGCTTAGTCTCTCTCCCAGAGAGAACCATTTTAGTTTTTAATTTATTTTTTTAATATTATGGTTTATTCTCCTTTTTAGAATATAGGCAAACACATACAGGGACAAAAATTTTTTTAGATAAACAGTAGCATACTGGAGCAGCCCAGGTGGCTCAGCAGTTTAGCACCGCCTTCAGCCCAGGGCCTGATCCTGGGGACCCGGGATTGAGTCCCATGTTGGGCTCCCTGCATGGAGCCTGCTTCTCCCTCTGCCTGTGTCTCTGCCTCTCTTGTGTCTCTGATGAATAAATAAATAAATAAAATCTTTAAAAACAAAAAACAAAAACCAGTAGCATATAATACATATATCCTCCACTCTACTGTTTCATCTTAACAACATAAGGTAGAAATCACTCTAGAGAAGCATATAGAGATGGCACTCATTCTTTTTCATAATTGCATAGTACTCCATTGTGTAGATATAACGCAAATGATTCAACTAGTCCTTTACTGATGGGCAAAATAAAATAAAATTTAAGATAAAAAATATTGTAAGGGTCAAAGTGGGACATTTCATACTGATAAAAGGAATGATTCACCAAGAAGATAGAATAACTGGAATTTGAATGTATTTAATGCAGCCTTCAAATAGATAAAGCAAAATCCAAAAGTTACAGAGAGAATTTTACAAATCCATAAAGATATTTTGTTCATTTTTCTCATAAAAAATGGCTAACAATATCTCACCAGGGTCTTAGAATGCTTTGTAGATGCAATTGTTGCATACCTGACCTTCCTACTGCTGTCTTATCTCATCTAATCAATTCTCCATACTGAAGCCAGAATGATTTCTCTAAAACATGCGTTGGACCATGCTTAAAATGATTCCATAAGGTCCTAGAAAGCCTTGCTGCTCTGGCCTCATGTTTGTTACCAGCCACCTTTGCCACATTCCCACTCTTACAGGCAGTCACACCAAACTGGTTTGTATCCTTAGTATGGACCATGGTTTCCCTTGCCTTGGGGCTTTTGCACATGTTATTTCCTCTACCTAGAACATGGCTCATCTTTTCCATTCCTCTTCCTTCTCCTCCTCCTCCTCTTCTTTCTTCTTCAATATAATTCTTTCTAATCATTTAGGACTTGGTTCAGGAATCACCTCCTCCAGGGAACCTTTCTGGCTCTGCCAGACTGGTGCTTCCTTAGATGCCTGACATTGCCTAACATAACGTGTATTCACCTGCTGGCCTTGGGCCTGCCTTTCTCCACTCTGGATTGTGAGTTGAGTTATGCTGATTTCTAACCACTGTGCTTGCAGCCTCTAGAACATGCCTAATATATGGAAAGGATCAATGTTTATTAAACAAATGAATAGTAGGGGCTCAGTAGGTGGCTCATCCAACTCTTGATTTGGGCTCAGGTCATGGGATCAATCCCTGCATTGGGCTCCATACTCAGGGAGAAGTCTGATCCAGGTTCTCTCTCTCTCTCCTAAACTCTGCCCCTCCTCCATCTTAAAATAAATCTAAAAAAAATTAAAAATATAAATATAAATGAATAATGGGCAGAGGTAGGAATTATATTATCTTTGTGTTACTGGGGAAGAACAAAGACTCAAAGATGGGCAAGAAACAAGTCAGAATCAGATGAAAGTAAATTCCCTAAAGTTCTGCTCTCTTAGCCAAGGTTCTGGCCTCGAGGTCTCATGGACCCATAATGAGCTGTCTACAATAAACAAAACTAACCATATCTCTCACATGTAGAAAACAGATGATGTCTGGGAGTTTTACAAGCAAAGCAGTGCAAATGGGAGCTTCTTGGAATTCCTGATTCTGGAGTGTCAGTCATACCTGAGCTGGGTGGCCAAAAACACGTAGGATGGTGAGAGAAGTGCTCCTCACACAAGCCCTTCCCTCCTGGGCTTCTACTCAAAAACTCCACACTTAGTATTTGCTCAGGTGACCCTGGAAAGTTGGAAAGTGTTCTGTGCTCCCCAACCTTTTCTACTATACCCTACAGAGTGAAAGCCAGTTTTCTGGAGCAGAAAGCTCCATCCTGGGGTGGAGGAGGGTGTTGGGAGGAGGGGACAGTGCAGAAGGGCAGGGGGATAACAGATGAGGCTAAATTAATTTTGGAAACCATTAAATCTTTGAAAAGAGAGCATGTTTTCAGCAGGGACAGTGAATCACTGTGATTTGCAGAAACAGGCACAAAGCAATTAGCCATCTGGATGCTGTGGCTTCCAGCCCCCCAACGGAAACTTCAAGTGAGCGGAAGGCTGGTCATTACTCGGCCCAGGCCCAGCTCTCCAGGCCCCATAGATAAGTCTGTGCCTCCAGCCGGCTGGGAGCCCAGAGGCCTGGGACAAAGGGCAACTTGGCAGGAGTCACAGAAAAATGGGCAGGAAATGCAACACCAGCCACAGGGAGCCAGCACTACTTCCTTCTTCCTGTGAGCTCCTCTTAAAAGGCATCATGACTGAGTGAGCAGTTCATTCACTTGACAAGCATTTGTTAATCACCTACTATCTTGCAGGCCCTGTGCTGCTGGTGCATTAATTATGTCACTTAATCTTCACAACATACACATGAGGAGATTCATGCTGTGAACAATTGCAAGGGGGCCCATCACATAGTAGCAAGGAGACCTATCTCTTGGTACTTAATGTGAATAGCACTCCCTGGAGTTATAAAGCAGAGTAGCCTTGCCTGGGAGAGATTATTATCTTTTTTAATCAATGAGGAAATAGGGCACCTGGGTGGCTCAGTTAGTTAAGCATCTGCCTTAGACTTAGGTCATAATCCCAAGGTCCTGGGATCAAGTCCCAAGTTGGGCTCCCTGCTCACAGGGAGCCTGCTTTTCCCTCTGCCTACAGCTCTTCCTGCTTGTGCTCTCTCTCTCTCTCTCTCTCCCCCTCCCTGTGTCAAATAAAATCTTTTTTAAAAAATCAATGAGAAATAAAAGCTAAGAAAGATGAAGTGAATTTGCCCAAGGTAAGTAGCAGAATTGAGAAGGTAACTCAATATTCTGTGCCCTTTCCGTAGATGATCATATTTGCCAGTTCTACCCTGTCTGGCTCATAAAATTATGAGAATGAAATACATATGGATGTGAAATGGTTATATAGAGTGTCATACACAACTGAACTATTCTCATTAGCAGTTACCCTGCCTCCTCTGATGCCCCATGACCCTAAGGTGCTGCCCCTCCATTCATTCCTAGAAACTGCTAAGGCGGACTGGCCAAGCCCATCTAAGAAAAGAGTCGGCCAGCCTTTCCGGGAGGAGAATGTACAATGGAAGAGAAAGAGTGCTTTGCTCGAGGAAGCCTCACTGGACTGGACTGTGCTGTGATTTACAGACTACAGTGGTTCTGGCACTGTTGAGCCATCAGGATGCACCATGTGTGGCCGAAAGGCCAAATGCAGCAAAATGCTGCCAAAGGGAGTCTGTTTCCAGAGAAGAAAGAGAAGCCAGGAAGGGCAACCACCAGACTGACCACAGAGAGGTCAATGCCCCCATGCCAAGGTGCCTGAAGCCTCTCTCCTGTCCATATTTGCTGTGGGACCATTGACCAAGCACTTCCCGCTCCAGGCTCTGGTAAAGCACTGCCTCTCCAGAGGCTCGGCCAAGAGCTGTTTAGCCAAGCTCAGGACTCTGCAGTGGCCTAGGAGGCCCCAGATCTGGGTGGCCAGATTTTCATTTGCCGTCTACATCTGAAGTCCATCCAACTTCTGCTGGGAATACCAGCTCTTTGACCAGGAAGAAAAGGGGTAAGACTCCCAGCTCTGTCTCTCCCTGGCTATGACCTAGGGCCATACGCTATTGACCTCTCCCCTTGCTCTTTTCATGTATAGAATTGGGTTAATGTTGGGAAGGCCTGAATGAGATCACAGGTGCTCTTGGGGGAACAGGCAGGTGATGGAACTAGTGATGAGAATTCCCACAAAAAGCTTTCCTGACTCAGTCATGGCTGCCACGTGGAACACAGGCTCAGGGCTCCCAGATCTTTTTATTTGTCAGAAAAATCAGAAATCTGTATTTTCACGTGAGCTTTTCCAATTTTCTGTGAGGACAGAATAGAGCATATCTGCAGGATATCTGAGCATCAACTCAGAAAACAATGACGTTCCTACAGGTCTCCTGACACACTATGTGCTTGAAGTATGGGTTTCCTTCCTCCTCTCCCTGTTTTAGTCCTTTCTTCCTGGCTCCCTAAGGCTCTGCCTTTTCCCTAGTCGTGTCTGTCACCCACATTGTAAACAGAGCTGGGGTTAGTTCAGCCCTGGGGTGGTCTGAACCCAAGGCCATGGGTGGGGCTGAGGGGGGACAGATGTTCTCAACAGAAGCAGGACCGTGCAGGCCTGCCACTCGAAAGCCCCACTAAGCCTCTTTCCCAAGAGGGAGAGGGAAGATGAGGAACAGGGATCTTCAACCGCAGAATGAATGAATGAATGAATGAACTAAGAACAAATGAAAGAGGGCTGACTCAGGTAGAATTTTGCTTGGCAGCTGTGGGGCAGGACTAAAGATTATGCTCTTCTCAATAATGTTGACAGAACTCTGAGAAGACCTCTTGCAAAGGTTGGTGGGGCCTTTAGCTGGGAGTCCTTGTGGAGCAAGCAGGCTCAGAGCCAAGCTAAGTAAACTGCCTTCCAGCTCCCAATCTCTATCTCGTGCTCTGATTAGAATCAGGCTGCAATCTCCTCCCCCAGGAGCCTTCCAGAGAATCAAGCTGGGGCTGCCGGAAGCAAGAGTGCAGGGCGAGGCTGAGGGGGTGGGGGTGGGTGGGCACTTGCATCAGGGTCCTTCCCAGAAGGGGCAGGTCCTTCCTAGCACTGGGACTGCTGGTCTCCCCCCTCTGCCCTTTCCCGGACGTGCTGGTGTCCCTCACTGCAGTCTTTTTCAGGCTGGGCTCAGACTGGTTAGCCCTTAGGAGCCCTGAGTGCAGCCATGAGGAAGCACATGGTCAGGAATCATATCCCCTCCCTCTCTCAGCTGCTCCCGGGGAAGGCTGAGGAAGAACCCCCCACAAAGCCTCTTTTCTTTCCTGAGGCACTTCCCAGCAGATCCTCCAGGGGAGGAATTTTCCACAGTTAAGGTCCCTGCGTCCAGGTCTGACTACAAGGGTCAGGTGTGTGCCCAGCCATGTTTCCTCCCTTCTGCAGCTACACAGCTTGCCCTCAGTGCCTACAAATGGGCAATGGAAACTCATCCACCCAAACCTCAGAAACAACTAAACTGAGGGCTCTTTCCAGAGCAACAGAAAGAGAACAGAGCCAAGGGACTGTTTGGGACTAAAGAAGGCTAAAGAGGATGACCACTAAATGCACTGGGTGACCCTGGACTGCATCCAGATCAAAGGAAAAACTGCCATAAAGGAAGTCATTGGCAAAATTTAAATATGGACTATATCATAGATGGTAATATTATATTGGTGTTAAATTTCCTAAATTTGATTATTGAAATTTATGATAAAAATGGGGGGAAAAAAGTTCTTGGTTTGTTTTCTCCAAAGTATTTGGATAAAAGGACACATCTGCAACCTATTCTCATAAGGTTTAGAAATAATAATTATAGGGGCACCTGGGTCTCACCATTGGTTAAGAGTCAGACTCTTGGTTTCAGCCCCAGTCATGATCTCATGGATCATAGGATGGAACCCTGTGTGGGGTTCTGCACTCAGCACAGAGTCTGCTTGAGTTCCTCTCTCCCCCTCGCTCTGCTCCCCCCCAACCCCTCCTCCTCTGCTCTCTCTCAAATAAATAAATAAATCTTAAAAAACAAAAAGAAATGATAATTATATAATCATTCCTTAAACAGTTAGCATACAGTTAGCATATGACCCAGCAATTCCACTCCTAGGTATATGCCCAAGAGAAATGAAAACATGTGTCCATACAAAAACTTGTACACCAATGTTCAGAGCAGTATTATTCCTAATAGTCACAATGTACATGCTGAAATTCTATCAACTGGTAAATGGATAAATAAAATGTATTATATATATATATATCTGTATACTGGAATATTATTTGGCTCTAAAAAGGAATGAAGTACTGATACAAACTATAATATAGATGAATCTTGAAGCGATTATACTGAGTGAAAGAACCAAATCACAAAAATGACATCTATAATTCTATTTATATGCGATGTCCAGAATAGGCAAATAAATCTATAGAGACAGAGAATAGATTCATGATTTCTTAGGGCTGGGGTGAGTGGGGGGAGTTAGCTAAAGGGTACAGAGCTTCTTTTTTGAGGTGATAAAAATGTTCTAAAATTGTGGTGATGGCTGTATATATCTGTGAATACACTAAAAGCCATTGAATCATACAGCTTAAATGGGTGAGTTGTATAGAATGTGAATTATACCTCACTAAAACTGTTATAATAATAATATGTGGGGGCACTTGGCTGGGCTCAACTCTTGATCTCAGTTTTCTCATCTGTAAAATGGTAATTATGCCAATAGTACTTATCAAAGAGAACTGTTGTATTAGAATCAGTACATGTATGGCTCTTAATCTTTGTATATAGCTCTCAGTTTATGTGGTAAATGCTCAATAAATATTAGCTTTATCCATTCAAAAATACTTTCCAAATAATTTATTTTTCCTTTTGTATTATTAAGGTAATACATGATCAGTACAGAAGTTTTGGAAAATACAGACATGCAAAAAAATAAAAACCACCTGTAACCCCCAAATTCTGTGAAAATCATGGTTAACATTTGGGATTGATCTGGGTGGTGATATATTTAGAGTAAACATAATACAATATTTAGTATACTGTGCATATATTTTTTAAGATTTTATTTATTTATTCATTAGAGATACACACAGAGAGAGATAGGCAGAGACACAGGCAGAGGGAGAAGCAGGCTCCATGCAGGAAGCCCAATCCCGGGACTCCAGGATCATGCCCTGGGCCAAAGGCAGGCGCCAAACCACCGAGCCACCCAGGGATCCCCTGTGCATATTATTTTGTAACATACTTTGTTCACTATACATAATAGACATCTGCTGAGTTTACCACATATCAATTGCTAGGTTTAGTGCTGAGGATTCTGAAATGAATGACAGACATCTAGCCCTTTGGAGTGAAGTCTAGGAGCAAAAGAGACTTAGCCAATAATTGGAAGGCAAAATGATGAGAGCCGCTCTAAAAAAATAATAATAATAATAAAATAAGGAGACCACCCACCTCAGTCTACAGATGTTGGAGGGTTTTTTTAGAGGTTCTCAGTAGAAAAAGAGATATTTCAGACAGAGAAATGAGGAAGTGGTATCCAGGTAGAGGAAACAATATGTATGGACCAGCTGGGGCATGTTCACAGACTGTTTAGGCAGTGGATTATAGTGGTAGAAGGCAGGGAGGGATAGCCAGGTGGCTGAGATCAGATCATAGGAGAACCTAAGACTCCATGTCAGTGCTTCTAGACTACAGCACAGTCTTCCAGGGTTAGACAGACCTTCAACCTTCTAATTCTCCCTCTTATAACACAGTATTTAAAGTCTCAATTTAGGAGGCAGATTGGCTGTGTTTAAATTCTGGTTGTGTTGCTCACCAGCTTTGTGACCTTGGGCAAGTTATTTAACCTCTTGGAACTTTGATTTCTCATATGGACAATGGAAAAAAATAATAGAACCAAGCTCATTAGGTTGCTGTGAAGATCCCATGAATTTACAGTTAAGTTGCTTAGAGCAATGTCTGGCGTGTAATAAGCAGTAAGTATGTGTTACTATATTTGACCTAACATCACCTCAAGCCTCCCTTCCAGTAGCTGAATTTTCAGTAATTTATCTGCAAGAAAGTGTTCTAAAGAACAAGGTAGATGCCTAGGGTCCTGGGGATCACAAGAGCAGACCATCTGTCAAAGCTAGAGACTAGAGCCCCTTCTAGCCTAGTGGGGTGAGGGAGAAGGCAAGAAAGGAGACTCCTTACTTCTGGGAGCCCTTGCTAATGTATGAATCCCTCCAGCAGGAAGTTGTCCGCTGGGGCTGGGGCTGGGCTTGTCCTTCAAGGGGAAAGCTGTGATGGGAACACTTCTCCCTAGGGAGGAAATGGGCAGGGAATGACATTTGTATCCCTACCAGTATGCAAATCATCTTGTGAGACAAATGATTTTGCAGGAAAACACATCCTGTTCTCTGCAGAACATTTCCCCTGACGTCTGGGAGGAACCAGTCAGGTAGTCAGGGTCAGAGCAACTGTTCAAGGGACTCCTGACCACTGGCCTACATCCCTGAGGGGGCAGTAAAGTGGTGGAAAAGGAGGCCTGTAGGCTGGGCAGCCCCAGGTTTGACAGCTGAAAAGGGAACTGGCCCGGGACCCCTCTCCAGCCAGGTTCTCCCAGCCAACAGGGAAGGCAGAAGAAGCCTGGTGGAGCAGTGCTTGGGGAGCCAGTGGTCTGGGCATCAAAGGCTGACTCAGTCCCTAACCCACTGCATGACCCTGGACAAGTAATTTCTCTCTCTAGGTCTGAGTCTCCCCATCTACAGAATGAGTAGTTTAAATCAGATAAACCATTTACAACTTGGGGAACAAAGATGTTTAAATCATAAATGGGGGATGCCTGGGTGGCTCAGCGGTTGACTGTCTGCCTTTGACCCAGGGCATGATCTTGGGGTCCCGAGATTGAGTCCCACATCGGGCTCCCTGCATGGAGCCTGCTTCTCTCCCTGCCTGTGTCTCTGCCTCTCTCTCTCTCTCTGTCTCTCATGAATAATAAATACAATCTTTAAAAAAAGGTAAATGGGCTTCCAGGGAATTTGCCACCTTGAACAGTAGGCAAATTTCCAAGCATGTTGTGTTTTTCTGGGGAGGTGTATAAAGCTGTCATCAGTTCAGAGAGGGGTCTATTACCCAGCCAAAATTTTGGTGATCCCTTTCGTCCCTTGAGCTAGCTTCTGTTTAGTTGCAACCCTCTTAAGGACAAGGATATGTCTTGTAACACCAGCATAACATAGCGTCTGGCACACAGTAGATACTCAATAAATATTTGTTGACAGAATGAATAATACTCATCAAATGCTGGGTAATGACCATAGCAAAGGATGGAGGTGTTTATTGGTGCAGAATCTCAGCTGTGGGATGATGAGGTGATCAGTGATGACAGGGCTGATGAGGGGACAGAGCACTGGGGAGTGAAGGACAGGCGTCTAAACATGTGTCCTGGGATCTGCTTAGTTAATAAATTGCCAGGCTTGGGTTTCTAGTTTCAACCAGATATGCACACCTCCAGCTCCCATTGGTTTCTTATGGAAGACTCAGCCAAGCCAAATTCAGCCCAAGATTCAAAGGGTCAGCAACTAGATCTGTTTAGTGGCAACACTTTAAATTCTCATGATTCTCCAACCAGAAAATCCACCAAAGCTGAAGAATGTGGACTCACTGCCTGGTCTGTAGGGGGTCCCGAAGCTCAGGAGTGAGAGTGAAAGCAGGGGCAGTCTGCCTTCCTGATCCAGGACACCTCCAGCCCTAACTGCCCTGGTGCCCTCTCTCCCAGCTCAGGCTCCACTTGGGCTCTTGCCTGACCTGTCACCCTGCATCTCTAAGCCTCTTTTTCCACTCACACCTCCTCCTTTGCCTACAAATACACACTGATTTCCATGCTGGTCTCTCCTGGCCTTAATTAAAATGCCTTCACACGTTTTCTATGACCTGGAAAAATGATTCTGATTTGGCATTCTGTGAAAAAAAGGTGGGGGAGGGATACAAAATTGTATCTCTATGGTAAAATCTCAATCCCCAAATATAAAACATATAGACATATGTGTATTATACCATTTATAAATTATACATTTATGTAGATGTTTATATAATACTTTGTTTGCTCTGTCTTAAGATCATCCTATTTCTCCACTCAGGAAAAGTGCTCAGGTGAGAGGCATTCTGGAAACTCTGTAGCAGAAGAGGCACGGGGCTTGGGGGTACCTACTTGGCAGGGGAAAGACCCAAAGAGAGTAAACACATGGCCCAAGACACAGAGGGGTCCTGGAGCAGACACACTCTGGACCTGGCTAAAGGAAGCTCATCTGCCACTGAGCCCAGGGAGGCCAGGCTGGGAAGAAGGATTCTAGCTGGTCACCCCCTTCCAGGCAGCATCTCAGGCTATTTGGGAAAGAGGGGTGGGGTGAGTGCAGGACCCAGCAGGATCCAGTTCTCTTGCAGAGGGGGTGATGAGGGCTGGGTCAGGCCTGAGGCTTGGAGCTGAGTCTTCCATGCCTGCAGACCTGGGGCGACCAGCTCTTTCCTCAGGCAGAGCCAGCACCCAGGAGGAGAATGGAAGAAGGGGAAGGACTACCCAGGCTTGGGAAGTGGGGATAAGAGAACTGGAAATCATTTCCTTCTTGCCACTTCTGCAGGCTGGCTTCCAGCCTCACTCATTTGTTTCCTGGAAGCATTTTCTTGATAGAGAGGCCTCCTTCTGACAGCACCAGTGATAACACTGCTGGTGCCCCCTTTCTGGAACCCTCCGCATCATTAGCTTTCCTGACCTTAAGCTCCTGGTTATTCTTCCTCTGAGACCACCTATTCCTCCTTCACTGTGCCCTTTACAAGTCCTTCCTTCCCTGCTGGGGGCACCCCCCAAGGCTCCATCCTTGGGACTCCTTTCACCATGGTGGGCTCTCTCAGGAAAACAAGACCTCTCAGGGTTTCAGCTGATGCCTCTACGTTTACCAATGGATAATGGAGGGACATATTTACCACTGGCTAAGGGAGAGATTCTTTATGATATCATTCGCATTGCAGATAAGGAAAGAATTCAGATAACTTAAGTGGCTCCTCCAAGGGTCACCCACCCTGGGTAACCAAGCCATTTTGCCATCTTCTCTTCTACTGTGGCCCCCATCTTCCACGCCTGGTGAGGCTATAACACAGGCTAAGAGAGCATTTGCAAAGTGAGTAGCCTGGAAAGGAAACACAACTTAACCATGAGAAGGATGAGTGCCTGGGCTGCAGACATTCCCCCTAAACAACCCCCTGCCTCTGTCAGGTCCTTGCCAAACTGTCCCAGGTGTGTGTCCTGGTGACTCCCTGGCCTTGGGAGGAGTCCTGAGCTGGCAATTTGACTTCCTTTTCCTTTTTCCCTCTGTCCCTACTGAGAGCATTTGGGGGAAGTTGTCTCTGTCAGCTGGTCCATTTGTAGATTACTATTAAAATAATCATAGATGATAATAGTGGTATCTCTATTCAACCAATATCTGCTAAGCCAAGCAACTACTATATAACCTGAACTTTCACGAGTTCTGGAAATATAGCAGTGAGAATACAAATCCTTATTCCACACTGTAATAGAAATATATTGGATGAAGCATTTCAGTCTTTGATGGCACATACATGAATCCATATAGATGATGCTGGCCCAAATGCTTTCACTACAGAGATTTACCATTCTGTCTGTCCAGAACAGCACCTCCCTTCCAAAAAAAAAAAAAAAAAGAACAGCATCTCCCTTCTTTGAGGGAATGGGCTCTTTCCCACTACAATATGTAATTATAGAAGGAACTATCAATCATGAGTATTGTCCCAGTATTCACAGGGGTGAACACCCCAGCTGGGGCGCATCACAGAACCCTAGGAGCCCCTTGGCCACTGATTGGTCTAGGAATAATCACATGATCCAAGTTACACCAATTAGGATGCTTCCATCATTCTTTCCTCTTCAATTTTAATTTTAAATAAATTATATACTAATGTGCTATCATTGAAAAACTTCAAACCTGACAGTTTCCTTCAATTTCCACCCTAATCTTAGTTCCTCATCACTTTTTTGTAAGCATTTGGATACAGTTTGAAATATATGTGAAAAAAAAACATACAAATACACATATCTATTATTATTTCGAGGTCTTGTTTTCATTTTCATTTATGCTTGAGTGATGCCATATTATATGCATCATTCTGCAAGTTACTTTTCTTATTTGCTAAGATGTCTTAGGGATTTATGTCAGTACATATTTCAACAAAACAATCAACTCACAAGCAAGAGAGAACAATCTGTGAGGCATCCGTGTGTGCACATCTATTCTATCCTTTAGTATCCCCAGGATCTAGAATGGTGTCTGGCACCATTTTTGGAGTATAAAATATACCACAGTCCATCTTTAGATGGACATTTAAGTTATTCCTATTTTTGTTCTACAAATAGTATTTCAAGAAACATCCTTGCATTTATTTCCTTATGCACATGTGTGAAATTTACTAATCTGGATTTTTGGGAAGTGGCACCATCAGATCAATAGTACCCACATTTAAAATAATAATACATAGTGCCACATTTCCCTCCACAGTGGCTGGGACAACCTACACCACCCTCCAGCAGTGTAGCAGAGCATTAATGTCCCCATTTCCTCATCCTTTCACCAATAGTTGAGATTATCGAAGTTTAACATTTTTGAAATCCAACAACTGAAAAATGTTATGTCACTGTTTGCTGGAGCCTCCTACCTGAAGCTGGTGGGAAGATCTCTCTCTTTTCTCTCTGGCACAGCCCTGAGAGCTGTGGATGAACCAACACCCAAGAGGGGAAGGCAAGTCCCAAGGGTGTCCACTCCCGGAACCCAGTTGTTCCTTCTCTGCTCCACAGTCAGCTTCTGTGAGCCAACACCTTACCCCTGGGGGCTCAAGCTAATTAGAATGGTTCCTGTTACTTTCAGCCAATAGACCAAACTTTTTTTTTTTTTTTTTTTTTAGTAACCTCTACACCCAATATGGGGCTCACATTGCTCACCAGAGGCACCACATTCAGGGTCCAGATCACACTGCAGACCTCTGAGGGGAAGGCAGGGTAGACAAGTGGCTAAAACCCCCAGCAACAGCAGAAGGAAGGAGAGCATTTGCTGGGCTCCCCAGTTGGAGCCTTTGCTGTGTGAGCATCAACACTCTTGGAATCCAGTTTATCTACCTTGGCCTTGTCAGAGATGGCCAAGGTCAATTTTTTTTTTTTTTTAAGATTTAATTTATTTATTCATGAGAGACAAAAAGAGAGAGGCAGAGACATCGGCAGAGAGAGAAGCAGGCTCCTGAGCCACCCAGGTGTTCCCCAAGGTCATATTAACAGACAGGTCAACACTTCTGTTTTAAGGGAGAAAGAGAAAAGAAGAAAAGGAAGAGAAAGCAGGATTGAAAAGACACAGTAGAAGAATCTGCTCTCCTTTTTTTTCTTAATTATCATACTCCCCAGCACTGAGGGAAAACTCGTTTTGTTAAAAATCTACATTGCAGTTGCTGCTTTAGTGACAGACACAACACAAACACATAAACACAGGCTGTCAATGTTCTTTTGATGGTAGTGTGTGTTTATTGTTTTATTAACAAGAGTGAGAACAAGGTGCTAAATCCCATCTAATCTAAAATAAAGGGAACCTTTACTCCCATAAGGACAATCATCTCCTGAGTTTAGAAAACACGAGGGCCTGGTCTTCCCCAGGCTGATCTAACACTGAGCATGATGCCATCAAGTGTGTCTCTGGCTGATCTGACCCACAGTGCTAGAGATCTGAGGAAGCCTTTCCATATATAAGCTCATTTCACTTGGAATAATTCTGAGAAGTGGAATGGAAATGGGATAGAGACAACATCTCTACGTCAGAAAGCAGGGGCCCCTGCAGATCGAGGCCATGTCCTTCAAGGCCAAACAGTGAGACAGAAAAGAGACAAAAAAGCCTTCCCTCCCAAGACTGGGGTCTGTGTGAAACTGCTGGAGAAAGGCTGGCCAGATGGAAAGCTAGGGTTGGGAGGCAGAGGGAGGGAGGTATAGGGCCAGGGTGCTGCAGGGCCAAAGGGGGCCTTGGGAGAAGATTTCACACAATGAAACATCTTTCTTGCCCTGTTGCAGGAAATCTTCAGTAAAACAAGCCCCCCACCCATGTTTGGTAGAAAAGGATTTTTTTCTGGAAGCTGGTAAAGGGGCTCAATTTCTCATTACATTTGCTGAGGTCAAAACAATCAACTCACAAGCAAGAGAGAACAATCTGTGAGGCATCTGTGTGTGCACATCTATTCTATCCTTTAGTATCCCCAGGATCTAGAATGGTGTCTGGCATGCAGTGGATGCTCAGAAAATATTTCTCGAATAAATACATACAACTCCTCACATATGCAGTTTCAGCCACACACACCATTGTGTCTTCCTCCTTCAAAGTCTGGCTCAACATTCACTGAGACTCTGCTGTGACTGACCCACATCCTCACTCACAGTACTCAGCACCCATCCTGCTGCCTCAGGGAGGTCTTCTCCGCTGCCCACTGCATGCCCAGGAAGGGGTATAGATATGTCCTAAGGAAGCCCTCCAAGCTCTTCAGTGAGAGCTGCCAGCCTGCCTTTTGTGCTTAGGGCCAGAGTAGGGCTGTGGCCTTGTCCATCTAGTTCTTAGAGCATGGCCTCAGGTCTGCCCCCTACCGTGAAAATGGAAGAACTTCACCAAGAGTGCCAACTCCCATACTTTTTTTTTTTTTTAAGATTTTATTTATTTATTCATGAGAGACAGAGAGGCAGAAACATAGGGAGAGGGAGAAGCAGGCTCCCCACAGGAAGCCCAATGCAGGACTCAATCCCAGGACCCTGGGACCATGCTCTGAGCCAAAGGTAGACACTCAACCACTGAGCCACCCAGGTGTCCCCAACTCTCATACTTCTTGAAGCAGCAGCCTGGCTGATCACTTTGGTCTATGCTGAGAGGAGCCTGAGCTCTCTGGGCAGACTTAATCTCTCAGCCTATTTCCTCATCTATAAAGAAGGCAGCTTCAAGTACCCTCCTTGCTCACTTGACAAGGACATGGTGAGGGTCAAATGAGGTCAGACATGTGACAGCCCCTCAACTCTGTGAAGCCCAGGCCAGGTGTGGTGTTTCCTATCAGGAACCCTCTGAAACATCCACCCAACCTTGACCTCCTACCTTCATCCCCTAGACCCAGGGCAGAGCTTATATATTGGGCCACCTCCTGGGCTGGGGTGTGACACCCTGGCAAATGCTGCTGACCAAAGGACAGCCCTGGTACCTCATTTGTTAGGTCCCATGATCGGAAGCAGCAGGATGTCCATCCAGGTGGGAAGCCATAGGGCTAGGCTGAGCCAGAAGCTGGAGGCTACTGGGGACAGAGCTTATCTCCTCAGGTGACCTAAGCCCCAGGCAGGCTTAGGGATGCAGAAGTTGTTCTTAACGTGGTCTCAGGCAGAGGAAAATCCCCAAGGCTCTGGTATGCAGTGGCAGTGAGGCACCCCCAACGGTTGCCAAATTTAGCAAGTAAGAAAATAGGACAGACATCCAGTTAGACTTGAATTTCAGATAAGAATCAAATACTTTAAAAATATAAGTATATCCCATGGAATATTTTTAAAGATTTTATTTATTTATTTTGAGAGAGAGAGAGCAGGGGGAGGGGCAGAGGGAAAGACTATCTTGAGCAGACTCCACGCTGAGCACAGAGCCCAATGCAGGGCTCAATCTCCTGACCTGAGCCAAAATCAAGAGTCAGGGGCTTAACCAACTGCACCACCCAGGCGCCGCCCACCCCTACCCCCAGGAATGTTTGACAAATACTTACACTAAAAATTATGTGTTATTTATTTGAAATTCAAATTCAACTGGGCATCCCATATTTTATCTGGAAACCTTACCCTTCCCGAAATCTCCAGGGTTAAAAGGGCTCAAGGAATCCAGCCCCTTTTCAGAGCCTGCAGCTACAGCCCACTGGCTGTTCTGGGAACTCTTCTGAGAAGCCACTTCCTGGCTGCCTACAAAGGCTGTGTTCTTACTTCCTGGGTGGTGACCCATGCAGCCCAGCATTGGGTGGCAGAAGGATCATGACAGAGGGAAGAATGAGAGGTCCGCTCAGGTCATTTCACCTGTGAACCTCTATGAGACAAGAGTAACCTGTCTCTTTCACAGCGTCTTGTCCGTAAGAATGGAGGGCACTGGTGGGCAGGTGCCCTAATATTACACCATGTGCTCCTCCTGTGAAAGTACTGCCACAGGGGCCATACCTGCCTTTGCTCAGCTCATAAGTGTTGGGGTCCGTAGTATTCCTCTCTCTTCCTTGAGCCTCCTCATCTACTGCCCTGTTCCAGTCACCATCTATTGAGAGCTCTGACCCTTTACCGTAGAAATCAGCATATACAATTTACTCAGGGGTGACATCATCCCAGAAGCTGCTGTCCACAGGCAGACCACCAGCTCTCACCTCCACAGCAGACAGTCTCCTAGCTTGCCCTGCTCCAAGTCCCTGCCACACCACATTCAGGGTCCCTTGCTTAAAAACCCTCAATGCTTTCCCACTGGTCTCAGATAAAGTCAAAACACCTTGTCTGTCTTCTGCCCCTATGCAGCCACATTTCTTGTTGTGTCACAAACCAGGCAGCATCATCCCTCCTCCCCAGCCCACTGTCCACCCAAATGCCTTTCAGTTCCTTTGCAGGCTCTGTCTTTTCCTCAGCATGCCTCTGTTTACCATCTCCATGCCCTTCACTCTTCCTTCTATTATGTCCTTCACTTTGGCTTTCCATGTCCTTCCCTGCACAATGGTGATAATTTGCCACCTTGCCAGGCTTTGTAGGTCTCAGAGAGAATCAGTTGAGAAAAGGGATGCAAAACTATCTTGTAAACTGAAAAGTTTTATGAGAAGTAAAGAATAGAATGGCAGTTAGGTGGTATGGAAGAGTCTTACAAGCCTCCTTATAAGCGACTTCAGATGAAATTGTGGCAGTTGAAGCAGGGAGGTGTGGGGATGTGGGTGGGTAATGCCTGGGTGGGGACCTTAGTGGAACAGCCATAATCTATGCATGAGATCTGGGCTGCATGGGAACCCCTGGAGAGGCAGGGGTGGTGATGAGGGTGCAGTATATAGTGGGGCTTTGGCCCCTTCCTTCCAGCTCAGCAGGACTGAGTCATCTGGAGGTGCTGGCCCCATATCTCGCCCTCCTCCACTAGAAGCTGGGCTGAAATGGTCCAGAGGATGTGCCCAGAGCATGGAGACGGCAATGTAGAGAGTGAGTCACAGAGCTGAGTCAGAGCCCACTCAGCCCTTTTCGGGGCTCTGACGAAGGCTGTGCCAGCAGAGAAGTATTCCAGCCTTGCCCCTTTCCAAACATACCACACACACACACACACACACACACACTCTCTCTCTCTCTCTCTCTCTCTCTCTCTCTCAATACCCTAAATCCATGAACTCACCACATGCTTCTTCTGACTGCTAGCCTCACTTATTTCAAAGGCTCACTGAAATCCTCAGCTTCCCATTTGATGGGTCTTCTTCACTCTATCTCTCATTCATTCATTCATTCATTCATTCATTCATTCATTTATAGTTCAGATATCAGGGATAAAAACCTAATTCTTACCTATAAGGAGCCCTCCACCAAGGAGGGGAAACAGTTTCCATTCAGGCCCTGCACTGCAGAGGAGTGGGCCAGTATGGCCTTGGGAGAGCTGCCGCACACACCACTGGCATCCTGGGTCATAGGAAGGGGAATGAGGGACCTCATTCCCTAGACACCGCCCCTCAATGTTGGGATGGGCCAGGAAGTGACTGCTCAACATCTAGTCCCAGGACTGCCAATTCTGGGGCCCCCTACTCCCCATGAAAACACTGAGCCTAAGCATACATCTACATAGATTTAAATAACATTCTTCTTCTTTGAATGAAAATGAAGACTTTGACATATGCAATCATAGCTTAAGCTAATGGTTACAAAACAGGTTCTTGTCTGATCTATCCGTTTTTGGTGTGAAGACTGACTTTTGGCTTCAAATCTGTAACAGAAAAAGCCACCTGCTTCTATCAGAGAATATACATCAGAACTGGGATGAGTTAGCAGTCCTTCCTAGTCTAACTCCTTCTTTTACAGAAAATGAAACTCAAATCCAGAGAGGAGAAAGGAAGCAGAGTTCTTTGACAATTTCCATCCATTTTCTGGTCTTTAAATAAATATAATTTTTGCTATAAAAATAAACCACATTACAGAAAGAATGAAAAACAAAAACCACCCTAATCCCAACACTGTAATATAACCATTGACATCATTCTGCTACTATCTCTTTATGGTTTCTTTTTACACAATTATAATCACCTATACATGTAACTGTGTGAAATTTTTTTTCATTAGACTTTACATTCTAAGCATTTCCAGGTTACTAGTCTTCATAACCATCATTTTTTTTTTCATAACCATCATTTTTAATGACCATATAGTATTCCCACAAAAAAGATGGCTGTCATTTTTTTTCCTAGTTATTATTTAACCATTCTCTTATTGGAAGATATTTAAGTTATGCCCAAAGTTTGGCTCTCATGATGCTAAATATTACTTTTTCATTTATTAATTTGTGTGGGTTAGACTCCTTTGGTGGAATCATTCTGATTCACAAAGTGTGAACATTTTTAAGTCTCCGGATACATGTCAACAAACTGTTTTCTCTAAGATTGTATTCATTAAACTGCCACTAGCAATGCGGGGCCTATTTGAACTGCATCTTCACCTCTCACTGCATACCATGGCTTAAAATAAAACCACAACTTGTATATTTCAATGAGTGACCAAAATATAAGTTCATAAATTCTGGCCCACCGATTCCCCACTGGAATTTTGAAAAGATAATTAAGTGTGTACTGCCCACACACAAAGATGTTCACTGAAGAGCATGATAGTGTGATACCAGGCATCTTAAAATGTAGAAGTGTGTCAAAGTCAATGCAGAGGTACATTGTGGGGAAGGATTTCTATATTTTACTTTGTACACTTCTGTGTTGTTTTAATTCTTCACAGTGAGCATATTACTTGTAAAATTAGCATGATGACAAAGATATTTCCGGATATTTTTGGAGGAAAAAAAGCTTGCAAAAACTAGCACCTCCTTTTAATCTGCAGAGTGCTGGTTCAGTGCACTGAGAACCTCAAGCCCTAAGCCTTTCCCCGACCTCGAGTTTTCTGTCAAATGGTGCTGATACTACTAATGCCATAGGGTGATACTACTAACATAGGTTATTGTGTCACAGTGAGATCATTCCTGTAAAATGCTTAGGATAATGCCTTGCATTTAGTAAGTATTAATAAATGTTAACTACATTGTTATTTCATTCTGACATTTTAGTCTCCTTCCCACAACCTTACCCACTATTTCTTACCATTTATTCCAATCATTCCCAGTCTCCAGGGAGCAAAGCCCATGTGAAGCCACGTTGGCCACATACATTTCCCGAGATTTGTGTTTGGTAAATCATGAGCGACTAAGCCCAGAGCGACACAAAGGCATAATGCGGGAGGGAACCAGTGGCGCATGTATGTGTGTGGGCAGTGCACTTGAGCACGAATGAATGCCCATTCCATTCCAGATGGTGATGAAGATGCACAGCATTTGAAAATGGCAAAAATGAGAGCACTTATTTTCAGTAGAGGAACAGCTGGGGGGGAAAAACACCCAGAGAAGTAAAAATAAGAATATCTGATTTTTTTTAAGCACTGAAATCTCCAAACATCCATAATGCTTAGAATCTCAAATATCTTATACTTATTTTCAGGGGGGAAAATTAACAAAACAAAGATCATTTTTAGAAAGAAAAGCTGAGTAGAAGGGCACTAAGCTAAGAGGCAATAGCATGTGAAATTTGGCTGAAGGGACCCCATAGTCAGGCCCCTGGGGCCCAAATCCTGACTCTTCCATCCAACTATCTCTGTGAACATGGCCAAGTTAGTTCACCTTTTTGTCTCAGTTTCTTCATCTGGAAAATGGGAATAACAAAAGTACCTACTTTTCTAGTGGGAGGTTGTTGCAAGGACTGAGTTAATATGTAAGTGCTGGCCAGGTACTATTTTTGCATGTGGCTGTTGGTCTCAGGCAGCCTTGTAGCAGTGGGCCCCTTGCTTGGTAAACCTCACAGGCAGTTCAGGAACCTGTATGAGGGTCCCCTCTGAGGATGTGTCCATGGAAGGAGGGCCAGTCTGGGTCTGTAGGCAGAGTTTTTGCTACTGCTCAACCCCTCTGGAGGCATTGGGCCAGGTGAAGCAATGACTTCCCTGCCAGCCTTTCTGCAGGCACCAGGCTTTGACAGTCTCACAGATGTGGGGATGGTGCCTGGGTCAGGGGTGGTGGAGGGGTCATGCAATCACACAGAGAGAGGCTGACTTTGAAGGCTGTTGCTGCTAGAATGACCTCTGACTGGACTGCCTAGGAAGACACCAAGGCCTCCAGGCAGCTTCCTGGGTAAGACAGCAAGGTGCCTGAAACCCAGAGGCCAGGAGCAAAATGGGCAGGGTCTTGGGGGAGAGGGTAGAAATTGAGGGGCTGGTGGAAAAACCAGAAGAGGAGGGGAGGGAGAAAAAAAGGGAGGATTAAGGGAAAGGTAGTGGGTGGGGAGGAGGCTAGAGGCAGTGGGGAAGGTGGAAGACCAAAGTTAGGGAGGGGAGCTTGTGGAGGAGAGGAAGGAGGAGGCAGCTGAGAAGGAACCAGCAGGGAAACTAGTGGGGCTCCAGGCCAGAAAGGGCAGCTCCGCCTTCCCATCCCCAGTGTGACTGTTGACTGAACAGTGAGTCCTCCTTCCTCAGCAGAAACAGCAGCCTCAGCCTTTCTGGCCTATTCTGGCCTTTTCTGGCCTGATTGCATCCACGCACGCCTCCGAAGCACTAGTCAGGCAGCCGCTGGGGAGGACTCGGCAGGAGCCTCAAATGCCACCTACTCCCCGGCCTCTCTCCCAGTTGATGCTTCTATTTTAGGCACCACATTATTTCCTGCTGTGATTTTTTCAGCCTTCTAATTCGGGCTCTGAGGTAAGCCGTGACATCCGTTTCAGCTCCCGCAGCCTCCCCCTCCCGCCCCCTGGAAGCACCGACTCGACCCTTCCCTGGGTGGCCACCCCTGCACCCTGGGCTGCACCGCACCCCAGAGACTTTTTGAGGGAGTCACTCTGCCACAACTGCCCCCAAGGAGGCTTTAAGAGGAGGGCCTTACACCCCTCCTCCCTGCCCTGTGCCCGATGAAAGGCTAGTTAGAGTATTTCTGGGCAAGGATTTAGAAAAAAATGACGGGGACCAGGTATAAATTATACCACTGTGTCCCCTGTAGCTTTGCAATCAGTGGTTTTCAATTTTCTCTTGGACAAAAGCCCCTTTGAGAATCTGATGAAAGCTATGTACCCTTCCCCCAGAAAGTGTCCATATGTAACCTCCCCCCTCCACACACAGACCCTGCAATTGTGATTATAATGTCAGAGTTGGGTATGCAACCCTAGGGGTCCCAGGACCCCAGGTCAAAAGCTCCAGCTCAGAGGCCCCCAGTATCCCATAGATCAGTCCCTCTTGCCAGTTTCCTCCCAAACTCACTGTTCCCTTCTTCCTCTCCTCCCCTGTGATCTGCCTCTTTATATTCAATGTGTGATTTATTTATTTATTTATTTATTTATTTAAAGATTTTATTTATTTATTCATGAGAGACACTGTGGGAGTGGGGGGTGGGCAGAGACACAGGCAGAGGGAGAAGTAGGCTCCATGCAGGGAGCCTGATGTGGGACTTGATCCTGAGACTCCAGGATCATGCCCTGGGCCAAAGGCAAGCAGGCTCTCAACTGCTGAGCCACCCAGGGATCCCCTCAATGTGTTTTAAAAAGTCGCTTTGCATGTGTAAGGATTTCACCCCCAAATGGCCATGGGAGGTCAGTGTGTAAAGTGCTTACTTGGGATGGGTGGGCACGCCTCTGATCTCCAGTCTAGTTCATTCCCTGGGTCCTGCCAAACTGGTGGTAGAAAGGACATCACACTTGGACTTGTGGAGACTTGCACTGGAATCCAACACCTAGCAGCTTTGGCACTTTGGCCTCCCTGAGCCTCCACCTGATTTGCACAAATCAGAACTACATGAGCCAGTGCAAAGGGAGGCAACTCTCAAAGGTATTTCTCTGTCAAGGGAGGGGCCCGTTTACTTCTCACTGAATCACTTGGACCTTGTCTGCTGCCCCTCAGAGCAGGCAACACTCGATGATGTCTTTTGTCTTTTTTAATGCCAATAGGAAAAATGAGTCCAAAATAAGGAAGTGATGTGAGATGAGTTATCTCCAGAATGATGAGTGAGAAGTCAAGAGCCCATCGCCAGGCAAACAGAGCAGCTACCGTGGAAATCAGTCTTTGAAATCTGGCTGCTCTTGATTCCCACAAGTGTTAAAAGGGATCCTCAATCTCTTCCTCTCCGTTGAAACCTTCCCTACCACTTACAGACATGCCTCCCTCCCCTCTTCCCTGTTCCCTAAGGTGCCCTCTGCGTCCCCCCTTAGCTCTTTCTCCTAGCCCTGTGCAATGTCTCTAGAGTGCGAGAGTCATGTCTACTGCCTAAATATGCATTCTTAGCCTGATGGCCTCCTCATTGTCCAGTTTGGGGACCTTTTCTCAGTCTCTGCTCTCTTAACTTCTGGATGTGTTTTCTGACACTACAGAGGGCTATTCTCAAGCTCCCTTACAGTAATACCCCAGCTTAGTTCTCTTCCCACCTCTTATTGCTCCTTCTCCATGCTGGCTCCCTTCCTCCTCTATGCCTTTGAAAGAGTCGCTGTGCCTAGGGCTCATCACATCACCATCAGTTCCCCAAGGTGTGCCCTCTGCTCTTTGGTGGCACTGACCCTGGTGGTTTCAGCTATCTCCTCTATCAGCTCTAACCTCTCTTGAGCTCCAGTCTCAGTTTCATCTGCCCACTGGGACAGTAAATGTAAGCCCTGTTACCATCTAAAAATGAATTCTTCATCTTCCCCCAAGTCAGCTTTCCCTCCTTTTTTCCCTTTTCTGTTTGAGGCATAACACCCCCCTGGTCATCCCAGCACAAAGGTGCCATCAACTTGGTACTCTTCTCTCCTCTCCTCCCACCTCCATGCCAGCACCAAATCCTGTCTGTCTCCCCTTTGGGATCTCTCTGGCATCCAGCCCTTCCTTCTCTTTCCCACCTCCATTCACTTGAACCTAGCTTTCAGCTTTGATAGTTGTAGTAGCTTCCTGGCTAGTTTTTCTACCCATAGTCTCTCTGTTCTGTTAACTTGGGAGTCAAGACCTATCTCCATTATAGCTTTCTCAACCATCTGAACGGCTTTAGGACATCTTGCCTGTTCTAGTCACTTTGCCAGTACATCTTATCTTGCCAGGTGATATCTCTCCTATTGTAACTTCATGTTTTACATTTTTCACCTAAACGGATAAGACCCTAGAGCTCTTTCTCAGCCCCCGACCTAATCTTGTGCAGGATGAGCCAAGACCTCTGGTGTTGCACCTTGGTATTTAACACAAGTGCTTCTGACTCCTCATTATCTCCCCTATTTGGTCTGTCCCACTTCAGCCCTCTTCTTTATTAACCAAGGAATGCCCTCACCATAAAGCAGAGAACCCAAATTCCAATGCCTAGAGGGGCCAGTAGGTCATGAAATGGATGAAATAGGCCAGGTATACAATGACAGGGTGAAAGGAGATGGCATCTACATCCCATATCCCTAGTTAGAGTGGTTGCTTCTACTCAGTCCTCATTCATTGCCATTGGGCCAAGTATAACTAGATTTTCCAGCTTTTCAAAAGAAACAGATTTGGATTTTTATGAGAAATTTCCCAACTTTTAAAACACTGTTCAAGCCAAACAAAACATGACTTCAGGCTAAATTCAGTCTATAGGTAACTCCAGACATAAAGGCTTCCCGCTTTATAATTATTCTTGACATGGGAGAAAGCACTGTGGCTGGGAGTTTCTAAGTTACAGTTGTGTCAGTAACAAGCTGTATACCCTTGGGCCTCAGTTTCCTCATCTGTACATGAAGGATCCTACTAAATGATCCCAAAGCCTTTTCAATTTGGTAATTCTGTGGTTCCTCAGCTTATCCTAAATGGTGGGGGAAATGCTGTTTAATTGAATTGTCTAGTTAGTGAGATTTACTATACAATTTTTAAAAATGAGATTTACCATAAAAACACTGAACAGGGCTCCTGGGTGGCTCAGTGGTTGAGCATCTGCCTTTGGCTTAAGTTGTGATGCCGGGGTCCAAGGATCGAGTCCCACATCAGGCTCCCTAGAGGGAGCCTGCTTCTCCCTCTGCCTATGTCTCTGCCTCTCTCTCTCCCTGTGTCTCTCACGAATAAACAAAATCTTTAAACACACACACACTGAACATAGATTATCATATTTCAAAGAACTAGACTACAGTAAGATATTGGTTAACTGAAATTCTCCAGGGTTAACTGGAAAATCCCCTTTTCATCAAGCTTATTGTTTAAAGACTTTCTAAAGTACTGGAGTTCAGTTTCCTGCCTTTCTAAGCACAGGAGATACAGCAATGCTGAGTGAGGGGAACTGATGACTCAATGTCTGGGGATGGCTCTGCCACCTGGGCTAATGGGGGATGGCTACAGAGCAGGCCAGGAGGTCCTCTCAGGCCACTCCTAGCCAAGGAGCTGTTCACGGTCTGCAATCCCTGGCTGAGGCCAGAAGATAACTACACTGGGGCCTCGCCAGCCTCTTTGCAAGACTCGGATCCCCAGGTTTAACATCCATATTGGGAGCCTAACCTCATTCATGAGGTGGGAATTGGGCAGAAAACTGATCTGCCCAGAATGTGTGTCAAGGCTAAATGTCATGACCTCACCGAGCTTCTTCTTCCCAAAAAGAGTAAGAGTTTTGTAGCCCAACACATCTTAGTTGGAATCTAGACTCTTCCACTCTTTAGCTGTGTGACTTTAGGCTAATACCCTAACCTTTCTGAGACTTGGTTTCCTCATCAGTAAATTGGAGGTAACATCATAGACTTGTTACAAAGGGCTAGTGAAAGTGTCTGCCAAGTAGCTCCAATGGTGTTTGGAGTTTAGTAAGTGCTACATAAGTGGAAATCATTCTTTTATTAGGAAGTAACATCTTTTATCATTTTTTTAAAAGAGATTATTTATTCATGAGAGACACAGAGAGAGAAGCAGGGACATAGGCAGAGTGAGAAGCAGGCTCCCCGTGGGGAGCCCAATGCAGGACTCAATCCCGGGACTCCCAGATCATGCCCTGAGCCAAAGGCAGATGCTCAACCAGCCACCCAGACGACCCCAGACTGTATTTTTTTTTCTTTCTTTTTTTTTTTAATTAATTTTTATTGGTGTTCAATTTACCAACATACAGAAAACCCAGTGCTCATCCCGTCAAGTGTCCACCTTCAGTGCCCGTCACCCATTCCCCTCCAACACCCGCCCTCCTCCCCTTCCACCACGCCTAGTTCGTTTCCCCGAGTTAGGAGTCTTTATGTTCTGTCTCCCTTCCTGATATTTCCCAACATTTCTTTTCCCTTCCTTTATATTCCCTTTCACTATTATTCATATTCCCCAAATGAATGAGAACATACACTGTTTGTCCTTCTCTGATTGACTTATTTCACTCAGCATAATACCCTCCAGTTCCATCCATGTTGAAACAAATGGTGGGTATTTGTCGTTTCTAATTGCTGAGTAATATTCCATTGTATACATAAACCACATCTTCTTTATCCATTCATCTTTCGATGGACACCGAGGCTCCTTCCACAGTTTGGCTATTGTGGCCATTGCTGATAGAAACATCGGGGTGCAGGTGTCCCGACGTTTCATTGCACCCAGACTGTATTTTAAATGATAAAAGATTGGGATGCCTAGGTGGCTGAGCCTTTCGCTCAGGGCATGATCCTGGAGTCAGGGGATGGAGTCCCGCATTGGGCTTCCTGAGGGGAGTCTGCTTCTCCCTCTGCCTATGTCTCTGCTTCTCTCTGTCTCTCATTAATAATAAATAAAATCTTTAAAAAAATCCAATCTGATTCTTTAGTTTTTTAGTTAGCAGGGTTAGAAAGTAAATACCAGTCATCTTCTACTTTCCACAATAGACATTTGAGAAACTAACTCTTTACAGAATTAGATGTTGTCTCCAGCTCCCCATCTCCCTTCCAGCCTATCCTATCATCCTGAAATAAAGACACCAGCCTTACAATCAAAACCAACATCTCCGTTTTGCAACTGCCATACTAATCATTGATTCAGTCAAGAATCATCAATGGATGGAAAAGTCTAGTGAGAGCAGAGTATTCACAGAATTAAAATACCTCACCTTAAATTACTTATTAATTATAAAGGGAGATTCACAGAGCTGGAACAAAAATCCTAAGATTTGTATGGAACCATGAAAGACCCCAAATAGCCAAAGGAATGTTGAAAAAACAAAACAAAACAAACAAACAAAAAACAAAAAACAAAGCTGGTGGCATCACAATGCCAGATTTCAAGATATAGTAAAAAGCTGTAATCATCAAGACAGTATGGTACCGGCACAAAAACAGACACATAGGTCAATGGAACAAAATACAGAACCCAGAAATGGACCCTCAACCCTGTGGTCAACTAATCTTCAACAAAGCAGGAAAGAATATCCAATGGAAAAAAGACAGTCTCTTCAACAAATGATATTGAGAAAACTGGCCAGCCACAAACAGAAGAATGAAACTGGGCCATTTCCTTATACCATTCACAAAAATAAACTGAAAATGGATGAAAGACCTAAATGTGAGACAGGAATCCATCAAAATCCTAGAAAAGAACAAAAGCGGCAACCTTTATGACCTCAGCCGTAGCAACTTCTTGCTAGACAAGTCTCCAAAGGCAAGGGAAACAAAGGCAAAAATGAACTATTGGAATTTCATCAAGATAAAAAGCTTTTGCACAACAAAGGAAACAGTCAACAAAACCAAAAGACAACCTACAGAATGGGAGAAGATATTTGCAAATGTCTTATCAGATAAAGGGTTAGTATCCAAAATCTATAAAGAACTTCCCAAACTCAACACCCAAAGAACACATAATCCAATCAAGAAATGGGCAAAAGTCATGACCAGACATTTCTCCAAAGACATACAAATGGCTGACACATGAAAATTGCTCAACGTCACTTGGCATCAGGGAAATACAAATCAAAACCACACCACGTCACACTGGTCAGAATGGCTAAAATTAACAAGTCAGGAAATGCCAGATGTTGGCGAGGATGCAAAGAAAGGGGAACCCTCTTAGACTGTAGATGGGAATGCTAACTGGTACAACCATTCTGGCAAACAGTGTGGAGGTTCCTCAAAAAGTTGAAAATAGAGCTACCCAGCAATTGCACTATTAGGTATTTATCCAAAGGATACAAACATAGTGATTTGAAGGGGCACCTGCACCCCAATGTTTATAGCAGCAATGTCCACAATAGTTAATATATGGAAAGAGTTCAGATGTCCCTTGCCAGATGAATGGATTAAGATATGGTGTATATGTTCAATGGAATACTACTGAGCTATCAAAAAAAAGAAATCTTGGCAATTGCAACTACTTGAATGGAACTAGAGAGTACTATATGCTAAGCAAAATAAGCCAATCAGAGAAAGAATTATGATTTCATTCGTATGTGGAATTTAAGAAACAAAACAGGAGCATAGGGGAAGGGAGGGAAAAAAAAAACAAGATGAAATCAGAGAAGGAGACAAACAATAAAAGACTCTTAATCATAGGAAACAAACAGGGTTGCTGGAGGAGAGATGGGGGGATGGGAATTAAGGAGGGCACGTGATGTAATGAGCACTGGGTACTATATAAGACTGACGAATCACTGAACTCTACCTCTGAAACTAATAATATACTATATGTTAATTAGTTGGATTTAAATTAAAAAAGAAAAAATTATAAAGGAAGAGAAACAGTAACTTTACAGTGGAGAAACCTGGCAGACACTTCTTAGCTAAGTGTTTAAAGTTAATGTCACCAACACCGAAAGAAGCAAACATCAAGTGGTTCCTGATAGGATGCACTACGAAAGACATAGCATCACATTTGTGAGACTCCTGTCCACAAATGCCTAACCTGAATCTAATCATGAGCAGACATCAGACTAGACCAAGCTGAGGGACATTCTACAAAATGACTGGCCTATACTCTGGAAAAATATGAATGTCATGAAAGAGAAAAGAAAGCTGAAGAATTGTTCTGAATTAAAAACAAAAGGGATAAGACAGTTAAAAGGAATGTGTGATCCTGGGTTAGATCCTGGACTAAAAAAGTATCATTATAGGGGATCCCTGGGTGGCACAGCGGTTTGGCGCCTGCCTTTGGCCCAGAGCGCGATCCTGGAGACCCGGGATCGAATCCCACATCGGGCTCCCGGTGCATGGAGCCTGCTTCTGCCTATGTCTCTGCCTCTCTCTCTTATTCTGTGACTATCATAAATAAATAAAAATTTAAAAAAAAATAAAAAAAAGTATCATTATAAAGAACATTATTGGAACAACTGGACAAATTTAATATGGGTTATATATTAAGTAGTGGCATCATATTGATGTAAATTCCGATTTTGATTTTGTGTAAAACAAAATTCTTGTTCTTGAGAAATTTACAATGAAGTATTTAAGGGCAAAGATGTATAATGTTTGCAATTCACTCTAAAATCATTCAAAAAAGGAAAATCAGTATAAACATGGAAAAACACAAGCCAGGAGAGGGAATATTAAAACAAATATAGCAAAATGCTCACATCAGTGGACTTGAGTAAAGAGGACACAGGAGTTCTTTGTACTAGTCTTGTAGATTTTTGGTCAGTTGAAATTATTTCAAAATAAAAAAGTAAAAAAGAAAAAAAAGTCAGAGCCTCGTGTGAAGTCCAAAGAGACTGACATGAGATGAGGTCCAAACCCAGCTCTGTCAGCTGCAAGATGCTTAACATCCCTAGACTCTGTCCCTTCACTAAAATGTACAGAATAATAATGCTTTTCTCTTAGGGTTGTCAAGAGGACTAAATGAGGTAGTCTATAAGAAAAAATCTGGTACATGTCAACATTTTGGTCTCAGATTCTACAAGTATATGCCGCTAAGAGTCCAGAAGTGATAAATACAAACAGAATTCTTGCTCTTCATGCAGCTTATACTGTAGTCAAAACAGTGGCAAATAAATAAATGAACAGGCAGACATAGCACTACAAACTGCCATAAATTCTATGAGTAATGGAGTGGCAGGAGAGCTGGGGAACCCTACCACATATACAGTGGTCAGGGAAAGCCTTATCGAGGAAATGACATCTAAGCCGAGACTGAAAAACAAGGAGGGAGGGGTTGGCAGTCTCGGTGGTGGGAGCAGCAGGAGCACAGGCCCTGAAGTGGGCAAGCACTCAGCACATGCAAGAACTATGACATTCTCTCCTCTGCTAGAGCATTTAGGACGCTGTGAATGCTCCTGAGGGACTGGGGCAGCAGAATATCCAGCACAGATTGGTCACTCCGTGTTTGCTGAGTAAACAGGGGAATAGATATCCCTCAGTTTCAGTATCTGCCATGGGGAGATCTTCCCTTTCCCAGCCCTTAGCTGTACTATGTAAAAGGAAGGTTTCTTTTGAACTTGCAATTCAGACATTTACCCCTCTGTGGGCAGTTTGCTTAGATCACAGAGCTGGAAGGCACCCTAAAAATCCCATGCTCCCACCTCTCAAGTTGGAAGGAAGAAGCAGAGGCCCAGGCTCAGGACAGACTTGCCAGAACCCATGGATCCAGTTGGGGGCCCATGTCTGGTGCCTTCCCCAGCCCTGCAAGCCTGCCTTGTTTATTTGTTCAACAAGTTTGTTTCAGCCATGGCACAGCCTGTTCTGGCTCTGGAACATTTATGAGATGAGCCAAAAAATCACAGAAAAATGGTCTGCTATTGGAGCAAAGGGGTGGGGCAGCCAGGGTGGGAGACAGGTTTCAGGCCAGCTCTGGGGCAGAGTTTTGGCTTGTTCTTTGCTGTCTTTTTCCCTTCTGCCCTTGAGAACCAAAGAGACTCCAGTGGGATTTCCTGCCTCAGTTTCTCTAGAACCATGATGTGGAAAGACAGAACATTTGACCATAAAATTTTCAATTCTCATCTCTACCCTCATTAGCTCCATTCCCAAACCCACTTCCACCCACTGAGTTCATGCCATAGCCTGATCCACTCCATTGGCCCAGGGGCAGAGAAGGTACACCAGCAGTGTGGGGCTGTTTGGCCCCTCTTCTGGCAGCACCCTCTTTATCTCTGCTGAACTCCTGCTTCTCTTTCAAAACCCCGTGGTTATGTTGCCACTTCTAAAACGTACTCCTCAGGTAGTCGGCCAGCCACTTTCCAAATTTTAAAAAGCTCAACCAGGATAAACAAGATAGCTAAAATGCTGACTGCTTTTGTCTGACTGGATACTTACTCGGTGTAGTAATGCTAGTTATTATCTTGTGTTGATCAAACGCATTTACTTATTTGCAGTTACATAAATAATTACCAAAAACTTAGAAGTAAATAATTAATAAATGCAGTTTTTGGTGACAACTTAATTTATTTAAACCTTAATTAAGTCTAGGGTGGAGAGGGGATTGGTTAAGGATGACAAAAGGAATTCTAGTGGTAACAATGTGACCCTAAGGTCCTATGCAGCCCTTTGGTACACATGGCTGCTTCATTTCCCCAAAAAGCCTGGTACATAGTAGGTACTCAGAAAGTGTTCACGGAATGCATGAGTGTGTGAGGATGATGATCGTTCCTGGCCCCTGGGGTCATTCTTCTTCTGCCCTTTTACTCCAGGCAGCTCCCCAACAAGCAGAGTCTGGCCAGCTGTGGGAGGTGCTGTTCTCCTTCATTTCCAAGATTAGCTCAGACCTTAAAAATCACAGCCCAGCGCCTGCTCCTTTCATGCCAAGGAAAACAGTAGATGTCAGAAGCCTCCTTAGGTATCTGGAAGAGAACAGCTCCTTCTGCTCCCTCCCTTCCTTGTATGAGGTCATTGAATCAGGATGACAAAGCAAACAGTGACATGTGTTGGGGCTTGTTCCTGCCCTGATTCCAGGCTTCTCCAGCCTCTCCCTCCTCCTGATCTTTAGAATGGCAGCCTAGGTGTGGACAACTAACTGAATTGAACTCAGTCCTTGGGATCCTGGGAAATGGATGCTAATTAGGAGGCATCCTCTGCAGCAGTAAAGAGAAGGTCCGGGGGCACCAGGGTGGCTCAGTCAGTTCAGCATCTGACTCTTAATTCTGGTTCAGGTCATGATCTAGGGGTCGTGGGATTGAGCCTGAGTGGTTGGGCTCCGCACTCAGTGGAGAGTCTGCTTGCGATTTTTTCCTTCTGCCCCTCTACCTACTCACACACTCATACACTCTCTCTCAAATAAAAAATAAATCTTTTTTAAAAAGAGTGAGGGGATCCCTGGGTGGCTCAGTGGTTTAGCGCCTGCCTTTGGCCCAGGGCGCGATCCTGGAGTCCCGGGATCAAGTCCCGCATCGGACTCCCGGCATGAAGCCTGCCTCTCTCTCTCTCTCTCTATCATAAATAAATAAATAGATAGATAGATAGATAGATAGATAGATAGATAAATAAATCTTAAAAAAAAAAGAGAGGGGAACCTGGGTGGCTCAGTGGTTGAGCGTCTGCCTTTGGCTCAGGTCATGATCCCGGTGTCCTAGGAAGGTGTCCTGCATCAGGCTCCCTGTGGGGAGCCCGTTTCTCCCTCTATGTCTCTGCCTCTCTCAAGAAAAAATAAATAAAATCTTAAAAAAAAAAAAGAGAGAGAGAGAGAGAGAGAAAAGATCCTAGATAAACCTCAGTAAGACAGGGAATTGAGATATTAGCACCACTGAACATTTGTACAGGGGTTTCTCAGGCTTCAATGTGCTCTCATTATGTCTCATTTGAGTTAAAGAGGGCTAGAATTCTTTTCCACCTTTGCAGATGAGAAAACTGAAGCTCATTCAAGGTCAGCAACTTAATCAGGGTTATGTGGTTTGAGGGTCACAGAGCCAGACTTGAATTGTGTGACTCTAGTTACATCTTCTGACCTCACAACATTTCCTTGAATTTGAGTCATTGATACACCTGCTTCATGCTTTTTTTTTTTTAATTTTTATTTATTTATGATAGTCACAGAGAGAGAGAGAGAGAGAGAGAGAGAGGCAGAGACACAGGCAGAGGGAGAAGCAGGTTCCATGCACCGGGAGCCCGACGTGGGATTCGATCCCGGGTCTCCAGGATCGCGCCCTGGGCCAAAGGCAGGCGCTAAACCGCTGCGCCACCCAGGGATCCCTGCTTTTTGACTACTGTATACCACCATACTATTACTTATTTAACACTCTTCTTTAAATAAATTCACTTTAAAAATTGACTTTATTCTAAGCAACAATGTATGTGCATCTGTATCTATGCATAGGTAATATGTGTATATATTTATATGTGTAGCTACTAAAATTAAACATTTTCATTCTCATATCTTAAAGTCAATTCTCATAACACCAGGGATGCCAATGCACTCTTTGAGAAACTGTCCAACTGTCCTACATCAACTCTGCATTACTAAGGATAGATCTTCACAGACTGGCAGCCAAGTGGCTGCCCTTGTTGAAATGGCTGTGCCTCAAAATCACAAAGTTACTGAATCATGGAGGATAAAACTGAAATCATGGAATCCAACTCCTAAGGGGCAGGACCTTATACAACACACCTAATCACAGTCCTAAAAATTAAAGGGGACACCATTCAAAGACATAAAGATGAATCAGATATAGTCCTTGCTCTTAAAAACTCAGAATTTACAAACATAAACAACTGAAAACTATAAAGACTGAGCAAAGGATCTGGGATCAGAGAAACTCTAGACTTGGTTCCACCATGAACTTGGCATGCCTTTGGGCAAGTCACCTCATGTTTCTGAGTCTCAATTTCCTTAAACAGAGATGATAACATCTCTTCTTGTTACCTTTTAAGACTGACAAGAGATTCAGATTTTAAAAATGGGCATAATATATGAAAACATCAAGTTGTTCACCTCAATTATATACAATTTTTGTCAATTATATCTCAATAAGGATGGAGGGAAATGGAGTGAAAAATCCTCTGTAAAAAACCATAAAGCTGTAATACAGTGTGTTAAGAACTAAACAGGCAATGCCCAAACTCCTCCATAGAATATTTGCATTACCACTGGAGAATGACTTTCTCAAGGTGAAATGACGGACCAGCAACAAGTTTGGGAAGAGATTTGAGGAGTACCATTTGGTCTTACCAGCATCCGTGACTAACTTGCTGCTCTCGGATCTTGGGCCCAGGAAGACACTGGTGACCCAAGCCAGCTTGCTGACTAACTCTTTTAGAATTTTTATTTTTTTCTTTGGTTTGTACTCCTTTTTCTGCTTTGAAACATTTTCTTCTTGCTTCTAGCCCAGCACGTAACTTGATGGCATAGTAATGGGTCTCTACTGCCCTCTTGTGGTCATTTTCTGACACTGCGGCATTAACTTTCGAAGGGATGTGCGTGACAGCCTGAGGAAATCAGAGCCAATCCTCAAGATCAAGATATTCCAGGCCCAGCAGAGGACTTAAAGCCCAAATTAAAGCCAGCTGCCGGAATTCAGAGCTCTTTGACGGGAAGGGGTAGTTCTGCCTGGTTTTGCCCCAAGTAGGACAGGAATCCAGGCCCTCTCCATTAACTGACTACTAAAATGGTCAATTCCTGGATTGTCCAGTTTGTCTGGAGCAAGATCTTGGAAATGAAGGCAGCTCTGAGGTATCCCTTCTCTGCCTGGAAGACCCAGAGTAGAGTAGAAAGGGCCAGGACCAGAACTTCCAACACCCACTCATTTAAAACAACCATAAATTGAGTCCCTATTTTGTGAACTGATAGGTGCCAAGGGGTGAGAGTGGGTATAAGATTTATCATTCCTGTCCTCAAAAACTCATAAAGCTTACAAATGTAAATAACCCAAGCATATATATAATTAATGGAGATCAGGCCAAAGGAGTAAGGGCCATTATAGAAGTAAAAAACAAAATGCTACAAGGCTGGTGGGAAAGGAGAGATTCATGACGACCATGGGGATCATAGTTTTCTGAAGGTACTGAGACTCAAGCTGGACTTAAAAAAAATAACAGGCATGAGCAGATATGAGCAAGGAAGACCACAGTGATACTAATAATAGCTACATTTGGAAGGAGTTGATTATGCATCAAGACAGCTAAGAGTTTTATAAACATCTGTTATTTAATCTCCGTAAACTATGAGGCATTATTTTCCCAATTTGATAGACCAGGAAACTGAAGCTTAAGGCCATATACAGCAGGGCTTGATAGAAAATATAGGAAGAAGTAAAAGCTAAAAGTGTTTGGGGAAATAATCAATTACTAGAGCATCAGGTACACCTGGTCAAGTGGCTGAAAGGAAGGGACAAGGGTAATATGGGGTGTATGATCATCAGAAAGTACAAGACCCTACAATCCAGTATTTTAAAGTCTCAAATGAATTTAGACCTCACCCTTTGGAGACTGAAGAACCTTTGAGCTTTCTTTCTTTTCTTTTCTTTTTTCTTTCTTTCTTTCTTTCTTTCTTTCTTTCTTTCTTTTCCCTTTTCTCTTTCTTTTTCTTTCTTTCTTTCTTTCTTTCTTTCTTTCTTTCTTTCTTTCTTTCTTTCTTTCTGATTTTTTTTGAGAGAGAGAGAGAGAGAAAGAGAGCAGGAGCAGTGGGGAGTAGAGGGAGAAGCAGATTTCCTGCTGAGCAGGATGTAGGATTCGATCCCAGGACCCCAGGATCATGACCTGAGCCGAAGGCAGACACTTAATCGACTTAGCCAAACAGGGGCCCAACCTTTGAGATATCAGAGCACAGAATTCTACTCAGGGATGCATTTTAGGATAACTCGGGTGTGTGGAGAAGAGTGTGATGAGGCAGGAACAAGAAGAAAGGACCTCTGTGAAGCTTGGGTCAGGGCAGTGGGCAAGTGAAAAAATGAATCTTAAAACCTTTACATGCAGAAATAGTTAAAACTGACTTGGAAGATGAAGAGAATGGAGCTACCTTTGGGGGGGAACAACTGTCCCTTCCCATGTTGTCCCCTCCAACCCACCTCATCAATGCCAGGTCTTACTGTGGGAAGGGAAACTTCTGGTCTCCCATGGAATGGAAGCCTCAGTCTCACCCTGGACTAAGGTTGTGCCAAACCTCTAAGACCAAACAAAACAGAGTAAAGTCTGCTGTGAGACCAGAGAAGAAATCTTAAAAATTGTTCTCAATGCCCACAACAAGCAAGGAATCTCAGGATCAAAGAGCACCCTGTCACAGAAGAGATCAGGTCAGTTTAATGCTGTGACCCACTTCCCAAAGGTCAGGGAGAGTATTATATGTCATTTCCCAGTAGTCTGTTGAACCTGGTTGGGCCCAAACAGGGTTGGATTAGACCCTATATAGGAAGGCAGCTGCCCGCCCAGGGGCTTGAATTTCTGCTTTTGACTACAGCAGGGCTGGGCTGGCAGGGCTCCTTCCCTCTGGTTCCCCACTCTCAGGAAGCTGGCCACAGCTGCTGGCTACTTGTCACATCCTATCTGGAAGGTGGCAGAATTTCAATGGTAAAGCAACAGATGCCCAGGCAGTAGCTAAGAGCCTCAAGTTTGCTGGGAATTGTGTCATATTTCCCAAAAGAGCTAACTCCATCCAGTTTCAACAAAGTGGTAAACTGGTAAAGGTTGGGCTACAAGGAGACAGTGAGGCTTCATAATTCCTATCCTAGATTGGGGCAATTCCAGGAAAAATATTTAAGGCAGGCACTCAACAAACATCTGAATGTACCAGGCACTGCAAACTCCTTAGAAATTTCCTAAAGCAAAGAGATTTGCCTTAATGTTAAATATATACCTCTGACTTTTTCTCTCCAGCACGCTGCTTACTGTTGACACTTTACCTTTTACCTCCGATAAATGAGTTTCCATACCAAGAAAAAGTGCTCCCAATACCAAAAAAAAAAAAAAAAAGGGCAATCAGCTATCCAAAACTGGGCTGTGCTGTAAACTCGTTGCCTGCCTACTGGTCTTTAAACCCCTCCTGATTCTTAGGCTCACCTGGTAGAAGTTGTTGTCCAGCCTTCTCCCTTGAGATCCAGACTTCTGTATCCACTGCTTTCCCAACATATTTCCTTAGATGTCTCAATGGGACATCAAGCTCAACTTGTCCAAAACTGAACTTTTACTCTCCTCTAACTCCACCCCCTCCTCCCACCAATCCATCACTCAGTCTCAGCTATTCCACTTTTCAAGATATTGCTAGGACCCATGTACCTCTTTGCATTTGATCTTTACTTAGTGCAAGCTGCTACAATCTCTCACCTGGACTTCTGTAGCAGACTTTTTTTTTTTTTTAATTTTATTGATTCATGAGAGACATAGAGAGAAGCAAAGACATAGGCAGAGGGAGAAGCAGGTTCCCCCCAGGGAGCCTGATGCAGGACTCGATTCCAGGACCCCGACCTGAGCCAAAGGCAGATGCACAACCACTAAGCCCACAACCAAGTGCCCCTGTAGCAGACTTCTAACCTGTCTTCCTGCATCCTCTTGTCCTCTTCCCTCCACACTGTAACTTTGAGTGTTCTCTTAAAAACCCAAATCTGATAATTTCACCATCACTAACATCCAAATGGCTTCCCACTGCTCTTTAAATCTAGAGAAGATGTCCTGGGGAGACCAGGACAGCTGACCAGGGACACCTTGCATTTAGTTAACATATTATGTTCTTGCTGTTACAGTATTTTTTGTAATTACTAAAAAGGAGACGGGATTACCTTGATTTCTGGTGATCATAAAATTGCAACGTCCCAGTTTAGGAGGGGATAATTAGCCTTTTGAACAGAAACTTTTCAAGTATCTGTGAACGGAGGCACACATTACTTCTTAAAGTCCTTGTAAACACCATGAGCCTGATGGGTCCTTGAAGATGAATTAGCCTAGAGCAGGGGTTAGCCAATGATACCTGCAAGCCAAATCAGGACTCCAACCTGTTTTATAAATATTTATTGGAACACAGCCATACTCATCCATTTGTGTACTGCTTAGGCCATTTGCCCTCCAATAGCAAGGCTGGGTGGTTGTAACAGGGACTGCATGTTTGCAAAGCCTAAAGTAGTCATTAACAGAAAAGGTTTGCTGACCATGCTGTAGAGTTTAGGCTGCACATTAAAATCACCTGGAGTGCTTTTTATTTTTTTTTTTAAGATTTTATTTATTTATTCATGAGAGACACAGACAGACAGGCAGAGACATAGGCAGAGGGAGGAGGGAGAAGCAGGCTCCACTCAGGGAGCCTGACGCGGAACTCGATCCCGGGTCCCCAGGATCACGCCCTGGGCTGAAGGCAGCACCAAGCCGCTGGGCTACCGGGGCTGCCCGCTGGAGTGCTTTTTAAAAGAGATCACATCAAAGATTCTGATTAAACTGATTTGAGGGGTCACCTGGGTGTCTCAGTCAGTAAAGCATCTGCCTTTAGTTCAGGTCATGATCCCAGAGTCCTGGAATCCAGCCCCACATTGGGCTCCCTGCTCACCAGGGAGCCTGCTTCTCCCTCTCCTCCCTGATTGTACTATTTCAGGCACTATCTCTGTCTGTCTCAAACAAATGAATAAAATCTTAAAAAAACAAAAAACAGATTTAAAGTGGGATCCAAGTATTAAAATGAAAGACTTAACAAATTTCCCTAAGTGATTCTAATACGCAGCCACAGTTGAGAATCACTAATTTTATCCAGTCTCTTGCCTCAGATGAGGAGCCAGGCCCACAGGTCCGGATTTGTCTCCTGTTTGTAATGAGTGACAACTACTAGTACCTTCAAAGCCCTGTATTGCACATCCCTCTACATCATCTGATTTGACCCTTAGAACAAATCCAAGGTTCAAAGAACAGGAAGCATTACTGTCCCTGCTTCACACATGACAGAATTGAGGCTCAGGGGACTTAAGTGATGTCCCCAAAGTCTCCTATTTAGTAAAAGGAGTAAAGATTCATGAGCACATCTTTTCAACCAAATTCAACTGACCACTGATGTTCACTGTACAAGTAACATATTTATGTTTTATTTTGGCATATGGATCGCTTCTCGTCCTTTTGGCTAAGATCGAGTGTATTTTGGCATACAGAAACCTATTCACTTTTGCGGTCTCCAGAACACTTAGAAATCTGCCTTCCTAAATAGATGATGTTCTGTGAGCCCCTAGGATTCCTTAGGAACATCGTGAGGGGAGAGGGAGAGGATGCCTGTGGGTATGTATCTATATAGAATCTATAGATCCCATCTCCAAGGCCACACTTAAACTAGAACAGATATGTTTTTATCTGTTCAAGCCTAAGGATCCCACACACGATTTTGTTTGAATGAAGAGTTCCACCTCTGAGGACCAGTAACATGGCTGGGACCTTTGCTTATAGTTTCAATCTAAGACGGCATGGTCACTCTGCCCACAAATTCCTGTCAGTTCTTATATCAAGTTCTTCCCTGTTGGTCTAAATGAAGTCCAAAATTATAATAGTTTCTCATAATACAATATTGGTATTGTTCATTGAGAAATGAAAGGCATCACTTTCAGTAGACCAGACCTCCTATATCTGTCAGGGTAACTGAAGTTTCTCATTACTGCTCCCTGCCTATTTCATGCATGCCATATAATGGAGAAAATAAATGCCACATTTTATATATGCCATATAAAAGACAGAAAACATCACCCTCATCCACTTTCTTGCTGGGCCACAGAGTTTCTCCTGCCTGCTCACTGGATCTGCCTCCAGCCTAATCTACAAACTCTCCACCTTGCTGCCACTCTTAGGCTTTCATTCATTCCCTGTGGAAGTGAGGCCTTCATTAACCTTTGAGGGGGAAGAGGGTGCGGGGGGGGGGGGGGGTGGTGTTGATATTTTCTCGCATTTCTTTGTGTTTCCAGAGAGGAAGAACTTTTATTCTCCTCTCCATAGAGGTGAGAAGCCTCACGCTGGGTAGAACACACCCAACTTTTCATTCTATGACCTTATTTGCACCTTCCCACGGGAGAAGGAGTGACTAATCTGATTGGTCAGAGTACAGGACATGCAAAGAACTGAGTTTGTATCAAGACTAGTGCCTGCGTGCACAAGATGGTACTATGGTCCTAACTGTGTCCTGATAAATCAGGGTCTGTTCTCAAACCTGGCAGGAGGATGATAGTAGGAGGGAGTAGGACGCTCCCACTCTGTATCTACTTTTAGTTCCAGGAATGACTGGGGCACCCAGGGTCACACTATGGCATGACCTCATATTTCAACACTTCTTTGAGGAAACTGTATCAGTGAAGCCTAGGGTCTAACTGCCAGAAGCACCCTATTCCTCAAGTGAAGCACAGTCCCTAAAACTTAATGAAAGACACTGTGGCCTTACCCAAACGTGAGACATCTTCTCCTTCTCTTTTAATAGAGTTATGTCTTTCACTTTACCAATTCTCAAATATATGGTTTTTACATACATACACAAACACTTCTAAACATAAATGCCAAATTCAAGGGCATCAGATGAGTAGATAAATTTAGAGAGCCAAGAGTGGAAGAAAAGGCCAGTCACCAGATTTTACCAAAGATCACCTGAACTCCTTCTCTGGATATTCAACTTGATATAGTACCCTAAATATCCTATGTCACATGGTCCACAAGATCTTCCTCTAGGATTCTGAAGCAGTCAATAGCCATACTTGTCATTCAGATGGGTCCTGCCATCTCCACTTTGGCCTAGATCAGAGTATAAAGAAAGAAAGAAACACATTCACTTTCCCAAAGTCAGGAGGGAAAAGATACCCAGACATTAGTGGGCTAAAAAGTAAAACAGTTTCTTCTATTCTAGAACTCTGCCTTTTTGCATATGACTTCAAGACATAGTCCTCTTTTCACTTCTATCCTTACATTTATTAGCCAATAAAAAGCAAACATTTCTTGTAACAAAATTTCTATTAACTACTAGTATATTAGAAACCTGATCCATAAAAAAAGCAACCTATGATAACCATATGGAGAGCAAGCATCTCATATACTGCCTTAAAAGTGTGCCTGAACTGTGTTCTGAAAAATCAGGGTCTGTTCTCAAACAGATCTTGAACATAAGCTGTACACTCTCTATAGAATGAAATTTATAATGTCTTAACCCCGGTCCCTCCATGCAGAGTTGTTTGTAATGGCAAAACTGGAAACACAGGAAATATTCATTGAGGGAACTGAATAAATAAGTAATGGTATTATCTATACCATAAAAAAGAACTATGGAAGAAAGGAAGGAAAGACGGAAGGAAGGAAGGAAGGGACGGACTAGGGAAGGAAGGACAGGGAGAGAGGGAAAGAAGGAATCTATAAATAGCTATGGAAGGATCTCCATATAGTGTTAAGTGCAAGACAGCAAAGTATAGAATATGCTTCTATTTGTGTAAGAACAATGGTGAAATATTATGTATTTTATTGCTCACATAAGCAATTTATGTGACATATATAAGAACTCATAAGAAAGTGATATTTGGCTGGGTTTAGAGGAAAACACTGAGTAGCTGAGGCAAAGCTAGCAGTTGTTGTTTTTTTAACTGTAAAGAAAATGTGAAAGACATGCAGAAGTAAAGAAAAAATTGTAATGAACCTCCATTCATCACCCAGCTAAAACAATTATCAATATGTGGCAAGTCCTACTTTATCTATTACCCCCTCCATGCTCCCTCATCCTCTACCTCTACAGGATTATCTTAAGGCAATACCAAATACCATTCCATCTGTAAACATTTCTGTACTTAGTCCTAGAAGATAAGGACTTTTCCTAAAAAACATAACATTACCTACACTTTAAAACAATTAATAATTTTCTAGTATCATCATATATCTGGCTAGTATTCAAAATTATCTGACTGGTATATAATTTTTTAAATGGTTGTTTGTTCAAATAAGGATGTAAGCAGAATCCACAAATTATATTTAGTAGCTATGTCTTTTTAGATCTTTTACTCTGTTTCCCTAGAAGGAAGAATTTTCCCACTACATACTCTTTTAAGATTTTTTTAAAAGAATATTTATTTATTTGAGAGAGAAAGAGAGAAAGAGAGCATGACCAGGGGAAGGGGCTGAGGAAGAAGGAAAAGCAGACTCCCCCCTGAGCAGGGAGCCAGACGTGGGGCTCGATCCCAGGACCCTAATATCATAACCTGAGCCAAAGTTAGATCCTTAACCAACTGAGCCGCCCAGGTGCCCCTACTTATTTGAGAGAGAGAGAGAGAGAGAGAGAGAGGGAAGGACAGAGAGAGAGAGGGAGAGGGGAACAGGGTGAGAGGGAGAGAGGCAGAGAGGGAGAAAAGAGAGAGGGACAGGGACAGGGAGAGAGAGAGAGAGAGAATACGAGAGAGTGAATGGGAGGCAGAGGCACAGGGAAAAAGAATACCAAGCAGACTCTGCACTGAGCAAGGAGCCCTACATGGGGCTTGATTTCACGACGCTGATATAACCTGAACTGAAAACCAAGAGGTGGACACAACGAACTGTGCTACCTAGGCACTCCATCTTACCATATACTCTTATAAAACTTTATTTTGAACCTTAAACATACATTACCTATTCAGAAATATAAATATGTAAGTCTTAGAAGAGAAGAAATGCTACCTAGGCGCTCCATCTTACCATATACTCTTATAAAACTTTATTTTGAAACTTAAACATACATTACCTATTCAGAAATATAAATATGTAAGTCTTAAAAGAGAAGAAAAGTAATAGAAAACAATCTACCTTCAGGTGGGACCCACACACAGTAGTCTGGGTCATCTTCTGGATATTTGGAGGAAAGTATTGCTGGAAGCTGCGAAGAAAAGATAGGTTATTTTACTCAAAAGAATTTTAACTCTAAGAATTATTGTCCCTATGCCTATCAGCAAATAAAAATTAAGAGAGAAAAGCTTCCATTAATTACCTTGACATAAGTAACCAAAAAAAGGCAGCACACTCTCTCTCTGAACCTTGACTTTTTCCTGTAAAGCCTCAACAAGCTGATTCTCAGCCAGTGAGAGTGAAGTGATGTTTTTTACAAGGGACTGTTAACAGAGGTATGAGTTCTAATGGTATAACCCTCATAGAGGGAAATTTGACATTTGTATTTTGATCGAAGTACAGAAAAGACTTAACAGGGCAAGCCTGACTGCTATCCCTTGAAAGGCCTATTTACAATGCTGGCCTTCACTTGGTATCTGAGGATTTGATTTCAGCAGGGTTCTTACTACCTGATAAGCTTAAGTGGCTCACTGCGCCTAAACTGTCTATAAAAACAATATGGGTCATACTGAACATCTACTTTCCTTTTGGGAAAATGGAATTTGAGTACATGTCAGGCAGAAGATGCCTTTGTGATCAGTCCCCAGTAAAAATCCTGGGCACTGAGTCTCTAAAGAGCCTTCCTGGTTAGCAACATTTCATAAGATGTCACAACTCATTGCTAGGGGAATTAAATACATCCTGTGTGACTTCATGAAAGAGAGTTCTTGGAAGCTTATGCCTAGTTTCCTCAAACTTTGCCCCATGGTCTTTTCCCTTTGCTGACTGTGCTTGGTATCCTTTTACTCTAGTAAATCATAGCTGTGAGCACAACCACGTACTGAGTCCTGTGAGGCTTTCTGTGAATTGCCTAGCCTGAGGGTCTTAGGGAACTCCTGACACAATCTAGCAATCCCACTTTTGGGAACTTACTGTATCCATACAAAATTATGTATACACAAGATTATTCATTATAGCACTGTTACAATGAAAGACTAAAAACAACCCAAGTATCCACCCACAGGGGATTGGCTAGGTATCCACATAGTAGGAAGCTCTTGGTATACTGATGACCAGTGATTTCCACAATGGGTTAAAAAAAAAAATTCCTGATAGAATGCAGTACATTACATTCTATCTTCTATGTAATAAACAGTCAAATTAGAATATATTATGCGAATGTCTTTGTATGGCATAAAAGGATATGAACAAAGATTCACAAATTAATCAAAGAGGTATATGTACAGTAGTAGAGAACCATGTGGATGGAGACAAAAATAGAGAATGCAAAACATAAAAATTCAAAAATAAAAGAGAGCCTGGATTTCTAGATTAGGCAATTGGGAACTCTACTAAGACAATCCCTAAAAATTCACTCTTCTGAATGTGGTCCATGACAAGGGGATTCACTTTTATTTCTAGAGAGATGAAGATTATGGCTAAGTACTTACTTTGCCTGGACCTGGAGCTTTTTTTTTCTTCAGTTCATCTTTGTTTTTCTCATATTTATTCTTTGATGCTAATTTGAGAAAAAGAAAAACAAGAGGCAATAGCTATTTCAGAATAAGTAAAACAGAAAAGAAAAAATTCCCCCTAAAAGAGCATTATAAAAATTGAAGCAAACATGTAACAAATTCTCAAAAATTTCTTCTATTGGGGATCCCTGGGTGGCTCAGCAGTTTAGTGCCTGCTTTCGGACCAGGGCATGATCCTGGAGTCCTGGGATCAAGTCCTGCATCAGGCTCCCTGCACGGAGTCTGCTTCTTCCTCTGCCTGTGTCTCTACCTCTCTCTCTCTCTGACTCTCATGAATAAATAAATAAAATCTTAAAAAAATTTTTTTCTTCTATTATAAAGACTATCTATCTTTAGAGAATTCTCTCTCTGCTAATAACCCTAGTTTTCAAATCCTAAGGCTGTTCTACAAGCTTGAATACAACTGCACCATTTGAAAAGGGTGTCTTAGCTGGTTAAGTGTTTGCTTTTGGCTCAGGTCATGATCCTAGGGTTCTGAGATCAAGCCTCACGCAGGGCTCTCTGCTCAGTGGGGTGTTTGCTTCTCTCCCCCTGTCCCTCCTCCAATTTGTTCATGCACTCTCTCTCAATCTTGCTCTCAAATAAAAAGAATCTTTTTTAAAAAGGGGGGCAAGGAAAATGGGGCTGATTTTACTATTCTACAGTTCAACCATTACAGTTAAAAGCAGTAGAAAACTAGTCTCTCTTTTTTTTTTAAGATTATTTGAGAGAGAGAGAGAGAGAGAGAGCGCAAGTGAGGGAGAGACAGAAGCAGAGAGTTTCCAACAGACTCTGCGCTGAGTGTAGAGCCTAACTCCAGCTCGATCCCACAACTCGCGAGATCAGGACCTGAGCTGAAACCAAGAGTTAGACACTCAACCAACTACACCACTCAGAGGCCTCAAAATCGGTCCTTTCGATAGGACAACCTTTCAACCAACTTCTTTAAATAGTTTTGGAATTACTGCCAAGATAGGAACAGACTCATCTCTGGGAGATGGAAAATTATGGAGGGCCTTGCATGGACAGAGGGAAGCACAAAGGCAGTAGGAATTTTGTAGATCAGGGAGATGGAACCCCAAGAAGCAGAAAAAGGAATAAAGAAAGGCGACTGGGATGGCACCACACATAACCTCTCATATATTCCAGTACTGTCGAAGGCCCTTGTAAGAACATCTCCCCAGTGTCTGAAAGGCCATTCTCCTGCTGCTTCAGCTCAGCTGCCAACTTCTCTCTGACACCAGCTGGTTGCTTGTGTGCAGAGCAGCAACAGAGTCGGCTACACTACTTGCCTGAGGGTTCCTCACATGATGCAGCTGTTTCACTAATCTCTTGATAATCTTTAATCTGTTCCAGTTGGGTGAGTTGAGACATGTTTTCTATAAAATGCAGAACCAGAGCAAATTGTTATTATTTAATTCATAGTGGGGAACCAAGAAAACAAAAACAAAAGCAGGAAAAGCTAAGTAAATACATAATCATCCAGCTTTACTGTCATTAGCTTCAATAACCTTAATTAGATTTGCAAAAAAATGTGCCTCCATATGTTTAACAGAGAAATCAGTTTTCCACTTTAAAAACTGGCCAACTCTGAGGTAAAACTTTTCAGCACTACTTACCAAAAGCCTTAAAAATGTATATATTCCTTGGCCTAGAAATTCTAATTCCAGGAACATATTCAAAGAAAATAATCAAAGACGGATACCAAGATTTATTATATACAATATGTTTATAATAGCAAAATTTAATAAATAACATACAGGTCTAACAATAGAGAGGTGATTACATAAATTATGGCACTTGCATGTGATGGACCACTATGCTCCTTATTGACTCCACATTTTAAAAGAATATTTTAAGACAAAAAAAAAATATTTTAAGACATAGAAAAAAAAAGGTTATAAAATAGCATGTACAATATGATCCTAATATTGAAATAAAAAAGAGGCCTAGAGTAATCCCTAAGCAGTTGCAGATTTATTCATTAATGTATCTTTACCAAATTTAAAAATCTACCATTTTTATACATACACATATTTCCTTTGGTCTCTTAACAAAAAAAATTAAACACTTATTACTCCCCCTCCTGCTAACCTTACATGCCACCCTCACAATGTATGGATCAAAGACTGGACTCTAAAAGAGTATGTGTAAGTACCTTGTTTGAAAAGGCTAAGCATTTTGCCAATAACTAAGCAAAGGAGAACACAAAAACAAAAGATCTCTCACAGATGAAAAAAACAGAAACTTTTCTCAACCAACTGAGGATGATTCAGGAGAAGGCCTCCATACCAGGCCTGGCACTTTATACAGACAAGCCTGGTTTGTTCTGGAAGTAGACATGGCATGCATTCCCATAAATATTTAATGTCAGTTTCTGTTCTGTTTTCCCTCATACTCCCTATTTTCTACAAAGTGTTAACAATTCCAAGTAGTTTGGCTACCCTGTAGGGAAATAACTCCTGCAGTTGACAAGGGACAAGAGGATACTGAAAAATGAACAATGATCTCTGGGGATGAGATTGCAGGAGAGTTCTCTTTTCTTCTTTGGACTTTTATGTAGGATCTGAAGTTTCTAAAATGAATACATCTTTCTCTTATAATCAGAAGAAAACATAGTTAAAACCAACCAATTCCCTCTTTTGTCATTTGTCATCAAGCCTTGGCAGAGGTTGGTGAAGACTGTGCTGGGTTCTCTGCCTGTACCATGTGCAAAAAGATGAACAACGCATCATACTTCCTAGGAAGTGTGTTCTGTGGGCACAGGTATGCTTAGCCTCCGTTTTAGGGATGGGGTAAAAAATGACTAAGGGGAGGTCTACACTGAGACTACTGATTAGGCTCCATCATGCACCCTCTTCTACTGCCCTCTAATCACACAATGGCAGCAGCTCAGGATTGTTCCACAACAGCTGTGGTTTCAGATTCCACAGCTTTCAGTGCTCCATAATTCTGGAATAGACAGGAAATGCATCCCCTCCTTATTTGGCAATGATAAATAATGACTGACAGTCAAAGAGCAAAAAAGTATGTTTCCAGAGTCCACTGTATTACATATCATCAAGTGCCACAGAGTCAAAATGCACAAGCAAGAACTGGCTTGGCTTTTCAAAACAATGCACAATTAATGAAAATGCCCTACTGAACACCACAGGAAGGAGAAGAAAAATATTACCATGGGTTTTTGTTTCTTTAGAACACATGAGGTCAGTAGGAGGCCTTGTGTCCTGCACTGCTTCTTCCAGCTCTGTCTCCTGCTGCAGCCTACTGCTTCCAGTCTCCATGTCCCCCCTTTCATCCCTCTCCTTTTCCTTCTCCTCTTCCTCCTCCTCTTCTTCCTCCTCCTCTACTTCAGGCTCATCCTTCATTTTCATCAGAGCTGCAGGGAGTTCAGGACGCTTGGGGGGTAACTTCTATTAATAAAACAAAACCATGAACAAATAGTTCCAAATAATAACAAAGAAACAAATCTCTTTAAGGAGGTTAAGCTAAATGTGTATATCTAACCTCTCTAGGTTGATGAACCCTGCAGAAGTCTGCCAGAAGTAGGACTTGCATATGAAATTTTATCCATCTATGGACCCTTAACACACAGGTCTATAAGTTTCTAGGGTCAAAAGAATATTAAGTACAGAACACTTAAAACAGCTTGTAGGGAACAAAAACATTTATTGCAGGTGAATGTCAGCTGCAAGAATTCTGTCCTGTTACCCCTCATGGTGTTAAAGGATCTTAATTCATCACAAAATTTTGCAGAGGAAAATCAGACACACATTTTTAAGAAACAGATTATTTGTGGAGTTTTTTCATTTTAGATTTAACACAATTTCAAAGAAATAAGACATGTCAATCAGTAAAACAGATTGTGAAGACATTTCTTTTTCTTTTTAAGATTTATTTATTTATTTTAGAGAGCGATAAACAGAGAGAAAGAGACAGGAAGAGAAAGAGCAGGAGGGAGAGGGAGAGACTCTCAGGCAGACTCTGCACTGAGCACAGAGCCTGATGCTGGGGCTTGATCTCACAACCGAGATCATGACTTGAGTTGAAACCAAGAGTTGGATGCTCAACAGATTGCACCACCACGGCATCCCCTAAAGACATTTCTTTTTTTTTCCCCTAAAGACATTTCTTGAAGAATAAAGCCAAATATTCTAAAAGACCTTTTAATTAAAATATTAGAAAAATTTGATTGGAGCTTAAGGAATAGAGAAAAAGTACCAAAGTATATACTGAACGCATCTTTTTTTTTTTCATTTTTTAAATATAGGATTTAATTCAGTAAACCTTAAAGAGAGCTTTTTATTTATTTATTTATTTATTTTATTTTATTTTTTAAAGATTTTTAAAATTTATTTATGACAGACACAGAGATAGAGAGGCAGAGACACAGGCAGAGGGAGAAGCAGGCTCCATGCAGGGAGCCCGATGTGGGACTTGATCCCAGGTCTCCAGGATCACACCCCGGGCTGAAGGCGGCGCTAAACCACTGGGCGACCGGGGCTGCCCAAGAGAGCTTTTTAGTAAAGACTTTTTCCTCTAATTAAAACACAAGTACCTCCCTTCCTCCACCTTCACAGAAAAGCCTGCATCTCACGCCAGCCTGCGACTTCAGGCTTCTGCCACCAGGGGGCAGTTTGCCCTAATTCAAGGTGCTTGGGGCTGAATTCTGGCCCCACAAAATTCATTAAGTTCCAATCCCCAGTACCTCAGAAGGTAACCATATTTAGAGATAAACTCTTTAAAGGGGTGCGTTGAAAGAAAGCGTTAGGGTGGGGCCCTAATCCAAGATGACTGGTGTTTTTCTAAGAGGTACAAGTGCACAGAAGATGCAGGAAGAGGGCAACCATCTTCCAGCCAAGGAAAGAGACCTCAGGGAAAACCAACCCTGCTGGCATGCTGATCTGGGACTTCCAGCCTCCGGAACTGTGAGAAAATAAATTTCTGTCATATAGGGCACCCAGTCTGTGCTTTGGTTAGGGCAGCCCTCACACACTAATACATAAGGTTTAGCTCTTTAGGTGATGAAGATCTTTTAAAAGCTGAATCTCTGAAAAGTGATGTACATAAAGCAAAAATATTCACCAGTGAAGTGTTAGAGGATAGTAGAAAGATGATGAAACTCAAGAAACAGTGGACCTGGATCTGACTGCCGGTCTAGTCACTTAATGATGATGTGATCTCATATTTAACCTCTCTGACCCTGTTTCCTCACCTGTGAAAGGTTATAATTCCCACACATCACGAAGTGTTAGAGGGATTAAATGAACATCATATGGCAGGGCCAGGTGCAGGGACTATGTGACTCACATATGTTAGCAGAGTCTAAATGCCACAACATCCACTCACTAGGAAAAGAAACACTTCTTAAACGCAACATTTATCACTAATTAATAAATAGATGGTCAATGTACCTATCAGTTACATGCAAACTGACTTGAGAGCTAAAAGTTTAACACCATGACCCACAACTTACCCCTACTGTTCCCGTTTTTAATTTGAATTTGCTTCCTCCTTTCATGGCACCAAAAAGAGGCAATGTAAGCTTTTTAGCTTTGTTTTCCACATCTGTAGTCTGACTTTCAGTCCTAAGAAGAAAGAACAGTTATACATATCTATTCTGGCAAGGCCAAGATTTTATCTAAAAACACCCTGGATGATGACAAACTTTTGGCAAAACAAAAATTTCCAAAAAATGAACATCTAAGCATACAAATGGGAAAAGGCCAAGAGAATCTGAATGCTGACTCTCACAGACAGGGCTATTCAGAGCAAGATGAGGGTCTGACTTTAGTAAGTTGTAACATGCCATGACTTCACCTTCATAAAATGATACTGACTACAAAGGTCATTGACAAAGGGGCAAGACCCCATTCCTTGCCACCGAGTGGCAGGATGAGTCCATGGTGTAAAGCCCTATTTTCCACCAACCTCTCAAGAGGACGCATAGTGTGTTACTTACCTGGAGTTCACACTTATAACCACACACAAAAGCTCTGATCACAGAAGTTTAAAAAAAAAAAAGTGTGTGTAGGAGCTACACTGCGTGATAAGTAATGACAAAGACATATGAGAGACCTTACAACTAATGAGCTTGTCACCATTCTCAATGGCCAAAGAGAGTTCTTTTTTTTTTTTTTTGCCAAAGAGAGTTCTAATAGCTGACCCCACTAAGGTAAAGCTGAAAAAGAGCAAAAACAAGAGATTGTAGAAATTAGGAAAGAGCAGAGGGAAACAAGAAATGAGCAAAAACAAAACGAATAGCAGTTGAGTTGACCAGACACTCAGAGAGTAGGCGAGATAGCATGAGGATAGAGAGAGGGAAGGACAGGCCTGCATTCTGGAATACAGGAATCGAGATGGCACTCCGGACACACAGGGACCCATATGAGAAATCGACCTTGCTGTTCCATGCTAAAGCCCCATATGCCACTACTGCCTTCTTCTACCTAAGTCCTATCCCCTCAGCAGTGTTCCTGAGTGTAGCTTTAGCCCTGTGCTCTCCACCACAGACACACCCATTGCCTTGCTAAGGCCACCAGAAGAATTCTGCCTGCCTGGCTTTAAAGACTCTTTGACAAATATTATCCTTCACAGGCCCTCTTCAAAGGCTTCAGGAAGATTCTAGCATACAAAGACAAAGTCAAGAACAACACATATTTTTCAGCTCTATTAAATAGCTTGGCTGGTCTGGAGGATGAACAAAGACACCCCAAGGATATGAAAAGACAGAAGATGGGATCGCAAGAGCTACTTGGGTCAGGCGGGAAAAATGTTAGATAGAAAGTTTGGAAGTTCAACCCTCAAGTCACAAAAGGAGAGAGAAGGTATACACATCTAAAGGACAGATCTAATGTAGGAAAGGGAGGAGAAACTAAGCAGACACGCAGACAGCATGAAGGGAGGCTCTGGAGGAAGCTGGCATACCCTCCCTCACAGGGATGACTTACCAAGGGAAACGATTTTGGAGTTAGAATTAAAACTCAATGTTAATGTTCACCCGTTCTATGTCTTGGGAGTTTTTATCCTTTCTCCATAAACACAATGTTATAAATAGCTGCTAGGTATAAGCAAAATAGGACGATGACAATAATAATACATACATGCCAGCACTTTGTCAAGTGCTATTCATGTTATCTTCCTTTTTTAAAAAAGATTTTATTTTATTAGAAAAAGAGAGAGAGCACCATGAATGAGAGAGGGGCAGAGGGAGAGAGAATCCCAAGCAGACTTGCTGCTAAGCACACAGCATGACGTGGGGCTTGATCCCATGACCCTGAGATCCTGACCCAAGCCAAAACCAGGAGTAGGATGCCCAACTGACTGAGCCACCCAGACACCTCTATTCATGTCATCTTTCAACATCACTAGTACTTCTAATTTACAGCTGAATGAAGCAAAGGTAAAAGAAATTGCATAACTTGCCTCAAAATACCCAAAGAGCTGAGAATGAAAAGAACTAAGAATGAAAGCCAGGGAATCTAACTTGAGTGCTAACTCCCCTCCTTACTGAAATATCCAAACTATACATACATCTTTTAAAAACCTGCTAGTAATTTGGGGATTAATTTTCTGTACAGATGATCAAGGGCTCCAAAAACATCTCTATTAAAAAAAAAAAAAAAGGTGCCTTCTAATATCTAGATACTTATCTATGCAATGTCCCTAGCATCAAGTTATAGGCTTTGTATATGGGAAAGGGGCTGCCTAAATGCTTACACAATCTAAAGCAGCACTGTCCATGGGGCACTTGGTGGCTCAGTCATCAAAAGTGGCCAGCTTTTGATCCCAATTCTGGTCTGGATCTCAGGATGGTGAGTTGAGACCCAAGTCGGGCTCCACGCCCAGCATGGAGCCTACTTAAAGTAGCACTGTCCGACAGAACTTTCTGCAATAATGGAAATGTTCTACTTCTACACTGTCCGATACAGAAGCTACTAGCTACAATGTGGCTACTGAGAACTTGAAATGTGACTACTTGATTAAAGAACTGAATTTTTAATTTCATTTAATTTTAATGTCACAGGAGACTATTGGGTGCTATATAGGACAACACAATTTTAAAGAAAATAAGAAACTTTCCAGAGTTAATTATCTTCATAAATGAGTGATCCCACCCAGGCAATACCCAGTTTTTGAGATGTCTACCTGGATTGTGCTCATTGGGAATTGCTCGTTTCCACAACAACCTACTCAACATTTTCAAAATTTGTTGAGACCACATAGAACAAAATTTGAAAATACTGTCAAGTTGAAAGGCTGGATCTTATTCTCACTCTCTCACACACGTATACACACACACACCATGTATACATTCATACATTCACAAATACAAGCCGAGTCTGGGAAAAACTATTCCCAAAATCCTATTTACAAATTACTCAAAAATTTTCTAGATTTCTGCAAATGGACTTAGGTTAATTTCTTCCAATAATTTCCACTATTGGAAATCAAAAGTTAACCAATAAAATCAACTTTAGGGGATTATGCCTTCCTCCATTTTAAAGGAAGAAAGTCCACTTTAAAGTATTTAAATATAGGGGGGCACCTGGGTGGCTCAGTCCATTGGGCATCTGGCTCTTGATTTCAGCTCAGGTCGTGATATCGGGGTTATGGGATTGAGCCCTGTTATCAGGGCTAGGTCCTCAGCAGAGTCTGCTTGTCCCTCTCCCTCTGCTCCTCCCCTGCCTTGTGTTCTCGCTCTCAAATAAATAAAAAATAAATAAAAAATATATTTTTTACACAGTATTTAAATATATTAAAGTTATCAACCGGTTCTTAGGAATGACAAATCAAGTGCTAAAATGACAATCTGTACTTTTATTTCCTCTGGGGTTTTAAAATCATAGCTTAGGGCAGCCCAGGTGGCTCAGCAGTTTAACGCTGCCTTCGGCCGAGGGCGTGATCCTGGAGACCAGGGATCAAGTCCCACGTCGGGCTCCCTACATGGAGCCTGCTATCCCTCTGCCTGTGTCTCTGCCTCTCTCTCTCTTTCCCCCTCTCTCTGTGTCTCTCATGAATAAATAAGTAAAATCTTTAAAAAATAAAAAATAAGATAAAATCATAGATTAAAAAATATTACATTATTATATTTGTATTTCCCTTATGAGCAAGATTGAGCACTTTTTTTACATAGTTAAGAGCTATGTTTATTTGTTTCTCAGTGGCCTGTCAGTTAATACCCCTTTCCCATTTTTCTCTTTGCTAGATGGTTGTCTACTTATTCAAAGGTCTTTATATATTAGGGATACTAGTCTTTTGTGCATGTTGCTCTTTAAAGAAGTTTACTCTGCATTAAAAGATTAAGTAAAAAATTCAGAGTCTTCCAATGAAACAAGAATCAATAGAGTTTTCTCTAAAAATTCCATAGCAAATATTACTCAGCAATTAGAAACGACAAATACCCACCATTTGCTTCAACGTGGATGGAACTGGAGGGTATTATGCTGAGTGAAATAAGTCAATCAGAGAAGGACAAACAGTGTATGTTCTCATTCATTTGGGGAATATAAAAAATAGTGAAAGGGAATATAAAGGAAGGGAAAAGAAATGTTGGGAAATATCAGGAAGGGAGACAGAACATAAAGACTCCTAACTCTGGGAAATGAACTAGGGGTGGTGGAAGGGGCGGAGGGTGGGGGGTGGAGGGGAATGGGGAACGGGCACTGAGGCGGACACTTGACGGGATGACCACTGGGTGTTTCTCTGTATGTTGGTAAATTGAAAACCAATAAAAATTAATTAAAAAAAATAAAAATAAAATAAATAAATAAAAATTCCATAGCAGTCTATATTTCATAAATGAAATGGGTTTTGACTCTGAAATCACTGTCTCCTGTGCTTTAAAGGGCCTCTTACATTCTATTTCTATTCTGTAATGATTATGTAAGAAAACAATGATATAATTCAAAATGTTATCTATTCAAACATGCCTTCTTAAAATTTTAATTATAATGAAGACTTACTTTTTCAGCTCTGGAATCTCTGCTGGTTTTACAATTTTTATCAACCCTTTAAGTCTCTGTTGTTCTTTCCTAAGTTCAAAAGTTCTCAGGTGAAGTTTCTTCCGGGACACACCATCCAATGCACTCCCTGATTTCATTTCTGACATGTATGCATCTAAAGAGTCCTGAGATGGTGACTCTGATAGAGCTGTCCAAGAAAGGATAATACATGTTCAGAAAAATGGCCTCAAATATTTTAAAATTCAGCCAAAGTTTCCATAGAAAAGTCACTAACAAGGGCACCTGGGTGGCTCAACAGGTTAAGCATCCAACTCTGGATTTTAGATCAGGTCATGATCTCAGAGTCATGAGATCAAGCCCCATGTCAGGCTCCACACTCAGGAAGGAGTCTGCTTAAGATTCTCTCTCCCTCTGCCCGTTCTACTCTCTCTCTCAAATAAATAAATCCTTTTTAAAAAATCCACTAACGTAAAGCTGGATAGAGGACATTATTCATAGTAGGAATAAGAAAACAGGTGATAACTTGAAGACCTTGGGATATCACTTTGCCTCCATGGGCTTTATTTTCATCATCTATTACATAAAGAGCTTAAACCAATTTATAATGTTCTTTCTCATTCAAAGATGCTATGTTGCTCCTTAGAAAGGCTCCAGGGACACCTGGGTGGCTCAGCCGTTTAGCGCCTGCCTTCCGCCCAGACGGCGTGATCCTGGAGTCCCGGGATCGAGTCTCACATTGGGCTCCCAGCATGGAGACTGCTTCTCCCTCTGCCTGTGTCTCTGCCTCTCTTTCTCTCTGTGTCTCTCATGAATAAATAAATAAAAATATTTAAAAAAAAATTAAAAAATTAAAAAAAAGAAAGGCTCCATATTTTGTATATCTTATTAGCCTCAGTGCTGACAAGCATATAGCATATAGTACCTATGATAGACGCCCAATACATATTTGTTTAATAGGTCATTAACTTACCTTTGCTTGAGGCTTTCAGTTTCTCAGAAATTTCAGAAAGTTCCTTTTCAGCATCATTTAATTTTGCAACCTGTAATACCCAAATTAACAGGGTGAACAAATGTTTTTCTTCTCTCAAAATATGGTAGCTTTCCGGTCTTCCTCCTATTTTCACTATTGTTACAAGGTTTAAGAGGATTTTTTTGTTTGTTTAAGAGGATTAATTCAGAAATCCACTTAAATCTGAATTTTATGGAGCTAACATTTTTCATGGGTTTAATTTGAATTAATTTCTGAATTCATAATTAAACTGAATGTACAGAATATAGACTTGATGTTACTCGAAAGAACTCAAGGCATTTGTTTTCATTGGTAAATCAAAAAAATAAATGTTAGGTAATGTTTTAAAGCTCTCAATACTACTTAATATAGTGAAAACACATGCCATCTTATGACGATTTCATAAAGGATATACTGTTTAAGACTACTAATAAAGTATACTCCTCAAAATTCCTTTCACAATTCTTGACTGCCAAAAGTCTAAAGTTGATTTCACTTCAGAATGTCTGAATTTTCCTTTCTTTTTGGATATGCTGTTAATCATATTCAAAGAAGGTTCATTAATAAATCAGTATCTACCTAGAGGTAGACAGAGGCTAGCAGCAAGCCAAACTTTTTTCCAACCTGGATAAGACTGGTTATTACTAACAAATTGCAGATCAAGAAAGTTATACTTCACTACCAGATTTCAATGCTATTGTTTTAAAAATTAAAATTTTAAAACAAATTTAAATAATATATTATCTTATATAAAAATTGAACTACCATAGCTATTTCTATAAGTAAAACTTGCCAATGATTCAAAGGTCTCTGGCTTCTCATCAATCTTCCCAGCCTTTTTCATTCGGTTCAGACGCTTCTTTTCAACAAGGCCAGTCCGATCAAGAAATGTGTCATCATCACTATCATAAAAGTCTTCATCCTCCCAGTTCTTGGCTTTCCTTTTTCGAGATACTAGGAGATAAAATAAATGGTAATGAAATGAGTTTTAAAAAAAGAAAAAGGCAAGTGGGTAAGCAACTTAAAATATCATCAATTACTGCAAGACTCAATAAGCTGTCAAACTACATATAAAAACAAAGGGTTGAGACTTTATGCTAAGTGAAATAAACCAGACACACATGATTCCACTTATAGGAGTTAATTAGAGTAGTTCAATTCACAGAGACAGAAGGTAGAATGGTAATTACCAGGGGCTGGGGGAAGGAAGAAAGGAAGTTAGTGTTCAGTGGGTACAAAGTTTTAATAGGGGAAGATGAGAAACTTCTGAGATGGACAGTAGTGATGGTTGCACAAGAATGTGAATGTATTTAATACACTTAATACTTACAATGGTAAATTTTATGTGATGTATATTTTACCACAATGAAAGAATTAAAACAAAGGGCTAAATTATTTAGTGAACAAGAAGTTCTCAAAAATCCATGAGTTAAAAAAGGAAAAAGGTAAACAAAGAAAAGGCTAATAATTCAAAAGAAAATTTTAAAAATAATGAAAGCAGTTCACAGAAAAAGAAATCCAAATGGTGAAAAAAAGATGTTAAACATTTTTTAATAATTAAAAAATACAAATTAGGGCAGCCTGGGTGGCTCAGCGGTTTAGCACCGCCTTCAGCCCAGGGTGTGGTCCTAGAGACCCAGGATCGAGTCCCACGTTAGGCTCCCTGCATGGAGCCTGCTTCTATCCTCTGCCTGTGTCTCTGCCTCTCTCTCGTCTCTCTGTGTAGTGTCATGAATAAATAAATAAAATCTTTAAAAAAGAAAAAAAATACAAATTAAAATAATGAGATACCACTTCTCACCTATATATTAGAAAAAAGATTAATAATACCCAATGTGGCAAGGGTATGGGGAAATGGAACTCTCAAACAACTGTTGGGAATGTACATTAATACAACCTTTTTGATGGTCAATATCACAACATCTGTCAATAATAAAAATACAACTGACCAGCAATTCCACTAGAGAAATTTGTCCTAGAGATATCAATGCAACATTGTTTGTAACCATGAAAATGTATAAGGCTTATAATAGGGGACTACGGGACCTATTACTTCCTTGTCTACCCTATGCTATCTTATTCCCCTTGTTCTGGTAAAAGTATCCCTTTTCTTCTAGAAAACTCCTCCCCCATTCCATCTGGAATAAGGGTACTCAAGTGACCAAAGCCAAATCAGTAAGAATCTTTCCCTTATATTTATATTTAGATATAAGGAAAAAAAAGACTCTCTTTCCAATGAAGTTAGGAAAGAGGGAAGATATAAATTCAGGCTGTGAGCAGTCACCTTTTCTGCATAGGATAAGAATCTATCTGTAAAATAAAACCATGCACTCATAAAACTGATCAGATATACACATACAGCTTTTATGGTATCCTGGTGATACTGACAGTTCTAGTTTGATAGGACCAGAATTTAAAAGTCCTGGTTCACGCAGTTCTTCCTTCAATGCTGTAAGCTACTCTTCCCACCTTCTAGAGCCAATAACTTTTCTCCCTTAAGCTAGTTTGAATTGGGTTTCTATTACTTACAACCAAAACAGTCCTTATTAATATAAACTTCATAATTTCCAGGTTAAGATGGTACATTAAACACACATCTCTAAGTTTACTCTCTCCTCATATCCCACTAAAGCTGTAGTAAAGAGATCTTTTTAAAAAACACAAATCTAATAAATAAATAAATACACTAATATACTGGGGCTGCTGGCTGGCTTAGTTGGTAGAGCACCTAACTCCTGATCTCAGGGTTGTGAGTTTGAGTCCGATGCTCGGTAAAGAGCTTCCTTAAAAAATAAGTAAACAAAAAGATAAAAATACTAAATCTACAAATCAGACAGAATGAGAGAAGGGATAGTAACATTTCATTTTTGGAAATTATTAAGTAGACAGACAAGTGGAAACTAACTTAGCAGAACTAATAAAGATGAACTCTAAACCAACAGTGAGGAAAGCTGAGAACCAATCTGATGAGACTGCAGAATCTACGAAAGGATCTGGAACTGAGGATGGATAGTAGTGCTAAAATAGGCAGAATAGAGTAAAAGCTAGTTGAGAAATAGATTCTCCTCCCTGCCTGCTCACTTCCTTCCCATCCCCAGAAAAAAATCCAGAAGTTAATCTCTAGAAAGGGTAAGATGGAAAGTCTGCATTGTGGACTGACCAGTTGACAAGAGCATGGGTACTATATTCTAAAAATAGTACCATCCTGAAAATAGCTGGATATTGAGAATCTGCTCAGCTATCTTCCAGCCTCTAGCTCCAGGAATTTCATGCAGGAGATTGGAAGAATATTCTCTAAGGAATCCTGCCAGCAGAAGAGGAAAATCCTAAGGACACTTACATGAGGAATTCCCCAATAAAGGGCCCACCAACATTATTCCATATTATTGCTCAAAGTTAGTAAGTCTCACCTATATAATCGAAGCTGTCAAGCACCTTTTTTGTCCCCAAATAAGAATCTACAACCAAGAACTATACAACTGAGAAACACCTCTAAAACTTAAAAAAAAAAAAATTTTTTTTAAATTATTTATTCATGAGAGACACAGAGAGAGGCAGAGACACAGGCAGAGGGAGAAGCAGGTTCCCTGAGGGGAGCCCGATGTGGGACTCGATCCCAGGACCCCAGGGGATCACGATCTGAGCCCAAGGCAGACACTCAACCCCTGAACTACCCAGGTGCCCTGAGAAACACCTCGAATGTGCAGGATAGAGACCACACACAAAAAAGAAAAGCAATCTGAAGGACACAGATTAGCAGTGTGATGAGATATTTACAACCCATGAAACGATAGCATATTATGTTTTTAAAATGAATATTCAGGGACATCTGGATGGCTCAGTTAAGCATCTGCCTTTTTTTTTTTTTAAGATTTTATTTATTTATTCATGAGAGACACAGAGAGAGGGAGGCAGAGACATAGGCAGAGGGAGAAGCAGGCTCCACGCAGGGAGCCCAACGTGGGACTCAATCCCAGGACCCTGGGATCACACCTTTAGCCAAAGGCAGATGCTCAACTGCTGAGCCACCCAGGCATCCTGAACGTCTGACTCTTGATTTTGGCTCAGGTCATGATCTCAGGGTCATGAGATAAAGTCCTGTATCTGGCTCTGTGCTTAGTGCTGACTCTGCTTGAGATTCTCTCTTTCTCTCCCTGTCCCCTGCCCCTCCCCCTCATTCGTACTCCTGCCTGCACACTCTCAAATAAATAAATAAAATCTTTTCTAAAAAATGAATGTTCAAAGGACAAAAATGAACCTTGGAAATTAAAATCTTGATAGCAAACTAGAGATAGAAAGATAAAGCTACAGAAATCTCCCAGAAAGAACAAAAAGACATTGAGATAACAAAGCAAAGAAAAAAGAAAACTTATATGGTCAGTCTAAGATGTTCAATATCTAATAACAAAATTCCAGAGAGAAAGAGAAAACAGAGGGATTAAATGACTAATGGCTAATTTCAGAAATGTTTCTGAACAGTATCAAGAGTAAAGCTAAAATAGTTATATTTCCAGAATGGAGAATTTAATAAAGTTTACTTGCTATACATCCTTTCTGAGGAATCCACTAGAGGATTTCCACCAAAATGAGAGTAGATCAAGAAAAATGAAAGATGTGAAATCCACTGAAGACTATAATCATCCATGCCCTCTACTGTAGTACCAGCTTTTTAATCTGCTAAAACTATAGAAAGAAATACTCCAATAAAACAAGGAATACACCAAGAAACCTGAGAATCTGGGAATCAAGAAACAGAAAATCTAACCCTCAAAAAAGACAAAGGAAATCTCAAGGATAACAGCAAAGTAAGGTCCAGTTGACAGTCCTGCAGCAACTCAGAGAGCACTAAGTCCTAAAAAAAATAGTGTTCTTTAGGAGAAATGTTTCCAAAAAAGTCAGAACTGATCAATTATTTAATGTGATTGACGATGTGGGAAAATATATTTAAAGGTTATTGAAAGATGTGGGAAGAATGATCAAGAGCTATAAAATCCAAATACATAAAAACAAACATAATTATTAACTTTAGGAAAAACAAAAGAAAAAACTGCCAAGTTATGACTAATATTTGCATAAACATAATCATGTAAATACTAACTACTAATATAACAGAGTCAGTAGATGTTTAAAATAAATGACTCAAAATAAAGCAGCACACTCTTCCTTTTTAGAAATATGGATATTTTTAAATGCCAAAAGGAATAACTGAAAGAGTTAAAAAGACTGAGGAGGGGCAGGGCAAGGAACAGGTGTATTTTGTTATGAGTCATTGGTAGTCTTTTTTTTTTTTTTAATGTTTTGTTTATTTATTCATGAGAGACACACAGAGAGAGAGAGTGAGAGGCAGAGACACAGGCAGTGACAGGCAGTGAGAGAAGCAGGCTCCATGCAGGGAGCCCAATATGGGACTCGATCCCGGGTCTCCAAGATCCCACCCTGGGCTGAAGGTGGCACCAAACCACTGAGCTGCCCGGGCTGTCCAGTGCTTGCTTTTATTAAAGGACCTAATTTTTTTTTTAAGATTTTATTTATTTATTCACGATAGACATAGGGAGAGAGAGAGGTAGACACACAGGCAGAGGGAGAAGCAGGCTCCATGGCGGGAGCCCAAGGCAGGACTCAATCCAGGACTCCAGGATCGCGCCCTGGGCCAAAGGCAGGCGCCAAGCTGCTGAGCCACCCAGGGATCCCCTAAAGGACCTAATTCTGAACATACATCTATACCCATAAAAAATGTCTAGGAGAATATATACAATGGCTTCCTTTGAATACTGAGATATGGAATCTTTTCTTTTCACTACAGAATTCTATACAGTTTACACCTTCCCCTGAAAGATATTTTATTGCCTTGTGTTAAATTTTCCTTCCTTTTCTCTTTCTTTTTCTTTGTCTCTGTCCATCTCTATCTCTTTCCCCCTCTCTTCCTCCTTCTCCCTCCCTCTCTGTCTCCTCTGCTTTCTTTATTTTAAAGAAAAAAAAGTCTTCCACATACCTGCCTCCTGCCGCAGCAATCCCAAAGTATCAAGGATTCGACAAGCTTCCAGTGAACATTGGATCATTGCTTCTTTTTTCTTTCCTGAATGAATGGCCTCAGCTACCAGTTGTTTTCCAGTTGAATCATCCACAGGTAATCTATATTGGTTTGGAGGGAATCACAGCACAACACTAAGCTCTAATTTTCACCAAAAAAACTAATATGCTGTGATAATAGTCATGTTTTGACATGCTTTTATAATCTCTCATTCATCTTGTTCTATCTTGCCAAGGTGGTTGGATTTCAAATCTTTTCCTCATACCTCTGACCCATCTCACCCCATCTGCCAAATTATCAAAGCCCAAATTCAGGTATACCCTAAAAATAAGACTAAAGTTACTCTTTGGGTTTGTTGTCTACAACCTGAAATTGGCCACTTTCAGAAATGGACATTAATGAGAACAGAACATACCTCACCCTGCAGAGCCAAGTGCTATGCCCCTGTTCATCAAATTCATATTCTAATTCTTCTCCTGTGGGAGGAAGAAAGGCAAAACAATTTTAATAACATCTGAAAACTATTAGTTGAGACAAAGGGAAAAGAGAGGAAGGGTTAAATAAGAATATCAAATTCCCATGCCACACCGAATACTAAATTTCAAAGCATTTCACTTCTTATTCCTAGGGATTATCATTGAATAATAAAATTAAGATGAACTTGGGGACCCTGGGTGGCTGGCTCAGTCAGTTAAGGGGCCAACTCTTGATTTCAGCTCAGGTCATTATCTCAGGGTCTGGGATAGAGCCCTGCATTAGGCTCCACACTCAGCAGGGAGTCTGCTTCAGGAATCTCTCTCCCTCCTACTTGCTCTCTTTCTCTAAAATAAATAAATATTTTTTAAAAATTAGGATGAGCTTGAGGCAAAGAAAAGCAAACTCAGATTGGGGTGCCTCGGTGGCTCAGTTGGTTAAGCATCTGCCTTCAGCTCAGGTCATGATCCTAGGGTCTTGGGATCTAGCCCCATGTCGGGCTCCCTGCTCAGCAGGAGCTTGCTTCTCCCTCTCTCCTCTGCTCGTGCTCTCTCTTGCTATTTCTATCTCTCTCAAATAAAAAAATAAAATCTTAAAAAAAAAAAAGAAAAGCAAACAGATCAAAACTCCCCCAAAATGGCTTTATCCACTATATAGCAGCTTTCACACTTATTTAAGTTGTAGAGGTAATGAATTTGTCATAACTGCCTGGTTTTTAGAAGCATAAATATTAAGTGCAGAATGTATCCAGTTCACATACATATTCATAAGCACACACAGATATTCTCTCAAAGCATCACTACTGAAACAATCCTCTGTGGAAACATCCCTTACATCATATAAAGTGAACATTCATGTTAAGGATTATAAAAGATCAGATGAATTAGAAACAAAAAAAATTTAAGACGTTAGGACAACCTCCCCACCACCCAAGTCTAAGATCTTTTGAGAGAATGGGACAAGTCAAAAAAAAAAAAAAAAAAAAAAAAAGGTAGTCTCTTTTTCCAAGATGGGAAGAACTAACAAGAACTAACAAGACTTTTACTATTTTCGGGATCCCTGGGTGGCGCAGCGGTTTAGCGCCTGCCTTTGGCCCGGGGCGCGATCCTGGAGACCCGGGATCGAATCCCACATCGGGCTCCCGGTGCATGGAGCCTGCTTCTCCCTCTGCCTATGTCTCTGCCTCTCTCTCTCTGTGTGTGACTATCATAAATAAATAAAAATTTTTAAAAATACCAAAATTAAAAAAAAAAAAAGACTTTTACTATTTTCAAAATAAACCTGAAGCGATCGACCGTAGGGCAAGAACTGATTAAGGGGAACAGTGGAACAGCAGATAAAATACAGCATTTCTAAGTACCCTGAAGATCTATAAAACAACACCGCAATGGATACCTTTTACTGGCAGGGTCAGAATCTGTTTACATACCTTCTCGGTCAAAAAAACCTTGGAGAGCCTTTTTTGGATCCTTTATATAAAAGGCCTCCCTTTCTTGCTGAAACTCTAAGACAATGGGGTTCTCTTCGGCCTCATCCTCTACAGCATCTTCTCCTACAAGACATGGGAAAGAAGAACAAACAGACATAAGAAGAGACTATCTTAATGACACCCACTTTCCATTCAGCCTGCACAAACATACAGTTATCAATAAAAAGAAAGGTGAGGGGTTGGGGAGGAGGGGGCAAACACAAAACCACTAGTATAAATATCTTTAGTTTTTCTAAATTGTGGGACAAATTAAAACTTGCTTTCATGGCATCTTATTTTTTTTTCTCCATCACTATATTTTATTTTTTTATTTTTTAAAACGAAGTCTTTTTTTTTTTTTAAGATTTTATTTATTTATTCATGAGAGACACAGAGAGAGAGAGAAAGAGGCAGAGACACAGGCAGAGGGAGAAGCAGGCTCCATGCAGGGAGCCCGATGTGGGACTCGATCCTGGATCTCCAGGATCACGCCCTGGGCTGAAGGCGACAATAAACCGCTGAGCCACCCGGGCTGCCCTCCATCACTATATTTTATTTTTTTTTTTACTTTTATTTTTTTAATTTTTATTTATTTATGATAGTCACACAGAGAGAGAGAGAGAGAGAAGCAGAGACATAGGCAGAGGGAGAAGCAGGCTCCACGCACCGGGAGCCTGACGTGGGATTCGATCCCAGGTCTCCAGGATCACGCCCTGGGCCAAAGGCAGGCGCCAAACCGCTGTGCCACCCAGGGATCCCCATCACTATATTTTAAAAACAAAATTACCTACCACATTGTCCATGGGAAAAAAACCTAAGCTTCTTGCTCTGGTATTCCTGCTCTCTAACACCTGGGTCTAATACTCTGTATCCATTATAATTTATTAATATTTACCATATCTGCCAAATAGACTGGTCTACTCATTACTTGGTAAAAATCATCAATCCCGGGGGCCTGTGTGGCTCAGTTGGTTAAGCTTCTGCCTTCAGCTCAGGTCATGATCCCAGGGTCCTGGGATTCACTCAGGACCCTGCTCAGCGGGGAGTCAGCTTCTCCCTCTCCCTCTGCCTGCCACAACCCCGGCTTGTGCATCTCTCTCTCATTCTCTCTTTTTCTGTGTCAAATAAAAACACAAATAATCTTAAAAAAAAAAAAAAATCATCAATCCCTGCCCTGAAAACGATCCTCAATACTAAGCTTCCTGGGGGCTAATTTTCCTTTCCTTCAAATTCCAGCTCAAGACACATCTGTTTGTAAACTTAAAAACTGTCTCAAATTTAAAGTCAATGTTGCCTAACAGCAATATGAAAGCCATACATGCAACTTTTTATCTTCAGGGCGCCTGAGTAGCTCAGGTGGTTAAGGGTCCAAATCAAGATTTCAGCTCAGGTCATGATCTCAGGGTTGTGGGGTTGAGCCTTTATCCGGTTCCACACTCAGTGCAGAGTCTGCTTGAGATACTGTCTCTCCTTCTCCCTCTCTCTCTCTGCCCCTTCCCCAGCTCACACCTATTCTCTCTCTAAATAAATACAATCATTAATAAAAAAAACTTTTTTAGGGATACTTGGGTGGCGCAGTGGTTTGGTGCCTGCCTTTGGCCCAGGGCGCGATCCTGGAGACCCGATATCGAATCCCACGTCGGGCTCCTGGTGCATGGAGCCTGCTTCTCCCTCTGCCAATGTCTCTGCCTGCCTCCCTCCCTCTCTCTCTCTCTCTCTCTGTGTGTGTGACTATCATAAATAAATAAAAATTAAAAAAAAACTTTTATATTTTCTAGAAAGCACATTAAAAAGGGGAATCAGGGCAGTCCTGGGTGGCTCAGCAGTTTGGTGCTGCCTTCAGCCCCGGGCGTTGTCCTGGGGACCTGGGGTCGGATCCTGTGTCGGGCTCCCTGCATGGAACCTGCTTCTCTCTCTGCCTGTGCCTCTACCTCTCTCTCTCTCTGTGTGTGTATCTCGAATGAATAAATAAATGAAATCTTAAAAAAAAAAAATGGGTGGGGGAAATCAGGTAAAACTATTACATGTAAATCAGTATAAAATAATACGAATATTTTACATTATTTTTTCACAGTAAGCCTTTAAATCTAGTGTGTATTTTAGGTTTATAGTACAAGTCAGTTTGGACTAGTCATACTTCAAGTGTCCAATAACCACATATGGGTAATGGCAACTATATTGGACAGTGCACGTCTAAGTCCTCAGTGATTACTCCCTTCTCTAAACCCTTACTTTAGCATACTTAGGGTTTCTAGCTATTGTTTTACACTTACGAAGTAATTTCATCATATTTATCCAATCTTCCCAACAATACATTAAGATGATCTTTTTATATTCCTAGTTCCTGAATACCCATCCTCCAAACTGCCTGGCATTATAGAAAATTCCATTTATTCTTCTGGCCAAGGGACAAGCTTTCTCTGATCAGCTATTTCACATTTCAGGGAATTTACATACATAAAGTACAAAAAAAATGAGGCACTATCCTACACTGAACATTCCATGGTTTTTGATTGAATGTAGTTCCAGCCCCTCCAGTGATGATAATCAAGATCACTGCTCTATGTACATACCACTTGTAATGAATTTACAATATTAGGTTCCGGCAGCAATTTTAATCTCTTACCCATTCCCCAGGTACAGCCCATTTCATCATCTTGACTACTAGTATTTCTCTTCCTTTCGGTGGTGTCCACTTCTTCCTCATCCGAGTCTTCTCCTAACATCTTCTTCTCCAACATCATTTGCTGCTGCTTGCGCAATTCCTTCAGTTGCGTTACCGTCAGCTCGGATTCTGCCTCTCGGTCTTCCTCTGGTCCCTGATGAACCAAGCGAAAGAATTCTTTCAGAGTTCAGGAGTGTTGGAGTCACTTTCAGAAATATGGCAACGGGGACACGTGTCTGCAGAGGAGCCAGATTCCCCCGCTTTGTCCTCGGGGACGGGGAGAACCTGCTTCTTCACAGAAAGCGTAAGCAACTCTGGAACCCAGCCCGTGCACTCCAGAGATTTCAGCATTACCTGGTTCTACTTACCTGAAGAAGAAAGAGCCGGCTGCTGCCTCCAAAGCGAAGGACGTGCCCGACGTGGACGCGACGATAGGTGCGGGGTGGGATGCGGGTTTTGTTAAGAAAAGTGCCGTGGGTGCTTCCCAGATCGTACAGGTAGAAGCCCGGCCCTTGGCCGTCGCATTCTCCTTCGAGGCCGGCCGCCCTGTGCTGCAGCACGGCGTGGTACCGGGACACCGAAGGGTGCTCCAGGCAGACGTCGCAGCTAGGCAGCCTCCCGAAGAGGCAGCAACTCGTCCCTTTCAAGCTACGGGCGCCAAGGATGGTGCCGCCCTTGAGCGTCTCTAGGCTGTAGGGGGCCGAGGCGGGGCCGCCCCACGGCGGCTCCCGGTAAGGGGGAGCCCGGGCCGGGCCGCCAGCTGAAGGAGCCGCTGAGGGGGGCCGCGGCTGCTCCGTCGGTGGACTCCTGGTGTCCCCGCTGTCGGGCTGGACTGGCGGGACGTCCGGCTCCCCGGGGTCGGGCTCTGGCAGCGCCGTGGGCCTTTCCTTCTTTACCTCCTCAGGGTTCGAAGGACTGGTGGCCGGAGCTTTGCCCCGCACAACCGGGGGCACCGGCAGGGTTGGTTTCTTGAAGTCATCACTGAGCTCTTGCAAAGCCAGCGGCTCGGACTGAGAGGGACTATCAGCCATCCTCGGGCGGGTGCACTCTCAAAATCTGTTCCTGGGAAACCTACCCCCGCAGTCTCTAAGTTCCTCTCTCCCTCTCCCTCTCTCCCTCTCCCTCTCCCTCTCTCCCTCTCTCTCTCTCTCTCTCTCTCTCTCTCTCTCTCTCAGCTCCCAGCGGCTTCTCTGGGCAGCGATGGCGGAGTTGCTCCTTCACCACCCACACACGACGTTACGAAGAGGGCAACATCACGGGAAGGAAAAAACAGTAAAAGGAGACCGAGGTGCTGTGACAATGGGGACATCTTTAGAGGGTGCAACCTGTCGTAATAGCTTCCTGTGGCATATCCTGCGTGAGGAGAAGCGCTTCCGACAGCCTAGGACCACCCATCACCTAGCCAGCTGTCGCGGGCCTGGCGACCCTCGCCTCAGGCCTTCCCGAGTCTGCAGCCTTCCAGCCCAACTCCCGTGACGCGGCAGTGAATAGTCGCGCTTCCGTGCCGCGGTCTAGGCCCAGACCTCCTCGTCTCCCAGCCGCCCCGGCATCAATGACTCCAGGCCCTTGCGCCTCCTCACCCTGACTGGGAGCTGCCGAGGACCGGGGCTTTCTTTGAACTTACTCTTCGTGTTCTTTTCGGTGAAATCAAGGTTTTATTTTGTTCTGTGTGGTCCCTTCGTTGATCCATTTCTTTGTTCATTTTGTTTTTTCGGAAGCCAGTTATTGAGACTGCATAGTGTAGTGGTTAGGGGCGCAGGCTCTGGAGCCTGTCTTGATTTTCTCCCGCCATCTTTTGTGACGTTGGGCTAGACCGTGGGCCTCAGCTTCCGCCTCTGAAAAATGGGATAGATGTGGAGATTGAATTAAACAGTAAAGACAAAGCCTGGCACATGGTAAGCACTCAATAAATGCCAAATATACTGTGCGCCAGGCACTACAAAGATCATGGGGGTAGGTGGAAGGATAAACTCGACTGAGATAAGTCTTAGTTTCAATCCAGGTATAAATGCTGTGGTGAAGACATGCAAGTGCTGTGAGAATATAAGGAAGGGAGATTTCCTGGGGAGGCGAGGAGACTGGTGACCTAAACTATACTTAAATACTATCCTTATAAACTATACTTAAATCGAATACAAGTCTGCCAGGGATGTAGTGCGTGGAGGGGCATTTCTGGCGGAGATCACAACTTAAAGGGTCAACTGGAAATACATGACATGCTCAAGAATCTGAATAGTAATGATGCGGTTAGAACCAGGGTGGAAATTTCCTCCAGGAAGCTCCTTCTTTGTGCTTTCACTGCACCAGGTCTGTGTCTCTAGAACAGCCCTTACCATACACTTTCATATTGAAATGTTCTGTTTATATATTTCTCTCCCTCACCTCAGGTCAGGGATCTTGCAGTGGTGCTTGTCTTCTTCCATAATGCCTGGCATTTGATAAACGTTTGTTGACCTTGAAGAGACATATGGGCAACAACTCCGGAAAGGTGGGTTAAGTCAGATTGCAGATTTTGATGAATGGTAGCTCCAAGACTCCTGGCTGACTTTTTCTAGTAAGCAAAGAGAAGTTGTTAGATGTGAGTTTTAAAAAGATGAAGTCTAGCAGCACTGGAGCATAGATTAGATACAGGGAGATACTGAAGTAAGGGATACCAATTAGGAGGCAGCAGAAATCACTGAGATTCTTCTGTATATATGTCAGAGGTTGAATGCGTAAGGCCATTTAGATTACTGGTCAATAGATTTTTTTCATCGGGACCAGGGAAAAGGTTGCCTGTGTTTGACACACATAGAAGAACCCCCTCTTCCTATCTTTAACTCTACCCCCCACCCCACCCCTTTCTCCTACTGATTCAGGGCGGATGTGTCGAGATACCCTGAGAAATACTCCAGGTCTCATTTGAGGATCTTGCCTTCAGATTGTTCAGGATTGAGCATGATGGTAGTTCTCGTAATGAGTTAGTGGGGTAATATTGAAAACATGGACACTAGCCCTCCCAATACCATTGCAGCTTTTAGTCTACTAATGACCCAAATTCCACCTGTGGTTCAGTCCAGTAGGAATTGTCATTGTATGTGACTGTGATGAATGGCATCTAACAGTTATGTTTCTCTTAATTTCTTCAGGGAGAACGTCTTTGGTCCTACAGTGTTGCTGACATTGACATTTTCTGAGTGGTCTTGAACAGCCTACTTTCTATGTAAATAACTGGCTAGACTTCACTTTTTTTTACTATAGAAGCCTATAACGTAGAGATTTAAAAACACTGCTTTTAGGTCACTACTACATTTATCTACAAGGTTCTTCCTTTCTTATTCCAAAATGTTGAGATACTGGGGAGAGATACCCATCTCATCAAGCCAGACCAACAGAAGTTCTTTTGATTTGCTCCCACGGGAGTTCCGTCTAGTGGAAGTCCATGACCCACCACTGCACCAGCCCTCAGCCAACAAGCCCAAGCCCCCTACAATGTTGGACATCCCCTCAGAGCCATGCAGCCTCACCATCCATACTATTCAGCTGATCCAGCACAACCGACGTCTGCGCAATCTCATAGCCACAGCTCAGGCCCAGAGTCAGCAACAGACAGAAGGTGTAAAGACCGAAGAGAGTGAACCTCTTCCCTCTTGCCCTGGGTCACCTCCTCTTCCTGATGACCTCCTGCCTATGGATTGTAAGAATCCCAATGCACCATTCCAGATCCGGCACAGTGACCCAGAGAGTGACTTTTATCGGTAAGACAAGGCTTTGCTATTTCTTTTTTCCAAAAAGTCTTCACAACAGCACTGTTAAGCATGCAGTCCTAATTCCATGAGGAAACTGAGTATAAGAGTAATCGACATGGCCAGAGTTGCTCAGGTAATTGGAAGGAAGTCTAAGACTTGAATCCTGATCTTCCATATCCGGAGTCTGTATCTTTTACTTTTGAGGTAACAAATATTTACTGAGTGCCTATTACATGCCAAACATTTTACTAGGAGCAAGATACTGCACTAGTATATTAAAGAAACCATGGCCTCAGTCCTCAGAGTTTAGTCTTTCTGTTTGATTTAAAATGCATATTATGGGTTTAGGTTAGTATCCTCAAGTTGAGATTCATGGATTTACTCTCATATTATTAGGAATCCATAAGTTCTATACAAGAATTTTTAAGTTGTGTACAGTTGACCCTTGAACCACATGAGTTTAAGTTGTGTGGGTCCACTTACATGTGGATGTTTTTACAGTACAGTACTAGAAATGGATTTTCCTTACGATTTTCTTTTTTCTAGCTGACTTAGTGTAAGAATACAGTATATAATACATATAAACATACAGAAGAAGTGTTAATCAACTTTATATATCATCACTAAGGCTTCCAGTCAATAGTAGGCTAGTATAAATCATTGGGGTGCCGGGCTGTTTCAGACAGAAGAGCACGTGAAATCTTGATCTCGGGGTCATGAGTTCAAGCTCCATATCAAGTATAGAGATAACTAAAAAAATAAGGTAAAATACGCTTTTAAAAAAACTTGGCTGTTAATCATTAAGTTTTGGGGAGTCAGAGCTGTTTGTGGATTTTCAGCTGCACAGGGAGTTGGTGCCCCTACCCCCTATGTTGTTCAAGGGTCCAGCTATATTTTCATTGTGATAACATCACTTTAGAAGTAATATAAAAATGTTCTTGATCCTTGCTACTCAAAATCTGGTCTCAGACTAGGAGCATCAACATCACCTGGGAACCTATTACGAATTCAGAGTCTCAGGCCCTACCCAGCCTCCTGAATCAGAATCTTCATTTTAGGGACGTCTGGGTGGCTCAGTGGTTGAGCATCTGCTTTTGCTCAGGTAATGATCCCGGGGTCCTGGGATCGAGTCCCACATTGGGCTCCCCAGAGGGAGCCTGCTTCTCCCTCTGCTTGTGTCTCTGCCTCTCTGTCTCTCATGAATAAATAAATAAAATCTTAAAAAAAAAAAATTCTTCATTTTAACAAGATCTCCAGAAGATTCATACGTGTATTTAAGTTTGAGAAGCCCTGCTCCATATCCTCTAAACGACTGCCTTATGATATAATGCTACTACTGCATTTCAGTGTGTAAGTTTGCATCTGGTGCCAAAAAATTATTTTTCATTTTGAAATTTGTCAGACCAAAGAAAAATTTAAATAATAGTACAAGAAATGGCTAAATACTCTTTACCAGGATTCACCAGTTGTTAACATTTTGCCACATCTATTTTCTCTCACATGTGTATAAGCATGTATACACACACATACACACGTAAATAAATGCATAACAACTGTAAATATATACACGTTCAGTCTTTGCCAAATATTTTAAAGTTGCACATATCTCAGTATTTCACCCCTTAATTCTTAAGTATTCTTCCACCCCTAAATTGTTCACTTTAACCTAAGAATAAAGAAAATTTCCTACATAACCCCAATACCAATATCACACCAAAATAATTGAACACTAATTAAATAATATCAATTATTAAGTCTGTGTTCAGATTTCTCCAAAATATCCTTTATAAATAAATTTTCCTCTAATCCAGAACCTAAAAATGAATTTCATTTAGCTGTTTAGTGTCTTGTTTTTGTTTTTGTTTTTGTTGGAGAAAGCGTGTGAGCAGGAGAAGGTAGAGGAAGTGGGAGAGAGAATCCCAGAACAGACTCCCTGCTGAGTGCAGAGCCTGACTTGGAGCTCCTTCCTGAGATCCTGAGATGATGACCTGAGCTGAAACCACGAGTGAAACACTCAACCAACTGGGCCACCCAGGCACCCCTATTTAATGAATTTTAAACCAGAAGAGCTTCCTGGGCGGCCCTTCCTGGGTGGCTCAGCGGTTTAGCACCACCTTCAGCCCAGAGCGTGATCCTGGAGACCCTGGATCGAGTCCAATCCGGCATCAGTCTCCCTGCATGGAGCCTGCTTCTCCCTCTGCCTGTGTCTCTGCCTCTCTCTCTGTGTGTCTCTCATTAATAAACAAAAATCTTAAAAAAAAAAAAAAAAAAGAATAGCTTTTTTATCCTTTTTTAAAACACAGGATACTAATCTTTAAGAGTTCAGGTCATTTAGATGTAGAATGTCCCACTCACTGGATTTGCTGATTATTTGCTCAAGATTAGATTGAAGGTTAAATATATTTGGAAAAAATACATGTAAGTAATATTGTATACCACTTAATTTCATCTGTTATTGATAATAGTTACTACTATTTTAATTGCCCCAAAGTAGTGAGAAAAGAACAGAAATGGACTTATTACTATGTAAGGGTTGCAGTTCCAGTTGACCAAATGATGTCCTGGTGCACACTGTATAATTGAAGGTTCTGAAGTCCTTGGAATAGTGAAAAAGGTAGGGGTAACTATCATTACATGCATCTCACATGTTCATATAGATACAGCTTCAAAAAACTTGCTCTGTAGTGATCAGTACCATATTTACATTTTGAAGGCAATTTAGTTTTAAGAATATTGCCATCATATTAAATTGATGCTGTTATTTAGAATTTTGTAGTTTTGCATCAAACTTTCTAATTTTTTTCAAGTTTTTACTTAAATTCCAGTTAACATACAGTGTAATGTTAGTTTTAGGTGTAGGATTTAGTGATTCATCACTTAACATTCAATACCCACTGCTCATCACAAGTGTCCTCCTTAATACCCGTCGTCTGTTTAACTCATCCCTTCGCCTGCTTCCCCTTCAGCAACAGTTTCTTCTCTATAGTTAAGAGTCTGTTTTATGCTTTGCCTCTTTCCTTTTTTTCCCCTATGTTCATCTGTTAGGTTTCTTAAATTCCACATATGAGTGAAATATGGTATTGGTCTTTCTCTGTCTTATTTCACTTAGCAAAATACTCTCTAGTTCAATCCATGCCATTGCAAAGGCAAGACTTCATTCATTTTTATGTCTAATATTCCACTGTGCGTATATACGTACATATATAAATATATATCACATCTTCTTTATCCATTTGTCAGTCATTGGACATTTGGCTCTTTCAGTAATGTGGCTATTATTGATAATGTTGCTGTAAACATGGAGGTGCATGTATCCCTTCGAATCAACATTTTTGCATTCTTTGGGTAAATACCTAGTAGCACAATTGTAAGGCAATTCTCTTTCTAGCTTTCTGAGGAATCTCCATACTGTTTCCAGAGTGGCTGCGCCAGTTTATATTCCCACCAACAGTGTAAGAGGGTTCCCCTTTCTTCACATGTCTCCACCATGTTTCCTGTGTTGTTAATTTTAGCCACTCTGGCAGGTGTGATCTGTATCTCATTGTAGTTTTGATTTGTATTTCCCCGATGATGAGTGATGTTGAGCATCTTTTCACGTGTTTGTTAGCTATCTGTATGTCTTCTTTGGAAAAATGTCTATTCATGTCTCCTGTCCATTTTTTAACTGAATTATTTGGTTTTTTGGGTGTTGAGTTTTAGAAGTCCTTTATAGATTTTGGATGGATACTAACCCTGTATCGGATATATCATTTGCAAATATCGTCTCCCATTCCAAAGACTGCCTTTTAGTTTGGTTGTTTCCTCCACAGTGAAGAAGCTTTTTAACTTGATGAAGTCCCAATGGTTTATTTTTTA